>NW_004524596.1:15162360-15183689 GCF_000260255.1 Octodon degus
CTGCTGTGCTCCAAACTTCTTTCTGCTGCAGCCGTTAGAGTTGAACCCTTTGTATCACTCTGTCAAGATGTTCTGCTCCTGAATCAGCTGGATGGGTCTTGCCTCTAGCCTCTTTGCAGGGAGTTCTGCTGAAGGGTTCTGTGCTGGGCCTGCGCTCCGGGTCTGTTCAGGACCCCGCGGCCTGGGTCATCTCACTCACTCCCGGGCCTGCGCTCCGGGTCTGTTCAGGACCCCGTGGCCCCCGGGTCGTCTCACTCACTCGCCGGGCCTGTGCTCTCAAGTGAACTTACTTGTAAAACCTTGCACATATAGTTTTGGTGGATTCCTGGCAAGGTGATTTTGCAGTGGCTACAGAGGTGGCCTGCAGCTAAATGGGGACACTAGTCCTCATGCCCACACTCTTCCTTCCTTCATGGTGGCACACTTACTTCCTGCTGCTCTTCCAGCCCCCCACCCCCTTGCCTTTGGGTGTCCCTGGGTCTTCTTCCCATTAGGCAGAGAGATACTTGGCACACAGAAGCACTGAGACTAGGATGGGTTCGAGGAGGATTTAAGTTTTGGAGCAGGACCTAAGCAGGGTGAGACTATACAGCAGCCCCAGCCATAGCCATCATTTACTGTCAGCTGTGTGCCAGGCATTATGCTTAGGATGTCCACGAATTATCCAACTCAATACTCATAGTTGTCTATGGCTGAATACCAACCAAGGTAACTGGAAGTGGCAGAACCACTTTATAAAGGAACCAAAGGAGCCCTGCACCTTGTAAATCCTTCTGACCACTAGACTCTGGGGCTGCTGCAGAGCCCTTAATGAGCTCTTAGGTGGCTGTGAGTTACAGTCATCTGACTAAATGCAGGAAGGCCACTGGGCCTATTCAGTTTCCCTTTTGCTTTCCAGCTTGCTTCCCTTGCAACCATTTAAATTTTATGGAAACGAAATGGGTTATCAATGTCCCAAGTAAGAACCTTGGGACAGGCTGGGCCAGCAGTTCCCAGGGTTTGTAGGGAAAGCAAGTATGGCTAAAACACCCTCCTGCCTGAAGGGAGAGAAGGCGAGAGCATGGAGGGTGGATCTGTCTGGTCCCAAAGCGCAAGCCCTTCAGCTCTTACTCAAAGATGGTCAGGAGCATGCTGCCAGTGAATAGTCTCTGGTCTTAGTACGATCCATTTGGGTGCCCTGGGAAGTAGCCATTTGTATGGTGTCTTTGGTCGAGTGGCCCAGAAGAGGAGACAAATTCAAGGTCAGGTGAGGCAGATTGTGGTAAGCATTCCACAGCGCCTTGCTAGGTTCCTGCCTCCTTGCCTGCCTCATGAGGTTTTCATGAGAAGACGGTATGAATGGTGGTGACTGTGCCCATGTTCTGACACAGCTCGGATGCTGCAGAGCAGCCCTGGCCTTCGCCATCACCACCCCTTGGAAGAGTCTCAGCTGCTGTGCACCAGGCACACGCAGTGTGGCCTCGAGTGGCTCGCAGCTGCTGGTCCAGGAGCCTCGTTCTGGTACAGATTCTCAGCAAATGCAGTAGAACAGGCCTCTGAGATGTTGAGCTCTGGCATTTTCCAGCTGCTGTAAATAACCCACACAAGGGCAGAGTGGACAGAAATCTCGAGGAACCGCTCCCCATCAGCTAGTTTATTTACTTATTTTTATAGTAAAAGCAATATCATGTAATGATGTATGCATATGCAGTGGGACAGTATCCAGCAATGAAAGGAAATGACGTGATGGTACATGCTACACCTGGCAAACACTATGCCAAGTAAAAAGAAACCAGTCATGCAAAATCACATAGGAGACAGAAATTAACGGGGGTAGGGTCCTGGGAGAGTGGAGGTGCCTGCTAAAGGCATCAGGGAAGGGGTGATGGAGATGCTCTGAGATGAACTATGAGGGAGGTCGCGTGACTCTGGCAATGGTAATTTTTTTTTTACATGTAAAAGAATTTTATTTATTTATTTATTTGGTACAGAGTCTTGCTACACAGCTTAGATTCATAGTGATCTTCCTGTTTCAGCTTCCCCAGTGCTGGGATTACAAGCATGTGCCATCACACCTGGTTCAGGGCCAGCACAGGGCACCCACTGTTCTGGGGCTGGCACAGCATGCGGTACTGGGCATTGAACCTGGGTCCTTGCGCTTGCCAGGCAGGCCTTTAGTCCACCTAGCTGTCTCACCAGCCGAATGGTACACTTTCAGTGTATAAACTATATGGTATGTGAATTATCTCAAATTGTTATCTCCCCTCTAAAAAGATACTGAAGAAATAAATGATGCACATTAAAAAGTATTTTGAAAGGAAAAATTAGAATCGTCGATAATACGAGGCTCATACAACTAGTGCTCTGTGGCATCTGATCTTCGGCAACCTGGAGCCATTGTCCTCTGTGATTAGAATCCCAGGGTGCTTTTCAAAAGCTCTCTTTTTAGCATATGTTTGTCCGTTTTGTCACATGGTTTTTGTAACTAACATTTATATTCTGCCAGTTTGCTATTTTGCTCAATTATCTTTTGATTTGTGGGCATTCGGGGCTTCAGACTTGCTGCAGAGATGCTTATTATCTAGACAGCATTTCCACAGAGCTAAAAAATGTAGTTAGGTTTAGTTCTTGGAAGTGAGATTACCAAGTCAAGATTTCATGTGAAATTTATGCTCTTGACTGGACATGATGGTGGATGCTTGTAATCCCAGCAGTCTGGGAGGCTGAGGCAGGAGCTTAAGCCTAATTTAGCAAACTAGGGAGATTATCTCAAAATAGAAGCATAATGGATCTGGGGGTGTAGCTCAGTGCAAGGGCCCAGGATTAAATCCCTTATGTGGATCTCCGTACCAAAACGAATAAAATACAGAGAGAAGATGTAGAAGGGTGGGCATGTTAAATCAAGTTAATTATCTTCTAATTTGATACAAAGATATAAGGTATCTACGAAATATACTAAACCAAGTACACTATACAAAGTATCTTTGTATAGTAATTCAGCTCCTTCCCTACTCAGCATAGACAAACGGAGGCAGGCATTGCTCCGAGGGATAAATGTTTTCTGTCCAAATGTCAGCCCCAGCCTACTAAGTAGCTGCGGGGAACAGAGGCTAAATCCGCGGCTGCAGCTCCTTTCCTGTCTGCTCAAGGCCACCCCTTCAAGCCTGTGTCCAGGGGTTCAGTCCTCGCCACGCGTGTGCAGCACCTTCCAAATCAGTTCCCTCCAACACGTGGACACAGAGAATCTTCAAAAACACTGACAATATTTCAAATGGGATGAAAAAGCACAAATAATTTAGTAACCATGTCAGGGCCTCTTATACAAACGCAGAGTTCTTAACACTTGCTTGGGATCTTTTTCATTTGCTTTGTTAAGGAAATAAGACAAGGCTGGGCGGCGCATGTCTGATCTCACTTGGGAGACTAAGGCAGGAGGAGCGCTGAGTTCGAGGCCATCCTGGCCTACACAGAGAGATCCTGTTCAAAAAAAAAAAAAAAAAAAAAAAAAAAAAAAAAAAAAAAAAAAAAAAAAAAAAAAAAAAAAAAGTAAAATAAAATAAAATGGAAAGAAAGCAAATATCTGGGACAGCAGAAGCTTGCCTCTTGGGAAGCTTCCACCTCTTTTTCCCTTCCATGGGAATCCCCGGCCTGATGTTGCTGTTTCACTTATTCATTTGTGTGCATTTAAAAAAACAAAAAACAAATATGTGTCCATAAATGTTTGTGTTGTTTGATTTTATATACTATAATACACTGTATATTGTCCTGTGTAATATGCTTTTTAAAGGGTACATTGCATTTTAAAGATTTACTTACGTTGATATTGTAGACTCCTTCATTTTAACCGCTGTGTGAAATTCCTCTTAGGACAATGTCACAGATTTAATCATTTGATTTTTTTTTTTTTTTGGTGCACATGAAATTGTTTTCAGTTCTTATGACCACAAACAGTGTCCCGGTGAACACCTCTCTCTCTTTGGGGGTATGTTTGCCGCTTTGGCCTGCACCTGCTGGCTTGTAGAATCTGTGCATTGAGGCTTTATTGCTAAACTGTTCTTCAGTAATGCTTTACACCCACTGCTAGCAGTACAGAAGAATTGCTTCCATCCGCCCAGCACCTAGCAAGGCCGGATGCTAACTCTAGCCTGGCTGCTAGTACAGCATGGCATGCCATTGTTGCTTTAGTTGGCATTTCTCTGGTTTCTGGTTGAGGCTCCCTTTAGGATTACAGACAATTTTATATCCCCCCAAGGAAAACATGTTGCTGTCCTTTGCTTATTTATCTTTTGAGCTGTCTTTTTCTTCTTGAAAGTAGGAGTTTTGGGGCTGGAGAGATAGCTCAGTGGAATAAGCGCTTGCCTGGTAAGTGCAAGGTCCTGAGTTCAATCCCCAGTTCTGGAAAAAAAAAAAAAAAAAGTAGGAGTTTCGCGTATACTGAAGTACTAAGCCAGAGTCTGTTATTTGTTGCAAATATCTCCTCTGGGTGTTTGGGACTTCATTGTTATAATTCTTTGATGGTGTCTTTTGGTCAACAGACAGTTCACATTTTAGTATGATTATATTTGTCCTGCACTTTTTATGTTCTGCTCGATGTGTCCCCTACATATATTTTCTTACTTATTTTTACAATAATTGTGTTGGCTTCTTATACTTGGTCCTGATTCAACTTTTCCTTTAACTTGACACCTTTGGATTTAGGATTATGTTATGATCAATCCCTGCTTTCTCTTGAACTCCTGTTTCTGTTCTATTTCGTTCCTTTTGTCTCTTTCTCCCCTGAGCCAATTTGCACTGTTTTAATTGCTGCAATGGGAAGATAAGTCCCATTATTTGCTCTTTCTTGTCAGCACTTTCATATTCTTTACCGTTTTCTTCCACAACTTTCAAGATGAGCTTCTCCAATTCTGAAAGAAACCTGTTGGGATTTGAACTGGAAATACATTAATTTTTGAACTATTGATTTTCTTAAATAGTTCTAGATGTATTCACATTTTAATTCCTTCCTGAGTTGAATGAAGGAAAAAACATTTGCTTAAAATAAATCCTTAGAAAGTATGTCCCTGCTGGTATCCTGGGAAACATAACTATATTGTTTTCTTCAAAATGAAATTTCCACCAAAGGCTGAAACTGACTTTAGCTAAGTAATTATTTTTCTTTCCTGTTCTCTTTTTGGCCTTTAATGAAATCATATTTTCCAGAATCTAATGATTAGTTTTAAAAGAAGAAGTAAAAACAGATCCCTCTTTACTGATCAGGTAATTTATTATCCTACAGTGGAAACGAGCCAAGCTCTGGTCGTTAACCAGGTGCATTTCATCTTCACATTTAATAGGAAGAGCTTTATCGTGCCACTCGCTGGCAGACTTTCAGCAACACTCACTGAGAGCTAATTTATTTCTGCTTCTCACATTCTAATTTTGAGGATAGCTGATAAAGATGTCGCGGTGTATTTGCATGAGGTGCTCTGGCTGGGTGAGGAGGAGATAGCTGTCAAGGTCATTACCAGGGCCTGCTCCTGACTCTGCCCCCATTTCCCCAGGCATTGCTGGATCCCTGGCTTGGTGATGTTCCAGGCCCTGTGTCTAATGAGCTCTAGGAGGAGGCGGAGTCTCTCAGGCGCAGGAGCTGTTGAAGAGCGGGGTGCAAACCAGCCCCAGTCTGCCTAGGGTGCTTATTTGTGCTTCTCTTGGCTCAGGTGAGGGGTGTCTGAGGCCCAGAAGCAGTGGCTGGTGACCTGGGTGAGGGTGGGCTGCTTCCTGGATCACACCGAGCCCCCTGCTCCTGTTTCCAATTACCAGGCACATTCCCGCACTGTCCCTCTGGGGGCCTCAGGATTTCCTGCGCAGGACCACATGTGCTTTCTCTGGAGCCCAGTGGTGCCCGCTCTTGTGCCCTGGTGTTGTCTGACCTTGCTGTGGCTGTGAGTCACGCCCTGGGCCCTCCTCTGGCTTTGCACTCAGAGCCCAGAGGGTTGCTTTAGACTATGTCAGTCAGCACCTGCAGCTGTCCTAGATACGCAGAAGATTAACAAGGCAGATTCGGGCCTCCCGCGGTGGCTTTGGGGGTAGCTTTGGGGTCTCTGCTTGCATGGGCTTCTCAGGTGACTGTGACACCAGGACTGGGAGCCACTGTTCTAGACACTGTTAGCCCTGGGGGGGGGAAATTGGGTCATCTGAGAAGCAGCCCCTTCAAGCCGGTTCAGGAAGTCGTCTCTAGCTGCGGTCTTTCTGATGTATGCCTCTGTCTTAGGTCTTTGGACACCCATAATTCCAACTTACCCCTGAATTCGTCACTGAAGTCAGGCAGCATTACGTGACATGTCCTTGGCCGGAGCCACGGTGTCCTGGGCCCAGAAGGTAGCACCTGGGGACATGGGGAAACATGTGGATATCAGCTACAGATTTGTGTGCTGCTGCCCCTGGTTAAAGGTCATGCCTGGGCTGGGAAGAGAGCTTGGCAGTCTAAGTGCCTGCCTGGCAAGCACAAGGGTCTGGGTTCGATGCCCACTACCCTATGCTGTGCCAGGTGTGCAGTACCAGCCACCGAAACGGCATGATGGAGCACCCCTGTAATCCCAGCGCTGGGGAGACTGAGACAAGAGAATCACTGAGTCCGAGCTGTGTAGCGAGACCCTGGACCAAACAAATAAGTGAATAAAAGATTAAAAAACAAAATTAAAAGGTCACGCTCTTACTAGGGCCACGCTAAGCGCTGTGGCACGGAACAACGTGACCCAGCGCAGCCCTAGACAGGAAGCAGGTACGTCGCAGGCTGTAGCACCACGTGCAGCGCACAGCCGGACAGCAGGCCTGTGAGCTTGCTTTCCCAGCCCACATCCTCCAGGTGTGTGCCAGGCTCCATCAGCGCACTAGTGGAGTGTTTCTGGGACTACAAAACTTGATGACCTTAGATGTCCTGGGCTTGTCAGGGAACCCGGAAGTCCTGGAGTGTCAGAACTGAAAAGAACTTAGAAGTCACTTCGTCTGGTATTTTCTTTAGACAAAATAACAAAGTAAAGACTGGAGAAAGAAATGAACTCACCCAAAGGCATGCAGCTAGAACCAGGGTCCCCAGCTCAGAGTGTTGTGCTCCTTTCATTCTGTCCTGCTGCCCAGGCCTTATAAGCAAATACAAGTCATCATTGTTCTCTCTCTCTCTTTGTGCCTCTGTGTGTGTGTGTGTGTGTGTGTGTGTGTGTGTGTGAGAGAGAGAGAGAGAGAGAGAGAGAGAGAGAGAGAGAGAGAATTAGGTCTACACAAGAAAGCATCCTGAAGTTTAAACCTTCAGCATTCGGTGTAAAGAAACAAGTACCCCAGGCCTCCTTGGGTACCAGCTCAAATTAAAAACAACACAAAGCAACCTCTATTTTACACTGAAATCATGAAATCACCACGTTAAATTTAGATTTACCAAACAGTTGAATTAAGGTGTAATTATTAGCATTACTAAAACATTTAGTCACTCTTCAAAAGTGCTCACCGCAGGGCAGCCTTCCATAGCGCCTCCTGTGCACTTGCAGTTAGCTTTGATGGATGGAAGTCTGCTGACACGCGGCTCTCCAGGAGCAGAACCTTGACAGAAAAAAGGAGACTGGAAGTGCCTGCCGCCGTACTGTGTTGCGGAACACCGAGATCCAGTTAGACAACCAGATCCTGTTTTCAAGGAACATATAAAATACCACAATGAAATACAGCAAGCCCAGTAAAACCAGAGGTGACGGTAGGGGGTGCTTTTTACCCGGTGGCTGAGTTCACCCTCACAGCTTATTTCTGGGCCAAAAGGTCAAGCCAGTTGCATTTCTTGACATCACTGAGTAGAGTTTTAGGACAAGGAAATTCTTAAATGAGGATAGCTCTGCCCTGAGCCCCAGCCGGATATTCTTGGTTCTTCTCAGACTCCTGCATTTTTGGCGCTCAGTTTTGAACCCCTTCCTCTTTCATCATAGATTCAGGGTGAACACACATTTAACACCCTGGTGATTGTGATGGAGCACACCTGGAGAATCTCAGCACTGGATGGCAGATCCAGAGCTGTCCCTTGTCATTTGATCTTGGAAAGGGCAAGGCAAGAGAAATGATCTGCTGAGGCCACAGATCTGATTAGTGTCAGAGCTGAGGCTTTCTCCCACATCGCAGGCAGGTGCCCAGTGAGTGGCCTTTCAAGGGCTTCTCCATTCAAACAGAATGAGCTCCCCTTCCTCGTTCTTTTACCTCTCACCCTCCTCTGCTCCATGCACAGGGAAGCTTTCCCCTTCTAGGGTGCTCCTAGAATCCTTGATGGAGGAGTATCCATAAAATGAAAAATAAAAAAGGATGGCATTGAACTGCTGAAACACCTGTTCAGTGTCACTGGAAGCTGCTGAGTCGGAGGCCTGATCAGTGCCCTTGTCCCTGATGTCTCTCCCGGGTTGGGATGGCACCGCCTCCTGCTCTGCCGGTGCTTCCTGGCAGCCTCTGTACCTCAGAGTCCCCTGTGAGCTTTAAGACAGTCCCCGTGCATGGCTCCAGGGACGGTGACTCAGCTGGCTGTGCAGGGCCCAGGCACACCTTGCCGCTGTGCCCCCAATAGGTGTGTTGTGTGCTGGGTTGGGAGCCAGTTTTCATGCAGTACTAGTTTTAATTATTTTGCATACCTGCTGGACTCAGGCTGCCAGGTGACGTGGGTGCAGCTGAGAGGAGGTGGACTTCTCCGAGCTGAATGGATGCAGAGGCTTTCGAAGTCAGGAGACTGTGCCGCCTCTTCCTGGCAATCTTACCTGGTACTTTCGCTTCTTAGGCTTAAAAGATGAATTTAGGGCTAGGGAGGTAGCTCAATGGTCTAAGTCCCTGCCTGAGCTCAGGGGCCCTGGGGCTCTGCGTGTCGTGCGGTGCCCACCCCAGAGCCCAGCGTGGCGCCACCTGTAATCCTAGTGCTGGGGACGCTGCGTAGTGAGAGCCTGTACCAAATAAATAAATAAAAGATTTTTTAAAAATGGAAAAGATAAATTTGCACGCCATTCCTCTAGCTCTCTTGGTTTCTGGAACAGAAACCAAGTGACGCAGGTGTAGAACATGTTCTTCTCCCCAGGTGAGGAAGGGCAGGATGGTGCGGAAGGACAGCACAAGTTTTATGGGGCCCAAGAAGCACAGCTCTGGTTCTCACTATTGTTATGGGGTTTAAATCACCTGCGATGCTTTTAAAAAGTTCCTGTGTAAGTCCCAAGAGCTGTTCCCAGACACTGAGCTGGAGGTCCCGGAAGTATGGACGTGCTTTCTCGGGAGAAAGTCTCCTTGTGAGGGGTACCATAAGGGTCTCACGGGGAGGACACAGGAAGAAGCTAATCTTAAAGGCTTCTCAGTTTCAGTAGTGGGGTGGGGGCGGGCCCAGATGACCACAGGAGAGACGAGGTGCTGCTGGGCAAGCGGCCTGGGCCTTCAGCCCCCTCACCCGGGGTGCATCGTCTTCCCTCCCTGGCACACTCTCAGGCTCTGCTGCATTCTGGGCAGGTGCGCCATCCAGGGGCGGGGTGGAATCTGGGTGACTTCTTGTTCAGAGACCCTTCATGCTTAAGCCCTTTGCTCTGCCCCTTGCTCTGTCCCCAAGGGCATGTCACCGTCCCACCCCAGCTCTGCTGCACAGCAGCATACAGGAAGCCAGGTGTCCACTGCCCTCAGGGGCTGGCCTAGGTGCAGAAGGGCAGTCTGGGGCGATTTCCCATCTGAGCACAGCATGTCCAGTAATTGTGAGGACCCAGAGAAGGATAGACATCCTTCTCTGGTTCCAGCCCTGGCAGCCTCCCCAAGGGCTGCTGATCTGCTGAATAGGAGCTCTGAGGGAGCCCCAGATCTCTGTAATAGGCAGGAGGGGCGTGGGATTCAGCTGGGCCCCTGACTGAGAACCACTGGCCTGGGCCTCGCTGCTGTAGTCTCTTTGCAAGCCTCTTTTGTCTCCCAAGTGTATGTCAGCTCACACACTTAGGATATAAACAGAAAGGATGGTCTCTATGAAGCTGTCAGCGTGCGCAGTGATCTCAGACTTCCAAGTCTTCTCAGTACTACTCACCCACACTGGAGGAAGCTTTGCCGTTGTGTGGTTCTGAGCAGCAAAGAAAACAGGTCTCAGATTCCTCCAGCCCCACATCTGGCTCCAGGACATTATTGGAGGGGTGAGGATGTCCAGGCCAGAGGAGGACAGATGGTGTCCTTGTCACTGAGATCTCAGCGCAGATGTGAAAGAGTTTACATGCCAGTTAGAACATTTTTTGTGAAGCAAAGATCGATCCCTGCAACCAGGTAACTTCTTAGAAATCACACATTGTCCATTTGTTCTTTACGTTACAATAACCCAAGAATATCTAACGAAGTGTATCATGGGACTCCAAGGGTTATGGCATTAACCCAGCATGACAGCTACTCTTCTTGCATCTCTGTTCTGCCAGATTAAAAGGCTAATTAGATCGGCCTATCTAATTTGGCCATAAGATGCGTGAAGACAGGAAGTACCAGTAGAGGGTGAACTGTAACTCCAGACCCTTGGCCACAGACTTCTGGAAAAGAATGAAATATATTGAATTTGATTAGTTTTTTTAAAAAAGGGGGCAGTAGAAACCCTCATTCTAATGTGCTGTAATAGGAAAGAAATTTTATACATAGAGACAATCATAGGTCGAAAGGCGTACTTATTTACTGTGCTATTGTGAGTCCCTTATGAATTGTTAAATTGTTTAGCGCGAGGGGCGACTTTCATTGTGAAAAGAGGTTTTAGTCACACTGTAGGCAGGAAAAACATCTACATGGCAATTTCGAGCCCTAAGTAGATGCGTTACAATGCGTTTAGAGCCTTGTTACTTCTCTTACCTATTATTGTCAATGCTTGGGTATTTCATTCAATTAACAATGATTGGAACTAGCAGTGAGGGTGTTGGGGCGAGGGCAGGGAGAAGGGTGCAAAATAATCTGAAAGACTTCTTTTCCTAAAATAACCAGCAATCTTGCAGAGAAAAACCATAGGAACACCACATCAATCATGTTGGAAGTATATAATTAAGTGTTTAATGGGTGAATATCAAATTGAACAGTAAAGACTCCAAGTACCGAGGCAGGGCAAAGAAGGGTGCACTGTGGACTGCCCTGGTTCGGGGTTCACGGAAGAGGGAGATCTAGAGGATGGGGGGGATTTGATGAGAGAGGAGAAAGACCGATGTGTGGGCAGAAGGAGGGTGGGCATGATGAGAATTCTGAAGGAAGGAATTTGAGGAAGGATGGCAGGCTCAGGAGACCCCGCCCCCAGCTGGGTGGTGAGAGCGAGAAGGCAGAGAGAGCCAGCTTATGGCAAGTACAGCAGCTGTCCCTGAGCCCTGGCCCGGTGGCAGCCTCCGCGCCGCCTGTGCACGTGCTCCAGGTACATGCACCTTCCTGCTTGCTGCCCTCGATCTTCAGTAGTTTCTGACACAGGGCTCAGCAGGCAACTGGTCTACCTTCAATATTTTTTCATTTTAAAATTAAGATTCAGTTTACATACAGCACAGTTACGTCTTAGCATGCCATTCTGCTACTTGTGACAGATACACACAACCATGCTACCACTTCCATCAGCAAGACATGGAATAGTTTTATGAACACCCAATCCTCCCAATTTATTGTGCCCTTTCACAGCCAGACCCTTGTCTATCCTCAGCCACTAGTGGCTACAGACGTCACTTCAACACCTTCAACTTTGCTTTTTCCAGAATGTTATTCGAACGGAACCCTTTAATTCAGATGTGGCCTTCGAGTTCGATGTTTTGTCGTGACTCAGCCTGGTCCTGTTCGCCCTTGCCGTTGCCAGGGTCCATGGCTCATTCCTCTTTGTCACTGAGGAATGGTGCTCTGTGCCTGTGTGGCAGGTTGCTTATCCATACTCTGCTTGGGGGACATTTGGTTTGTTTTCAATTTTGGTTAATTTATAAATGAAGCTGCTATAAATATTTACCTGTAAGTTTTTGCGTGAACATAAGTTTTCATTTTATTTGAATGCATATGTAGGAGTAGGGTTGCTAGGTTGCGTTTTATAAATGCATTTGACTTTCTAAGAAACTTGTCCAAAATGGCAGCGCCGTTTCGTGTTATGGCCCGCAAAGGAGAGGATGGGAACTTTGACGATGGCAGGAAGGCTGGAAGGAATAAAGCTCACATCGTTGTCAGAGAAGCCCAGGTACTGGGGCGAGACGATTGTGCTGCGGAGAACAAACGGCTTCCATCTGCTTTCTGGGAGTTCTGGGGTTCATGTAATGGATTAGCACCTTGGATTTAATAATTTAACAATCATCTTCTTGTCATGCTCTTTATTTTTATCTCCTTTGTCTTCTTGCATTCCTTTTTATTTTTATTTATGTTTGTAATCCTCTGATTCCTTTAAATTCTCCTGCTTTCTAGGTAGTCTTGAAAGAAATATCTACCCCATCAGCTTCATGGGCACCCTGCCCAGGGCTCCTGATCCCCCCGGAAAGGTCATGGGTTTTCTTTTTTGATTTGAACTAGTGAGACCTCAGAAGTCGCTTAGGAGAAGTGCTTCTGGGGTGGGCAGTTTATTGTGGCAGCTGGACAGCAGCCAGGCGCTTAGTTTTGAGAAGCTCTGTGAAGCTCGGGGTGAGGTAGGTAGGGGTCACCAAGCTCTGGGGCTAGGATTTTGAGCTCACTGTGCTATTGCTGCCCAGATTCTTGGCACAGCTGATATGGCCAGTGTTGGAAGGGCGGAGGCTTCTCAATAAATGGATCTATAGCCACTTGTCTGTAGTGCCTCCTTTGTTACTTATTGTGGCAGGGAGGACGGCTCAGACCTTGCTTGGCACTGACACCTACCTCTCCCTATGACCACCAGCTAGCCTGGCAACACAAAGCCACCCAGGTAAGCTTCCTGGTGCTGTGATCCCCAAGGCAGGTGCCAATACCAAATATAAACAGTGGGCAAGAGCTGACCCCATGACCCACAAGCTCCACAGTGCCCAGGCACCCACGAATTCAGCAGCAGCTGCATTTCCTGTGGTTCATCCTGGACATTCCTGGCACCACAGGGACTCGAGCACCCCCTTGGCTGGTGCCCCACTTGGCTGATTTCCCAGGCAGGGGGCCTTCTCTAAGCTGCGAGGAGGTCTGCCTGGAGGAGCTGTTTTCTGGTTTCTTCCTCCACTGTGACCGCAGCACATAAGTGTTGGGCTAGAGCAGAGAATGAATGCATATGTGCAGAGGCAGGCGGACTTGCTGCTTGGGTGGGACCCCTGTTCAGCACTTGCCTCTGTGCAGGTGGGATGGGGGCTCCCCACCCAGCCCACAGGTCACCTTGGCATGCCCCGGTGTGGCCTGCTCTGCCCTGTTGTGTGGGGCCTTCACAGGGTGTTGGGGGTTTTCCCTATAAAGCGTGGACTTGCCTTGCTTGCACTCTTTGCAGCCACTTGATTTCTGTAGCTGGACAGAGTCTAAGCTTTGGCAAGAAGATAGCAAAGGTCATTCAGAAAGGGAAGGGGAGGAAGAAAAAAGGCATTTATATTAAATTTGAGATGCTAATCTTGAAATGCCACCAGTGCTCTTCTGATTAGATTATACACAGAATAAAACATGGGGACAATCCCAGGCCTTCCCTCACAGACGCTCTGATGCACATTGTTCGACTCTGAGAAGATGCAGATAGCCCGGAGCCATCTCTCTGAAGGAATTAACTGCTGTTTCCTTTTTCCTGTTTTGAACATGAATTTTTTGTAATACATTGTGTGAGTACAGCATGTAGAACATATTCTCTGGCGACACATAAATATTTACCTAAAGCCCACTGTCATGAAGCATTTATTTCTGTTGAAAATATAATGTATTTTCCTTATAGGAAATAAAAACATAAAGGCACTGCCATTTTGATTTTCTGTATCTTGGTTTTTTTTTTCCTTTTCTTACATTGATCTTGAATTTTTTTTAACCAAGAAGTTCATAAAGTCAAACTGGAGAATTATTAGGAGGCAAAATGAAACTATGTTAAGTCTAGCTATGAGACAGCTTGGAACCAATACCAGCTTGGGATGCAGGCAAACTTGCTTTCGCCCATCTTGGTAAATAAGAAATCAAAAGCCCAAAGAGAGATTAAAGGACTTGTTCAAGGGCATAAATCAAGCCTAGGGCAAAACTCTCCTAACACCTGGTTCAAGAGGAGTGCAGAGAGGGTGCTCAGACACCGCCGTGGACAGGCCCCTGTGCCCCGCCTCCTGACAGCAAGTGACTGTCCTGTGATGGAGAACGACACCGGTGCCTGGAGCTGGACAGCCATGCCTAGTAGTCCAGGCATGGACCTGGCAGAGCTGACCCTTGAACTTGGCACATGGACCCTGGAGGAGAGTGCTGGATCCAGGGGCTCAGGCACCAGACACTATTAGAAACTCCCCACTAGTTTTCTGTGACTTACAGGTGTCCTGGGAAGGCCTTGGGTGAGGGTGCTTGGGGCCTCTTGAGGGGCAGTGTTCAGTTCTTCCCGCTCACTTTGGGCAGGAAGACGTGTCGCTGGTAAGGACAGGATGGTGAAGCAGTGAAACCGTAGCTGACCAGACTGGCCTGCAAAGGCTGTGGAGCCTCGTGCCAGGGGCAGCCTCTGCTGGCATTTTTGAATGTTCTTCTGGTCTGAACTGAGAATCCCCTGAGTGAGAGAGACCAAGTAATGTTAGATAAACAGAATAATACCTGCATTGTGTGAGTTCCATTTTGCTGTTCCCACCACTTGCCTGCAACCTGTGAGATTCTTCTGCACATAAGAACTGTTAAATACCTGTTGATGTAAAAGCTCCCTGGAGTTCGGCATTTACAGACTAATTGGAGGAAGTAGGAACCACGTCTGCAGTGCCCTGGAGGCTGGGCTTGCTGCAGACCCAGTAGCTGGCAGCTGCGTCAGAGCAGGACATTTGTCCTCAGCCAGACGCCTGTCCTGACCTGGCCAGGCAGGTTTTGCATCTCCACAGAGAACTGCACAGAGAGAGGGCGTGCTGCTGGCCTTTCTTGCTGTGTGCCACATGCTGCCATAAAATAGGTCCTGTGAGGAGCCCTGAGGGCCCGCGAAAGTACAGCTCACTTTGGTTTGCTTCAGAGGTCAAGGACATGACCTCTAGTCCCACTAGCTGTGCGTATCTTGTGACAGCCAGGAGCAGCCTCCAGAGCGAGCCCAGGGGGAGGGAGAGTGGCTGCCCAGGGCACGGCCCGACTCTGTCCAATCCACAGGCAGCTAGGAGGTGGATGAGATTTGTGCTCTGTCCCATTCTAAACAGCTCCCTCTAGTGCCTCTTCTGTGCCAGCCAGGGAGACCCTCACTTCCATGGCCTGAGGGAGCCTCTCGTTACCTCATGCTTTCGGTAGAGAACAAGCTTTAGAAAGTTATTTAAAAACATGAAAGAATATTCTATGGAATATTAAAAACATAATCCCATCATTCTAGCATAGCCTATGCTTTAGTGGCATTTCTCCTTGCTGAGACAAAATACCCAACACCGGAAGTTAGTGGAGGAAAGGTTTGGTCTGGCTCCCAGTGTGTACAGGTTTCAGTCCATAGCGGCTGGTTTCAAGGCAGGGTGGCCTGACAGTGGGGGCATTGAAGAGGAGAAATAGTTCATGGCGTAGCAGGAAGGAGGCAGCAAGCAGCAAGCAAAGCACAGCCAGCGGTCCTCTCTCTGTCCCTTATATCTTAGCCAGCCTACCCAGCCTTAGGGCAGGTAGCACTCACCCAGGGTGTGGCACCCTTGATCATACCCACAGCTGTGTGCAACCAATCAGTGGGCTGATTTAGTAATCATGCACCCTTGATCCCAGCGTGTCACACTCCAGATCCAGCCAATCTGAAAAGCCGCACCAATGGCCGCACGAGACTTTGGGGGGAGAGCTAGACACAAACAACAGCAGAATTCGTACTTTCATGTTGCTTTTAACTTTCGATGTGTTGTATGTGGGATTGTGTTAAGATACAGTCCGTCTTCGCAGTGCTATACTGCATCTCCCCCATTGCTCTTGTCTTTTCTCACAATTTAAAAACTTGTTGCAGGGCCCACCAGATAGCTCAGCGGATTAAAGTGCCTGCTTAGGCAGACACAGTGGCCAGGGTTTGATCCCTGATGTGCTGTGTCAGCCCCACCCTGAGGGCACTGAGATGGCAGTTGAGACTGGGCATGGTGGCATGTGCCTGTAATCCCAGAGCTTGGGAGGCTGAAAAAAGGAGGACCACTACGAGTCTGTCTGTATAGTGAGACCCTGCAGACCCTGTACTAGATACATTAAAAAGAAGCAAAAAAAAAAAAAAAAAAAAAAAAAAACAAAAAAAACCAACACCTTGTTACAGATTGTCATCAGACTAATCTCTTAATGTTAGAGGAGTTATTTCTGTTTGTTGGATAGTGTGGGCATGCCTTGGGCGATATCTCTCAGATATGAATATATAGCTTTTAGTCTCTGTGTAATGATGATTTAGATTTAATTCCTAAGGAGCTGCTGAATCAAAGGATGTGGATCTCATGGCAGCGTTTGCTGTTTATTGTAATGTGCTAACTCCAAATCAAAGGAGATGAATGTCTCTGTGATGTTTGCTCTGTGTTGCAGTGTTGCGCTCTGCAATCTGCGTCAGCTGGCATTGTTTGTAGCATGAAGGGATAAGTCAGTTTCCTGATAACTTGCCAAGTTTGATAATGTCATTTTAAGAGAAATGCGTTGCTTTGTTAGATATTAAATGGTATGTTAAGACTTCGCCGCTTTGCATTCTAAAAATCCCTAATAAGAGTGACTCTTCTGTGTTTCTCTTTCTGTAAATTTTATGTACATACCATTTTCCGTTAGGCACAAAGATCTTGATGCATGTTTTTCAACTGGTTGGTGCACTGACCTCAGTGCTGTCCTTCCCATTTGACCCGAAAGTAATTGGGGGAAAATAAGCCACCTCCAGTTGAGGAACAGCCTATAAGATAACCTCCTGGATTCTTCACGAATGAATCACAGAAAGTAAGAAAAAAAAAAAATGCTAAAGAAATGTAGATCTAGCGATCAAACTTGAGAGCTCTATTTCACTCTTGGATAGTTGGTAGACAGTTGGAAAACTATATGTGATTTGTATGATGTCATGGAAGCATTGAATATCTTAAGTTTGACATTGTGCTCATGTAGGAGAATATCTTTGTTCTTAGGTAATAAAGATTGAAGTGTTTAGGGGTGAAATGCTTCAGCAAACTATATATAATATATATTATATAAAATAATATATGTTGCATTATAGATCAGCATATGCTATATATTTGATATGTAGTATGCATGTGTATAGACACATATTTCTTTTTTTTTTTCTGTATTTTAGGGAAGGGTCTATAGTGTGTTTAGGGTCCCACTACTAGATCAAAATCATAGTGATTCTCCTGTTTACAGCCTCCCAAGTGCTGGGATTACAGGTGGGCGCCACCATGCCCAATCTCAGTTGTTGTCTCAGTGTGCCCTGGGGGTGGGGCCAGCATGGCAGGCCCTGGGGATCGAACCTCTGGCCTCTGTGCCTGCCTGCAGGTGCTTTAATTTGCTGAGCTATTTGGCTGGCCCTTAGACAGACATTTCTATTCCTGTTCTCTCACAGTTGTGTTATACACGTGCCGTGGGAGCTGCCCTTTATTTTCATTGAATTCATTCATTTTCTGGTAACACTTAATAGCCACCCTTTTAGCAAATTTTCAAGTATATAATGTTGTGAATTATAGGGACTGTTACATAGTAGATCTTGAGGACTAATGAATTCATCTTGCATAACTGGACCATAGTACCTTCTGACAGGCACCTTGCTGGTGCCCCTTACCCTCAACCTCGGTCAGTCACCATTGTACGCTCTGCTTCTCTGAGTTCTGCTGTCTTAGGTTTCTCCTATAGTACACTGTGCAGTGCCTGTCCTGCGACTGGCACCCTTACCTAGCACAGGGTCCTCTGAGTTCATGCTCACTGTGCCAAGTGGTGGCATTTCCTTCCTTTTGGGCAAGCAGCCCTCTCCCTGTGTGCTTACACTTCCCCTTCGCCATTCGTGCATCAGTTCACATGTGGGTTGTTTCTGTGTTCTGGCTGCGATGAATGATGCCGCAAAGGACAGGAGAGGGCACATGTCTCCGTCTGGCTTCAGTTCCTTTAGACAGATATCCCAGACGTTGGGGTGCTGGATCATATGGTAGTTCTGCTTTTAATTTTTTGAGGGTGCTCCATACTTTTCAGAGTGGCCGGTCCAGTTTCCCGACACACCAGTGGCACTCGGCGTCTCCCTTTGTCTTTTTCCTGCTAACACTGAGCTCTCCTCTTTGTGTGGTTGCCAGCATAATGGGTCTGAAGTGAGATCTCGTTGTGTTCTTCTCTGAGAATCAGTGATGTTGGGCATCTTTGCATACGCTGCCTGTCCACTGTCTGTATGTCTTTTCTGGGGAAGCGTCTTTTCAGTTCTTCTGTGTGTTTGCAAATTGGACAATTTGTTATTTTCTAAAAGTTCTTTATACACTTTAGGTATTAAGTCTGTCAGATACATAGTTTGCAGATACTTTCTCCCAGTCAATATATTGCTTTTTATCCTGTGGATGGTTCCCTTTCTGTGCAAAACAGTTTTAGTTTGATACAGTTCCTATTGCTATGCAGTTCAACCTAGTTTTGCGCTCACAATATCACCCAGGCTGGCCTGGAACTCACAGTCCTCGTGTCTCAGCCCCTAAGTACCAGGACTACAGACGTGCCACCATGCCTAGCGTCAGTTGGCTTTTCATGGTTTAGAACAACAAACGTTGTTAAAATGCCCATATTTCCCAAAGTGATCTTCAGATTTAGTGACTCCTGTCAAGATGCAGTGGAAGATTGGGCATGGTGCTGTGCTCCTGTCATCCCAGCTCTTGGGAGGTTGAAGACAGGAGGATCACTTCGAGTCTGAGCTGCGTAGTGAGACCCTGTAGACCCTGTACTAAATACAGTAAAAAAAAAAATGCCTGTGGAATTTTCCCCCTAGAAAAACAGAGACAACAATCCTGAAATTCGCATAGAACCACAAAAGTCAGAATACCAGAGTAATTTTGAACAAGAAGAAGAAGTGGAGCCATCACATGGTCTGCTTTTAAAACATATTACAAAGCTTCAGTGATTCAAACTGTATGTTCTGGCATCAAAACAGATATATAGACTTACGGATCGGAGCAGAGAGTTCAGAAATCGACCTGCACATATGTGGAGATGCATTTTGAAAGCCTCCTTCCGCAGCAGTGGAAAGTGCTGTCAAGATCCATTTCTGATTGATTTCAGGGCCTAACAGGGAGGCCCTGGGGAGGAGACAGAAGGGGCTGTGTAGGGCTTCTCTCTTCATGTGTCTAATATAGGCTGCTTCCTTCCCTGTGGTGGGTAACAGGCCAGAGGGTGCTCCAGCCTGACTCTGGGCCTCTTGTCCCAAGGAATGTGGAATCGGGCTGTTTGCACCAGCTCTTCCTCCTGTTTCCTGCATGTAGCTTCTGGTGTGGACTCATTTGAAGGACAAGGTTTCCCTGTGTCTCTCAGCCTCTCTTGCCACCTACTTCTACCCCCCCTCCCCATGTCTTTGCCGTAGAAGAGATACAGATGTGTTCTATGACAGGAGGAAGAGTTTGCTCGGGGAGTCCCCCTCTTGGGGGAGCCAGTGTGGCTGTCTGCCTAGCTGCAGGAGGTGTGCCCTCACCCCTTTACACTGCTTCCCCCCTCCCCCAAGGTGTTAGCTACCACCAAGAGGTGCAGACAAGAATGTAGCTCAACTCCTTGCTTACCACATTGGCCCCAAGCAGAGTATACATGGCTTAGAGCATTTGATTACATTAAAAACTTTAGAAATAAAAGTTTGACGTGGTGCTACAAGCCTGTACACCCAGCATCCTTGGAGGCTGAGGCAGGAGGATTGCAAGTGTAAGCCCAGCCTGGGCAACTTAGTGACTTAGTGAGACCCTATCTCAAAAACTTAAGAAAAAGGGGCATGTGGCTGGGATGTAACTCAGTGAGAAAGCCCTGGATGTAGTCCCAAGTAGTGAGGGGGAAAAATGCTGTTAGAGAAGAGGATTCATAATTTTGGCAGTTTTCCTTAGATTTTTTTTTTTTTTTTGTATCTTAGGGAAGGGTCTATAGGGTGTTCAGGATCTCACTACTAGATCAGACTCATAGTGATCCACCTGTTTACAGCCTCCCAAGAGCTGGGATTACAGGCACACGCCACCACACCCACTCTTAATTGCTGTCTCAGCATGCCCGGGGGTGGGGCCAGCATGGCAAGCCCTTGGATCAAACCCCTAGACCTTGTGCCTGCTTGCAGGAGCTTTAATCCACTGTGCTACTTGGCCAGCCCTTTTCCTTAGAATTAGATGGGACTTAGCACTATTATTTCAATTGGAATTAATGTTCTCAGATCCAAATGATTAGTAAATTTCTAAATCAGATTGCATATTAAATGCATTAGGAGCTGACTTTGGGTGTAAACGGATTCTGTGGTGAGCTTGGTGAAAAAGGGAAGGGTGCCTTTTATAGGGCCAGGGTCCATTCCCTAATGTGCAACACCCCAAACTGTGTTCTTGGGGATCTTTGTAGTTCACATTTGTGGCAAGTAAGGGTTACTGAACAGATCTGATTTTTAGTTATTTCTTTTTCTTGATTATAAAAATAGAACATTCTAAATATGGTGAAGACGTGACAGGGAAATAAAATTGTCTATAATTGCAGAACTAGGTGGTAGTTGCCTTGCTTCTGCAGAGTGTATGTGTGTGTGTGTGTGTGTGTGTGTGTGTGTGTGTGTGTAAATCTCTGTGTTAAATTACCTGTGGCTTTCCTGTGAGCTTTAGGCCAGCAAGTCAAGGTCCCTGGATTGTGGGAAGGCACGTAGTGGGGAGTTGTTTCTTTCCAAAGATAGTTGCTATCTGAGACTTTTGAAATAATAAGCACCGGCTACAAAAGACAACCCAGGCATAATCCCAGCTGCTCGCGAGGCTAAAGCAGATGGAACACAGGCAACCTGGCCAACTTAGACCTTATTTCAAAAAATAAAAAGGGTTGAGGATGGAGTTCAGTGGTAGAGAGCTTGCCTAACCTGTGCAAGAGCCTACGTCCAATCCCTAGCCCCTAAAAGAGTCAAGGGAGGGAATGAGGAAAGGAGAGAGAAGGAGATGGAAGAGAGGGGGAGGGAGGAGAGGAAGAGGAAGAGAGAAAGAAAGGAAAGGAGGGTGGAAGGAAAGAAAGGAGGGAGGGAGGGCAGAGCGGAGCGGGTGGCCCAGCACACGGCACTGTGGGGCGAGCTACGTCTGCCCAGGGTTGCTGCTCTCTCAGAGCGCCCCCTGGACACCCAGTCCCCACCCCCATCCTTTTCCTCCTTCCACTTT
>NW_004524596.1:15184404-15199311 GCF_000260255.1 Octodon degus
GAGGGCCGCCCACTTGGGTCTCTTCCTGTGCCTAGAAGGCTACTGTATGCCCCAGGGGAGGCCCTCCGGTCACAACCTCATCCTGCCTAATTGCCCCCATCTCCAGAGAGCCATCACAGTGGGGCAAAGGTGCCCCAGGGTGCTCACAAACCCGCAGCCCCAACAACGGTCGTTAGTATTTTTGTGCTTGTCTCTTGGTCCTCTTGCAAGGCGATGTTAGGTTCAGGGCAGTCTTAGAGGTGGCAGGGAGGAAGAAATGAGACGCTTTCATTTCCAGTGGGTGTTAAGGCCGGAGTTGGGAGCTGTCCATTTTCAGTGTTGCGTTTCCTTATTTTGACCTTTGGCAAAAAGTTGTTGGTGTCCTGGTGTGGGCTTGAGAAAGAGGAAGAAGTTAGGTATGTTAGACCACTACTGCTCTGTGCTAGGCTACTAGGCAGGTGAGGGTGGGGGTCACCCCATCTCTCCGGTAGGGGACGGGGAAGCAGCGAAGTCCCTGTGTGCTGAGGGAGATGCCTGCAGAGGCCGAGGCTGAGGAGTGTCGTGGCCCTGGGGCATCGTGGCCCCAGGGTCGCCACCCAGACTTTCTCCCTCCCTCCTCCCTTCCCTCTTTCTTCCACCATTTGACTCCCACACCCTTGAACGTGAGGCTGGTGTGGAGAGGAACATGCTGCTTCGCTGGGAGCAGAATGCAGATCGGGATGGGTGAAAGCTGCCTCACCTGCGGTCACCCAAGGTACGTGGCCGGAGCAGGAAGTCCTTGTTCAAATGCGCTAACCCACTGTGCTTCCTTCTTTCTCTGTCTTTCTCCAGCCCCCAAAGACAATGAAGAGCGTGTGTTTAGGGAGCGCATGCGACCGAGGAAGAGGCAAGGGGCCGTCAGGCGCAGGGTCCACCAGGTCAATGGCCACAAGTTCATGGCCACTTACCTTCGGCAGCCCACCTACTGTTCCCACTGCAGAGACTTCATCTGGTAAGCCCTCCCTGCTGGGGACCTCTGCTTAGGACTCCTCTCTGGGACTGAGGTGGAGATGGGGGCGGGGAGATGATGGATTCACCTAACACGTTCCTGTGGCCTCGGATCTCATGGCACCTGCGTGGCTGTCCCACCGGGCGGCTTGGACTCTGGTGGTACAAACAGATCTAATCACTTTTATCGGTCTTTGTGCTCATAAAATTAATAAAAAACCACCCGGTGGGACAGTCTCACATGTACCACCAGTGGTCCAGGCTGCATGGCAGCGAGACATTGCAATTATGACCCTGTGTGACTGTGTTAAAATAGGCTGGTATAAATAAGAGAAGTTATTTTGTTGTGAAAGTTAATAATGGGGGAAGTAGGAGTTTTTGCCAGACAAAAATCATCACATTTAAATTTGAAATGGAGGTGAGATTTCTCTCATTAAATTTTAAATATGATGTATATTAAGGATTAGCCTTGGAAGGTGGCTGTGAGTGTAATTTTGATATATTTTTAGTGTTCTGCTTCTAAGATTTGGAAGATATATTTTAATAAGGAAAGAGCATTGCCTGTGCTGAATTTTATGATGATACAGAGCCAGAAGAAGCCTTGAAGAATGTGATAATGACAGCCAGGGTTTTCTTTAATAAAACAGATTGTAGAGCAGTTTCTCAGATTTTAAAACTTTCACTGGAATTGAAAAAATAATAAATTTCAGATAAAAATAAATTATACTGTGCACGTTGAGAGAGAGAAATACAGAAAATAAGCCGCAGTGGTGTGCTCTGCTCTTCCTCTGACTGCCGAAGACTTTTCCTCTGTGTGTGTGTGTGTGTGTGTGTGTGTGTGTGTGTGTGTGTGGTGCATGGGAAATAAAGGCAGAGAAGGAGCCGTGAAGAGTTTATCACCGGCGGTGATAGTGTAATGGTACTTTTGGGAAGAATCCTTTTCTTTCAGAAAGCTGAGTTGAATACTTAGAGTTTGCTAAAAACTAATTCTGAAGAAGTGGGGAACAGGCCAAGGGCAGAGATGGTACGGGCCGGCCGCTCCTCATTGACGGTGGGAGCTGGACCCTCACAGGGTCTGTTCTCTTTGCTTTTCCAATAAGGGCTTGAACTTTTCCATGGCAAAGTGAAAAATCCCAGGCTGCAGGCCTCTGGGGTACCAGCGCGTCCTCAGCAAGCACTCTCGCTGCACATAGTGGGTTCTCAGGTTCTAGAATGGTCCAGGAGGCTGCCTGGAGGAGGTGGCATCTCTTCTGATGAGTGCTTTGATCCAGTGAGGGTGGTTGGCCTCCAAGTAGTGGAGCGGATACAGGGCACTGATCTCATTATGCTTGGAGGAGGAATTTCAATGGCTATCACCCCATGCCAGGTCTTAATCTTAAATATCAAAAACACCTAATTCACCCTTCCCATTGTCCTGTGAACCACGTAGTATGAGCTCCATCTCGCTGACAAGGACAGTGTTCAGAAATAGAGACCAGCTGCTGTCCTCTAGCTATGAGATGAGGGAGGCGTGAGTCCGCCTCAGCCCAGCCGGCCTTTAGACCTCATGCTTCGCCTGACATCTCACCAGCCTTTCTGGCCAGTGCCCTTGGGCTCTCAAAGCCAGTGTGAAGCGGCCCACACACTTGGGTGCAGCCCAGGAGGACAGATGAGGCGAGGTTTTACAGTAGAACCAGCCAGGGGACATGTGACTAGGGTTCCGCAGCCACCTAGATTCCTTAGTCATTTATCCTACACTTGTGGCATAAGGAAGCAAGTCACTGAGAGTAGCATGGATGTCTGAGATTACCTAGCTCAGGGACAATCCTGTGTGGGCAGAAACAGCCCCTGTTCCCAGCCCCATTCAAGGAGCACCTTTCCCTGTACTTCCCTGTGGCCTGAACACCGTGGTCCACACTTCGGTCGTGAGTTAAGTGGCTGGGTTTAGAGACCAAGGGTTCCTCTCAGCCTCTGCTGGTCACCACTGAGCCCTGTCTCCTGGGATGGGACCCCATCACTTCCAGCATGTCTCACTGGGCTGGGAACTGCATGGAGTTCTTGACCCCCTGAGGTTCTGCACATGGGTAGGTGGGCCTGACCACGTCCTTGCTGGCCTCCAGCCTTGCCCCAGGGACTCGGCTCTGGCTGTGGAAGGAATCGAGACTGTTTCTGGTCACCCAAACAGTAGCTTGACCCCCACCCCCTACGCCCAGTCCTGACCACAGACTTAGCTGTCTCAGAATGCCCAGGCAGTGTGCCTGCTAGCCACAGCCCTTGCCCACAGTCAGAGTCTGCGAGTGCCTCCTGGTGCTGAGGACGAGTGGTGCCTGTTTCATCCACAGTGACAGGAATGTTGGGCTGCCCGGGGCCTGTCCAGAGCAGGCAGGCTCAGGTGCAGCTTTCCAGTACCTTGGCACCGCTGGCACGACTGCCTGGTGTGGCCTTCTGGGTGGTGGCTCCTGGAGGCACCTGGGGAGGAGAGGTACCTGCACCCTGCAACGGGCTCTCAGGGCTCAGGGCAGCGGGGGTGGGGAGCATAGAGTGGCTCCGTGTTTCCTTTTCTTAAAGGACTGTGCTCTTCTTTTCAGGGGTGTCATAGGAAAGCAGGGATACCAGTGTCAAGGTAAGCAGTACTTTATGGACGCGACTTTGGACCCCCGTGGTTATTCAGACCGCTCTCGCTTGGGGAAGGAGTGCTGGGTCTGGCGCCACTTAGAGGCTCTCGGGCCAGGAGTTCCCGACCCTCCGGCCCGGGACCACTACCAATTAGGGGCCTGTTAGGATGTGAGCCGTGGGCAGTGGGCTGAAGCTCCAGCTGTGTTTGTGGCTGTTCCTCTGGCTCCATCTCCACCTGAGCTCCGCCTCCTGTCAGGTCTGCAGAGCGCTGGATTCTCCCAGGAGCACACATGAACTTGCTCCTGAACACTGTGCATGGGAGTTACCTGCCCTTTAGAGATACCAATCCCAAAACCCACCACCCCGCCCCATCCGTGGAAGAATCATCTTCCACTAGACCTGCGCCTGGTGCCATGTGCCAAAGCTTGGGGACTGCCACACTCTAAGATGGGCGTGTCCACCCTCTCCAAGAAGGGGAACCCTGCGGGCTTTGCCCCTGACCGTGTTACTCTGCGGATGTGCTTTGCTGGCGCCTTGCAGACGGGCAGCTCCTAATCCCCGCAGCACTCGGGTTCTGCACAGCAGCCCTGGTAGCTCTTTGATTTGATCTCTCCTAGGCAGGCGAGTGCTGCCTCTTTGGAAGTTTGTTTTATACTGTGTAGGCCTGTTCCCTGCCAGCTCCCTGAAGTACTCTTACCTGCCTGTTTCAGTCAAGATCACCGAATAGTTCTTGTCAACTCTTTTTTTTTTTTTAATCTTCACCGTTAACTCTGAAAAAATTTAAAGCTCAGCCAGTGTGGTGACACATACTGTTAACGCTGCACACTGCAGTACTTAGGGGCATTGAAGTAGGAGGATCGCAAATTCTATCCCTGCCTGGCTAACTTAGTAGGGCCATCTCAGAATAAAAGAATAAATAAATAAAAGGGCTGGGAGCGCTGGCGAGATGGCTCAGTGAACTAAGCGGTGCTTTGGCAAGCACAGGGACCGGGGTTCAATCCCCAGCACCACTTGCCACACCGGCCCCGCCCTGAGCATGCTGAGCTGGCCACTGAATCCAGGCGTGGGCGTGGTGGCACACACCTGTAGTCCCAGCACCAGTGAGGCTGAAAACAGGAGGATCACCACAAGTAGTCCAAGCTGTGTAGTGAGACCCTGTACCAAAAACAGAAATTTAAACAATATTAATTAAACACATGAATTAATAAATAAAAGGGCTGGGAATATAGCTCAATGGTAAAACACCCCTGGGTTCCAACCTCAGAGCTACAAGTAATAATCGTGGTAATGATACTGATGATGATGCTGATGATGCTCACTTGAAGGTAGTGAAGACTTCCTTAATTGACCACCAGTTCAAGGATAAGTTGTTCAGAGCTGGAGGACAGAAAGGTGAGCTGGTCACATGAGGCTCTGACAGTGACAACGGAGAGGCTGGCCTGTCTCCTTGCCCAGCATGCTCTCACCCTTGGGGAAGCTAGGGCGGCTCTGTTGGCTATGACATGACAGATGTGGCCGCAGAGAACTCAGCTGTTTAGCCACCAGTTGCTCCCCTCCCGCCCCATGATCCTACAGGCCACTTTTTGTGGACATATTAAAATGGAAAACTTCAAAGTTTAGCCTGTGAGGGTACAGTCAGATGGAAAGAAAATAAAAACCAACAACCACCTAAGATCTTCAGCGTCATCTAGGTTATTTCTCCCTCACCTACCAGCTACTCTGTGGTGACTCAGGATGGTAGGGAACAACATGACTTCTTTTTAGAAAGGACTTCCCAGCAGGGAAGCAGGTGACAGCCACGAGGCAACTGGTGCACGCAGAACGAGAAAGCTCCACCAGGCTGTTTGTGCATAGCCACTTCATTCTTCTGCAGTGTGTGTAGGAAACCCTCGGGGCTCTGGCGGCAGACCTGAGAAATACCTGTGCGAAGGACTCTAAGGAGGCTCTGATATTCAGACTCAGTGGCAGGAGGGACGTGGATTCCCTTCCCTCCGCCACTGACACACACCAGGCCTCAGGGTAGAAGCTTTCTTTCTGCACTTGTCGCTCACCATTGGGTTTCTTGCTGCTTGCAGTTTGCACTTGTGTTGTCCACAAGCGGTGCCATGAACTCATCATCACGAAGTGCGCTGGACTGAAGAAGCAGGAAACGCCGGATGAGGTAGATATTTACAGCGCGGGCATTCTGGGCTTCCTCTTCCCCTACCTACTGCCTCTCCTGTGGCCCCCAAGCAAACTTCTCTATCCCAACACTGTATTTATTGTGCTGATCAAAAATGAAGGTCATAGGGCCAGCGAGATAGCTCAGCAGACTAAGCGCCTGTTTAGGCAAGCCCAGGGACTGGGGATCGATCCCTGGCACCACATGGCTCACAGGCCCCACTCCCACATGTGCTAAGCCGGCCTCTGAGAACATGCACGCCTGTAATCCCAGCGCTGGGGAAGCTGAAAGCAGGAGGATCACTAGGAGCCCGAGCTGCCTAGTGAGACCCCGTACCAGTTACATAAATTTTAAAAAGCAAGAGCCACATTCAAACCCAGGTGGCCTCTGCATCTGTAATCCCAGAACTCAGGAGAATGAGAAAGTATTGCATAGTTCAAGGCCACCCTGGGTGACAGTGACTTCAGCGCTGGCTGGACTACATAGCAAGACCCTATCTCCAAAAGCCAACAGAACTCCCCACAAACCCAGGGGGTCTGTCCTGGAGCTCGGGCCACTGGCCACCGCACTGTGTTGTCTCTCGGCCTTGGACACTAGCGCATTAAACGGCTTCAGGGAAGTTGCTGGAGCGGAGGAAGTACGAAGATTCAAGCAGGAAGGCCGAGTTTTCCTGGCTGAGGAAGTGGAAGAGTGATGGCGCCACTGATAGATTTGAAAAGCTTTTCTAGGATGATGGCAGGTATAATAGTGGTGTTGCCTGCGGCAGAATAGATGATTTCGAAGGCATACTTTACATTAAAGATTTAAAGACTACTGTATAATCATAGGCCACTAGAATAGGGGGCTGGGTGGATTTATAACCAGCTGGGCTTAGAATCAGGTGGGTTTATACCTTAGCTTCCAAGAGGTGACTTTCTACCCACTTCTTCAAAGTAATTTAACCATGTAGCATCTTGGCATCTAAAACATTTCTCATCCCTTCTCTCCTTTTGCTGCTATACCATCTCTGAGAAGGGGTGTCGGCTAAAGCTTAGTCCGAGCTTGCCATGCTCCTGAAGGGACAGCTGAGCCCTGCGTTATTTGTATGAGGTCCACTGTCTTGGTTAGAAGACAGCCCAGCATCTGACCTCCCAGTTTCCTTACTTTCACAAGAGAACGAAAGGGAGAGACAGCTTGTTTGCTGCCCGACGTCCTTCCTAGGGACATTGACCGTTGAGTGGGCATCCCTGTACAGCAGGCCTTGTGCCATGGCCCGCAGAAGCACAGAACACGTGGGTCCTGCCTGCAAGGATCTCCTGGGGGTGGTCACCTGCGAGCCTTGCAGGTCTCTAAGCCTGTCCTCACTTTCTCGGAGGAGGGCAAAGTCCCACCAGAGTCAGTGTCATGCTGGCTAGAGGGTTGAGACGTGGACTGCGCAGCACCCACTTCATCCATGACCTGCTACTTCTTTCTGTCTTACCTGGAAGAGTGAAGAGTGGAAAGTCTCCTGTGAAGTGTGTTTTCAAATTTGGCACATGTCCTGAGGGATGAGTAGCCATGCACCGAGGCAGGGGGCGCTGGGTTTCTAGCTCGGTGGAGTTGGTTCCCTGCGCTCGTGTCCCCGCCCACCACCGTCCTGCGCTGCCCGAGGCCCGTGGTGGAGATGCAGGTGCCTTCTTCCAGGCGCTGCCCCGCCCTTTCAGAAGCCAGCTCCTTCCTCAGTGCGTCCCCCTCAGTGCGACGCACATGCACACGCATCTGCGTGCACACGCGGACTCCGCAGCCCCCAGCATCATGCCCCTGATGCCCTCCGGCCCAGCAGAGGGTGTTCTGCTGTCACGCGGCCTGGACCCTCCCCATCTCCAGCCCCTGAGTCTCAGGTCTGCGTGTGACACTGAGGACTCACGTCCCTGCCTACACTTCTCGGTGTGATAACCAAGGCACAGCGCATCCCGCATCATCCTCTTTCCGTTCCTGCTTTTCAGTCTGACAGTTCTCTTTCTCCCCCTTTGTCCTCCCTGTGTCGTCCAGAGTGCCCCACTCACCCCTTCTCCTGCGGAGCATGTACGCATGCGTGTCTCCCTGAGCGTGTGCAGGCTTCTCCATCTCCCTGGCTCTGGCCCATGCTCCCTGCCCGGATGCCTCGGGGCCTTCATGGTCCCACCAAGGGTCACCTAGAGGTCCCCAGCTCCACACTGAACTGGTAATCTGGGGCAGCTTCACCTCCAGCTGTCATTCACGTCGTTCTGGGAAATCTGCTTCTGTTCACATCTCCAGGACTGTGAGGCTGGAGCGGGGGCAGGGAGCTCACCTGTCCCGAGGGGCCAGGTCCCGAGGCTGTCAAGCTAGCCTATGGTGGCTACAGATGCTCTCCGTAAACCTAGACAGCTTGTACCCAGGTGGGTTGGTGGAGGGACACTCATCGCGGGGCAGGTGACGGGGAGCTCCTTACTCAGGCCAGAGCCCTGGAGAGAGAATGCACCATGTTCATACTTGTGACCCTGCCTAGCTCTCAGGGGACCTTCTGTTCCCCAGCAGCCGGAAGCCAGCATGCAGCTTGCTCTCCTAATCCTGAAGTCCGAGAGCCACCTCCTTCCAGCCCATCCACACACAGTTACCCATCCCCTGCCCAGCTGTGTGGTTGTGCTACTGCACACATCCGGAGAGTGGCACCATGGAAGGCAGAGGAGAACCAGGGCGGTGGCCTCAGCCCTTACATCTCACCATCCTGTCATGTTAAAGAGGGCGGGAGTGTCATCATTATTTGCCAGATGAGCAGTGCCAGACCCCAAGAAGTCAGGACACCTGCCTGAGACCTCAGGGTGGCTTGTGTCCTGAAGGCCTGGCCCATGCCTGTCCTCTTCCTGCCCTGTGCCACGGCCTCTCTGCTACCTTTATGTAAGTGGGCAAGTGGCCACAGACTCGGTAGAGGAAGTTGTCTCTGCCTCTCCTCAGCCTGCAGGCAGGGCCTGTCTCTCAGTCTCCTCAGTAGGGACCAGGGTCACCGTAGTCCTGAGCCTCAGTGCTGGTGAGGGGTTTGAGGTGATAGGGCCTGGTGTGTGGTGAGAACTGTACCTCAGCACCCCTCAGGTTCCACCCTCTTAGCCTTCTTCTGTCAGCCAGTCCTCTGCCTGGCTGAGGCCTCCATGTACCAAGTAGCTGTGAAGATACATGGAGCTGTCCCATGTGGGGCCTAAGTGCTAGGTGCACACTCTGGGTTGGGCATTACGGTTGTGTTGAAGCCTGGAGGCCTGGAGGGGACATAGCAGGGCCAGGCTCAGCCTGTCCTGTGCTCAGCGCACCCGGCTGCGAGTTAGGTATGTCGGGAGTGAAAGCCTGGTCAGGAGGGCGGTGAGTTCCCTCCGTTTCCCAGGAGGCCTTCAGAGCCAGGCTGGGGCCTCCAGTGACATGTTGCTTCTGAAGAGATGTCTCTGAGGTGCGCGCTGGGCTCAGGCCTCAGGCCTCAGGCGAGGAGGAGCTGGACGGGTGCTGACGCCGTGCTTTCGTTCCCTGCAGGTGGGCTCCCAGCGGTTCAGCGTCAACATGCCACACAAATTTGGGATCCATAACTACAAGGTGCCCACCTTCTGTGACCACTGTGGGTCCTTGCTCTGGGGCCTCTTGCGGCAGGGTTTGCAGTGTAAAGGTGAGTTGCTGCCCCTCCCCCAACCCACGCCTCATTCTGTCCTTGAAAGAAATCCTGGTCTCTTTTTCACAGCCTAGAAAGTGAGCTCCAGAATCGACTAGAGCACAAGCCCTTGTTTCTCGTTTCTTTCTTATCTATTTATTTATTTGGTACAGGGGCTTGCTATGCAGCTCGGACTCATAGTGATCCTCTTGTCTCATCCTCCCCGGTGCTGGGATTACAGGTGTGTGCCACCACACCTGGTTTCGGTGGCCAGCATAGTGTGGCTCTGGGGCCAGCTCTGCATGCAGTACCGGAGACCAAACCCAGTCCTTACGCTTTCCAGGCAGGCGCTTAGATTGCCGAGCTACTTCCCCAGCTCTCATATCTCGTTTCTTACTGGTTATGTCTATTAAGAACTCTAGGCAAGCCAGGAGAGCCCATGATCCAAGCACTTGTGAGGCTGAGGCACGAGGAGGTGGAGTTTGGGGCCAGCCTGCCAATATAGCAGGTGCAAACTGGCCTGGACTGAGTACTGAGATCTGGTCTCAAAAATAGAAGCACTCTGGACAGAGACCATCTGTGAGCACGAGAGGGGAACACAGAGAAGGGAGAAGGTGAGGCCATGTCTCCAGCTAGGTAATGAGGGGGACACAAAGTGAGCCTACAAGTCTAGTGATATCTCGTCTGGGAAAAGACAGTGGAGTTGAAAGGAAGAACTGTTTTTGGAGTTTGGCGGAGAAGTCAGCAGGAGCTGCAGACTGGGGCTGTCTCACGTGATGCAGGTGCAGAGCTCGCTCTGGGAGGAGCCACGCCCAAGTGCTGTCTCACTGGCTGGGCCGTGCCATGGGTGATAGTGTCCTCACGGGAGGAGCTGAGCCTCAGAGGTGAAGTCAGCGGCACACATCACACAGCTCATTGACCGCAGGGAGGCTTGCGCGTCCGCCCTGGACTCAGTCGCAGTGTCCTTCCTCGGCTCCTCCTCTCCCTCACATAGCCTGTCTGCTCTGCCTGCCGCATGTGCTGTAAAGCCTGTAACCCTAGCTGTGTATCCAGGGTGGCTATGTGGAGCCACAAAGAAAGTTCTGCCTCCCTCTGTCCCTCCTGATCCCCTCCCGGCAGCAGCGTATCACGTGGAACGTGGGGATCGTGAGCCATACAGAAACCAGGCTCCAGGGCTCCTGTGTGTGCCTCACAAGTTTCCAGGGTGTCTGACCCCTTGCACCCTTCCCTTGGGCAGTCCTGGCCTCTGCATCGTGCTGTCACCTGCACCAGGAGTTCTCTGGGACCTGCTCCCCCCGAGTCATATTTCTCAGCTGGCACTGGGAGCTGGTGCCTCTGGAGGGAAAGGCGCCTGCACCTGCCGGTTGTCATTTCCTTCTCTAAAGATATGGGTAGCTTCTCGGACCTTCAGCTAAGGCCAAGTGGAGTATCTCGTTAGATTAGTATCTGATTTGGCTTCTCTTTGAGGACACTGTAGGAAATAGATTTTCGGAGCAGAGAGGTGGGTCAGAAGCCTGCTCTGTTCACCCAGTGGGTCGACCTGGTATCGCAGCATCTCCAGGAATGGTGCACCGCTCGGAAAATATAAGGAAAGCAGATACGGCACTATCATGGGCACCTGGCCCACTCTACCCTCCTCTGTCTTTTGCACAGCTGCCCTGAAGCCTTCAGACACCGGGGACTAGTTTAAGAGGAAAGCCAGATCTTCAGACACAGTTTCCTGTGGTACAATGTTTTTAATTCTCCTGCAAGGATGCCCAGAAGGGTTGAATGAGACCTTTAATCTTAGTTTTTCAAGGAATCTGCACATTGATTTCCATGGTGGTTGCCCCATCCTGCACTCCCACCAACAGTGGAGAAGGGCTCCTTTTCCCACGGCTCCTGCAGCATTTGTTATTGGTGGTTTCCTTGATGACAGCCGTTCTTTCTGGGGTGAGATGGAATCTCAGTGTTGTTTTAATTTGCATCGCTTGAATGACCAGTGATGTTGAACTTTTTTTTCATGTATTTATTTTCTTTTTGTATTTTTTTCATCTGAGGAGTGTGTTTTCATCTCAGCTGCCCATTTTTGGACTGAGTCTTTGAATTTAAGGGCCTGATTTTTTTTTTTTTTTTCAGTTTTTATGTGTTCTGGATAGATAGAAATCTTCTTTTCTCAGAGACAACTGCTTATAATTTTTTCCCACTCTGGGGGTTGTCTTTTCAATCTGTTGGTGATTTCTTTTGATGTGCAAAAGGTTTTAAATAAGATGAGATCCCTGTTGTTGATTCTTTGAAGTATTTCCCGTGTGATCTGGGTTTCGTTCATGAGCTCTCTGCCTACCCCTGTGTCTTTTTTCAAGATTTCTGCCTGTTCCCTCTTCCAACAGATGTAGTGTTTCCATTTTAATATTGAGATCTTTGATCCATCTTGAATGTAGTTTAGTGCCTGGCGACAGACATGTCTTCGGCATGTGGAAAGCCAGTTTTTCCAGTACTACATATTAAAGAGGCTATGTCAGCAGTTTGCAAAATGCCCAATATTGTTTTTAAAACAACTAGGCCTCTAATCATAACTCCAACTTTCATTTGTATTTTCAGAATTAAAGAGCACCAGTAACATAAATGCACGCTTGCTGTTGACGATTCAGGCAATCCCTGAGGGAGTGCATCTCTTTGTCCCTTTTCTAGTTCCACTTCCAGACTTAACTGCTACTGAAATTTTTTATGGGCCCTCTCAAGCCCCTGTGTGTGCATTTGCATGTAGCATGGGTGTTTGCAAACAAAACCTCAGCATCTCTTGCTGCATAACAAACTATCCCAAAACTCCCCGGTGGAAAACAACCAATATTCACTTTCTGAGTATCCGTGGCTGAGAAATGAGGTGCAGTTTAGGATACAGGGCCTGTCGCGGGAGTGTGGTGGGCCCCTGGCAGCCTGGGGACCAGCTTCACCAGCCGGACCGCTCCATAGGGCAGCTGGCAGCATGAGGGCTGCCTTCCTTCAGAGCAAGCAGGCAGCGAGAAAGTAAGACGATGCCCAAAGGACGAACCCAGCCTCACAAGGCACGTCCTGGCACTTGTGGCATTTTCTGTCCTCAGAAGAGAGTCACTAGGGCCAGCCCATACTCTGCGGGAGCAGTGGACTCTGAGTCAGGGGTTGCGGGAACCAGCTGAGGCACTGTCCACGATACCCACATGCCCCTGCCCCCCACTCACGGATATGATTGCTGTGAGGTCTCCCCCGAGCGGCCTGCTCTCAGCCCAGCGGAGTGGCACACAGCTGAACTCCTAGCACTCTGGAAGGCCGAGGCAGGAGGATCACAAGTTCAATCCTAGCCTGGATAAATGAGTGACTAAGCAAGACCCTGTCTCAAAATATAAAATTGATGAAGGCCGTGGGGCGTAGCTCACTGCAAAGGCCTGTGTTTGATCTCCAGTCCTGGAGAAGGGAGCCAGAGGCAAACACCTGTCTGTCTGTCTGTCTGTCTGTCTGTCTGTCTTGTTCTCTGCTGCTTTCCCAGTACCTAGAAAGCACCTGGCACATTAGTATTCAATAGATACGTGTTAATTAAATGTTCTGTAATTTACTTTTCATAGGTATGTTTCAAAGTATTTCCAAGACAGTGCATATCTGTGTATCCTACTTTTTTTTTTTTTAAAAATGAGTAACATTTTTTTCAAGGGGTACCAGGGATTGAACTCAGGACTTTGAGCTTGCCAGGCAGGCACTTGTGCCACTGAGCCATCTCCCCAGCCCTTTCCTTTTTTTAATGACACCTAACAGTCTCCACCATTATGGAGGTTTCCCTCCATCACCTTCTTGGTGGGCATGTATTTCTGTGTTGTCGCCGTTTAATTAAGGCTGCCACAAACATCCCCATACACATCTTCACCCACATGCACAAAAAATTGCTGACGGAAGGCTCCTAGACAGCGCATTTTCAAAGCCTACCCCTCCTTTTCATGTTTGAATTAGGTAAGGAAGCCATAACACAAGGGTGCTTTTAATTATCGTGTGTGTGTTTTAGAACAGCCACGTGAGCCGCCCGTGCCTCTGTTGCATTGGCGTTTAACTTTGCATGGTCAGCAAGAGCCTGTGGCGTGAGTTTGGGATTTCAGTTACCTGCTGCCTGCTGGGCTCCCGTCTGAGGGGTTGTTTCTGCTGCCCGAGTACACACTGCATGTTCCAGAGAGTTGGAATGTTCTGGAAAGCACGGCAGCTGGCTTTGTGCAGGACGTCAGGGGAGGCTGAAGGTAGGACAAGCTCTGCTTGCCTACAGCACATTAAGAGGTAGTAATAATTCAAGCAGTGAATCAGAAACACGTGTGCATAGTGGAAGGGCCCGAGGAGCCAGTGTGCCTGGAAAGCTCAGCAAAGGCTTCAGAGGAGCGAGGCTTGAGCCGCCCCAGAGGGTGGGCACAGGTGTGGAAAGATGTGGGGAGCAGGCCGCGGGCAAAGGACAAGAGGAGGAGAGTGGGCCAGGCTTGGCACTGCTGCCGCCGGCTGGTTCTGGGCCACGTCGGGACCCTTTCCAGGGGTATTTGATGGTGCCGGGGGAGACTACGCGATGCACCCCTCCAATTACTAGATTAGCTTAATCTGAAGAACCTCTGGAGCATGGACATGCAAGTGCCTGCTCAGGAATGGCTTTGTCATTGTCCTCAGAACGTCTCCTTGCTCTAGAATTCCTGCTGGCCTGCCCCTCCTCACTGCAGTCATGACTTTAATCTCACCAAAGGGCATGAACATGGAGCCAGCATCTCTCCAGAGGACATTAGGGTGTCCAGTATGGAGCGTGAAGGGCAGTACACGCATCCCCACGCTGGCCTGAGACTGCTGCCGCCACAGCCCCACCCGACACACAGTAGCTATGCAGCAGACACCCAGCTGGGCACTGTGGAATGGGGATGGTTTTTTCCCAAAAGCTCTGTCCAGGCAAAGCAGCATCATTTCTTCTCCATAGAGCTTCATCTGAGTAAAACCTGTGTGCATGCGCTCTAGCTGGCCTCTGGACGGAGCCTTCCAGGGCAGCCCCGGGCTCCTGGTTTTGGTGTCTCCAACGGAACAGAAGAGGGTGACGGAGATGGCCAGTGTGACCACATTCATGTGATTGCACCCCAGCTTTCTTTTGGTTCCAGCTGGCCCACCTGTGCCTTCTGAGGGTCGGTTACCCCGCCTCCTGGAGTCACCCCTGCTCCCTCTGCTGTCTGCGTCAGCCCTGGCTTTGCCTTTAGTGGTCCTGGCTTTTCAAAGCACTTCCATTGTCTTGCATTGTCTATTCTGACATGTGATTGGAAATTTTTAAAACATATTAAGACAAGGATATAGCTGCCCTGGGGAAATGACAGAACATTTGCAAATAAAAAGCAAAGTCCTCTGACAACCTTTTCTGCTTTGCAAACCCGGTGTGGAGATGGACTGCTGTGGCATTTCAACACCAGAGGGCGCCAGTAGTTAAATTATGTGGACAAGTTGCCCTTGCCTCAAAATTCTGTCAGTGTGGTCCCTTTCTTCTTCTTCTTCTTCTTCTTCTTCTTCTTCTTCTTCTTCTTCTTCTTCTTCTTCTTCTTCTTCTTCTTCTTCTTCTTCTTCTTCT
>NW_004524596.1:15199557-15240052 GCF_000260255.1 Octodon degus
TCCTCCTCCTTCCTCCTCCTCCTTCTTCCTTCCTACTCCTTCCTCCTCCTCCTCCTCCTCCTCCTTCTTCTTCTTCTGTTGTTGTTGTTGTTGTTGTTGTTGTTGTTGTTACTGTGCTGGGCAAGTACTCTACCAGTGCACTACACTCCCAGACCTTGTTTGAGGCAGGGTCTTACCAAATTGTGCAGGCTAAACTTGAGTTTCTGATCATCCTGCCTCAGCCTCCTGAGTGGTTGGTGTCTTTTTGTGTTTGTTTATTTGTGTGTCACTGTGTAATTTAGGCTGGACTTGAACTCGCTGTGTAGCCCAGGTTGGCCTCTAACTTGGCATCCCTCCTGCCTCAGCCTCCCGAGTGGCGGGATCACTGGTGTGAACCGCCGGGCCCAGCCCACGTAAGGTATCATTACAGGAGTGTGGGAGGTGGGTGAAGGCTACCAAGGACTGTCGGAAGAACAGGCAAGGCGCAGAGGGCAGCTGTTGCTAAGAGCGGGTGGAGAATTCCTCTGGAGTGCTGTAGCCTGCGGTGTGTTATCACTCCAGCGTGCTCGTACAGTCCTCAGTCACAGCCCTGGCTGGATGCACCTTCTCCACCCCGCGTCCTCGTCATCTTCCACTCAGCAGCTTAGCTGAGCCCTTCAAAGCAGGGTAAGGGGCCCGTGTGTTTGGGACAAGCAGCCTGTCTGCTTTCATTCCGGAGGTGGCTTTGTTTGATTTTAAATCTTTTTTACTAGAGTTTTTTAGAATGGTTTTAGGTGCATAGTAAAACTGACAAGAGTCCACTCCCCCCAGAGTGCACAGGCTGGCTCGTTGGCCTCAGCGTCCCCCATCAGCGCCATGCGCATGTTGTCATAGTGTCCACACTTAGCGCCCAGAGTCCTTCGGTACCTTAGGCTTTCTCATGGTGTTTATCATCCATGAGTTTGGACAAAGGTATGATGACATACATCTGCCATTATAGAGTCACACAGAATAGTGTCACTGCCCTAAAGTTCCTGTGTTCTGCCTGGCCACCTTCCTCCGAGCCCATGCTAACTAACCATCGATCCGTTCACGTTTCCATAGCTTTGCCCTTTGCAGATTCCCGGGTCGTTGGAGCAGTGTAGTGTGCAGCCCTGGTGCAGAGCAGCCCCAGGAGCTGGAGCTTAGGGGTGGGCGTGGCTCCGGGCCACTCCTGCTGGGGGGACAGCTGCCCCCAAGCACCGCCCCCAAGCTGCCGTGCTGGGACCCTGGTGTCACCAGCGTTGCTGTGTCCCCTGCTACAGCACAGGCCAGGCCATAGTATCACATCTTCCTACTCTCTTAAATTGCACGTGCATTTTAGGGTTTGAAGTGTGGTGCATCTGGTAGCTCCTCCACGTGACCTGGGACAGCACGCGTGCTCTGCTGATGTTGGTGGAACAATCAGGAGATGGAATTATGTCCTGCGGACTAGGGTCACCATGACACGAGTTCAAGTTCCACCTGCTGACTTTCTCTCACCTCGAGGCATATTGAAGTCTCCAACTTTAAGAGGAATCAATCATCAGTGCTTTCCAATTTTTTCTTAGTACAGCTTAACCTTCTCCTATTAGATACGTATGCACTAAGGGTAATGCCGTCTTGAGAATCGACCCATTTATCACTATGTACTGCCTCTCATCAAATCTGATGAGCTCCCTTGCTCTGAAATTTTCTTTCTTTCTTTCTTTTTTTTTTACTTTTCTTGGTTGAAATTTTCTTTGTCTGGAATTAATATGCAGCAGAATGCCCCTCATGTCCTCATGGGAGATATTCAAGATGCCCTGTAGAAGGTTCTCAGTACCAAACTCTACATATGCTGTGCTTTCTCATATCTGTAAATACACCTGTCATAAAGTTTAATTTATAAGTTAGGCACAGTAGGAGATTAACAGTAATAACTAATAATCAAATAGAACAGTCACAACAGTATACTCGAATAAAATTGCCAGTATCACTACTTTTATACTTTGGGGCCATTATTATGACGTAAGTAAGAGTACTTGCATATAATGCAGCGTGACACCACATGCTGTGCTGTGGCTCTTCAAGCCTGTCCCTGGGCCCATGTGTGAGGAGGTCTTCAGTTTGTGCTATTAGAAGTGGTAGAAATCTTTAACAGTGGGGCCTTGTCAAGCAGATTAATCCCAGTTTTAAATTCCCCGTTTGATCATTTCAACATCCCTGCCGTCTCTGCGCCTAGCTCTGACGTTCTGTCTTTTTCAACTATGTTTCTCCTTTTCCTGTCCCTCGCGGCTTTATCTTAGTAGCTGGACATGATGCACCGGGTCAAAGAATGGGGGTCACGTCCAGCAGTAGCGTGCTCTGCAGTCCTGTCTGAGGCTGTGACCTTCACAGGGCCGCCTGGCCATCCCCTGGCCGCAGGAGGAGCAGGAGGGCTGGCTGCTCTGCAGTTGGGCGTTTCCTTTCCCCTGGGTCCCTGAGGAGCTGGTAAGACCCAGCAGCTGAGGCTTGGCCGACATGCCTTCTCCTTGGGGCAGGCTGTAAGAAGCAGCACAGAACGCGTTAGCCTGTTTCAGAACAGTTAGTCTCCCCCGCCCTCTGGGAGAGTACGGGGCTGCTCCTCGTACCATTCCTGAGGAGCGCACTGCACGTGTGACTCGCAGTGAGGGCCAGCAGGCTGGCTCCATGGGACCTGCTTAGATCCAGACTTTAACTCAATTTTTTTCCAGAGAAATCAGTTAAGTTCTTCTTGAGTTGGTATTTGCCCCCAAGAGGAATCTTAAACGTGAGGTTCATGTGCTCATCCTTCTTTCATATATTCAGAGTGCCTGGAGAGAAAGAGGTAAACCCTGGTTTTCTCTACAAGGTGGTTTGATGGGTGCGTTTAGTTCTGTGGGATGGAATGAAAGGCGGCTTTCGGTTTTATACTTTTTTTTTTTTGCATTTTTCCAAAATGTATCATGTATTTCGCAGTTTTAAAAGCAAAGTGACATGTTAGACCGTGAACATCTGATCGTGTTTCTTTACAGTCTGCAAAATGAATGTTCACCGTCGGTGTGAGACCAACGTGGCGCCCAACTGTGGGGTGGACGCCAGAGGGATCGCCAAGGTGCTGGCCGACCTGGGAGTCACTCCGGACAAAATCACCAACAGTGGCCAGAGGAGGAAAAAGGTAATCGGCTCTTTGGTGGCGCTTCTGGACCTGTCGTGGGCCGGGTCCCTGTGCTGGCTTCCTGAGCGCTCTGGACTGAGACTGTTAGAGCCCTGGGTTTCCCTGGCTTTGAGCCGTTTGGCCCAAAGCAGCATGTGGCTGGGAGAAGAAAAGCCAGGCACGCTGGTGTATACCTATAACCAGAAGGCTGAAGCAAGAGGATCATAAGTGTTTAATACCCTGTGGCAAAACAAAATACTGCTGAAAGGTTAGGGCTGTAGCTCAAGTGCTTTCTGGATTTGATCGAAGGAAGGAAGGAAGGGAGGGAGGGAGGAAGGAAGGAAATAAAGAGAGATAAAGGAAAAGAAAAGAGGTAGAAAGGAACGGAAAGAGGAGAAGGCCAAGCAAATAAGATGAAACATCTTCTACAGCTGCTGAAAAGGGGGCAACAGTAAAAGGACATTTCTGAGTTAACATTTGCCAGAGAAACAGAAGGCTTGAGATAAAGCCCGTAGGACTCCATCTAGGTGCCATGTAACACTGGCGACAGAGCAGTACACCTGCCTGCCCCCCGCTATGTCACTGGCCTGAGAGTCCCTTGGGTGATGGTGTCACAAGGCTAGATGGACACAAGCCGGGGCCACCTTCTGCCCTAGGAGAGGCCAGGATTTGTGCTGCCGCTGGTGCTGAGCTGCCTGGGGAATACTGTGGAGAGCCTCTGCTTGGTACATCAGGGCCTCGCTTTAGAGGCCAAAGCCCTGTCTTACCCATGTGCTATTCTAACATCACAGGAGAGCTGTTTGCCCAAGTGTTGTTTGATAAGTCAGGGCCCCCAGATAAAATAGAGCTAAAGGCTCTATACCAGGCTCTTCTTTCACCTGACTCCTAGGATTGAAAGAGCAAGTTGGCAGTGGGGGACATACTCGTCTTCTCAGCAGTGCAGGAGGCTGAGGCAGGAAGAGTCCACGTTTGAGGTCAGCCTGGACACTTCAATGAGATCCTGTCTCAAAATAAAACAAAATAATAAATGAAGTCAGGGATCTGAGTTTAGCTCTGGTAACACACACACACACACACACACACACACACACACACACCGTATGCATGTGTGTGCACACACAGGAAGGGGCTCTAAAATGTATGTGTGCGACAGCCAGAGCCCTGTGGCCCAGGTGGGCTGTCCTCATGTGTGCAGGTACTCGCTACCCAGGAGCAGGCATTTCCAAGTGCTGCACTACAAAGCCAGATCTGACGCTAGGGGTCCTTGTGGTCTTGGCTCCCTGAATTCTGCGCTACATGTCCTCGGCTCCTTATTTCAGAACCTGCTTGTGTCTTCTCCCTGGTGTTGCCGGAAGAGCTCTTTCACTTGATGGGAAAGTTGGGCTGCCTGCATCCTCCCTTCCTGGCCCGTACACCCTGAATGTCGGGCGTCTCCTCTCAGTTCTGAAATCTCCCAGCAGAACTCCTGCTTCAGCTGCTGGCCTGTGGCACTGGAACCATAAGCAGACCCCAGTACCCAAATCACCGGGGCCTCCTGAAGCAGTAGGTTAGGTGCTCTGTGGTGACCAAGTTAGACGGACACAATATGAGGTCTAGAGAGAGCCCTTCTCAAGGGCAGATTTTCTCCCTGTTGAAGTAACATAGATGGACTCCTTCATTGTCGTGGAACATTTAAGAAAACTGAGTGCCTCTCTTCTTTCCTACCTTTGCTTGGGCTCAGCGCTGGCAAAGCCATCCTCTGCTGGATGTGCATCCGTGGGAAGCTGGTGGGAAGAAGCCAAGGTGGAGAAACCGAGGAAGGGACAAGAGGAAGAGCTAAGGGATCGCGGTCCTGGTGGTCTTACTGCTTTGATGCTTTGGATGTAAAAGTTGGAAAAAAGTCAGATGGCAGCTTGAGTTGGTGCGGAGGACAGGAGCAACGTCCCCTTGTCAGAAGGTCCTGGCAGGAGTGTCAGACCTGCTGGAGCTTTGCTTCTGTCCCTGTCTGAGAAAGGGTGAATGTACACTGTGGGTCAGGTGCTCCCTGAAGGGTAACTTGAAGTGGATGCGTCCTCACTTAGCCAGGAAACTTTTGTCCAAAGGAAGCTTCCATCCAAAGCTGCCAACACATATCAGTGCATCAGGAAATATTTGTCAAGTGCCTATTAGGAATATCACTGTGTGCGCATCACGAGGGACTGCGCAGTGCCGGATGGTCTCACCTTCCGAGACTGTGGTCAGCCTGAGTAGAGAACCCCACCAGCATATACACACAGATGCTGAATAAGGCCGTAAGTGTCAAAGAGGTAGAGAGGAGGCTGGCCTCAGGTTGCTTTGCGTGAGAGATCTGCCTGCCTGGGGGAGCAGAGGGAGGCTTGCCCTGAAGGGGTTAGACACGCTTTGCATGGAAAGGTCAGTTGTATTTGGAGAGAATGGGAATGGAACAAACCTGTCTCATTTTCTTCCCTCTCATTGGTGGGTGAACCCTTCAACCTGCTCTCATGCGTCCAGCCAGCGAGGGGCACACACAGCATCCTGCACAGCTCTCCGTGCAGGGACCCTCCTGCCCTTGGCCCCAGGGAAACGCACAACCCTCATTTCTGATGCCACTCTCCTTTTCCTGCCTCTTCTCTAGCTCGTTGCTGGTGCCGAGTCCCCCCAGCCTGCTTCTGGAAGCTCCCCATCTGAGGATGACCGATCCAAGTCAGCACCCACCTCCCCTTGTGACCAGGGTGAGACCCTCAGACTTCCTTCTCCTCAGGAGCCCTTCAACGGCAGGACCAACGAGCAGGAAGCTGCTCCGCCAGGGGTTGGGGTGGCCTTGGCAGTGGTCCTTGCATGCCCACCCTTCTTTCCCTCTGCAACGCTGTCTAGAGGGCTGGGCACTAGATGGTAGTGCTTTCCTTAAGTCCCTTCCAGGTCAGGATGAGAGAGAGAGAGAGAGAGAGAGAGAGAGAGAGAGAGAGAGAGAGAGAGAGAGAGAGCGCACCAATGTATCAGCTCATGTGACATCAAGTGCCCCCCTCCCTACTTCAGGGGCAGGGAGAAAAGGAGTGCAGCTCATCCCCTCACCAGCAGCCCCAGTGTCTGGACCTTTTCTCACACACACACACACACACACACACACACACACACACACACACACCATCAACCCCTCAAAAAAAAAAACAAAAAAACAAACAAAAAAAAAAAATGCTGACATCAGCTTGAACTGAAAGATGGATGGGAGAGGACGTTTCCTATCCTGGTCCGTGGGTAGGATTACAAAGATGGAGCTATAAAAGAAACTGAAAGAAGTGAGGCAGAGCACGCTTCAGGCCCAGTCCTCTTCTCCCACTCAGCTCTGGATGTCTTTTTCTGTCTAAATATGCTTAAGTAGTAAGTTCTGCAGGCAAAATATATACAAAAATAATAATTTCACAGAAATATTACAAAGAATGCTGGGGCCGACCAGGGACTATCACATGTAAAGCCTTCTACCCTGACATCAAACATCTGCGGAGAAAGAAGAAGCCTCCTCCTCGTGCTGTAGGTCCCGGATGTTCTGTAGCTCCTTTTGTACATCTGTTCTTAGCTCCATGGGGATTCTGGGTTACTGGCCCCAGGTGACAGGGTAAGAAGCAAAGGCCACAGTTGAAAGCTTTATCTCCAGATCAAGTGCCAAGGCTGTGGTAAAGGAGGGCCAGTGCCATCAAGTCCCACCTGGAGACCAGCCCATGCAGCCCAGCCCTTCTTACCCCAGAAAGAGGAAAACAACTTCAGGGACCATGTCCCAATCCCAAGGCCACAAAATAATTGGTCTCAGTTGTTCTTTATGTTGTTTCAATTTATTCTCTGTGTGTTTGCTTCATCCCTAAGAGATCTGACCCATTCATGAATTGTTAGTCTGACCCCGGACCAGGGTGGGCATCTTCATGCTCCATTTCAATGCAGGGACATCCTCTGGGAGCTTGGAGGAGACAGAGTCAAATGGAAAAAGACCCACGTGGGAAGCGCCGTGGTGCGCAGGCCTTACTCCCGCTCAGTCTGCCTGCCACCCAGACTCAGGCAGATGCAGTGCCTCGTGGGGTCTCTGAGCATGCAGTGGGGCCAGGGTGTCCCAGCAGGGCTGCAAGCACTGTCAGACGGGAGAGCCCTTTTCACGAGGTGTGGCACTGTCACCATATGGAAACGAGCCGTTTTTCTTCTTTCCTCCCCTATACGAACACAGACAATTCCGTCAAGCTTTTGTGTCCCAAAAGTCTACTTTCTGCCTTCCAAAAGCTGTTAAGTAGCAGATTTTAGCTCTATGTAAGACTAATGCCAGACTGAGTGAAGGCTGCGTTCACAGCTGGATTTGTATGTGGGGTGTCTGTAGACGCAGGGGCTGCCTCTTCTCCCCTGTCCGCCAACACCACTGCCCTGACCCACCCCCAGAGGAGCTCACTCCATACCTGAAAAGCTCTCCAGAGTCCTCGGCTGGGCTGCTACAGACCTCAGTTGTTGAAAAAGAAGCTTAAAATCTTTCTGTCGAGAGATTGGGCCATTCACACCCAATTCAAATTTCCAGGGATAAGTAGTCTCTCATACTCTCTGTAATCCAAGTTATGAGTATCTTTGAGACTCAGCTTATACTCAAGATTCCTATTTCTAGGCTGGGGAAATAGCTTAGCAGTCTATTGCCTCCTGGCAAGCTCAAGATCCCGAGTTCAATCCCTGATAGTGCATGCTGTGCCAACCACAGAACCCCGGGTACACTGTACCAGCACCTAAACCAGGAGTGGTGGCACATGCCTGCAATCCCAGCACTGGGGAGGCTGAGATAAGGAGGATCACTAGGAGTCCGAGCTGCGTAGTAAGACCCTGTACAAAATTGATCAATCAATCAATCAGTTATTTAATCCTATTTCTACACAGTTGAGTACATGTGTTGGTAAACGAATGGCCACCTGTAGAGTTTCTTCAAATAGAAAAAGTCAGTGTCACCCCATGTGGGAAACAGTTCTTTTATTCATGAAAAGCCCATTGCCGTTTGGTCCCATAGCCTGTTTGAGATAAGTATTTCATGTAAGCCTACCTTCAGGTCAAGTAGAGACTCTCAGAATCCGTTGGTGAGACATTGACATCGCCTTGACCGGGACAGCTTTTCTTGGCTGGCTGCCATTCTGCTCTTCAAAGGGGACTCGAAGGCCAGGTGCTTTGTGATTGCACAGAGTTCCCGAGCTGCTGGGTTGTTGCACCGCACCTCGAGTTATGCACCCGACTGGAGGGGCTGCCCAGGGGTGGGGGCTGGTGCAGTCCGAAGGGGTTCGCTGCCAGGGAGCACCTCCGGGCATGGACTCTTGCCTTTCCCACCGTGCTACAGCCCACGCTCCTGGGTGGCTGGGGTGCCGCCTTGAGTCGGTTGCTATGCAGGGTGGGAGGAAGGTTCACGGCATGAGCACTAACACGGTTCTGTGTCTGTTACCCGTTGGCCCTAGAATTAAAAGAGCTTGAAAACAACATCCGGAAGGCCTTGTCATTTGACAACCGAGGAGAAGAGCACCGTGCCTCGTCCACCGACGGCCACCTGGCCAGCCCTGGCGAGAATGGTGAAGTCCGGCAAGGCCAGGCCAAGCGCCTGGGCCTAGATGAGTTCAACTTCATCAAGGTGTTGGGCAAAGGCAGCTTCGGCAAGGTGCGTGGCAGCTGCGGGGCCTGCTTGTCTTCTGTAGCCCAAGGAGTCGCTGCTTCTGTTTGGCCACTGAGGAACATCTCAGCCTGGTCTTTCCCTTCCTTGTTTTTTAAGTTAATTTTATTGGTATGCTTTTGATATATGTAACAACTACATTCCCTGAAGGGAAGTTGCCCCTGAGTCATCTTTTCTCCTCATTCGCCTCCTCTCCATCCAACCTTCCTCCCCTCTGTATTTGCAAGACGTTTCTTTCCATTTTTGCCTTCTATTTGCTCTTTGTTATTTTTCCCTTCCTTGCCCCCCCTCCCCTTCCTATTCGAGCATTTTCATCCTCCTTCCCAATGTCTGTCGTCCACTTTGGTCCTTATTTACTCCTTTGGCTTCTCACACAGCGAAACAATGCGATATAAAAACACGTGGGTCTGATTTATTTCACTTAGAAGTACGGTCTCAAGGTGCATCCATTTACCTATAAATGTCTCAAATGTATCCTTTTTGGCAAAGTAGAACTATACATATCCCTACATTTTCTTTTTTCATCTGCTGATGGGCATTTGGTTTGTTTCCAAGATTTAGCTATTACAAATTGTGCTGCTATAAACGTGGGGTGTGCATCCATTGCTGTAGTGCAGTGCTTTTAACTCTTTTGGGGAGATAGCAAGAAAATGAATCACTGGGTCAAATGAAACCTCTAGTTTCAGCTTTTGAAGAATCTCCACACTGATTTCCATATTGGTGGGAAAAGGGTTCCTTTCCCCCCACAGCTGGATTAAGGCTGTGCCACTCTGAACAGTGGACGGATCCAGCAATTACCCACCTGTAATCCCAGCACTCTTAGTCCTAGTATTGCACTAGGAATCAATTACTAGGTTTAGCCACCTCTGGGAAAAAAAAAAAAAGCCCATGACCACATGAGGCTCTGGGGAGACGTGTAGACACAAACCCTAAGAAACAGACCTAGCCCACGCAGGTAGGAGTTGTTTCTATTGCTAGTTGGGCGTGGCCTTCACACTAAGCAACATCCCAGCCTTCTGGTTTTTGTTGTTGTTTTTTTGACCTAATATGGGGTCTTGCTAAACTACTTAATTGCCCAGGCTGGGCTTGCTTCCAAACTTTGCCTTAGCTTCCAAGAGCTGGGATTACCACGCCCAACTAGGTTGCCTCTTCTCAAATCAGTTTTTCCCTTTCATCCAGTGGGCCACAGTCGAGTGAGATACCTTGCAGGTGAGTGAACACTTGGAAGGTTTTTAAACACTCTGCAGACTTTGTGCAGCCAGTGAGCGTTTCACCGAGCGCTGCAGGTGGGAGCTGGGTCTCGCAGGACGTGTGCACATGCGCTTCAGCGCTTCCACGCTTAGGCCTCCCCAAGCCCCATTGCCCACCATGATGCCCACCACGCTGCCCTCCGTGTGTGCTGGGGACCCACGTGCGGCGCCACGGTGCTGTTCTGGGGTTCGATCCTGCCTGATATTGGGCACATGCAAGCCACAGGTTCACCCTTGCAATTCATGATAATAAAGACAAGCCATACCTTGTAGCGGAGATAATCCCTGTGACCCGGGGGTAGCAGGCCCTTCATCACGCTGCTATCTCTGGCTGTACAAAGGCCAGTTGAAGATGGGAGACCCTCCACATGCCGTTATGCACAATGATATCTTTGGATTTTCTAATCATTGGAAAATAAGATGCAGACCAGAAGCTAAAGAAACTTGTGATGGATGAACAGGGCATGGTGGTGCATGCCTGTAATCCCATTACTTGGGAGGCTGAGGCAGGAGGATCTCCTCAAGTTCGAGGCCAGCCTGAGTTCCATATGTAGTAATTTCAAAACCAGCCTGAACTACAGGGCAAGACCCTGGAAAATACATACGAAGAACCTAACACTTAAAAAGAAGTGGATTCAAATAGTTCAAAATACACAATGGAAAATTTCTCTCTAAGGGAGTAGTAGACAAAGATATTGCTCTGTATACCCAAGACTTGTGTGGAGAAGAGCAAAACATAGGTGCTTTGCTCCCTGTATATTCACATTCTTCAACGCAAAAGGGAGTGAGAGCTAAGAATTCAAGACCCCTTCAAGGAACAGTCTTTTCTTTAGGACGCAGTTGCTTTATAAAGCTATCAGATAGATGAAAAAGATTCTCTTACATATTTTTATTCCTTTTTAACATCTATTCCATGAGGCATCTCTTCCTCTATGGTTCTCATTTCTTGTATGTAATAGGGTATTTATCCCTCTACATTTTACATACATAGTGGAAACTAGGACAAAATATATTTAGTATGAAAAAATAACGTACTCAGCATACCACTGTCAATAGCAGTACAAAGACCTTTCCTCCCTCCTTCAAAGATTGGTCTGAAATTCTGTTATTTCATGATGAAAATTTTGAGCATAAACTTTATAGAATCTGTCCTCAGTGAGGCTAGGATCTGGAGGGAATCTTACCATGTAGTACTTTTAAAGTTAAATGTTATTTCACTGATTCTTCTGACACTTATTAAACGTTGTACTTATCCTCTGTGTGTAGCAAGAGTCCATTAACTGTATCTGGGCTTCGCTGAGGGTCCCTGGCCGGGGCCTTCTCCACCCTTGCTTCCTGCTGCAGGCATGGGCTGGCCTTTCCGTGCGCTTGCTGGGCAGCCCCCATGCTGATAAATATCTGAGCTCAGGGCAGAAAGATGAAGGTGCAGTTAGCAGAGGAAGCTGATTGGCAGTGCAGCTCGGACTCTTTGATTGCCCCTTGCTCTGCTTAAAGCCAGGCCAGGGCATTGAAGAGGGTCAGCTCTCTGGGATTCTGAAGATCAGAGAGGCCCTGCTCCGAGGATCAGGGCTGCTGTGGGGTCATGTGGCCTCACGTGTCGTGTGGGTAGTGTGCTGGCTGGCTGCAGGTCCATTCTTCCATTCTCCTGAGGGAAGAGCTCTGGGAAAGCCCCAGGGCCCTGGGCCCACTTGGCCTCCATCTCCCCTGTCCTATCTTATCCAGATATCACCTGGAAGGATGGTGGCTGAGGCTTACTGAAGAGTCAACAGGTGAAGCAATCACATTCTTTGGAGCCTGTCTAAATAACAGACAGACCCCAGGCCTCTGGCTTATGCACATCACTTAGGCTTGTGGGTTGGGCGTGGTTGAATTTTGAGCAAGATTCAAAAATGAATCAAGTGAGCACACTCAAGAGTTCCAGGCTACCGTACGCTGAGGCTGCATGGACTGATGACTCTGGATCACTTAGGTTGTTTCGTAGGGAAATTTGTACCCAAAGTTTGAACCAGTGTAGAACCTCTACGTTGTGTTGGTGATGAGAGGTCTTCAGGTTAACATCATGAATTCCTTTACAAAGTTTCTGAGTTGCTGCTCTTTAGCTTGAACAACTGCCATTGGTGTGCTATACTTAGAAGCTAATTAATTAAAAGGAGTGGCTTATGGCATTTGTAGGTAAGAGAGAACAAGATTTCAAATGATAGGAGATGATAAGAAATATCAAATGGTAGGCTTGTTACTTAGCTCTCTGGAGAAGGAGTCAGCTTTCTAGCTGTACAGCTGTAGAGGAAACCACAGAGGAAGACCAGACAGATTTAAGTATATAAAGATAAACGATTCTGTTCAAGATGAAAAAATAATAATAAAAAGGTAAAACAAGTTAATACTAGTCCACAACCACTTTCACAGGAAGTAGCCTATGGGTTTCTAAATAGGATCATATGTACAGATTTCTAAGAAATAATATAAGACAGCAAAAAAAGTAGATGAGACAAATAACATATCCCCAAAGAAATACAGTTATTGGAAAATAAGTACATGTCTGAATTCACTTCACTGTAGTTGCAAGTTTAATAAATGCATGTGATCATAAGAATAAGCATCAAACAGGGGTACACTGAATTTTTTCTTTGCCAGAGCACTGTGCCAAAGATTAAGAATACACAAATAACAATTCTATCAGGATGGGTCATTTTCCTAAACATTTTTAATGTGGTTATAATATTTACAATTAGAGCTAGGTAGGAATCAGGTTAACTTTCACGGCGTTTGCTCCTGTGTTTCCTCCTTGGAGTCCCAACGCATGCAGATGATGGGAACAATGTTGGTTAATTGCAGGTCATGCTGGCAGAACTCAAGGGCAAAGATGAGGTGTATGCTGTCAAAGTCCTAAAGAAGGATGTCATCCTTCAAGATGATGACGTGGACTGCACGATGACAGAGAAGAGGATTCTGGCTCTGGCACGGAAACACCCGTACCTAACCCAACTCTACTGCTGCTTCCAGACCAAGGTATGTTTGCAGAGAAGCTGCCTGGCCTCTGTCTTGGGGAGCATAGCAGGACCTCACGGTCCTTGGCTGTCGCATAAAATTGCAGTGTCAGACCCTCCACGTTGGTCTCTCAAAGACTGGAAAGTGAAGTGGATTTTACCCTTGGAGAGATCAGGGTATGTTTGGACACCTTCTCTGTGAAGGTCTTGGGATTTTCCATGCAGGGCTGTGCTTCAAGAGGGATAAAGGAGTACACATGGCCGGACCAAGCCGGATGGCTAACCTCAGTGTTGCGCGTTGGAAGACCCGGCAGGCATGGCTGGTCCTTGCTGTGCTCCGGCCTTTCTGTCTCTAGTGAGATCACCTGACTTCTAGGTTGTTTTCAGGTCAAACGAAAAAGATAAAGGACACTATAATAGCTTCTGATGTATGTAATGTCATCCGAGGCAAAGGATATAAGCGCGTGTTTAACATTCCACTGTGAAATACAAACAAGGTGGCAGTTTCAAAGTTGCCATGTGGTTTTCTGGGGACCAGAAGGTGGCAGTAAAGAAATGAAAATAGTCTGATGACATTACAGAGTCTTACCTCTGATTTATTACTTATTCTTATTAAAAGAAAAAGAAATACACATGCTCCTCACTGAGCTCTTCTTTTATTATCCTTTTTATGTGCTGGAGATGGGAACTTAGAGTCTTCTGGATGTGCCATGGATTTGTAGTATTGGGCTTCTTTAGGTAGCAGTGACAAGCTTACTCACGACAGTGTGAGTGGTGATCTCTGGCCCTTCCACAAACTCTCACCACCATTTTAATACAAATACTGATCTTTCCATTTAGAATTTAACAATCATACATTTGCACGTTCAGCGAAGGTTTTACCTGTTTTATTACTTCTCTCCCATGTGCCTAGTGCTGTGACGGGGCAGGAGAAGCTGAAATGAGCAAGACCTGGGACATCACAGTTTCTTAAAAACAATAATATGGTCCTGGAGACACTGCAGATGAACTGCAGGGCCATAGCCTGGGACCCTGCAACCTTGACTTCTCCTGGAGCGTTTCGGTGTGCATGTGTTTATCGAAGTCCCTGGGGAAAATCTGTAGTGAAAATGAAAATGATTACCTTCGTTTAATCTATTACTCTCCAATTTAATTGACCCCACACCCCACCACCACACACAGCACCTGTTCCAGGTTGAGTAACACAGATCAAATGGGATTTTTCTTATTCTTCCAATCTCTGAGGCAAATATGTCTCTTCCGAGAACTCTCTAAGTCATTCTGCGTATCTTTCAGGGATACTTGCATCTTTCCTCAGGAAACTTAGGAAGAAGAATCAGGTGCTTTCTGAACTGGTCTTGCTGACCAGCCTGTGTTTGATGCATGTTATAATAGCAAGTATGTATAGGTTCATATGAGTTATGTGTGTATATAGATATAGGGTCCAATGTTGTCTTGATCACTTATCTCTCGTTACTGAAACAAAATACCCAACACCCAAAATTAAGGAAGGAAAGATTTATTTAGCTCACAGTTTTAGTCTGTAACCAGCCGGCTCCAAGGCAGGGTTTCCTTGGCACAGCTCTTGGCGATGGAAGACACGAAGGCAACAAGAGCTGGGAGCACTAGACAGGATTCTTTCTGTCCCTTATTTGTATACAGGCTGCCTGCCCTAAGGTGAGTGTAGCACTCAAACCCTTCATCCAAGCACTAGACCATAGATCAGTCACAAGCTCTAAAAGCCCACCCCGTGACTGCCCCATGACCCCGAGGCTTTGGGGGGGCATCTAGACACAAACCGTAGCAAATATGATAGCAGAGGCTCAGCAGTGGGGTCAACTTTCTTCTTTTCTCCACTAAAGCAATAATTCTAGATTAATGAGAAATGGATCCTATCCTATATATCTTTATCTTCTGTGGTACCTTATTATAGGACCTCATACTGGTAAATGATCACTGTCAGAAGTAGAGGGTTGGATGATGTGTTTTGGTTTAGTGTCAGGGACTGCACTGAGCTACATCACCACGCCTTTATTTTTATTTTGAGACAGGGTTTTACTGTGTTGTTCAGACTAGGCTTGATTTGTGATCCTCTTGCCTCAGCCTCCCAGAATGTTGAGGTTATACAGACATGTTCCACAATGTTTAGCTGAAGTTTTCTTTTTTTTTTTTAACTATCTCTTTTATTGTCCTTTATGTACCAGTGAGAAAGCTGGTTTTCAGAGAAGTTAAAATCTTTTGCCTACAGACACTTGGCTAGTGGCAGAGTCAGGCCACTGCTCTTTCGTTTGACCTCTGGGATCCCCCACTTCAGTGGACCTCTGATGTCATACTGCTTTGTCACTCTGCTGTGGGGATTTAGCCACTTCCCTGCCCCTGTGACACATCTCCTGCTGGGGGGTGGTGGGAGGCATGCCCAGACAGAGAGCCACACTGGCGTCCAGTCCAGTGGTGGGCACTGTGTGGAGTCCCTGTGTGTGGTGAATTTGGGGAGCCCACGGTCGGAAGTCATCTTGGTGAATGAGTGAGAGGGGAATGGAGGTCTTCAGTGCCAGGAAAGCTTCCTTTATACATTGTAGAAATATCAAGATGTAGGGCCCTTCATTGAGCGGCATCTTTTGAAACAAAAAGATGGTATTGAATGACATCATGGCTTTCCCTTAGGGCAGAGTATCTTCAAGCTTATGTGGATTTGGGGGCTTCAGGTGACTAGAACCTAAGGGTGGGAGGAGAAGAAACTCCCTTTGCTGTGCAGAGAGTTGCTGATGTGTTCCTCAGGCCACTGTCAGGAGTCCACAGGTGGAAGAGCAAGTGTGTGCCACCCATCCCAGGCTACCCCTACTTAGGAAAACACCTTGCTTTCCATATGTGAGCCTACGTTTTCTAAAATGAATCACAGTGGCCTCAAGGAAGGACCTTGACTTACTGACCGAAGGAACCCTAAGAATCATCAACTTATAAATCCTGAATTTAACTTGTTAAAAAATGACTTTTCCTATGATAACCAGTAGTCATGGTTTTAAAGAATAACTGTTGGTCATTTGACCAAGGCAGGTGCTGGGCAAGGAGTTACCAGCAATGAGAAAATCGATTCGCGAGTGGAAGGTTGCTCAGTGGGGGTTGGGCGGCTCTGCCCCGCTAACTTTCCCAGCACATGGCACTGGCTAGTCATGCTCTGCGCGGGATCCTCAAACCAAGAAGACTCGGGAATCGGTGCTGTTTGGGCTCTCAGTGGAGAAAAGGTACTCAAGCCAGACTTTGAGAGATGGGGAAGATTTGGAAAGGCTTTGAAATGGGAAGTGGAGCCTCAGTCTTGAGTTTCACTTTTTCCCAAAAAGAAAATACAGTTCCTCAGCCACTATGAACTTATTTTAACTAAGACCAGTGCATGAATCAGGAACACAAAGACCTGACTTGCAATCCTATTAAGATTTCTTTCATTCTTATTTAATTAGAATGCACAAAGCATTGAGATTGTTAAGTCAGGTTTAATTATTTTTAGATGACCCTTAGTGATCTGCATGTAGGGGAAAATAGCTCTTCTGGAAATGTCACTTTGACAACTTCCAGATGGATCATGCAGAGCTTTAGGCTGAGTGCTACAAAAAGGTCGCCTGGTGAGACTTGGAAGGACCACAGTGAGGGGCCTGTATCCCAGCGAGGGGCAGCCAGGCAGGTGCATTTTGCAGAACCATTGGCGTGAAGCGTGATGCCAGATGTGCTGAGCTCAAGTCTGGTCACCGGCGCCCACTGAATGAACGAGCCACTGTGATTCCTCTGGGCTTCCCTGTTCTAAGCCGGCCTGCCCTTGGGTCAGGTGCTCTAGTCATTGTGCAGGGGCCTTGTGGCGATCAAAAGCAAATGATGTGGCTCCCGCTCTCCAGGGACAGTGAGATGGGGCCAACAAGCCAATGAACTGAACCAGAAACTGTAATTTCAATCAGATTCAAGCCATGTGTTTGACCTGAGATCCTACTCTGCTGTGTGCCTTTTAGGATGCTAGTGACCTGAACCAAGCTAAGGTACCGGTAGGCCTCGACCCTTGATGGTAGGCAGATGGCACTCACCATTGGTGACTGACTTCTTTGAAGTAAGTGAAACGAAGGGGTAGAAGAAAGGGAGGGTATTTGGAAAATAAGGAAAGACATTCTTACCCTTGCGTCATCAGCTGCTGCTTGGAAGAGAGGGACAGAGTAGGGCTGTGGGCGCTCTTCACTGGCAGAGCAGTGGCAAGGCCAGGGCTCACTGGAAAAGCGACTTAAGGAACTGCCCGTTCCAGGTTCTCACCCATCCATTGACTGCTCAAGACAAGAGGGCCGGCCGCTGAGAGGTAGATTTGTTTTGTTTTTGTAGTTACAGGAAATAAAATTCCCAGGCATTTTTAGATTCTGTGTATTTGTGTTTTATGATCCCCGTTGCGAAACCATCCCGACTGAATCCCACAAAACCTGTCTGGAATAATTTCACCCCTGCTTTTTCCTCTGTAAAACTTCTAAGCTCTTACCCATCCCCCACCCTGTGGCATTTCCTGCCAGGCCTGGGAAGCCAAATCCTGGAGGGCCTCGCTGTGAAGGAAACGGGCTAAACTCTTACAGGATCTCCTTTGACCAGCCTCCCTCCCTGCCCTGGGGAAAATGCCACATGGAAAATCCTTAAAAAGCAACTGGAGATATTTTTCAAACTCAATTTAATAATCTCTCTGAGCTGGGGAGAGCTGCTAAGAATGAGTGTTGACAATGGAGGAGAAAAATTGTAGTTTCAAGGAACTCCAATATTTATTTTTACTTTTTTTTTTTTTTTTGGTGGTACTGGTGATTGAAATGAGGGCCTTCATACCAAGCTACGTACTCAATTCCTTTTTTACTTTTTCAGACAAGGTCTCTTAGTTGCTAAATTGCCCCATTTGGGTTCCAATTTGCGATTGATCCCCCTGCCTCTGTTGCCTAGAGTTCTGGGATTAAAGGTGTGGACCAAACTATGAGTGGTTTACATTGACTCCTTGAGGCCGAAGAACAGCAAACCCCAAAGCGAGAAGCAGAAACACAGTGAGAAATGAGGCTACTGGTAGATTAAAAAGAGAGAGAGAGAGAGAGAGAGAGAGAGAGAGAGAGAGAGAGAGAGAGATGATGTGAGATAGATCTCGAAGAGCTGAGAAAGCAACTGCATGAAATGCGGGCGCCTGCCGCAGCACAGAACCTGCAGCAGCGGCTTCAGAGGAGTTGGAGGTGTTCAGGCCCGGTCCGGTGAGGGTCTCAGGACGGCAGAGGCGTTGCTCAGAACTCTGACTTGGCCTGTGCTTTGGGCAGCCAGCAGGAGCTGGTAGCTTCCAGTCAGGGACATGAGGGAGAGGAAGCTTGGGTGAAGCAGAGAAAGCCTTCAGTGAAATGAGGCCCTGTGGAGGACAGGCTCCGCGCTGGCTGCAGGGAGGGATTGTCAGGAACCAGGCTCTGAGGAACTCTCCTGGCCAGCAGCAGTGGCTTCTGAGCAGCCACCCGGCGCCTCTCAGTGAGGCCTGAGAGGTGCCCGTGGATCCCTGCAGGACATAGCAGGACTTTCACAGAGGGATGTGGTGGAAGTCGTGGAAAGGAGTATGGCTGAGGGATAAGAGTGTGCGTCTGGGTGCAGAAGGGGACCTGCGTGTAGACAGGCCCAAGGGCTCCAGTGCTTCAGGTTTTCATAGCCAGGCGGGACAGCGGGTGGCCTTCACCAAAATCTGAAAGGTAAGACGGGGTTCCTCCCAGGGGAGAGAACCAGCAACCAACGGGAGAGTTCCAGGCCCACCAGTGGGCTCCATGTGCACGCCCCCTCCTTGCCCCCTGTGACTTCCTGCCTGTGAGGACATTCTGTGCTTGTATAGCACAGGTGCATTTAAAAATGCTTTCTCGGGCAGGGGGGACAGCTCAGCGGCAAAAGCACCTGCCTGGCGTGCGCAAGCTCCTGAGTTCAATCCCCTATACTGAAAAACAAACCAAAAAAAGCCTTTTCTGAGCTCCGTGCAAGGCGAGCTACACAAGGCCTAAGAGCAGCAAACCCCGAAGCAAGAAGCAGAAACACAGTGAGAAATGAAGCTACTGGTAGATTTTAAAAAATAAGAAGAGACGATGATGTGAGATAGATCTCAAAGAGCTGAGAAAGCGACTGAATGAAATTAACTCACTATGTAGCCCAGGTTGATGTCTCCTCCTGCCTCAGCCTCCTGAGTGTAGGGATTACAGGCATGTGCCACCAACCCTGCTCAAATTGTTGTTGTTGCTTGTTTTGAAACATTTTCTTGCAAAATTGCCCCATCAGGCCTTGAACTGAATTCTCCAGCCTCAGCCTCCTGAGGAACTAGGATTATAGGTAGAGGCCACCATGCCTGGCATTATCTTAACTTTTTAAATTATACAGTTCAGTGGATTACATACATTGGTACTGTTGTGCACCCTTCGCTCTCCATAGCTCTTTTCATCTTGTAGAACTGAAACTGTGTGCCCAGGAGGCAGGGACTCGCCATCCCCCTCCCCCAGCTCCTGTGACAGCTGCACTGTTGTCTGTGACTGTGAGTGCCTCAGATAAGTGGAACCAGACAGCAGTTTTCTTAGCATGATGTCCTCACGTGTCAGAATCTTATTCCTCTTTAAAGGCTGGGTGGTGGACCCCGTTATTTTTATATAGCACATTTACTATATGCACTTGCCTGTTGGTAGAGACTGACGCTGCTCCCATTCCCTAGCTGCCATGAACATGGCACACAAATACGTCTTTCAGCTGGGCAGAGTTCTGCACACCTGTGGTCCCAGCAGTGTGGTATGCTGAGGCAGGAAGATTGCTTGTGCCCACATGGTTTGAAGTTACCTAGGCTACATGGTTTAAAAAAAAAAATTTTTTTTTTTTGAGATTGTGGTTTCAGTTCATTTGGATATGTACCCAGAAATGGGATTCCTGGATTATGTGACCTGGTTTTTTTGTTTGTTTGTTTGTTTGTTTGGGGTTTTTTGTTTGTTTTTTAAGAGGAACGACGATGTTTTCCATAGTGGCTATACCTGTTCACATGCCCCCAGGAGAGGGCAAGGGCTTCAGGATCTCCACTGCCTGCCTGCTCTCAGCACGTTCTGGATGTCCGGGGTGGACACCGTCCTGACGAGTACCTTACTGCCTTGTAGTTTCCATCTCCCCGATCATTAGCCATCCCTCCTATTTACAGATGAGAAATTAGGCCCAGACAGGTCTTACAGTGTTTGTAACCGAAGCCAGGTTGGAATTAAGGTTCCCCATAGCTTTTGCTGTTCACGCTGTTTCTGCCTGAGTCTCTCCCTCCTGCTCAAATTCTCGACTTCCACTACCCTTGTCTCTAAATTCGTTCGCTCTCTGGACACCCCTTACTAACACACAGAAAAGGTCTGAGGGAGACAGCTCTGTCTTACTTAGACTGCAATTGAAACTTAAAAACAGTCGCAAGCTAGTGAGTGCAGAGCGTGTCATTCTTCCAGAAGTGCTTGTGTTCTGAAAGGACAGGACAGAAGGCAGTAGAAGGGCGGGGCTCAGGGATTATGCCCCAAATGACCCAGAGCAGGACGGGCCCTCATGCTTGTCCCCATAGCCACCGTGGGGCATCTGCTACATGCAGTGTCATGAGCTGCCCCCCTGCAGGACCTAACAGTGAGCAGGGCAGCCAGAGGTCTCGGCCTCATGAACGTGAGGCCTCACAGGTGCGTGTTTGTTGCACTCCAAGCCGAGAGGTGCTGGCCTCTCTCTGGTGTCCAGAACTCTGTGCTTTGTTCTTCTTGGGAAATTCTTGGTTCTTTCAGAAAGCCATTTGGTCTTTGGTTGGCTTGACTTGGTTTGCTTTGGTGTGGTGTGGTGTGGTGTGGTGTGGTGTGGTGTGGTGTGGTGTGGTTGTTGGAGACATGGTCTTGCTGTATATTCCAGGCTGACCTCGAACTCACAGTGATCCTCCTGCCTCAGCCTCCTGAGTGCTGAAGTTATAGGCATGTGCCCTCGTGCCCAGTTTCAAATATCTACTTAATTCTTTGTCACGGGAGTATTTATTCATTAGAGGAAATTTAGAAAAATACAGACAAGGACAAAAAAAAAAGGAAATAATGCCTCAAATGACTATTACTAAAATTTTTATACATATATTTCTACTTCAAGATATATTTGCTTAAATATATTTATAAAATGAGCATCATACTGTATGGTAACCTGTTTCACCTGGTAGCATGGAGTTATCATTCCCTTTCACTCTTAGTAATCATTAACCGATGGTTTCTGAGGGCCAACAGTAGCTGGTGGCCTGTCCTAGAGAAACTCTGCATCTGGTGTTGCAAGTTGCCTGTGCTTGGCTCCCAGGGCTGACGCTGGCAGGGAGTGGGCCGGGGTGCACTGCCCAGCGTGGCCCGGTGAGGGCATTGGCCTCTATGACAGCGGAGCTGCTTCCCCTGTTTACATTCACCTCTTTCTATAATAGAAACTTGAGTACAAATTGTAAATAACTCACCTGACTTGATGTAACATAGACTGAGTTAAATGCCTTTCACATTAAATATGTGCATAGGTGTTTTCTGATGGAGTTTTCCATCACCAAGGAATATATTTACTCGTCCACTGAGATTGTTTGCTTAGTGTCCTAAAGCTGCTAGCTTTCAAAAGAGTTTTTTTTCTGGTGACTCTTCTGGTGCTGCAGTTGGTGTGTGTGCCCCTGTGTGTGCATCTCGGTGGCTTGCCGTGGCGGGGGACCTCTGCGCACCTCCACCTGCAGGGCTCCGCACTGCAGCTGCTCCTCGAGGTGGTATTGTAAGCAACACACCCAGTGAGACTCTGTGGTGATGGTTTCACCTGCCCGTGAATACTCTGCAGTTCTGACACAGGCATCATTTCTGGAAGGCTTTCATTACCGATGTCCTTCTGCCGTCAAAATGGGTACATGCCTTATAACATCAGAGATTCTGAGATAATGTTATTGGGTAGAGATGGGATTTTGGAAACAGGTTCCAGACTAAGCGTTCTCGGACCTTCTGTAGGCGTGCTGGCTTCAGTTTGGATGTATCGCTAGTAGAACAGCATCCCGATCGCATGTGTTTGGGCTTTAGGCGCAGTGCTGACAGATATGGAAGCCTACTCTAAAGAGAATGTGACTGAGATATAGTAAGTTCTGTTGTCTCTGGGAGATAACTAGAGATGGACCCTTATGTTTAAGGAGAGATGGCATAATATATGTCAGCAGGCAGCTAGGAGTGAAGGCATGTGTGGCAGAGGAAGTGATGATATGATGCGTGTCTGCTGGGTTGTGAACGTGGTGGAGTTAAATCCATGAGCCCTTCCCAAGTCCCATGTGGCGCAGGTGTGCTTGCCAGTTCTTTGGGCATTCAAGGAAACTGGGGCTCAGGAAGGCTCAGCCACTTGGTCAGGATGACACAGGGACAAGTGATCCAAGGGGATCCAGAAGAGCAGTCGTCACCCTTCCTCCTGTGGCAGAGAAGGACCATCATGGGCCGGGGGGTGACACATGTGCTCTTCTGGGCTGTTACTTTGGCAAGAAAGATGCAGAACGTTTTGAGGCAGGTGGGAAGAAGTTTGCAGGCTTGGACTCCCAAGAGCAGAATGTCCTAGAACATCAGGTGCATGCTGGGGAGCTGTGAGAAAGACAAAGCTGTGAGGAGATGTTGATTGAGTTGTGAAGGTCTTATAATGCCAGGAGGGAAGTCCGGACTTACTCTGGAAGGAGACTCCTTGAAGATGCTCTGGGAAGGGTCACTTAAAAAGCACCCCTTGCAGCATGGTGGCCTGGATGGAGGGGAAGAGCAGCCAGATGTGGTGGTGCATACCTGTATGCCCAGCACTCTGGATACCAAGCAGGAGGACTGCCCGTTAGGGGTGGGGATGTAGCTCAGTGCAAAGACGCTGCTTTCAATCCCCAGGCCCCCAGCTTACCCTCCCCAAGAAAAATAAGGAGAGAAGTAAATCAGGGGCCCTGGTAATAAGGCTGCTTCAGTGACCCGGGGCCCGGAGGTCGTGTGGAAGGACTGGTGGGAGGACTGGCAGAGGCCACTGGGTTTCCCTTCTGTATCTGGCAAGGCAGGCCTGCTGGGTAGGAGAGCATCGTGTTCCAAGGGATGCTCTGGAAATTCTGGGAGAGCCTGGACCAATTAGAAATGAAAACTTGGGTTGCTGTCACTTGCAGTAAGTGATCCACAGGCTTCTCAAGTGTCATTTCCCCGCAGTTCAATGGTTTCACAATGATCTAATCTGAATAAAAAGTTTCTTGAAACCTAAAACCAGAGGTCCAGGTTTCTAACTCACTCCCAAACAAAGCCAGTTTCCTTGTGGTTGACGTCAGGCCTCCCAATTTCCCCCATCTATTGGATTTCAGGATTTACCTATTTTTTTAGTATGTCTATTTTTAGATTCACTTGAATTTTGAGAGTAGTCTGATGTTTTCCACAGGGTAAGTCACATGAGGCTTCTTGTAGAGAAACTTCTATTCATCTATTGAAATTGCTCAGCTGGGGCAATAGAATTTCTTCATATAACCTGAACTTTTTGTTCCAGTGGTCTCTGATACTTCAGATAACCCCTCTGGCCCTTCATGCTCTGACTTTGAAGATCTTGCCAGGTGGTGGGTACAGCCCATTTGACTGTTTGAGTCCATGAGTGGCTATTGATTTGGATTCGTAGGGAACAGGAGACACACTAAAAAGGACACATGAAACCAGGCATGGTGACTCATGCCTGTAATCCTAGTACTCTGGGAGGCTGAGGCAAGAGAACTTTTAAGTTTGAGACCAGCCTGCACAATTCAGCAACTTAGTGTGAGATCCTAATTGAAAAAAAGAAAAGGCTGAGGATGAGGATCAGTGTGAAGGCCTTGGTTCATTCCTTGGTACAGTGAAAATAAAAAGAGAAATAGACAGGGTGAAGACGTGCTGAGTACCAAATCTGCCTTGGAACTCTGCTTCTGCCCCTGGAGTTCTCTCTGAGACAGTTCTCTGAGTATTGCTTCTCTTGGTCCTAATCAGAGATAGGGCAGGTAGAAGATGCCCCAGGACCTGACTGTGAGCATCTGTGCGTACACAGCTCACTGGGAGGTGCACATGAGACCAGTGCAGGTTCATCTGTTCCTGGTGCAGGAGCAGGATGGAAACAGCAGTGAGGTCAGTAAGCAGTGCTTCCCCTTAGTGTCCTCATTCACAGCTCAGCTCAGCACACGTTCCTGCCCTGGCCAAAGCCTGTGCCTTTCTAAGGCCATCATTGCACGTCAGGGTTGCAAACTCAGACACACTTGCAATGCCTAATGGTCCTAAAGGGCTACCCAAAGCCATTCAGTGATCTCGTTAAAACACAGCACTGTTTCTAGCCCACACAGGGTACAAAACTGTTAGCTTCTGCCTTGTCCAGTTAGCAGCTTCAGCATGCTTTGTGTAGACTGGCCCTGAGCTACGCTAAGAGCTTTGAGCTGTTCTCTTTGCCTGTAATGGTGACCTGTTCTAACCAGTCAACCAACTGTTCATCAGAACTGACAAACCACTGTGGACAGACTTGACCCCGGTCTGAACATGCGAGATTCGTAGCAAGAAAAGAGATGGGCATTGCCTGTCATCTCACACATCGTAAGGAGGACATCAAGTGAGAAAAGAGTGAGGGCTTGCTCCTTCCCAGAAGCTAAGCTCACCCAGAAATATGGTTGCTTTGGCGTATCCATTTTGCTAACTGTGAAATCTGTCTACAGATTGAGCACTGTCACTGGTTACTTTGAGGGCCAAACTTTAAACTGTATGTCCCTAGGAGTCAGGTAGCTCAGTCTTAGGACTGTCCAATCTGAGCATCAACCGGGGATGACACAAGTGAGTCACCAGAACGGTGGCTTCTCCTCGGTCTCCTGAAGGCTTTCATTCATCTGTAAGAGTCCGGTGAATTTCATCTGGATTCTTCCTCCTTTCCTAGCCAAGGGAGGTCACATAGTGGGACTGGCTTCTCAGTGTGGGAAGAGATGGTTACAGTTAAGAGCATCAGGGGAGTCAAGATAAACTGCCCTCTTGCAGTCAAGAGCAAACTGCCCTATAGTAGCTTGTCTTTAGAGGCTGTTGGTACAGTCTAAAAGGAGAAAGGAGAGGGGTCATCTAGGTGGGCTAATCACTGTCTTCGCTTTCAGGGTCATCTTTGGCTCAAATATATCTATATATCTACATATCTGTATCTGTTGGCAGAAACATCTAGTACTGCTAATGTGCCACATTGAGTTTCAAACATTTTACAAGTCTTAACTCATTGTAATCGCAAATCAACACTATGAGGTAGGAACATCCTACCAAAAAGAGATTAGTAACCAGAAATAGCAGTTACCTATCTTTGGAGAGTAGACTCAAGAGAGTTGACAGGTACAAACCAAAATCCCAAGTACAAAGGTGGAAAGAAATGGTGTGTGATTGATTCATACTCGGGGGACCAGACTACTGGTGGGCATTGCCAGGGCCTGCTGGAATACTGTACCTCTTTCAGGCTGGTATTTTAGGCCATCTCAGTTGAACAGGGCAGCAAGAGAAGGATAAGCAGGCCCTCTGCCTCCTGTGGTGAGAATGTGTTTTGCGAGATGCTGAGAGCTAAAGGGCTTGCTTTCAACCCCTTTGAACATTTCATTTTTACCGTCATGTTCCAGGGAGAATGCTAGCACGGATCACAGGCAAAAAGAGCCTCCTCCATCAGCTGTCGAGCACCCAAGAAGGCACAAACGAGCCCCACTGTTGGGTCAGGCCGGTGTGCGCTCGAGATCCATCAGCAGTGCCTAATCCATTTTATTAGGAGCACTGTGCTCACGTTGCTAGGGAACGGAGTTCATTAGCTGCCACTGGCGCTAGCTGCTGCTCCGAGGCTGGGTGCAGGCCGCAGGTGTGCAGCCTTCCCTGGCCCTCCAGTGGGGGCCAGCAGGGGACGGGAGAGTAAAGCCTGAGGGCCAGGGTGCGTGGAGAAAATAATCTCGGTTCTCGATGTTTCCGCCAGCATTTTTCCAACCCAGACCTATTTATTGTCTTTTTCCCCTTCTCTTTCAAGTAATGGCTTAAATCTAACCTCATTTTTCAAGGCTTGCTTTATAAAGACTTTCTAGATCGACCAGTGTTGAAACTAAAAACACAACTGCAACAACCAAATGAAGCACGGTATACATGGTGCAGTCCTTCCGCAGTGTAATTTACTCAGTTTTATAGTTTTTTTTCCCCCAAAAATTTTATTGATAAACAGCAATGAGACAGTTTCAAATCAAATCGGAAGTACAGTTTCAACAAATAACACACTGCATATATTCTTCTTAGTGGTTAATTGCTGTACAAGATGCGGACTTGAGATCCTATTTACAAACACCACTAGAACAAATCCCTCTATTCATTAAGAGAATGCAACTATATATCTATCCCAACCACTTTGAATACACAGATACAAAATGGACATTCATCTGTATACCCTATTTTTTCTAAGTTCCGTTACTGAATATTATAGGTGTGTAAACTCAGCAAAATATTCTAAAAGAGTCCAGTAGCCCATAATAGCATTGGGTCTTCTGTTTAACTGGCAATGTCAGAAATTATTGACCTGAGTCCCCCACAGCTCAACTTAACAGCATGGCTTTATTTCTTATGTTTCGTCTTCATACTTTTCTACTGGATGGATAAGACCAAGGTAAAGCAGGACCTATGCAACAAGAGTTGTAGCTTTTGGGTCTGAGAAGGTCAGTGAAATCCCCTCAGGATTTATCCGAGATCCTGTACCTCAGATTGTCAGTTTTATAGTTTTGCCAGGAGTAGCTCAGATTGTAGCTGGAGATAGATGTTGATGTGACTCAGACTCTCCTATCTAGCGGCCTGGTCCAGTGTTGATCTGTGTTGCTTAAAAACCACATCAGTGGGGGCTTGGGAGGTTAGCTCATCAGCATGGGAACCAGATTGTGGGTGCCTCAGGTAAGCTTTGGAAGTCGGAACCTTGACACTGTAGACTAGAATGAATTGGAACCTTTTAAACACTTCAATGATAGGCACATTCTTCCGGCTCCAAAACAGATTCTGTATTCTGGGAAGGATGGATCTGCTTAGCTGCCTGAGCTGTTAATGTCTGAATCTTGCAGACACTAAGTTTAGCATAAAATGCAGATGTTTGGACATCCCTTCCTCTGTGGGAAATGGCACTAATGGTTTGCAGGATTAAGAGAGAATCCCCTCAGATCCGAGCAGATGGGTGTTTATGCAGGGGAGGATGCAAAGTTAAAGAGCTAAGTGAAAAACTATGCAAAATTTTCAAAGGTTAATGTAAAACTTAAAATCTCATTTCTATAAAAAGGGACCTATTTAGACTTCAGGAGTAAAGAGAGACTGTACAAAACTATTAAGAAAATAGCATTTGAGGAAATAGTTCCTTCTGGAAGATGGCTTGGAAACTTTAGCTGCATTTCTTCTATCATTGTGTCTGCCAAATATGTACTTACAGTGTAGTGGATTTCTAGGCGGTGGTCAACTTACTACACCCAGCTGAATTAAACTAGCGTGGTGTGGGGTGCGGGAGGCCCACCTGAGGGCTGCTGCCCGCAGCATAAAGGCAGAACAGGAGCAGCTGCAAAAAATTGCTGTTAGCGATGCTTTTTGGAGAAGCTGTTGGAAGCTTCTAGAAGCTGCTAGTTCTCTTGGGCTGTTCTGCTGGCGGACCTGGTCATGCTGGCTTCCCCAATAAACAAACAAACTTTGGAGAAGCTCTGGTCCTCGTCTTGAGCATCGCTTCCTGGCCCTGGAGGTGAAGATGGTGCACTGTTCAGCCTCAGGGAGAAGCTTGTGGCACTGGCTTTCCTGATGGGAACTCGGCTTCCCTCATTGCTGGAGGAGCTCGGGACCTGGCTGTTGCTGAGGAGGGCTGCGGTACTTTTGCGGGAGCTCTGGGTCTTACCTTGAGTGTTGCTTCCTGGCTCCAGTTCAGACCCCTCAGCCTGCTGGCACAGACTTCCCGGCTTCCACCGCTGACCTTCGGGCCTTTCCAGCACAGATCCATGAAGCAGGCCTGCATGAGACCGTTGTGGGCTCTAGGCCTCTGGCTGGACTTGTGGGAGGCGCTGTTATGAGCTCTAGGTTTCCACCTGGACTCATGCAGGATATTAGGATCTAGGCCTTCAGCTGGAGTCTTTTTAGTGTTATATGTGTGGAAAGATTTCCTTTACTTCATATATATAATTCTTGGGTGATTCATTATAAAATGTGTCCTGTGTTATATTGTTCCTCTTACAAAAACCCCAAGCCATAACAGATGGAAATAACGTTTGGAGTACAGAGGTGAGGAACTGACCACCGCATCCCCGCACGGGGCAGTTTGCACCCAAGTGAACAGAATGCATTGTTGTTTGCTGTATCATATTTTAAGGAGAAGGTTTCGGAAACTTTTTGTAAAGAGTGCTATTAAAAGGAAGAGAGAGACCCCTTCAAGAGCTTAGAGGTGGGCTGGGACACAGCTCAGTGGTAGAGTGCTCACCTGGCATGCGCAGGCCCTGTAGGGGCTCTCTCCCCCGTACCACAAAACAAAACACCCAAACCATACCTTAAGCCATAAGAGCTGGTGATTGACAGGAGGGCACGGAGAGCTGTGGTGGAGTGAAGGAAGCAAGCCCGGGAAAGGTACGGACAGCGGGATTCCGTGCATAGAAGTCCTCAACAGGCAAAACTAAGCATCTTGTTTAGAGGTAAATATATAGGTGGAGACTCTGTACAGAGAAATGTGGGGTTATGGTCAGGAAATTTCAAGTGGTGATTATCCCTGGTGGGGTTATGTGTATTTTACAATGAAGGGAAGAAGAAAACAAGAATGTAAAGGCCTCCGAATTACCAGTCACTAACATTTTAATCAGTGACATGCCACAACAACAAGAGATTCTAAGTTTAGTACGCACTGAGGGGAGGACAGTGTCTCCATGCCCTTACATTGCTGTTGAAGTTTTGACTTTCCTGTTGTCTTTGGCAGTGAGGGTTGTCTCAGGGACAGGCGCTGTGGTGACTGGTCACATGGCCTGTGCAGTTGGAAAGACCCGGCGCAGGCCCTTCATCCTTCCCAAGACCAGACCAAGAGGGAGCTGCAGAGTGGGCCTCACCTTCAGCCTGTCCTGGGGCACCCTCTTGACAGTTGAGGACTCTTAGGGAGCAACCGAGTCTAGCCTCACGCAGCACAGGGCTCTGACTCGGGGAGAATCCTCCTAGCTGCCACTACTTGGGTGTTTCTTGATTTTTTTCAAGCCAAGTCTTACCAGTAAGAAGATGCAGTCAATAATTTCATGTGGTAACTTGTAGAATGAAAACCACAAGGTAGCCTTCCATGTCTCAGCTACAAAGTTATGAATAAGATCAACCGTTCAGCTGTGTTCTTTCTGGAATATTCTGGCCTCCTCCCCTGCTCCTGCCTCATGTTGACAATGACGGCTTTCCATGCTGCCATCATAGCAACTGATAAAACATTTTCTCTCAGTCGGTATGAAGTGTGCCCAGTTTTATAGCGCTTACTACATGCCTGTCATTTTCTAAAGCTCTTTACGTGTCTTCACTAATCCTCCCACTGGCCCTGGGAGGTAGCCTGGCTCCTCCAGTGTCACTCAGCTAACAGTCCCTAGAACTGTGAGTTGAACCAAGGTGCTGCCATGTGCGTTTTCCTGGTGCTTGCCATGGCATTGTGCGTAGTACTCCCTTGGCGTAGGTATGGTTTGATCTGTCCTGCTTGGCTAAGTTATAGTGCTGCCGCATTTGATGGATAGTTACACTGCGTGTGGGACTCTTTGTGGCACACGGTGGAGAGCAGAGGGAGCCCCGGAAGTAGCTTGGACTTGGGCACGGGGAAGGTCTCATCTGCTTGTTGCCTCTGACATGGCCACCCCATGTGCACAACGGCCTCCTCGGGTGCCCCAGTGCCAGCGGGAGCTGTTGTGATGTAGGAGGCAGGAGCAGGCCTGCGTATACACGTGTCGGCTTGTTCTTGGCCGACCCGTTACTGAACCGACGTAGAAAGGAGTTTGCCTGATTCTGGATTTTTTGTGGAACGGGTTCCGTGAGCCTTAAAATGAACATCTGTATCATCCTGTAGAGGGCCAGGAAGAGGAAACTGCAGGAATGTACTAAACCCCTGCCGCTTGCTGGCTTTCTCTTTTTCTTAACATAAGTGGAGGAAATGGTGTTTAGGGGGATTTCCTAGGCTCTTTGTAATGGAAGGCTGTACAAACAGCGTCTCCCTTCCCCAAGCTGGGTATGTAGGTCAGTGTTTCCCATACTGTACACATTGCTTAATGCCCTCTTTGTGACAGAAACAGGGACATCCATCAAGAAAAAACACGGCTAGAGGATCCTGAAAGCCTGTTAGAAGCTTAGGTTAGGTTCCCGTGGGAAATGGTGAGAATCTCTAGCTTCAAAAACTGCGGAGTGGCCACATCTCCCCCCACCCCAGGCCTGGGCCACTCCCGCCACCCCACATCCTTGGTTGCCCCTACAGCTCGCACTGCTGCCTTCATCTGAAAACACAGGTGGAGTTCTGGACCTCCCACTGCACGTGGAGAAAGCCGCTGTGTGCACTCAGATGTGCTCAGACCTGCGGCCTGCTTGCCCTGAGACAAGCTCATTTTCTCCCCAGGACAGTTTTCCTTGGTTCATGCCCATGTCCTTAAAACCCACAAGGAGAGTCTCTGGGGGGCTTTTCTGGCTCCCTTGCTGGGCTTAGGCATTTCCTGTCATCCCAGAATACCTCAAGGCAGTGGCCTTTGGCAGAGGGAGAACTGGAAGCACAGAAGACAAAACTGTCAAAATCACATGGCTGTCCCAACCCAGCACCCACCGTGAGGCCTGGGAAGTGCTGCCCCTTCTCCCCGGTTGCTGTTACTTTCTGGAAAGCCATTGAGTCCTCAGGGATGGTGCAGAAGACGTACAGTGGGCATCCCTAGAAGCTCCAAAATTACAAGCTTGTCGGGTTGTTGCTTTGGTCACACAGCCCCTCGAAAATTGTAACCGTGCCCCAGTGAGGACTTCTCCGCCTAAATGCCTTCTCCCACTCCCAGTTCACCTTTCATTTCTTCTTGCCTTGCATGATACGGGACAGTTCCTGTCTTCCTACACCACAGAGTCTGGGATCCTTGCCGTCTGTGCTATCCACAGACAAGGATAGTTCTTCTCCCTGAAGATAGTTTTCCTTTTGTGCACCTTTTTTGATTGGGGGGAACCTCTCTGGGTGTGTGTCTTGCGCAGCCCTGTCTGTATCGTTCATTACCTGTGGGACTTCCTGGTTATTAACCGTTTCCTTAGGAATGAGGTAGCAAGCTCTGTATGGGTAGGGAAGCATATTTTGGATTGTAACAGCAACAGGAGGTTATAGTGGATAGCCATTTAGATTTTTATTGGAAGTGATTCGCTCATAGAAGGAGTTTTACAAGTAGACCACATTGTCTTGCCTACTTTTGCCATGTTATTCTAGGACTTGGGCACCGCCCAGGGCCTGCAAAATAAAATATCAGTCTCTTCTGTCTCTTTTGCTGGATCTCAGCTTGCTCTCTTTGTCCCACTATATGCCTTCTAGAAACTCTGGCAAGTGAGGTGCCACCTGCTGCCTTCGCCTCGGATGGTCCAGCTGCGGCTCAAGTGATACTGACCCCCCACCACCAGCGCACCTTTTGCCTGTCTCACAAGCCCTTCGGCACAGCCTGTCTGTCACCTGTTGATTCCTCTTCCCAGTTGGCACCCAGCACACGCAGCGTTTAGATTTAGATTTGTGTTCACAAACGCCTTATCTGCCCACGCCAGTTGTAAGCATTCAAGAGCAGATAAAGCCTTTCTGTCCCACTTGTGCTGTGTGTGTGCACATGTATGCACGTGCACCTGGGAAAGCAGGTGGAGCTGCGCACCCACAGCAGGTGCTCAGCCAGCACACCCTGCAGCGCTTGCACGGCTGGTGTGACTGTGCGCACGAAGAATCGTCTTTGGAATCACAACCAGCTGATGTAGCAGCTCCAGTCTTGCTCCTCGCCATCCTCCTGCTTCTCCAGGCAGCGTGTGGCTCCCAAATGCTGAGTATGGCTTTGGATCCTCACAGCCCTTACTGATGGTTTGTAATTATGGAAGGAAATTCCCATTTGCTTTTTAAATATCTCTTCATTTTGGACCACCTCCCCTCACAGCTTTGGAGGAATTGGGTGTCTAACCTATTATTTTGTTTTTCAGCATCCAGAAAATATTTAGGATGTTACTAAACTTTGGTTTCCTCCTCTACAAAGTAGAAATAGCTCTTCCCCGCACAAGGCTGCCATGAGAAGTGGGGTATAGTTGCATCCTGCAGCACAGCACTGGTGGGTAGCACCCATGCAACTCTGAAGCTGCTCTCCAGGGTCATTTGTGCCGTGTCTTCGCCCTTCGCCTTTGTTGCACCTGTGAGGTGGGCAGGTGCTGGTGGACCTGTCTTTAATAGGTGAAGCCTAGGCACAGACAAGGGATTTTCTCAAGGGTCCTTGATTCATCAAGAGCTGGGATGTAAGTCTTTTCAGGCCTGCGTGGTTCACTCGTGGAACGAGCCCCAGCTCCTGGCTCCTGCCCAAGAAAGCCGCCATCCCTCTCCTAGCCTTTGCTGGCAGGACTTGCCCTTGGTGGTTAGGCCACGTCTTCACCCTCAGCCTTCCAGAACCTTTGCCAGTTGGCCTCCCATTGTGTAATCTGTTAAAGAGTATCATGTATTTTTCTCAGTTATCTCAGAGAGTCCCAGGATAACTTGGGAGTTTTTATTGGCGAGACTAAAAGATACTCAGTCAGTGATGATGTGTTGGTGCTTGGAGACGGATTGGCAGAAGCAAGAAGTGATTTACCAAAGCCTTGTAACTCTAGGAGGGCCTCATGGAGATGCTGAGAGAAAGGGATAAAATGTTTCAATCCTCTCCGTAATTTCCTCATTAAGAATGACTCTAATTAGGGATAAGTTTTCTCTTTCAAGGTGTGTGCTTTTTGAGATCATACATTTCATGTTTCTCAGCTGAGACTCCCGCATCTGCAGCCTGTCAGTGTTTTGGGCTGTGAGAAAAGAGTTCTTTGCCAAAGAAGTCCTCATATACTGGAAGTAGGAAGGCAAGGACTGAAGTAGCTCTCATGAGTGCCTCTTGTAAAGGTCCAGGTTTCATGTCTAGGACTAGAGCCATCCATTTAGAAGAGAAAGAGACCCTCCTCCCCTCTGTAACCTATGTGGAAATTCTGGAAGTAGGAACCCAGGCCTCTACTAACGATGCAGGACTGTCGGGCAGAATGGAGTCTCCACCAAGATGAGCCATTTCTGGGAGGAGGGCAGAAGACTTAGAACGGACTTAGCTGAGTCGTTTTAATGAACGACAGTGACGACACATCATCATTTAGGAGCGTAAGAGAGAGGGCAAGTAGCTTCTTCATTGGCCTCCCTGGGTGTGCTTGTGCAAAGTCCCACCACAATGGAAGGTTTTCTTGGGCTTCACAACTGATGCTGCGGTCTGTGGGGCCTTGGATATGGTTCTTGCTAGGCTAGCTGGCTGCTGCATTGACCCTTAGGGTGGGGTTCTCAGACAGGAAGCTGGCCCCACCCCTGAAGATACTGATTTGGCAGCATTCAGGAACTGGCATTGTTCCACCGCAAGGTGGCTGTTGACCACACTTCAGTTGAGACCCTGCTTCATACTGGTATCATTCTTTGCTATGGAGAGAAATGGCTTCGAATTGGTCAGCAGGTGGAGCACCAGGTAATGTTCTAGGCCCTACAAGATTAGGAAACAATCTGAGTGATGTGAGTCTTACCTCCAGGAAGAGTGAGTATGAAATGGAATAAGCAATAAAGATTTGACAGAATCTAGGCTGGAGAGTCAAGGCCAACGAGGAGTGGCCATGGGCAGTGGCATTTCAGCTGAGCCTGGACCACTGGAGAATTCCCATACATGACACAGAGGAAGAAGACATTCTGGTGTACGGAACATCGAGGAGGCACTGCCTGGAGGGCAGCCTGGAGCCTGGTGTCTCTCCAGCCTGAAGGCGTATGTTCAGGCTCACTCAGAGCGCCATAAAATCTGGCACTAGTCTGCCTAGAGCAGCCACCACCAGCCATGAGGACTTGGCCTGGCAAGGCAGAGATGGCAGATAACACTGGGCTTCCAGCAATGCTGATGTCAAGTCAAAGGTGTCTTGGGGCATCCCAGGATCGTGGCTGTGGCCTGCGGGAGTTACACTCCTGTGCTGACACTTTAGTGGTGCTTGTGAGTCTGTACAGATTTCTGGAGTACTTATTTCAGCGTGGGCCTTAGATGGGCACTGTCACCTACCCCATAGAGTAATGAGGTAGGCCCAGAGCGAAGAGCCAATAAAGGATAACAGTTATCAGGGCCTTCCTCTGCTCTCTTGCGGAGGGAGCTGCGTGCTTGTGCCTACGCATCTGGTTCCTCTTTTCAGTCTTCCTTTCCATTTCTTAATTTTGAACACATTGTAGATTTCTATCCAACACTCCATCCGAGCTCAAGAACACCAACTGCTGCTGCTTTCCCCAGCCTCCCCTGCACATCTGGACTCTGCAGCCTTCACCTCCCGGGACTGTGGGAGTGGGCTGAGGCCATGGGCTCATTCATGCGAGCAGCCTGGTGTCTAGACCGAACCCAAACCAGAGTTCCAGTCTAGGCTGTGCTGCCTGTCCACAGGGGTCCTGTGGCAGATCAGCTGCCCTGACCCAGCGTGTGGGGCCATGAGAAGTTTTGAGCTATTGTTTCTAGCATGGTTTCATGCAGGCGTTTAAGACAAACACACAGCAACCTGACTCATTAATGGCAGGTCAGAGACTCGGGCTGCTTGCCCAGTGGTGTCTTCTGCTCAAGTCAGACCACTCAGCAGCCTCACTGTGTATGGTCTTTGCGGACCTGAGTTTTGGGAAAGGGCCACTAATCTAGACCTGACCCAGAGAGCCCATTCTCAGCTGCAGCACAGGGCCCCACAGGTTGTACTTCCAGGAGTCACCCTTAGCCTTGAGACAGGGTCTCCTTCACCCAACCTCAGCAAGATCAGAAATGCTCTGAATCTCAGGGCTTTTGAGTTGAGGGTGCTGGCAGCCTCCCTGCTCCAGCTGTCCCAGGTCCCCAGATAGGAGCTGGCTTCCCAGGTCATAGCTCACGGGCACACGCCTCCAGTTGGTCAGTGCTTCCATGGAAACAGCAGAGTGGGAGCTGGACGGGGAGACTTCCCTGTGACCCTAAGCCACGACACTTCCTTCTCACCGAGGGCAGCAGGCCCAGATCTCCTGCATGGGAGGAGCAAGGAGCACAGAGAACCGGCTCTGTGTGGCAGGGTTCTTTTGGTCAGACACTGATTACCTCGAGAGTTTTACCCCTCGGCTTCATAGAGCTGCCAGGCACAAATCATCCTCAAGCCAGTCATCACGTGGATGACTCTGGGGTCTCTTATGCGCCAGGCACATCCTGGCTGTGCTAGAGGTGGTAATGTTTGAGATGGAGTGACAGCAGCACACTTTGTCCTTCCCGGTCCCTGTCTACTCAGCCCCACCCCAAATCTGGAACCTCTTCAGATCAGGGAGTGCCTCCAGCCTTGCGGGAGGATTGTGTGAGGTGAAAACCGCCAACTGTCTGAGCTTAAAGGGAAACTCAGCAGCATCCCTAGCAAAGTATCCATTGAGCAGTATCTGTGTGTGCTATAGTGTATGTACATGATACCTATTACATTATATATAGAGAGGGGGTCTACGTGCTATATCATTATACAAAGTCAATTTGCCTAGATAGATACATGGTATATATAGCATGTAATATATTGAAACTCAGATATATGTGTGTATATAGAGCTTCACTCTATGGAGACAAACCATAGATAACCATTCAGTACCTGTTTATCATGCTTCTACTCCATGCAAGACAGTCATGTCTTGGAGACCTAGCAGTAGCAAAGCAGCTAGAAATTCTGCCCTCGCGGAATATGTGTTCATGGGAGAACACAAAGGCAAGATGGAGACTTTTAAAAATCTGTGATTTCAGGCAATGATAAAAACAAGACCAAGGAAATGGGGGCAAGTGGACGTGCTGAGACAGGGTGTGTGTGTGTGTGTGTGTGTGTGTGTGTACTGTAGTCCGGTGGGGATGGTCATAGGAGCCTCTCTGAGACTTGACAGGGACGTTAGATGGGAAGGGCTGTGAATGAAATGGAATGAGCCATTAGGACAGCTCGGGAGGGCTGCTCCAGTCTTAGAAGGCAGCCAGTGAAAAGGCCGCGTGGCAAGCGGGCCTAACCAGAGCAGCGAGGAAACCAGCATGGTTAGAGGCAGGTGGGTCAGAGGAGGCCGGGACTCACCTGGCAGTCTAGAAAGGCAACTGGCCAAGCCAGGTGCCACGAGCGCCTGGGAAGGGGCCCGGTCAGCGTCAGAACATGCAGAGTGGGCCCTCTCTGGTGGGGCAAGGAAGGCCTCTGCAAGGAGACAGGCCTAGAATCAAGACAGAGAGCACTAGGAGCCTGGTGAGAGCTTGAGGACACTCCTGGCTGGAGAAACTTGAACACAGCCCAGGGGCGAGCTGGCGTCAGGGCTTGGGGGTGAGGGCTGTTGTGAAGGACTCAGGTGACTGATGGTTGGAGACACCCAAGGAAAGCCCAGCTGTTTTGCCCTCTGCCTCACCAGGCGGGCAGCAGGGCTCAGCAGCTTCCCAGGTGCTGCTGAGTGCAGGCCCTCCCACCTGCCGCCCGTGGCGCCTGGACTGAGCCCCACCTTGTGACCTTCCTGTACCCCTTCCAGCGGTGACTGTCTCCACCAGGGACACAGGCCCGGTCCCTTCCAGCCTCAGACCCTCTTCTAGGTACAGATCTGAGGGCTGCAGTTCTCTTCCCACCTCTGTGGAATCCCACAGGCAGGGGCCGGATGGCTTTTTTATGAGACATATTGGTGGGTTCTGGGCTGGTGAGGTGCTGCAGGCCGCAGATCAGGGTCCTAAACTCCAGGTCAGGCTCTCGTGCGAGCCGAGCCCACGGCTTGCTCACCGCCTCCTCTGCATCACTCATTACCTGTGTGTGAGAAACGCAGAAGGCATTGTTGCCTGTGACATGGCAAAAAAGGATTACCCGCTAATGCCAGCTGGTTTGGTGATGCATTGTTACACAAACCACTCTGGAGGAGTCAGATGTCCCCGGGCTCACGCTCACATGCCCGGGGCGGTAACACTATAGCCACGTGTTGTTTTACTTGCATTTTTCAAGAGGGAGAAAAATACCCAAGCCATTATTCAGCCTGGTAATCAGACTTTTGAAGCAATCAGCCACAACTCCCAAATCTTTCTTCACAGGGCAGGACTTGGTGGAGCTATTGTTCTACAAAGCCACCCTTCAACCTACAAAAACTGGTCTGGGTGGCAGATTTCGGGAGCACTCAGGAGGTCTTTGGGAGCCCAAGAGAAGGTCTTTAGGATGCTGTCTAGCTCAGCAGAGGGGGAGAGGCCACTGGCTGCAGAGCCAGGTGCATGTGAGGCCACACTTTTGGGTGCTGGCAGACTTTGGCGAACCCCTGCAACTCCTTGCGCCTTCGTTTCCTCACATTTAAAAACTAAGTGGGGGCGGGGTGGTAAGGGCCGTCTCTTAGGGTGGCTTCGTGGCTGTGTCTGCACGTGGTGCAGCGTGGTGTTGGAGGCTGGGGTCCTGCCACGGCATTTCTCCTCTTCGTGAGTCACCTGTCCACGTGGTACAGTCTTGAAAAACGGTTGCCTAGCATTTCAAATTCTTTTTTAAGATATACTGGAGGCAAATGCCAAATTATTGAAGTTCCCAGACAAGGGAGCAAATGTCAGGTCTTGGCAAAGCAGGCTGGGGAATTTTCTGAGTGTGATATTTGAATAAAGAAATCTAAACTAGGAGAAAAAAACGTTTCCCCAGATCTTATCACCGTACAATGAAAAGTTGTATAAAAAACTGTTTGTCCCTACTACATGTTTACTTACAGACAGGCAGGATATCTCACGGGCCGAAAGTTCAAACTAACGTTCGCTCTCAAGCGATGTGTGAACTTACAATGAACCGGTTTCAAAACAGGCTCGAAAGCCGAGTTGCTCCATAAAGCTCCTGCCTCTCGAATGTCCTCCAGGACTTCTTAGTCCTTGGTGGCTTGGAGTCGAGTGCTGAGGAAGCTGAAATGGAGGGGTGGAAGGGCACCCCTCCACGTATGCAGCTCGTCCTGCAGACAGGCTGTGTCGGGCCTTTGCTCTGACGCTCCTGTTCCATTGCATCACTCTTGTAAATTTAGCCATCCTTACAGTGATAAAGCCGAGCCTCACTGTCAACGCCAAGTAGGGAAATGCTAGAAATAGGTGATTTATTGTGACTTTTTTTTTTTTTTTTAAAGGCTGGTTGACTTTGGATTCTCCTGTTTGTTGCGATAATAGCTATGAACATTTTTTTTTTTTTTTTTTTTTTGCGGGGGATTGAACTCAGGCCCTTGCGCTTGCCAGGGAAGTGCTTATTCCACTGAGCCATCTCCCCGGCCCAACATTTTTTACTTGGGACTCAGTTCTTACTAATCAACCTTTGAAGCACTAAACAGAGTGTGTGGTTTTTAGGACACCTTCAGAAAGGCTTCTTGAGTGGAATTGATCTAGTTCCTTTGGCCTCCGACATGCTATTAAAATGGAGCTTGATGTGGCATCAGCCCGGCTTGCATCCTGCCCCCGCTCGTGCCAGCTGGGCACTTTTGGTCAAGCCGCTTCTCTGCTTCGGTTCTTCCTCTGTGGGATCAAGGCTAATTTTGAGGATTAAATGAATGAGCTTGGCATAAAGGTTTGGGGAAAGTGCATGTTGTTCATAGTTTGGGAAAAGTGTGTGTTGTTCATAGTTTGCTGTGTTTTGAATTGTCATCACCTTCCAGTTTCCTACCCAGTTCCCCTATGTCCCACACGCCTGTCAGGGACCCTGGGAGCTAGCCGCTCGACTCTGCCATCTTCCCTGCACAGGTGGGCTTGACCCCTCGGAGCTTCAGATCCCCGCGCCTCGCGGCTGTTCAGAGCACTGTCGATGAATAAATCTTGACACGGACCTCTCCTCCTAGCTCTACAGATGGTTTTGGGGGTGCACTATTACTTCGTGTAACTTTAAAAATAATTTGTTGTTGTCATTATTGTCGCTCCTGGGGTCTAAGTTAGAGCTCTGGGTTGGCTCAGGCTTCTTTCCAGAGTCTGCTCTGGATAATAACCTTTCAAGTATTTTCCCCTTTGTTTTCCTGCTATTCATTCCAAAAATAGTTAAGAGTGGCGGTAACCACATCTGGGCTGAGGTGCACATATGGGACCCTCCCTGTGCCCAAGGCGCAGGCTCTGTAGACCCTGAAGAGACCAGCTAGGCTCCTGTGCCAGGCTGCCCCGCCGGCTTCTCAGTGGGTCCCCTCTGTGCCCCAGCTCACTCTCTGCTTGCATTGATGGTGCTTGGGCTTCGTGCTTGCAGGCCTCACCTGTATCTCTAGTTATATTTTTACTTACAAAGGAGAGAACATTTGGATCGACTGAACAGCTTGACTGAACAGCTTAGAACATTGTTTCTCTCGAGCTGGTCTACACATCCCTCTGCTACACTGGATGTTCTCTGGACAGGGCCAATGTCTTGTGCATCTCTGTATCTTCCTGGGCTGTACCAGGTGTGGTGCACTGTGTGTGTGCAGGAGATATTCAAGAAGTCAGATAAACTGGGCCTCGAAGGATGCGCAGGATGTTAGCTGTGAGGGGTATCCAGGGAGAGAATGAAGTTCAGAGGAGGTGGGTAGGAAGCAGCAGTTGAAGAGGGTAAGCAGCAGTTAGCCTGCAGTTTAGTTGCACAGAGCAGTGGGTGGAGAACAGACAGACAGACAGACAGTCTGTCAGTAGTGCTTGGTATTATCTGCTTTGACTTCATATTAGAATCTCTAGGTTGCTTCAAAACATGCCTCCTCCTGCCGCTCACCACGGTTCATGTGAAACGGAATCCCTGGGCTTAGGCCCCAGGAATCTCCTGGAGGAAGAGGAGAGCCACAGCCTGGGCCTTGTGGACACGCAACAGAGCGGCCACCTCAGAGGCCTCTTTTCTGTCAGTTACTGACACTCATGAGGAAGTGGCGGCAGCAGCCTCTCCATCTTCCAAGCAAGTGTTCAGAGTTTCAGAATGAACCTAGAAAGAGCTGGGTGACAGTATTGGGAAGAGATTTGCTGACCCAGAATTAACTCTAAGGACTAAAAAAGGCTCTTTGGGCAGTGCTGAAGACTAACTGAAGCTGCGCCACTCCCACATGCCCCTTAATTGCGTGCGCTGCCCTGGGAGCTCTGCTGAGGTTCCAGAAGCTGGCAGATATGCCAGTCTTAATGTTTTAACTGTAATTCAGACTTTATCCTCGAGGTCGTGGCTGAAGCTACCACGCCAGTGCGAGGTTTGCACACTAATTTGGTGTTTGTATGTGTAAATGTGCTGTCTTACATTTCCAGGGTGCAGAATCACTCTATTCCATTGGCACATTCTGACTTCTTTTTTTTTTTTTTTTT
>NW_004524596.1:15240442-15261800 GCF_000260255.1 Octodon degus
TAATCATTACCCATTGCTCCACGCTCTTAAGTCACACCTAGAAACGCAACTTACATTCTTCTGGAAACACTTGCGATTTAAAGAGACGAAACACATATGCATTTTCCCCTGTCCCAGTACAGGTCAAACCCATGCTGACTCACAGAAGAAAAGTTTATCATGCAGAACGTTTCAGTGGTTGTCCGCGCCATGGGCCTTTCTGCACATGGTTGTGGATAAACTTCACAAGCGCGGACCCACGTCTCCATGAAGTCCGTGATTTTGAGCGTGTTTACCAAGTGGACGGCCAGGGTTCAGATAATAGCTTCTTGGCTTAACCTGGAATGAGAAAGAGAGAACTGAAGCGCTTCCTTGTGAATACCTTCCTGTGTGCATCATGACAAAACATGGATCTGTCCACATTGTGTAGTGCAGTTAAATTTAAAACTCTAAATGGAGAGGAATTTGCCCTAAAATGCACCTCGCTGTGAACAAGTTGGTACTGGGAAGAGAAAAACAGCCTCTGTCTTAATGTTTCAGCACGAATAATCTTATTTTCCATACATAAAACCTAGCATGAGCTTTTCTTTTCAGTGGGTGACTTTCAGTTACCAAAACATGACTTCTGTATTACCCATCCTATTGGAATTAGTCGCAGCAGTCCCATTTCCAGGAATTACCTCTCAGTTTTTAATTGCACTTTTAAATATATGAATTACAGCCAAGCCCCAAATGTTGGCTAATGGGAACACCAGCCAGTTTGTTGTTAACACTATGGAAAGCAGTAAGTTAATGCAAAAGGAGAAGTCCGAATTGTTAAGCTAGCGGCTTATGACAGCCTAGTGCCTATGGTCTGGATACTGTGTGGATTTTATTGATTCCCTGGCCACTGAGGGCATGACTTCCACGACTGTCCCAGATCATCTCTTACGAGGTCTTCCTTCTTACTCTCCCTGAAGAATAATGCTGTCACTTCTTGTTCTTATTGAGGTGAGAGAAGAAAAGCCTCCCGTTTGTTTACCGCCTGATCCCTTGGAGTTTTCAGGGGAGAATGTTGGTAAAGGAAAACAAAAGTAAATAGAGGAGGTTACAGTCTGATATTCTTTTCCAAATTTAAGTATAACCTAACCACAGGGTCCATTGAGCAGCCGGGCTTAAGAGGTGCTTATGCCAGCTCACAGTTTTTTGCCTTTGCTTTTGGGGAACCCCCGAGCTTCTTGGATCAAGCACTCCGGGTGCTTCTATTTAATTTCATTGAATAGCCTGAGCAGTATCCTGAGAAGCAGAATACAGGAGAGGCCACCTCCCCCACGCAAGCCCAGCGGAAGAGCCCTTCTCCTGGCTTGCGCAGGCGTGGGGCCACCGGCCGGCTCTGGCCTTCTTCCGGGGCATCCTTCTTCCCAGGCCTGCCCTGTCAGCGGATCCCCCACACCTGCGCTCTTGCCCTGCTGTGACATTTTTAGTAGAAGCAGTGGCAGGCACCATGTTGACTTCTCTGTAGCTCTTACCGTTTCAAGGCCTGTTTGAATTATGGCAGTTTCCTGAGAGAGCTCTGTAACCTCATTCTAAACTCGCAAGGCAACTTCCTGGCGAAATTCAACATTTGAAGTGGGGAACTGGGGGGCCTTCAGCAGAACAGTTCTTGAAGGTGTTCTGTAAATAGGGGACTATTACTGATCTGTATGCCAAAGTCACTCAGAATAAAACAGTTTCAGAGCTGTACTCTTACTGACCCAAAGCCCTCTTTCATCAGAATTATGTCCTTAATCTGTTCTAGGACCATTGCCATAATCTTAGCGCTCTAATTATAGCCCCCAAAAATGTGAACTATGTTATATAACTTAGAGCTTGTTTGGACTTCTTATAGACTTGCTTATATGGCAAGAAAAACAACTTCCCGTCCAACAGTGGAAGCTAGGAGTCATGCATGCCAGAACTATTCCAGTTTTTTTTTTTTTTTTCAGTAGCATTAGAAATGCCCCGAGGATGTCTTTTAAATATATTACATTATGCTTTTATCTTAAGGGGCAGTTTCATAGTAGTGTGTGTGCCACAGAGAAGTGGGTCAGAAGGCAGCTGTCACCTGGAAGGTGTTATTTGATAATGGGAATTTCCATCAAGCTTCTTCATCGTCGGTGAAAACAAGGTGTCTCGGCGATGTGTATGGACAGAGGGGATGCTGTGGACATGGGGAAACTGGGCGGGGCTTGGAGGTCACCCGCTGATACATCAGAGGCTGTGCCACTGGAGAGGGGTCCTGCTCTTCTCATTCCCCTGGATGTCTATTGTGGAACTCCAGAGGGAGTCAGAAAGGAGTAACTTCCATAAATTATTATAACTTCATTTTGAAACTGTGGCATTCTTTCAGTTGAACTAGTGAGTTGTCGTGTAGGTGCCTCCCATTTATTCCCGTGGTGACAGCCTCACGGCAGATGCAGATTTCTGAAGGATGATCTTTCTGCATAAGAAGGGCCGTGAGTGCACGGCCTTCTGGCTGGAGTGTCCTGAGCGTTGTAGCAGTAGGTGACACGATGGGCTTTGTTCTTGTTGGAACTCACGCCAACCACCTTGGATCGGAAGCCAAAGTGCTTTTCTAATCCTGGTCGCCAGTTATGCAGACTAAATTCAATTCTGTACTAGAGAGTGAGAACTCTGCTAAAGCCTGACCCAGGAACTGAGAAGAACACGAGAGTACCTTGGTACTCGGTGGGTGTACAGTCAGCATTTAGTGAGTGAGTGAGTGAGTGAGTGAGTGAGTGAGTGAACTAATCAAAGAATGAATAAGAAAATCTAGGGCTGGGGAGATAGCTCAGTAAAATAAGCATTTGCCTGGCAAGCGCAAGGCCCTGAGTTCAATCCCGGTTCCAAAAGAAAAAAGAAAGAAAGTCTGTGGGACTTTACCTTTATTATTGAGACTTAACAAAATGAACTAACTAAAGGCTGCTTGAAGTCCCAGTCATATAAAGTGATTTATTAGTGAAAGGCACTGTTTCTAGCATACAGGTTGGGACAGTCATAGAAGGAGTTTGGAAAGGAGGCAGAGTGTGTATGTGGACTCCCAGGGAGGAACTGTGAGGAAGACCACAAGCCTGACAGAACGAGAGGAGAGCTGTAGGTGGCATCACAGTAGGGTCAGGGTGGGGGAAGACAGGACACCCGCCTGACTGAGGGAGTTGTCACAGGTAGGTTGGGCCTGGTGTAGGAGGCTGTGGGTCTCCCGAGAGGAAAAGCTGTCCCAACTCTGGACCTCATGGGGCAAAGCAAAAAAGTATTGTCTGTGGGATTCCTCTGACTGAAGGGACAGGTGTGAACCCAGTGGGAGGCCATGGTGGCCCCACAAGTGTGTGCTCTGGTCAGGGTATGGCAGCACTGACGAGGCGTTGTCATGCTCCTTACAGCAGGTTGGGTGTCTTCCTTATGAATTAGGCAAGCAACTCTCTGGGTTCTTGTGCGCAGTCCCACTGCTTTCTGAACCTGCCCTTGGCTCTCAGCCGAGAGCGCTGGCCTTAGTGAAGCTCATCTGGGGCACTGGGACTTTGGTTCAGGTGTGATCACTTAATTTCTGAATGAAGACATTCACACGATACACAGACTATTGTGTTTAGCTGTGACACAGTCCCACCTTTTTGCTGTGCATAGAATTTTCACGCTCCACTCTCGAGTGGAAAACTTGCACGTTTGGCGTGATTTTACTTGAGTTGAAGTTTGTGTCCCTTAGTCCTCTAGGAACCTAGAGTGCCGACTGCCCTGGAAAACCGTAAGTGTACTGTGAGGTCACTGCACACAGAGCTTTGGCTCCTGCTGTTCCAAAGTGGTCAGCACACAGATGAAGGCAGAGGCGCCGTCTGCCCAGCCTTGGCGCTAGTGGGGCAGGGGACCTGCTCGGGGCTCGGGGCTCCCAGCTCCTGCCTGGAGGACCCCACTCCAGGCTGCGTGTGTGTCCAAGGCTGAGCGCACACAGCTTGGGACCTTGCAGTGCTGAGTTGTGATTCATTGTGAAGCTGCATGCTCGGGCTCACACTGAATTGTATAGAGCAGTACCCACAAAACCATATATTCCATGTAATTTTTGTAAGATTTTACTGGAATATACTTATTTTGTTTCAGTTTAATTTCAGGCTGTAAACCATCCTCATTTGGTGCTGACTTATATGGTTGTTCTAGGGGAACAGGTAATGTGTATAAGCAATTCTTTTTTAAAAGAAAAATGTAAAATCAAATTTCTCCACAAGGTAGTAGGAGGGTAAAACGGTGAACACATTGTGTATCGTTATCTTTAAGTTACTCACAGTATACAAGATATCAGCATGTAAGTATCCAAACAATATTAACACAGACCTTCCTTTTTTTTTTTTTTGGGTGGACCCGGGGATTGAACTCAGGCCCTTGCGCTTGCCAGGGAAGCGCTTATTCCACTGAGCCATCTCCCCAGCCCCAGAGACCTTCCTTTTTCATGAGCTTAGAGAAATTAATAGTAACACTGCTGCCACTTACGGTTTTTCTTTTCTTTTTACTTTTTGCTTTTCCCTACCTTCTTTCCTCCATTCTCCCATCCCAATTTCTCTTTCCTTTTGAAGTTTCTTCCCATTTTGCAATATGTATTGTATTTTTTTTTCCATTTATGTATTTGGTACAGGGTCTTGCTATGCAGATTGGACTTGTAGTGATCCTCCTGTTTTCAGCCTCCCCAGCGCTGGGATTATAGGCACGCGCCACCACACCCATACTCAGTGGCCAGCTCAGCATGCCCCAGGGATGGGGCCAGCACAGTGTGTGGGACCAGGGATTGAACCCTGGTCCCTGTGTTTGCCAAAGTAGGCACTTAGTCGTTGAGTTATCTTGCCAGCCTTCTATTGTACATTTGGGTCTTACTCTTTCAGCTTTTCAAATGAGGGAGACAATAAAGTATTTACACATGTTCATCTCATTTATTTTAATGTATGAGTATGGTCTCAAGTTATATCCATTTACCTGTAAGTCTCCAGTTTATCCTTCTTCGTGGCTAAGTAATACTCCTTTGTATAAAAAGACCACATTCTTTTTATCCTTTCCTCAGTTGATGGGCATTTGAATTGTTTCCCACATGTACAAATTGTGCTGCTGTAAACATGGGTGCACATGTATTGCTGTGGTATGATGCTTTTAATTCTTCTCAGAAGATACACAGAAGGGCAATAACTGGGTCAAATGAGACCGCTAATCCTAGTTTTTTTGAGGAATCTCCACACTAATTTCCACAGTGGTTGCACCAGTCCGCACTCCCACCAACAGTGGAGCAGGACTCCTTTCTCCCCACAGCCCCTCCAGCATTTGTTATTGATGAATTTCTTGATGACAGCCACTCTTTCTGGGGCAAGATGGAATCTCAGTGTTGTTTTAACGTGCATCTTTGGAATGATCAATGATATTGAACATCTTTTAGCATATTGATTTGTCATTTGTGTTTCTCCATCTGAGAAGTGTGTATTCATCTCAGATTCCCATTTTTGTATTGGGTCTTTAAATTTAGGAGACACGATTTTTTTTTTTTTTTTAGTTCTTTATATGTTCTATATAGTAATCATTTGTCTAAGGAACAGCTGGCAGACATTTTTCCCACATTGTGGGTCATCTTTCGATTCTGTGGTGGTTTCTCTTATTGTGCAAAGGCTTTTTAATAAGATGAGATGTCAACTGCTGATGCTTTGTGATCGTTTCTATTCAATTGGGGTTGTAGTCATTAAGTCTTTTCCTATACCAATGTCTCCAAGAGTTTTACATGTTCTATCTTGCAGCAGACTTAATGTTTTCATTTTAATATTTAGATCTTTGATCCATTTAGAGTTTAGTTTAATGCATGGTGAAAAATACGGCTCCAGTTTTAATCCTCGGCATGTACTAAGCCAGTTTTTCAAGCATCACTTGTTAAAGAGGTTGTCTCTCTTCCAGTTGAATGTGTTTGGCACCTTGGTCAAAGAGAAGGTGCTTACCGTGTCTGGAGTTGTTTCTGCGTCCTCTGATGTATTCCACTGATCTTGGGGGCAGTGTTTCTTTTTCTTCTTTTTTTGCCAGTACCATGAAATTTTTATCACAGTAGCTTTAGAGTATAACTTCAAGTCAAGGATGGCGATGCGTCCCGCTTTGCCATTGTTGCCCAGAATTGCCTTCACTACTCTAGGGCTCTTCTGGTTCCAGTTGAACTTTAGGATTGTCTTCTCTAATTCTGTGAGATATGCTGTTGGGTTTTGATTGGAATTGCATTAAATCTGCATAACGGTTTTGGAAGTACAGCCATTTTCACTATGTTTGTTCTTCCTACCCAAGAGCAAGGGATAGCTTTGTATTTTCTTTTTCTTTTTCTTTTTTTTTTTTTTTTGTGGAACTGGGGATTGAACTTAGGCCCTTGTGCTTGCCAGGGAGGCGCTTATTCTACTGAGCCATCTCTCTGGCTCCAGCTTTGTATTTTTTGATAGCTGCTTCAGTCTCCTTTTTAGGGTACTATAGTCTTCATTGTAGATGTCTTTTGCACTCTTTGTTGGATTGATTCCTAGATACTTCATGTTTTGGATGCATATTGTGAAAATGTTGTTTCTCTAATGTCTTTCTTAGTGAGTTACTTTTGTATAGAAAGACTTTTTGAGTGTTGACATTGTATCCAGTTATGCTGTTGAATTTGGTTATTAAATCTAGCAGTATTTAGTAGAGTTTTTATGGTCTTGTATGTAATGTATCATGTCATCTGCAAATAATGCTAATTTAACTTTTTCCTTTCTTACCATTATTCCTTTTATGTCTTTCTCTTGTCTAATTGCTCTGACCAAAGTTTCTAGGACTATGTTGAATAAGAGTGGAGACAGTGGACATCCTTGTCTTGTTCCTGATTTTAGAGAGAAAGCTTTCAGTTTTTGTCCATTTAGTGTATTGGCTGTTAGTTTTTCATAGATGGCTTTTATCAGATTGAGATAAAAACCATCTATGCTAATTTTCTGTAGGGTGTTTATCATGAATGGGTGCTGAACTTTGTCGAAAACTATTGAGATAATAGCTGCATCTATTGAGATAATCATATGATGTTTTTTCTTGGCTCTGTTAATGATATATTACATTTATTGATTTGTGTACGTTGAGCCATCCCTGTGTATAATCTTCTTGATGATTTGCTGCATTGTTTGCCAGTAACTTAATGAGGATTTTTGTATGTATGTTTATTGAGGAGATTGGCCTGTAATAGGCTTTCTTTTTTCTTTCTTTCGTACTTTCTTGCTTTAAATGTATTTGGTACAGGGTCTCACTATGCAGTTTGGACTCACAGTGATCTTCCTGTTTTCAGCCTCCCCAGCACTGGGATTACAGGCGTGCTCCACCACACCTGGACTCAGTGGGCAGCTCCGCACACCTGAGGACAGGGCCAGCATGGCATTTGGTGCCGGGCATGAACTCCCAGTCCCGGTGCTTGCCTAAGAGGGTGCTTAGTCTGCTGAGCCATCTCACCGGCCCTGTAATAGGCTTTTTTAGTTGGGTCCTTCTCCAGTTTTGGTGTCAGGGTAATGCTTGCTTCCAGGAATTAATATGAGAGTGTTGTTTATCTTTCAATTTCATTAAAGAGTTTGACATGTAGTGGAATTAGGTCTTTAAGTTTCTTGTAGAATTTGGCAGTGAATCTGTCAGGACCTGGGCTTTTGCTTGTTTGTAGGTTTTTAGGTACATCTTTGGTTTTGTTACTGATACTGGCTCATTTAGGATTTTTGTATCTTCTTGATTCAGCTTTGGTAATTCATATGCATCTGGGCATCTGTCCATTTCTCCTGCATTTTCCACCTCATTAGAATGTGAGTTTTGAAAGTAGGTGTAGATGATCTGCTGTATTTCTGCAGGGTCCATTGTGGTTTCACTCTTTTCATTCCTAATTGCGTGGATTTGAGTCTTTTCTTTCCTTTTTTAAAAAATAAAGTTAGATAAAGCTTTGTCCATTTTCTTTATTCTTTCAAAGAAGCAGCTCTTTGGGTCAATGATTCTTTCTATTGTGTTTTTCAGTCTCTAGTATGTTAATTTCTGCTCTGATTTTTAATATCTTCTTCCCTTGTGTGAGCTTTTGATGTAGCCTGCTCTGATTTTTCTAGAAGTTTGAGATTCACCCTTAAGTTGTTTATTTGTGTTCTGTTTTCCTGATATGGGCATTCACTGCTATAAGTTAAAGGCATGTATGCTTAAAGAGGAATTAAAACAGTAGTTTTCAGACTCTGAATGGTACTTAATCAGTGGGTCCCAAAATTCATTTAGTGCACCCTCAGGGAGCAGAGTAGAACAGAAAACAGGGGAATGTACCACATATATGATGAAAGTAGATATTGCATTGGGTAGCTGATTTCAGCTACTTGTATGTATGGGTGTACACGAGTATGTTACACACACACCCTTGTATTGGCCACACACGTGTCTGCACAGGCATGTTTACAGGTCATCAGTACTGCATATTATAGTTTAGAAATAACTGAAATACACATGCTCAGAATTCAAGATGCTCAGGAGCTAAAGCAAGAAGGTTGCAAGTTCAAGGCCAGCCAAAGCAGCTTCGCAAAACCCTGGCTCAGTATAAAAGTAAAAAGGGCTACTGTTAAGTGGTGAAGTGCCCCTGGGTTTGAGACCCAGTACCAAAAAGCAAGCAAGCAAGCAAGCAAGCAAAAAGAAAGGGCAGATTTAAAGAAGAGTTAAAGAATATTTAAAGCAATTTGACTATGCTTTGATGTTGGAATTTGTGTTCTGCTAACACAACTCTCCCTGCAGCCAGAGACAGCTATTGTGGGGCATACTGGCTGGCAGAAAGGTTCAGGTTGGTGATAGTGGAGGGGCTTTCTGGGGTTGGTGTGTAGGGCATGCATGTTCTTTCATTCCTTCTCTCTTCTTCCCCTGGAGTATCAGGGATATGCACTGTGCTGTGAAAAATGGAGTGTGTCAGGCTGTGGATCTTGACCTGCAGTGTATGGGCCTAAGCAGGCATGACAGCAAGATGGCAGCCGGGGAGTCCCAGGGACAGCCTGAATCACATGAACAGCCTCAGCTGCCTTGGGCAGGCAAGGGCCGATGGTGCATGGGTGTCTCTCCTCCTCCGGAGTGTCAGGGCCCCACTCATCTAGCAGGTTGTGGCTGGGAGTTGTTCCTGCTGTGAGCACAGGCAGGCCCAGGTCCGAAGGGAAGTAGCTGTTGGGGCTGCTGCAGCAGCCAGCTCTTGGCTCTAGGGTGTATCCCTCCTCTGGGGCTAGGAGTCTTCTTTCCCAGCAGTGTGTGATAACTCCCAGTGCACTGGGCAATGTCTCAAAGGCTGGGCCTGCCTTAGAACCTTTGCTCTCAGCCACTCATAGTAGCTCACACCTCAAGTCCCCACAGCTGCTTGGGAGGCAGAGGCAGGAGACTCTCTTGAGCCCATAAGGTGGAGACCAGCCTGGGCAGCATAAGCTGATCTCAACAGCAACAAAAGCAACCTTTACTTGTCATCCAGATTACCTCTAGATGCAGAACCCTGGGGTGGGGCCTAGATGAGTTTAGTAGCCCTTCCAGAAGATTCTTTTGCGGGTTCAAGAAGGAGAATCCCAGCCTTGAGTTCTCTTTCATATACAGAGCACCTTGAAAAGTGGAAAACTTTATGTATTTTTTGTTTTATAAATTTTAAAGATGGTTTTATTTGGGGTCCTTCTTGGGGAGGGTTGACATGGTTGATTGAAACTTTAAAATGGTAGAGGCCAATCACCCATCCAGCTGCAACCGTGGCACTTCCCCGAGGGTCCCCACCCTCGGCAGACCACCCTCAGGAGTCTTGAGCAGAGCTGCCTGCAAGGAATTTTGAGCACTTTAATAACCAGGCCTCCTTGGATGGGGCTCAGAGCTGTGAGTTGGGTTTAGCTTCAGTCTTGTCACAGAGGAAAGTGGGGAGAAGGGTGCTGTTTCTATCTGTCACCCAGTGAGCAGTTTGAAAAAGGTCACTGGATGCCAGGAGTGAGTTTCCCTCCTGTCCTCAGCTCAGCCACCTTCCTGTCCCCTCAGCTTAGCCACCTTCCTGTCCCCTCTTCTAAAGAGAACTCCTTTTATACCAGCAGAGATGGGGAGGCCTGTGGTATAGTTTTCCCTGGACATCCAGGCTTCTTACCCAAATCTCTCCTTCATTAGAGGGTTTTCGAGCACAGGCGTAAGAGCAGTGTGGACCAGGGAGGCGATGATGCCTCTTTGTCCAGGAGCTCTCTGCTAAACGGTTTTCTAAATACTCGTTGGAGAAAGTGCAGACATCTCCTCTCCATTTGGCCAGGGAAAGTGCAGCTACTTGAACTTGAGCAGATCTCAGGAGGGGACGATCGGCACAGTCAACACACGGGATGAGTCAGGGCTGGGGGCTTGCTTACGAACCCAAGAACACGTGGGGCTGGACCAAGAGGAAGGAAGAGCGTGTGCCATGGCAGCATTGTTCTGGGAAGCGCCACACCCTCGCCCGCCCTGAGCTCACGGTGCTGCGTGGGTAACGGAAGGAGGGCTTTTGTTGGCACATCCTGCCCAGCTTGCTGAGCCGGAGACCACTCTGAGGTCCCACCCACTGGTCACATGCTAGATGCCCAATGTTTGAGAAGCTCTGTGTTTCACAACACCAAATTTAATCAAGACAGACTCTGGACAATATCAGTTGTGCAAAGCTTCCAATCAAAGTGGCTCCCTGTCTCCTTCCCTTTATTTACTTAATTAAGTTTTATTTTTGAGTGAGAATGAGAACTAACTCAAAACATTGAGGATTTCTTTTCAAAGGAGAGAGTGCCTCGGCCTGAAATAAATCCCATCAAAGTACTTCCTCTGATCACTAATCTTTGACCTGCCCCCAGGAAGTTTTCTGTCATGTACCAAGCGAATCTTAGAAAATTGATTTTTAAACTGTAATTCCCTCTTGGCTTCACAAGGACCAGCTGGGTAGTTCATTAAATGTAAAATGTGCTTTGAAAACAGGAAAACCGACACACATTAATTATCATCATTGGTCATTGTGTCAGTGTCTTAATGTGGCTCATCTACTTCTGCCCAGTGGCCAAGAGCTCAGCGCTGTACTCACCTGACTTGCTTCGAGGGACGTGGGGAAGCAAGCGAATTAAATTCTGCTTTCTTGATTTTCTTGGATTTGCTGTAGCACACTAGGTCACCTGCAGGCTCTCTTGACACCTCAGTTTCCTTATCTATGAAATGGGGCCCCGTGCTTCTTCTCACCTGGTACAGCTTGTGCTTCGATGCACCCCTGCTCCCCAACCTCATGGGTGGGGCTTTCCAGAGGCGGCTGGATGGTGCTTAGATGGAGGGCGTGCAATTGCTGAGCTAGGCCACTGTTGCCTTGGCGTAGTTCTGGTTGTGGATAATGGGAAGGCCCATCCTGGGTGTGAATGGTGCCCACCTGAAAGGCATGCAGCCTTGACAGAATGCGAGAGACAGAAAGAGGGCTGCCGTTATAACCTGCTGCGGCTGCTGCTGGTTCCGCCTTTGCTGCTCCCTGTCTTCTGCCTTCCAGGCCATGAACTTTTTTTGCTCCTTCACAATGGCTTTCCTGTGTGGAGCCAGCCAACTGTGGACTGAAACCTCTACAGACTGTGAGCCAAAAAATCTTTCCTCCTTTCATTTTAGGTGCTGAATATTTTGTCTCAGCAATGAGGAAAGAGTAACTAGGACATTACCTTCATTTGCAGGGCTGTTCTTTTTTTTTTTTTCAGGGCTGTTCTGATGTTTAAATGACAGCATTTTAAAACATCCCACACTATCGATAGAATGGCCAAGTGCTCCTTTTGTATTGCACCTCCCACAAATCTCTCTTTCTTGGAGGGTTCACTCCCAACATGAACCCTTGTGGGGCTCAGTGACCTTGATGACCTCTGGTGCCCCTCAGCCCTGCCTCCTGCCAAACAGTTGCGTTCAAAGCAAGGCCACGGGTCTCAGTGCCGAGAGGCAGCTGTGCTGAGTGTTGAGATCTGTCCATGTGCTCTTGATTCTTTTTGTCCTCCTGGTGAGGCACGTGGAACCTAGAGGTGTCCTTTTCTGGCGGGGAGTTTTGGCTACTTCTCACACCAGTGTGGTCTGTTGGAACTGGGGTCTCACAGGAGAGAAATGCACTGGGCAATGAATAGAAGGGCTGCACAGCATGCGCAGAGCCTTCTCTGCCTGAGGAGGTTCTGCTCATCCTGCACAGCCAGACTCGATGTGGCCCTTCTTCTCTCTCCCCCACCTCAGAGAGGGGCGACCCTGCCCTTTCACAGCTCAGGGTGCGGTGGGGAGCAGGCCTCGGTTCCAGGGATCGCAATGATGTCGAAGTCTGGCCTACAGAAGAGGAATCCAGAAGAATAGTGCAAGCAGCTGAGCTGGACTCTGCCCTGGTCCCGAGGCTCAGGTCCTCTCTTAGAATTCCCTGATGGATGCCTCTGCTGCTCAGAGTTAAGAGCTGGAAGGGCAGGAAGAAGAAACAAGGCCCTTACTTTCCCTCTGGACTGAGCTGGGGACAGACTGGCCAAGCCTGTGCCTCCTGGACCTTTATGTACCCCAGCACTTTCCCTACTTGGTGGTCCAGGGCCGTAAGGTTTCGGCTGAGGAGCCACAAAGCACTGGAGTCACTCATTGCCAGGGAGGCCTGGGGGGCAAGGATGCATGGGGCACTGGGTTTGCTCCACTCCTAAGATACATACAGGTCAGTCTGTCTTGGGCCTACAGATCCTTTAAGCCTTTGTTGACTTAAGTGACCTGAGATAAGGCAGCAGGGGATAGACTTGCTTGTGTCAAATCGGCACAAAACCCTTTACACACACAGTTTGCAATTCACTGTAAGCCTGGACCAGAGTCCACCCTGCAGGCAGCTGACTTATTTGTGCTGAATTGTTCCTAAGAAGTGCTGGGGTCAGGAGGAGACCTCTGCAAGTTTGTACCTGTTGTGGGAGGTCCCTCTGTTTTCCTTGTGGCTGTTGGGATCTCCAGTGTTAGGGCCTTTCCTCTGCTTTTCTACTGTGAACTTGCTCGGTTCTGCCCCCTCTAGAACGTCTACTTTGTTCTGGTATGAGTGTCCTCCTGCTCAACTTCTCCTGCCCCACATCGTCTTAGCTCTTGATGATATTATAAGTTGGACGACTGATTTTGTATTGTTTTTCCATCGTGACCATGATACAGTAGGGACAAAGACTACCACGCAGGCCCTTCTGTTTAGGATTCCAGTCTTGGGGTGTCCCTACTGGGTCCAGAAGCATTGTCACTGTGGCCAACACAGCAGGCTGGAGGGTGAAGGCTGCCCTCACTGCCAGAAGGGGTGACTTGGTGACAACACCTCCATTGGCCTCCCATCCCAGGGGTGGCTGAGCCGAGCGCCAGGCCTGCGGTGCACCTTGCCAGATCTGTGAAGTCATTTCCCTTAAATCGTGTGTACCTTTCACAAGAAAAGGGCTGAGGCAGGAAAGCTTGGCAGAGGTACTGCTACCGAGGCTGGAACACTGTTAACTTCTTGAGCCCTTTGTGACCGGAGGGCTCAAGAAATATTATCTGTGAAATATAAGTAAACAGTGTTGTGCTAATCCTTGGGTCGTGAGAAGCTGTCTGAGGGTTTATTTGCCCAGTGTCCCTGCACGCCTGGGCTGTGGCACACCCTGGCTCCACTGTGCCGCTTAGCAGAAGGTGTCTGATTTCTGTAATCACCTCTCAGTGTAATGGGTTTATGCCACGGGAGTTGCAGTGGAGGGAAGACGTCATTTCTAGTCTTGTGGCTTCTCGGCCGGCCTTACCGCTCCGGTCTGCTTTGTCCCTCCCTTGGGAGCTACATGGAGTATAAAATCTTAGGTGTGGCCCTATGTGTTGGAAAGGAAGAAAGGTTGTTTCCCTTTCCCTCTTGCTCCCCCCCACCCCCACCCCATAATTCCCTTAATGCGATTCCAGTTTTAGGATACTGCTACCCAGGAGGCCTGGAAAGGATATACCTTTATTGATCTTTGATTTTTTTTTCTTTTTTTTCCCAATTATATCCTAGGAGTGACTTGAGAGTTGGTTGACACATTTTGGATATATCTCTCACTTCCTTTCTTTTTGTCAAAAGCTCATTCTTTATGGGGGAGAAGCCATCCCTCGTCTTTCCCAGCGCCCTTAGTGAGCAGAGGTACCCCTGCCATCAGCTTGGGGCAGCGGCCCATGGAGGCCTAGTTCTCGGTGACCTTCTGCCCGCCTCCCCTTGTTTCCATCCCGGACCCTGAAGACACACAGGAAGGGGCGGGATGACCTGTGCAGCCTGTCTGACGAGGACGTTGGCCTTCCTGTGGACACCCAGCGCTATGAGGCAAGCCCACTAGCAAGTATTAAGATGGCTCGGGTGGTCCTGCAAGAATTAAGCAGGTAAAAAATTAGCTGGTCACAAATTCCCCTTGTGACTACAAGCCTCAGAGTAATTTTGGTGTTACAGTCATGTCATTTTGTGCTCAGATCTGACCTTCCCAGTTGAGCGGGTTACAAATGGGTCCTGATCCAGCTCCTTCTCTCAGCTCCTGGGGACAGTCTTAGGTGGCTTTGGCTGATGTGCTCCTAGGCAGGTGGCTTCTGGTGGCAGAGGGCTGTCCTCATACTTTAGTACGCCACCCACATGCACTCTCGCTCTCTGAGCCATTACTGCAAGGATTGGCAGCTGCAGGCAGGCAGATGTCATGATCTAACTTTACTGATGAGGAAACCGAGGATCAGAGAAGTTATGAAGTCTCTAGGTGCGAGGCAGTGTTCTTGCTGTACTTGTCCCCAGCTGTGGATTGCAGGTATCTTGGTCTCTTCTGGGCCACCCTGAGGGTACTTCCTCCGTCTAGCACTCCTGGGAGGCATGCTGTAGCTCACTTTCTCATGGGCTGCTTTCTACTCTCTGTGGGGGCTTTCCCAAGCACAATCGTTGTTTTCTTTATCCCCACCCCCACCCCATCTCTACATTACTGAAATAAAATGAGAGGCAAATGGTGGTGCTTTTCAAAGCAAGAAGAAAGAGAGAATTGAGCTCAAAAGTTGGATCACTTTTGGTACAGTCTTCTCTTCCCTTCTCTGGTTGAATGTGTGTTTGAACCACTTTTGGAAAGTAGTGTGTGCAGACAACATGCTCCTCTGTGTTGAAGGTGTGACTGTAATGTTAATATATATAAGTGTCTACTAAGCTAATGAATACACAGAACAAGGTCGCAGGACACAAAAGGAGTATGTTAAAGTCAGTTCCTAAATGAATGTGTATTGGCCATGAACAACCCAGAAATGAAAGTAAGAAAACAGTTACATTCAAAATGATTCAAAAATATTTTAGAAAGAGTCCATGTTAATGGATTAGAAAATTCGATGCTGTTGAAATGACAGTTACTATCCCCAGATTGATTGTGTTGTTCAACACCATCCCTGTCAAAGTCCCAACAGGATTCTTTTCACAAGTTAACAAGCTCATCTTAAAGTTGTGATGGAAGCACAAAGCACTCAGAATAGCTAAAGCAATCTGGAAAGTGAAGAACAAAATGGGTGGACTTGAACTTCCTGATTTCAAAACCTGCTCATGAAGTCCAGTCATCGAAACAGTGTGGTACTGGGATAGATTGGATGTGTAGGTTAGTGCAACAGAGTGGAAAGTCCGAAATGAACACTTAGATTTATTGTCATTGATTTTCTACTGGAGGGGCAAGAGCATTCGGGGGAGGTGGCAGCTTTCAGCACATGGCACTGGGAGAGCTGGTTAGGCTTTCTTTTTCCTGTCTTAGTGCTGGGAGAGCTAGTTAGGCTTTCTTCTTCCCAGCTTAGCTGTCTTCCAGGGAACAGTTCACCGGTATTAATGCATTCCCGAGGTTGTGAGTTCATTACCACCATCCATCGCCACAGGTCTATTTGTCTCGTAGAGATGAAGCTCTACACCTATTAAACATCAGCTTTCCGTCTCCCACACACATACACCCCTCACCCCGTCCCGACCATCACCACTGCAGTTGGTGTCTCTGTGTTTGACAGTGTTAAGTACTTCATGAATAACACATTGTATTTGTCTTTGTGGGATTAGCTTGCCTTTTTTTTTTTTTTTTTTACATGATATCCTCAGGATTCATCCATGCTGTACAGGTGTGAGAATTTCTCTCCATTTTAAAGATGAATAATGCTTCAGTGCAAGGATAGGCTGAATTTTGCTGAATTGTCAACTGTCAGGGAGTGCTTGGTTTGTTTCCGCATTGTAGCTCTTTTGAATGGTGCTGCTGTGGCCATGGGTGTCTAGGTAACTCTTTGAGGCCCTGCTTTCAGCTATTTGGTGGCATGTACGAAATTAAAATTAACTTCTTGTTCTACCTACTCAATGACATTAAAATTCTATTTTTAATTTTTTGAGGAACTTCCATACCGTCTTTTCTAGAGCAGCTGTACCATGTTATATGTCCACCAACAAAACCAGCTACTGTACTTTTTATGTCAGAGTAGTCTTATGGATAGCTCTCTCTCACTGGCAAGCTCCTGGTGAGATAAAAGAATAATTATAATTTTGGTCTTCACTTTACCTCACTCGTGTTTTCTAGACGGCAGGTTCTGTTGCAAGCACTTCATGAATTATTAACTCTGGGTTTGCACAACAGCCCTAGGAGATGGATACTGTTATTACTCCTATTTTACACTGAGATAATTGAGGCCAGAAGTGGCTGTGTGCCTTGCAAGTAGTCAAGGCATCAGGGACCCCACAGCCAGGCACCTGGCTCAGGACTCACCACACCCCATACCACTTCTTATCACCCCGGTTGGATAATTGAGGAAACTGAAGCGGGTCACATTAATGATTCATTCGTAGTTACACAGCCCGTAAGTTTCCTGACCCTTTATCAAATGTTTTCTTCTGTTGGGTGCTGACTCAGCCTCTGCCCACTGCGAGTGTGTATCCAGGTATGTAAAGTGGTAGGCAGAAAAGAATCCCTGGAAGACAAGAAACGTCGAGACCTTGGGACAATGCATGCTAAGTTTTAGGACCCCTGCAGTGTCACCGAGGTGCAGAATGCCAAGACGTGCAGGTGTCTCTTGGAAGTCCTCTCGTTCACATTCAGTGGGAGCCAAGTGCTGCCCAGCTGGCTCTCCAGCTTCTGCATTTTCTGTGATAGGAGTCTCCTTTCAGGAACTGCCGATTGCTTTATACACCCACTGAAGAGGAACTTCTCGTGTCCCCACAGGCACTGGCTTCCTGTGCTCCCTGGCCTTGGGCTGCTCCAGCAGTGCTTCCTGAGTTGGGTTTACATCCACTCACCTGTGGTCAGGAGTCCCTAGCTTCCTGGGTTTGAGTCCTGGCTCTGCCCCAGACATGCTCTATAACATTAGGCCTTGGGTTTTTACTTTTAAAATGAGAGCTAGTTGTACAGGAGTGAATCAGGTAGGTGAATCTGGTAGGAACCCAGCCAGTCATTCCCTGTCACCACATTTAGAAATGGTAATCGCATTTTATCTTAAATCTTCTTCACTGTGAATGTCCCTGGTCCCCCCACCCATCCAGCTCCTTCGGGGGTGTCACTTTCAGATTTCACTCTTCTGGGTGTGCTTGTTTCCAAAAGACAGAAGCTGCATCCACCCCTCGCCACAGCCCCCATGCTGTGAGCCCAGCATATCATGACTTGTGTGTGGGATTACGTTTTCCTTAAAGAAAACGCTGTTCTGATGCGCTGTTCGTTTCCTGCATGTCATCTGGACAGGTGGCCCGGGGCTTTCCCCAGATCCTTTCATCTCCCCTTTCTCACAGGTATTATGTTAAGACCAAAACTTCCAGCAAGTAGTGAATTTAAGTGTTTCCCACTTTAGATCCCCTAAATCTGTTCATTAAGAGCCTTCTCTATCTCCAAACATTGGTTACCACCCAGCAGACCTGGAGTTAGAGCTCCTCGTCATTGCCACCCTTCAGAAAGTGGGGGCCGAATGAAAACTGCCTTTGCTCATTCTTAAAGATGGCTTTAGAATTTTATTAAGTAGCAGGATCCATGCTTCTAATAGATGAGAGGCCTCCCGTCCTGACAGAGGTAGAATGCGGAGCAGTTCCGATAGCTGAGGCTGTGGAGGAACTCACCCCCGAGCCCAAAGGCCCGGCGCTGGCCATGCCGCAGGGCTTCTGCGTGGCCTCTGCCGTGAGGTAGAGTGACAGCTCCGAAGCAGCCAGGGTCCGATATGTGTCCCCTCCCCTCCCTGTCCGCCTGGACGAGGCCTCCTTCGCAGCCTGGAGGCCTCAGAGTGAGACAACGTAAATGAGAGCTGACACATCCAGAAGAGACTGTTCCAGCCCAGCATGTTGGGGTACACCTTCACCCCAGCTACCAGCAGAGCTAAAGCAGAAGATGACTTGTGCCCGGGAGTTCGAGGCCAGCCTGGACAATATATCAAACCCGTTGCTAAAAGACAGACAGACACATAGAGTATTCTGGCGACCAGCGTGGAAACCGCATCATGCTAGTCCCTCGCTGTTTTGTGGTTCAGCTTTCTCTGACTCACTGATTCATGGATTTTCGCAAAATATTAATCTAAAGTACCACAAATCTTTTGCTCTATCGCGAGACTTTGCAGTGCCATACAGTATACGTATGTTGATAAAATTACGTAGGTTTACAAGTTTAGAAAATGTTTAAGAACATTAAAAGTGGTTTTAAAAATGTGGGAAAGGTTTCTAAGAGTGTGAGAAGGGCCTATAAAGCCTTAAAAATATATAAATACTAAAATGCAATGTCGCTACCTGGCTGATTCTTCGCTCATCGCGGGGGTGCCGGACGGTAACCTGTGCCGCGAGGCTTCCGCAGTGGCCTGGAGGGTCACGTAGCCCGGCTTCGGCCACGGAAGTCCGCCGCATTTCCAGGGCCGTGTGGCACGGGAGCCGCCACTGCCAGTATCTCTGGAAAATACAGTCATCTTCCCACCAAGACCCCTCCAGTTCAGGCCTTTGTATTTTATAAAATCATTGGTACACAGCATTAGAGAAAGTAAGACTTCGAATAAGACAACAAATTCTGCTTCTTCTTTGCTGAATTATTGCATGACGTCATGCTTTGTTTTGTTTGAGTCCGTGTTTCTTACTCAGACCTTCAGGGGTCAGTTTGTTCAGAAAATGAGGACCAGGATCTAGTTATCTCCCTTGCAAGACGCTGCGAGTGCCTGATAAGCAGGCATTTGTGAAAAGATCTGAGGAGACTATCGCTGTGTGGATTCCCCAGCGATCTGGTTTAAACACAGGAAAGGCAAAAGGGCACGCATCAGCTGATGACAGAAAATGCAGCTCGGCGGGGGGGACAGCTCCAGCTTAAGCACCTGCCTAGCAAGTACAAGGTCTTGAATTCAATCTCTGGGACAACAACAACCAGAAATAAAGAGGAAAGAAAGAAAGTGCAGCTCAGTGACTTGGGAGGCTGAAGCAGGAGGCTCAGAAGTTCTAGTCCCGCTCTTACCTCCCAGAAATAAAAAAGGCTGGGGATATAGCTCAGTGTCAGGACCCTGCGTTCAATCCCCAGGACCAGAAAAAAAAAAGCATATCAGAACTCAAGAATTGCCTCCTTACCCAATCTTTTGTTTTTCTGTCCTCATTTTCTGATTGTCAGCAAAAAATAATGGGCACATCCACCCTTTCATAACTTTGGAAGGTCAGGTGGGAGGAAGCTTAGGGATCATCCAGTTAAATTCCTCTCCGATGAAGTGACCTAGGCAGGTGGGAGGGCGGGCCAGAGTTTGCAGCTCCAGGAGATGCTATCCTTTTCTCTCACAGGACACCAGTGTCCCAGGCTCGATCGCCCATGGCAAGTCAGACCAAAGAGCGGTTGGCCGAACCAGCCAGCCCTCAGAGAACCTGGACCAGGACTGGCTGCAGAGGTTCAGATGCTTGGAGTCGTGTAGGGCTGGGATGAAGTGTTGCCAGAGGAACCAGTTAATTGTTAGGATGCTGAATATTTACTTGTTCACACCAAACTTCAACCAAAGAAGTTAAAAGGCCTAAATTTTAAATCCCATAAATTCAGCTTGGAGGAAGTGGAAGTGAGAATTATTTCAAGTGACAAAATTGTGGCAGGGGTGTCAGTGCAGGATGGGGTGTACCGGTCTCCCGGCAGGAGGAGCTGGGACTATGGTCTGGGTGCTTGCAGTTTCCCCAGTGTCCAGCATGCCCTACTTCAGTCATCCTGAGTAGCTCTCCACCCTGTCACTCACATGGCACTTTTACATAGAAGAGTACTGATGCCTGTTGGCACTTTTTTCTTTGGCTAGAGAAAAGCAATTTCTGTACAGCTGTTCGGCTGCAGGGTCTCATCCAGGGGCCGCATCAGCCAGAAAGCAGCCTCTCCACGCAGCTCAGTTGCAGCCCATCTGTAGAGCCATCAGCCTTGGTGATTTGGGCTGATGGCTCCACATGGATTTAAGGCAAGCTCACCATTTTGGTCATCACCAAAGCCTGTGCTTGGTTCTGGCTGTCTGCTTGCTGCTTGCAATTCGCTCATCCAGGAGACTGCATTTGAATTGTCTTTGAAATAAACTGAAGAGATGTTGAACACGTAAGAGATTAACCTAGTGCTCTTTTGATGTATCCTTATTTCTTTCTGCTCAAGGCCTTGTGCTTGCATAGTTACCATACATACAGTACGAATTAAAACCAAATAAAATAAACATTTAAAGGACTAAAGGGAAAGTGCACAGTGAGGGCTGGGGAGATAACTTGGTGGACTGAGTGCCTACCTGGCAAGCACAAGGACCAGGGTTTGATCCCCAGTACTGCACGCCATGCCAGCCTCCAAAACTGGGCATGGTGGTGCACACCTATAATCCCAGTGCTGGGAAGGCTGAGACAGGAGGATCCCTATGAGTCCTAGCTGCATAGCTAGACCCTGTGCCACATAAATAAATAAAAGGGTTTTTTTAAAAAAAGTTAAAAAAGGAAAAGAAAGTACACAGTTAATAAATTGAATGCTGTGAAAGTTGGAAGAAGAGCTGCATACTGACTGTGTCTGGGGAGCCCAGCATATCCTTCTAGGAACGTGTGCTCAGCCGCACCCCTGGAGTTAGCAAGAGCGCCTGAGGTAGCAGGTTGGAGTGCATCGCTACGCACGACCAGGTCAGACGGCCCTCGCCTCGGCCCTCGCCTGGGTGGCAGCACAGCCCGCACTGCTGAATGAGCAGCTGCACCCGCAGCTTCGTGACACCTGCCGCGAAGGGGCCTTGGGGCGGGCTAAGGGCAGGGCTAAGGGAACAGGCCCAGAGCTTCTCTGGCCATGGCAGAGCTCTCCCGGGGGGAGGGGCAAGACCAGAGAGCAGGTGTTGTCACTTGCATCCCCACGTGAAGCCTCCTTTTCCTCGAGGACCTTGAGTGCCACCCAGGAGAGCTCCACCTGCCCAGAGGACACCCTCGCACTCCCTGCTGGCATCTCGCCCA
>NW_004524596.1:15263495-15267001 GCF_000260255.1 Octodon degus
AAATAAATAAATAAGACATTTTACTTGATTTATTTTTTTACTTCTAAAATGAAAACAGTTTAATTTCTGAATTTCCCCCAACTTGAGAGCACAAACCGCAGTCTCAGACTTGGAACTTAAGAGATCCTGCTTGGGGAGCAGGGAGCTCGTCTTTGGAAAGAGCTACTTGAGGCTCTGAGAAGCGGCCCCAGTTTGTTTATTTCCCCTTGAATTTGAAAGTGGAAGTCAAGTGTGCTGTCAGAATAGAGGATTCTGCAACTGTGGCCATCCTGGAAGGGTCAGGAAAGGGTTTGCAGTTTGGTTGGACAGAGACTCGGTTCTACGTCCTTCTTCGGTAACAATCCTAACCAGTTTAGTAATTCCTCTTCTGCCTGCATTAGAGTAGCAGTTTCTTATTGGACTCATTTAAGATATATATTATTAAATAACTTGGGAGGATGGTGATCGTTTTATTCAAACAGTCATACATTACTGGAATGACACTTCCTCCCTGATATCCCCCCCAAATTGCGGACTGTCTGAGGCTGTCATCCTCAAATCCTTCATTGTCTAATTATGCTTTGTTGTCAGTGAAAAAAAGGGTTAACTTCCCTTAATATATCTAGTCTTATGTCTTTGACAACTGAAGTTACTTAATTACAAATGCAGTTCACATATATTTCAGTTAATGATACATTTCTCAATACTGATTAATTGGCAACCCCAGAAGAATCAGATTTCCTTGTGTGATGGTATCTTTAATAAATGATACTCAGTGATAGTGGAAGGACTATTCTCAGCAGCCCTTGCTGAAATCATAGCCCAAGGGATTAGATTATCAGCAGCAGCCTGCACTAGAGGCAAAGTCCTGCTGAATGCATTTTCCGGATTAGATAGAAGAATTAGGGAAAAACCAGATGACATTTACATTTTCTGAGGATAGCCTCTCTTTTGGTGAACTGTGGGAATCAGAAGATGCTTCACTGGTCCCAAACTGGTCAGTTGGTACAGAGGCAGAGTAACATGTACAGAATTTTTGGTAACTTTCTTGGGCATTCTCTTTTGGCTTCTTAGTATCGATGGAAGTTTGTGACTTATGCTTGCTTGTGTCTCTGTGCTAGTCTACAGTGATGGCCTGTGGCCTCAGTCCCCTGTTGGCTATGGGTGTGGGGACAAGGCAGGCACAGCCCACATTGCTCACCCTGAGCTTCAGCTTTCTGCAGATTTGGGGCTTTATTGTTAACCACAGATGAAAGAGAAAGCAATGAATTTCTAAACATAAAACCATATTTTTCAGTGATATGACCCTTATACATTCTTGACCCAAACTGTGTTTATTCAAATAAAGTAGTAGAGGATCGAGGTGGTGAGGAGGGAAGCTCCTGGATAATTTAAAGCTAAAAGCTAGCTACCAACAGATCAAGGGTACATAGCTCAGTGCTAGAACACTTGCCTAGCATGCAGGAGACCCTGGGTTCCGACCCTCACATTGCTAAAAAATAAAGGCAACTATTAAGACCGAGAAAACGAGACGTGCTATTGAAGCTCTATGCCCGGCAGGAGTGCTGTGTAGGTGGCCTTCTGGGGGAGGCCACTGGTCTGTGGTAACGGTGCGGCTCCTCCGAGGATCTCCCTGAGTGAGAAGCAGTGGCTTGGATTCGCCATGATTTCTTGAGTTCTGTTGAGATAGTTTATGTCACAAGGAAGGAGTGAAGGCATCATTTCCTACAAGGACTTTCTTCACTTTCATCAGGGAAGAGTCACTTTCTCTTCTGTCCTTTTAAACTTGAGAGCCAGGATGACAGCAAGGCCATTTTGGTAAAAGATTGGCTGTTCTTCCAATTGGAATAGCCAGGAAATATTTGTGCGTAACTGAATTTGGAGAAATTACTCTTTGATTTCAGCAACATCCCCTTCGATCAGCGACACCGCGGAAGGGTCTTTGCTTTGTCTTCATGAGCACGACCTGTTGCCCCTAGCAGACAGAAATACATGTGAAAAAGGAATTTGGAATGTTTCCCAATGAGAAAGTTATCCTAAGATATCCTTATTTCTAACCCACAAGTGATCACAGGTGCTTTGAGCCAGGTTGCTGGTTCTAGAAAAGTGGACAAGTTAAAAGCTGGAGCAGACCGGTTGAATGATGTGTTCGCAGATGGCGCTGGCTCCTGGGAAACTAACCACACGCAGACCTCCTACCACCATGCAGGGTAGGGCTGCATCTTGACCGTGGCTTCTGAGCTGCATCTCGTCCCCCACACGCGTCCACCCCTTGGAAAGACCCCGCATCCCCTGTGAGACTGCAGTTTCGTAGACATTGAGAGAAACACTCATGGAAGCCCACCTGCCGTTTTCATCTTCGCATTTCCCCTGAGGAGCGTGAGGTCGCGGGCCGTGGCCTAGCAGAAGGACGCGCGGGGCTGTGGGATGGTGAGAGGCCCCTACGGTGTCAGGCGAGGGGGAGCATGCACACACTCGCCCGCCTTTGTTTTGTTGTGTCTGTTTTCCTCTCTCCTTTTGTCAGCATTCCCACTTGGGCGCTGGCTTGGCTAGCATTACTGCGAAGGAAGTGTTGAAGTCATAGGAGCCACATACCTCACTTTATTTGTCTTGACATCACTTTCTTTCCTCTCCTTTCTTTCCCTCCAAATTTATGAATGGAAATAGATAAGCAGGGTTGAACCGGTCAAGGCCATATGTTGCATCTGGGCTTCCAGTTTCCAGGGAAAGAGGGCAGGAAACCATCAATTCACATTAGGGATCTAGATGTACATTCATTTAACAGCTTTCATTACCCATTATATTCTGTTCGAAAGTATTGAGAAATGTTATTTCCAGTGCTTGGGACATAGTATATGAATTGAACTGTCTGTATCTTTTGTAAACTTTTCCATTTGGATAATCAGAGCAGGGTAGGAGTTTCTTGCTGTGCCTTTAAGCTACTAGCCACTGTTGTCACCCTAACCTTCACTTGCAAGCCTGTGGGAACCACGTCTTTGGTTATAGAGACAGATGCAGGGTTGGTGCTCTGCTGAGCTCTGGGCTAGTGGGACGCGCTTGCGACTTTGTCAGGGCCCCTGTCCTAAGCAAGTTGGCAGAATTTTAACTAAACAGAAACAGACAGCAAAAGAAAACCAATCTGGGCAGTTAAGGTACTGGTTGATTTGAGCTACATGGACTAGAGTCAGTGAGGCGACGCTGTTGCTTTGCAGGGGCAGGAATCACAGTTGCTGACAAATTTGTGCCAAGCAGAGAATAACCTACCGTGGTAAGAAGGTAGTCACTTTAGTGACCTCGCTCATGAAGTAGCTAAGTGTTACTGACATGCTCAAAAACAGGTGTTTTAAATTATTTAAAAATGTATGCATTTGAATTGGCTGTTAACTGGTCAGGCAATGCATTTCTTTATGAAGATAAAACTTCAGTCTGATCCTATTCAAGATATCATATATTGCCAGGGAGATAGCTCAGTGGAACACGTGCTTGCCTGGCAAGTGCAAGGTCCTGGGTTCGATCCCTGGTACCAC
>NW_004524596.1:15267211-15334077 GCF_000260255.1 Octodon degus
AAAAAACTTGTTTTGAATGATTTGGTGGAATGGAGAAGACTAGCGCTTAGCTTGTGACACGGGGCCAAGAGGCACAGCCTGTGGGGCCCTGCTTGAGAGGCAGGCAGGGAGGACTCGTAGCCTGAGACAGAGAACTGCACCGTGGCCTTGCAGTCTGGCCAGTCTCTTCTGTGTGTGCCCTGCGTGTTCACGTTTGGGTTCGGTCTGCATAGCGCACCACAAAACCATGAAGACAGTGTTCAAGGTAGCCATGTCTTAAAGTTTTGAGAGAAACATGAAGGAGGAGGAGCAGGTCACGTGTTGTAGGCACACTGCTGGCTTCTGGCAGGTGCTTGCAGATAGCTAGAGAGATTGATCGGCAGCCGTGAGAGCCGTGCCCAACACTTGCCGTTAGTTTATGGCTGAGCCTGGACGTCCAAGTGGAGGGACTGCTCCTAAGGAAGCCAGTTTCCATGATGATAATTGCTTGGCCGTCCTCCTAACTAAGCAAATCAATAATCTGACGCATGGTGGGGGTACAGTAAGTTATGGAAATAAACCAGTTTTCCAGGCACTTGTTTAGTTTCCTGACATTGGATTGCTCATAGCTCAGTATTGCAAGACTGTGCTCCGTGATTATGTCATGATCTTATTTATGTAATGTCTTACTGATTCTGTCCTCAGCTGAGGCATTAGTCAGAAAGCAATTTTAAAAATCTTTGGTTTTCATTGTTCATGAGAAACTATTGGTTGGCCTGCACTTCTACTTGATTGGTGGGTAGAAACTTCTTTTGGGATCTGTGATGGTTTATATCTGTAATGTCCCCTGAAAGTGTGATGTGTTCAGGGGCAGAGCTTTAGGGGATGATTGGATCACAGGGTGCTGTGCTCCTCATGGATTAATCCACTGATGAGTGCCTGGCTAAATGTGCTGCTACAAGGGGGGCCCAGCTGGATATGGAGCACGGGGGCTTTTCCTAGGGTTATGTCTCCGTTCTCCTTGGCTCGAACAACTCGACAGAGAAGAGCTTCATTTTGGCTCATGTTTTCCAGAGGTTCAGTCCATAGTCGGCTGGTTTCGAGCAGAAGCAGGGTGGTGGGAGGGCTTGGGCCAAGGACAGCTGTGCAGGTCATGGGCGCGAGGAAGCACAGGGCCGAAAAGGAACCTGGGAGGGAGATGTGCTGCTCCTGCCCTGCCCCCCAGGGGCCCACCTCTGTGCCCTGCTCCAGCAGCACAGCAGCCATAGTGCCCCCTAATTCAGCCACCTTCTAAACACAGAAGTCTTCAAGGGCTATCTTATATCTGAACCATAACCCGTATATTCTTGACCTGGGTCAAGAATAAGGTCCTCCTTGCTTATTCTACTCACGTCCCTTCCCCATGCCCTTCTGCTGTGTGCTTCTGACTGTGGACTGAATCCACTGGAACCTGGGAGACAAATAAATCTCTCCTTTAAGCTGTAGGTGTCAGGTGTTTTGTCCCAGTAATGGGAATATGACTAAGACAGGACTTTTTTTTTTTTTTTAAGTGTTGGAGATTGAACCCAGGGCCCTGCACATGTGTGGCAAGTGCTCTTCTGTTGAGTTACGTCCTCAGCCCTTTTTGTTTTATTTTGAGACAGCCTCTCATTGACTTGCCTGGGCTAGCCTCAAATTTCCAAGGCATATCCTGCCTCAGCTTCCCCAGTAGCTGGGATATAAACGTGCACATAATCACACCTTGACCCTTTGGCATGCTTAAACGATTCATAGTTGGAAGGCTGAGGCAGGAGGCTTATGAATTGGAGGCAGGCCCAACACAGCAAGACTTAACTCCCCATGATGCAATTTCCATGTAATACAAACGTGCACCAATTAAAAGAGATCATGGATCATGATGAATATATGTAAGTCTAGGCGGGCCACATAAGGAATAAGCTATTTATAAGCAGGCCCACTCTATTAGGTTGAGCAAAGCATTCACAAAGAGATGTTAGGCTCTTTCATGGTGTCAGGACCATGAAACGGTATTGCATTACGTTATCTAGAATAGTGGAGCTTGCCTGCCTTGGTAATGCAGATGATGTTCACCATGCAGAACCAAAATTATGTTAAATATATTGATTGACATGTTAATGAGTAATTAATTATATAGTGGTTGGCTATTGTGCAAGACATAAGTCCTATTCTTCAGGACAGAGAAAATCCAGTTGAAAGTGTAAGGGAGAAGCACCAAATTAAATAATCCTCTCTGATTTCAGAATACAAGGCAATGAGAGAAGGTATCCTGTACAAAATAGAGTTAATCAGCAGGTAGGTGTTTTAGCCACTAGCATGAATCCAGAAAAGGATAAATTCTCTACGGGTGGTCTTCATTTAAGTTGTTGTCACCAAGGAAAAGAGAATTGGAAGTGTCCAACTTGTAGAGAGAAGCTGGGATCAGTTGCTAAGATGGTTCAACAGTGACTGAGAACAAGGAGTAGTTATGATATTAAAAAAAGAAAACTGAAGTAGAGAGTAGGAAGTCATGAGATATCAGTTGGACTTCAGGTTACTGACAGCTAGGAGAAGTCTAACCTTGGAATCCGTCACAAGCCCTGGGATAGAAGCATTGCAACAGCCAGGTGCTTGTTACCAAGGCAGACCCCCGTGTCCCAGGCTACACTAAGAGACACAACATTTGGAGGTAGCATCTGGGAATATTTTTTGAAAGTTCCCAGTTGATTCTTTCCTACTACAAACTGAAGTGGTGCCACTGGTCAAGCTGAGCTTTGTCTCCAGTGATGGTGAAGACTCTTTGAAGAGAAGTGGCACGAGACACTCTCAGACTCCGTAGTGTCTTTGTTGTCCCCAGCTGCTGCTCGGCACCCACAGGATGAGGCCTCGCCAGATGGCTGTCACACACCTATTGAAGTTGTAGTTGTCTGTTCTCTGAAGCAGTTTCTGACAGCTAAGGATAGGCCTGTGTGAATGATAGCTGTGGTATATGTCCACAAGTAGGGATTTATTCTCCTGTGTGCTTTGCAGAACTATTTAATAAGCACAAATACCTACATAGTTCGTATGGCTGAAAACAAAACTCATTCATTTGGTTTTGACCGTTGAGAAAATCAGTTCCCACTGTCATGACTCAATTCATTTATCTGGCATTTGTCAGGAGATTTAGATTTCCCTAGAGATTCAAGACTATGTGTATAAAAATAGCCTGAACGGGGGCTTAGTGTTCCATATGGGAAATTAAAAGACTAACATGATTCGCTGTTACTGCATCTGGCCACATACTGTGAAAACTTCACCTCACACATCTTTATTTTTTGATGCATAAAACATGAGCTTTATTGAATGGTGTTGCCGGTGACTTCTTGTGTCTTGCAGAGAGACCAGGCTTTGGAACAGGCCACCCTCACCTCAAATCTAGCTGTACTACTTAATTGGCTCAGTGACTGCACAAGTCACCCACACCTGAGTTTGATGCCTGCTTTCAGTTTAGCATCCACAGAAAAGTAGTGCATAGTTGATGTGTGGTGGACACCCCATAAATGATAACCATTTTACTTGCTAATTGTATCTTCACATTTGCCTTGGGTTGTAATTTACTGAGGGGAAAAAAAGAAAAAGGCCAAGAAGGAGCTGGTCTGCTTTGTGCATCCTGTTGGTTGAATTAGCCACCTGCAGCCCCGGGCTCTTTGCACCCAGAACACCCAGAGACTGCTCATCTTGGTGTCCTCTCCGTGTTCGTGCTGTTTCCCTGTGAGCTTTCCTTCTGAAGTAATATGGTTCTGTGCCTGGTGTAGGCTCTTGATGGGAGCTGCTTCTTCCTATCACCAGACTGCGGTCCTTTTGAAAGCTTTCTGAAACACAAATGAACTGACTGATGTGGAATTTGTCCGTCACTGAGCCGCAGGCAGCTGTGCAGTGGGGGCGAGTGCATAAGAACTCAGAACTAGCACTGAGCACTGTTTATGCACCAGGTGCCTAAAATCATGTTCGTCTCTTTTAATTTCCCATATTGTTGCTGTTATTGCATCTCAGTTGTGTGGACAGGGATACCCCCACCTCACGTTCACAGCCAGGAAGGGGCTTATCTGAGTTCACACAGCTGGGATATAACCAAGGAAGGACTTGAGCCAGCAGCTGAAGAGAAAAACTATCAGAAAAAATTAAACACTAGAAAGAGTATTGTTGAATACAGGGACTGAACACAAGCTAAACATGAACAGGTGCTGTGGGGTGTCCCAAGCGCCTGGCTTTTTTCTGATCACAGCATGGGCAGTCCTGCTAGGTGGATTTCTACCTTGGGAATGACTGGGCACTGATTTGGGCTGTTGATCCATCATCCATTTCAGAGCTTCACCCTCATCTAGCAGGCCTCACCTGCTGTGTCCACATCTCAGCCTTTCCAGGCAGCTGAGGACAAAAGGCTTGTGGACAGATTAAACACAGGCTGTTTTTGTTCTGCTCCACGAGCACCAAAGCCTACCTCGTGCAGACTGTATGGTGTGGACCAGTCTGTGCTCATGTATCTTAGATAAACAGGATGTACGGGAAGCCAGCACCTTCTTCCAATAGCACCGTGGCTCACCAGCTCTTTGCAGAAGGCCTTGTGCTATTATAGCAAATATTTATGGGTTTATCTCACCACACTGTTCGTGCTGTTCATAGTAAACTCAAGTGGAAATATGTAGATCAAAGAATTCAATAATCCACAAACCCCAATTCATGCGCTATCATCTAATGAAAGTATTAGTGAATTCGTACGGAAATCCTCACCAGCATACCTGCAGCCACCAGCCCTGCCCTTGGAGATTTAAAACAAAGTGGTCGGCCTTCAGAATCCACAGGATTGAGGTGTGTATGTGCGTGAGTGTGCTGTTTCCAGGCTGCCAGTTCCCCCAGGTCAGCACATCTTAATTTTAGCTTGGTGAAGGCAGAACACGAAAGAGGATTCAGCAGAGTGGAAATGTTGCCTGCACTCTCCTGTTTCTTGCTACCATGAAGTGTTTTTTATTTTCATTTCTGGGTTTGTTAGGGTTTTTTTTTGTCTGAGGCGACCATGTTTATGAATCTGTAGGACTAAACCTGGGGAGTATGAGGTATGGGAGCAGCCTTTTCCCCCCTCTTCGTAGGACGCCACCAACCCAATTATTCCCAACTAAGTGGGTTCTATTACTTTCCACCATTGAAGAGAAATACTGACATGCCCTCTTTATTTGGGGCCTGATACTAGCCTTTACAACTCACAATAATTTTTTCCTCCTCCTCCTCATTATTGTTGTTATTATTGTTACTGTTATTATTTCCTCCCCTTCTTCTTCCTGTCCCTTCTCCTTTCTTCTTCTTCATTGGGAATTGAATCCAAGGTCTTTGAACTACATCCTCAGTCTTTTAAATTTTTTTTAAATTTTGAGACAGAATCTCACTAAGTTGCGTGAATTTGACATTCCTCCTGCCTCAGTTCCCAGAGTGCTGGGGGCAGAACTCATGTGTTCTTAGAGAAGAAACGAGGAGGATTCAGTCACTTGTCTGTATACAAGACTGAGAAAAGTTTCCTTGATGATGTTTTGTGCACTCACTGGCCACTTTAACATAGACAGGCCACATTTTAACAAGATTTCTTTCTAAATAGAGTTAAGTGGGCAAAGGAGCAAAGAAAGAAGCTAGAGAGAACAGTGACAGCAGTGATGAAATGGCTCAAGATTGATTTCGCCCAAGGCTACAGGCTTTATTGACCGTAGTGTCCGGGCAGCTGGCCTCTTGGACATCAGAGCTCTGGCGTGACCAGTGTAGGCAGCGTCTTTTCTGTTGACACAGACGATGATAGGTGGTGGCTTCCGGGCCGGAGGAGCAGCCTCCTCGTTGTTATAGTGCGGCACAGGGCCCCTGTCCAGCAGCGCAGAGCTGGGCACCCCGGGGGCTCTTTCAGTTCTGTGCTGAGCTGTACAAGCCCTGAGTCCAGGCAGGTGAGATCCACAAGAAAGGGGTGCTGTGTTGGTCACTTATGTCTTGCTGTGTTGGTCACTTATGTCCTGCTAGACACTCAGAAAGATGCGTGTATGGACCAGGCCAAGTTTGGTGCCATCCATTCCTAGATTGTATGGGCAGCCTGAGCTCATGGGAAGAGTGGTGGTAACAGCAACCCTTTCGGGTGGGCCTTGGCTAAATTGGCAAGCAAAATTAGATCAAGAATAACCATAACCTTAGGCTTATGGTTAAAAAGACTTGTGAGAAGCCTTCCAGAGATCCTTAACTTTGCCTTCAAAAACATGACTGTTGGTCCTGATGGACCCAGCGAGAAACCCAATTATGTTTTTCCTTTCTGCTTAAAATGTCTTGGTAGCTTCAAAGGCAACTTTTTCCAGTCTCATCCACTTGACTGTCTGAGCAGACCAGACTGTAGGTATGCCCCAGGCTTGCCATAGGACGTGAAAACCCGGCAAGGTGGCTGGGCCTCTACGTTGGGAAAGGTACTGGAGGCCTGCTGCTCCCCTGGACTCCAGGTGCAGAGCTGGGGCCCCAGGACAGGAGCCAGAAGCCATACCTTACAAGTAGTACATGGAGGGGGCAGCTGGTGGTGTGAACAAGGAGAAAGCCAGGGTCTTGGAAAAGGTGGCTCAGCCAGGACTAGAGCAGTGGAGCAAAAGGACTGTCTCCTCAAACAGTAGCCCTCTGCGTTCCAAGGAGGGCTCTTGTCTGAACTCTTGATTCTGTCATTTTCAAGGATAAAAATGGGTTGGAGAAATAGCTCAGTGGTCTAAGTGCCTGCCTGGCAAGCTCAAGGATGTGGGTTCAATTCCCAGTGCCACATGCCATGCCGGCCCCACACAGAGCCGGCCACCAATACCAGGTGTGGTGGTGCAACCTGTAATCCCAGTGCTGGGGAGGCTGAGACAGGAGGATTACTACAAGTCCGAGCTGCATAGCGATTCCCTGTGCCAAGTAAATTAATTAATTAAAATTTAAAACTCAAAGATAAAGTTAACAACACATTCTTCTTGACTAATCTTGGATGCGGCTGCTCTCCTGCCAGCCCGAGGTGGAATTGGCCGGGCTATCCAGGGTATTGTCATGGTGGGGTGAAAACTTTGCGCTGAACACCAACAACCCCGAGGAGCAAAAGCGCTTCCTGATTGACCGTACTGAAACTCTCGTCCTCTTGCTGTGGCTTTCATACCCAGATGGAGGCCTGGGGGCCACCAAGGCGGTGACTTGTGCTGTTCCTTGGGTTAAGTGCGGCTTTAATCGGAAGCAGGAAGTGTTTATTTGAGCTTTGCTAAGGGTCAGTTTGGTGCAGCTTTAGGTCACGTTAAATTTGGGCCAAATGGTTTAAGTCAAATCAGTATAGTTTGAAGCAATTAGAAACATCATACACATGCACAAATAGAGTTTGTGCCTTCTCAGCCAGCAAACTGCTGTGCGGAGTTTTTACTCTCTGGCCAAGAAAGAAGGTATCTCTCCTTTGACTGAAAGTAGGATGGATTCTGCCCTTTCTTTCTCCTGTATAAGAAAAAGCTGCGTCTATGTGCAATACAATTTAGCCTTTAAAAAGAAGGAAATCCTATGTTTTGCAATAATATACATGAAACTAGAGGACATTATACTAAATGAAATAAGCCAGATTCAGAAGGACAAATATTATGTGATACCATTTTATATGATAAAACTATATTAGTTGGACTCGTAAGCGCAGGGACTTGCCCTAGTGTTCATGCCTCATTCTAACCCTGGAGCTCGGGAGGCAATAGGATCACAGCGAGTCAAAGGCCAGTCCCGGCTATGTAGTAAGTTCAAGACCAGGCTGGAGACTCTTGTCTCACAAAACAAAACGTGATGCCAGGGATTAGAATGGTGGTTGCTAGGGCTGGGGAGCAGGGTGGAGATGGGGGTGTCAAGGAAGTGTTGGTCAGAGTTCTAGTCACCTAAGATGAGTAAGTTCTAGACATCTGTGCAGTACCAGAGTCTGTACTACTGTGTTACCCATTTAAAATTGTGCTAAGGGCAATAATTCTTCTATTGTGATCACCCACACATATGCAAATAATAAAGAGGGTAGGAGCAACTTTCAGAAGTGATAGATGTGCCAAGTATGGCATGGATTGTGGCGCTGCTTCCGCGGTGAGCTCCTGTCTCCAAGCTCATCCAGTTCTGTTCATGAGATAGTTGTTTGTATGTCAATCATAACTCAATAAAGTGGCTTTAAAATAATGCATTGCATTCATTTTTCTATAAAAAAAGAAACAATCATGTGAAACTCCATTTCATATTTCCTAGAATTGTGTGGATGATGGAGTAGACCAGTATTATAAGGATTTGGTTGCAGTAGTTCTGGATTTGGTGACAGGCCATGTCATGGTCAGCCCCTGAGTGGCATCTCCCACAGTGGGAGGCGGAAGGTGGAGAAGGCGTTTTATGAAGGGTCAGGAACGCATGAAAGTGGCTTCTTGAACATCATTAAAGTAATTGTTGTTGTTGCATAAGAAGATTTTTTATTATTAATGACCTTTATTATTCAAAGGAACCTCATTTCCCCTTACTGACAGACGAGTCTCAAGTTAGAAAACAAAAGTCTTCCCTTTTAGTATCTGCACCAACCTCCCAGCAGTGGCAGTGGCCAGCCCGGTGACACCAGGTGATCAAAGCCGTGCGTGTGCAGAGTGTCTTGCCGTGTCTACGCAGCTTGTGTTTGTCGCACCGGTGGAAACTCCTGCTTGTTATTTACTGTAATGCTGGCTGTTCCTTTTTGCGGCATAACAGTTAATACTGGGGAGGTAAGATTTCTTGGGGTGAGATTCGTAAAATGGTTGGATCTTTCTTTTTGAAGAAGGAGAGTAACTTGTTTTCATTCTCTTTAAAATTTTGTGGTAGACCATGTTTACAGTACTTTAACAAACACATTCGTCATGGTGCGTTGATACAAGTAGATGTCATATTTTAATCACGTTAGTTTCTCCTTCCTCTCCCCTCTTCCCTCCCCCTTCCCTCTCCCTGCATCCCTGCATCTCCTGCTTATCTGACAAATTATCATTCTCTTAAGGAGCTAAGAAGATACTGTCTCAGTTACTCTTCTCTCGCTGGGACAGATACCCGACACTCAAAATGAAAGAAGGAAAGGTTTATTCAGCCCACAGTTCCTGGGGCTTTCATTCAGTCCATACTCAGCTGGCTCCAAGGAAGCATGGCACATGGCAGAGAGCAATCTTTCATGGTGGTGGCAAAGAGCAAGGGAGAATGGGAGGAGCAGCGGCAGCAAAGGCCACAGAGAGGAAGTCTGTCTCTGTCTCTTATGTCACTTTCAGGTTACCCGCCTCAGGCTGGGTGTAGCACTCACACCCATAATTCCAGCAGTGTGCAGACCCATAAACCCAGCCTTGGATCAACCATAATCCCAGTGGATCATGAGATAAGCACAGACTCTACAAGTCCACCCTATGACTGCATGAGGCTGTGCGGGGACACCTAGAAGCAAACCATACCAGATACAAATCTGATTCAATACCAGAGAGCTTAGCGCATACGGTATAGCATCTTGTGTACATTCTGTTGTCCCCAGTGGTCCATCCCTAGCTCTTGGAAACCAGAGCCATGGCTTGTATCATTTTCCATGTCTCCCGGGCACCTAGCTGAGGGCCGAGCACTCAGGAAAGACTTGTTGAATTGACAAGTGAGATGATTTGGACATGAAAGGGAAAAGGCGACGGCACACTGGAGAAACCCTTCGTGCCTGCGGTGGTGCATCAGAGGCGCAGTGTTCCAAGTCGAGTCTTTTGTTGATCCCTCATGTGAAATGGACTTGAAAGTGATAGAATCTTTGTCCATATAAACATCTCACAAATGATGGAGAGTGTGTGTCCAAACAAACTCCTTTGGCAGGACATGCGGTGCTGCCGGAGGAAGCCTCTGGCTATCTGTCCATCACACCTTGTGAGAGGCACAGGGCGGGCCTAGCTGTCCCCGCAGAGACAGGAAGGTTGGTCCTCTGGGAAAGCGGTGTTCGGCGCAGATCTCAGAAACATGGTGTGGTCCATCCAGCTTGTAGGTCACTATGAACTGTTCTTACCCTAAATGGCCATGACACTTAATCTCGCTCTTAATTTTATTATTTTACTTGCTATCACAAGACCGTAACTTTTTAGACATTCAAGGGAGATTAAGAGAGGAGGAGGTGGAATAAGGCTTTTAAAAGCTTTGGTTACCTCAGAAAACATATTTGCTTACTTTACCAGGAAGTTGGTTTTTTGTTTTGTTTTCTACTGATGCCAAGAGGGGATTAATGAGTAGCCGCTGGGTTTGCCAGCTTTCTTTTGATTTCAGTTTATATAATTAAGTGGTTCCCAGAATGACTTCAGGTTCTCATTCTGTATGAAAACACACTTCTCTCAAATGTGTTGTAGTTGGAGGTCAGCAACAGTCCAAATCACTATACAGAGAGAGGGGAAGGGAAAACTTACTTTAAAACATCCCTGACGTCTCAAAAGGGCTGATTATGCTTTGGGGCACATTGAGCTGTCCTGGGAGAGCAAGTTAAAACTGAAGCTCAGAGAGGGCCGACGTGAGAATAATTCAGAAGGAGGTTGACAAATGGAGGAACACTAGACACCAATTCTGGGTTACCTTGGGAATTCTAGACCAGAGACCTGGCCATGGAGGACATTGAAGAGCACACTCAACACAGACGCCCTCGAGGCCCCGCATATGTCAGGCTCTGCTCTAAGTGCCAGAGGAAGGAACTCAAGCGACAGAAATCCCTCCTCTCCCGATGCTCCGCAGAACAGACAGGTTTTTCAGTGCCTGCTCAGGCAGTCTTGAGCTTATATGCAGTAGGGTTGCTCAGGAGCATAAGCTGTGTCCCTCTAAGGGCCACCAGGAGAGCTGTTCCAAGCCCTAAGCGAGTGCAGGAGGCGTCCCGCACAGACTGACTCTAGCTCACTAAACAGTAAGGACTTGCAGATGCAACTATTAAGCTGCCCTTTGGTTCTTTTCTGTCTTAAAGTCCTTTGTCTTTTCCTGTTGTAGCACTGACTTTTAAAGGAAATTCTAGCAGCTTCTCTTTGGAGCCTCGGCTTCCCTTACCAACATAGACCAGAATTACCAAGAGTTCCTGCCTTCATGAAGCAGAGAGGCTGTTGGGCAGGGATCCTAAATCAGTTATACAATAAGATCTCCCCCGGGCTGAATGCAGCAACAAAGAACGGAGCTCACAGTGGGGACTTGTCCTTGTCGGAGCTCACAGAGGGGACTTGTCCTTGTCGGAGCTCACAGAGGGGACTTGTCCTTGTCGGAGCTCACAGAGGGGACTGGGACTTGTCCTTGTCGGAGGAACCAGACAGCTTTCTTGAGATGGCTGCAGTGAGATCTGAGGACTGAGGAGGGATTCACGGTGGGTGGGGAGAGGGAAAAACATCCCAAGCAGCAGGAACAGCGTAAGCCAAGGTCCTGGGGCAAAGGTGACAAGGGACAGTTGGAAGGCAAATGACTCAGAAGATCACACAGGCCTTGAGACATATTAAAGAGTTTTCTTTTTGTCAGAGTAGTAGGAAGCTTTTTAAAAAGTTGAGCAGTAGAGTGAAAGGAGGAAGGGAGAAGAATCCCGATCACATTTTCATTTATTTCGACAGGGTCCCTCTGCCTGGAGCACAACCAGCATTTGGACAACAGGGGAATGAATGTAGGGGATATTACCACAAGGTGACACAAGAATCTAAATAAGAGATGACAGTTGCTTGGGACAACCTAGTGCTCATGGTGGGAGAGATAAAAGTAGACAGATGTCAGAGCTGTAGGGTCACAATAGGTAAAAGCTGGAGGGTGTGGTAGCAGAGGTAACAGAGGAGGGAGAAGGGGATTAAGAGTGACTGCCAGCTTTCTGACTTGTAAAACTGGCCACAAACCAGCCTGCCGGGAGATGATGGAGTCAGTTTGGACATGTTGAGTTTGAGCGCCTGGGAGGCATCTGCAAGGAGGGCAGAAATGCGTTTGAATAAGTAGCACTTACTGGGGAAGTCCTGCAGGGGAAGGTCTCTGTGAGCCTTCCAGGGAGAGGGCCTCAGAAACCCTGGGTGTGGTGTGGTCCAGCATGGGCAGAGTAAGGAAAGGGGAGAGCCTGGGACCTGGCCTGACAGGGTTCCAGTGCTTCATGGCTGCAGGGAGATTCCTGGAGGACAGGCAGAGCCCCTGCCGGGCTTGTAGCAAGAAAACAGGTCTAAAAGCCAAGGGAAGCAGCGTTTGTTGAAAGAGGAGGTGGTCAGGGAAGAAGGCTGAAGAGGGGGCAGAAAAAACAAGATTCACTAATAATGATAACAGCGATGTTACTGTTGATAACAGTAGTCACGGACACCCATTGTGGAGTTCCAGTTGAACCAGGCATTTCAGTGTATAATTTAATCCTCATAAGAAGTCCAGCAGGCTGGTTCTGTTACCCTTATCTTTACAGGCCAGAATACTGAGTACCAAGAGATAAGTCAGTTGCCAGAGGTCACACAACTCGTGTATGAGCTCTTCTTTCTCATGCCACAGCCCCGATCTCCAGATCTTCAAATTATGTTTTCAGCATTGGCAGAGTGAAGGCAGACAGACAGAAAGGAGGGATGGGAGGAGTTTGCTTTTTGTTTGTTTGTTTTCTTTTCTTCTTTCTTTCTTTTTTTTTTTTTTTTTCTGGTCAAGGTTTCTCTTCTCTCTCTGTAGTTCAGGCTGGCCTAGAACTTATTGGCAGCCCAGTGCCACCACACCCAGCTTGGCTTTTTCCTTTTAAACAGCAGGCTTCTTCCGGTTACAGACAAGGAACTACTCCGTTGTTGCTCTAGCCCAGGTTCGAGGTGAAGGCGGTGAGTGTGGTCCGCCTGCACAATGTGTGGTTCCTTTAGTGGAGCACTGTTAGCAGGTGTGAAGGGCTTGTCCCAGTGCTCGAGGACAGCGGATCGCAGAGTGTGGTCCGTGGACCAGCTGCGCGAGCAGCCCCTGCAGACTCCTGGGGAAGCAGGTGCTCCGGCTCTATCCCAAGTCTGAATCAGACGCTGTGGGTGAGGGGTTCAGGAATCTGGTTTCTCACGAGTCTCTGTAATTCTTCCACATAAGCTTCAGAAGCCTTGCTCCTGAGAGTGTCCTTGAAAAGAAAAACGGAACAACTTACAGTATTTATTTCACACAGATGTAAGTTTCTGGGTGAGAGTGTGGCCCTCGGCCCTGGCCCGGGTTGGAATCCCCCAAAGAGCTCTGCCACCTGCAGGGCCTGCCTTAGCGGTGCTGGTTTGCATCAGAGTCCTGTTGGTTTCTGCACTGAGGACGTGGTGGAAAAGGGATGAGCAAATGGGCAGTGGGCAAGGCATCCATGGACCCCCAAGTGTGAAACTGCTCCAGAGAAAAAGCAGGCAGGCCTTGGAGGGGGCTCACAAAGACAGAAGAGGGGAAGCTGGGCCTCAGGCACTTTGCGAATGCAGAGAGACCTGGGTGATGCCCAGATGCCAAGAAGGAAAAGGTGATTAGGATTGGTAACAGCTGGGTGTTTTCTTTTTTTCTACAGCTTCTCATTGAACCTGTGTATGAGTTTACTTTACCCCTGCATCGTCTCAATTGTTTCTTCCTCGTACTTGCCCTTTATCTTTCCCACGTGGCCACAGCTTCTCCTTCCAGGGTCTTTTTGAAGTCTTTGTCTAGTCATAGCCTGGTGATGACCCTCCTGCAGAGGTGGCTGCCCACATGCACAGCCCTGCCACTCGCCTTTCCCCTCTCTACCCATTCAGGGTGGACAATGTATTTCCTCCCATAAGCCTGGACTCCTTCGCCAATCCGCTGACCATTGTGTCCTCACACCACCTGACCCTCATCACACTCTTGGGGGACACAAATGGAACCTTGGACTTCTGTTTCAGGTCTCTGGCAGGAGGGGAAGGCATGATCTTCCTGTGAATATAGGAGTGCTTTAAAATGCCTTCTGTGGTCCTTGTTTCAGTCCAGAGTCACAAAGAGATGCACTCCACTGCAGCCCTTAGCTGTGGACTCACTGTCATGACGGTGAACATGATGAAGGAGGTGTGCTTCCCAAGTAAGGCTGCACCCTCTAGATGACAAACTGTCTCCTCCGGGAACCTTCACTTAGACTCTGCCTATATGTGAAGCATATACCCTGCCCCTCTGGTCCCTTAGCCTTCTTTCCCAATGGATGTGGTCACTTAATTGGTCCCCAGGATACCCTATTTCCATCTAGAACACTCCATGGCTCCCCACATCAGAGTGGTCCTCTCTGAATCCTTCCAGCACTCACTGTCTCTGTTGCACACTCCTCCTGGGTTGCTTTATTTCTATCATTCTGCCCATTCGAATGTTGTAGGTGCATGAATTCAGCAAAGTAATCCAATACAGTCCAGTAGGCCATAATAGTAGTGGGTTATCTGCAGGACTGGCAATGTCAGAAGTTGGTGACCTGAGCCTTTTCCAGCTCAGCATATTAACATATCTCCAGGGATTGTAAGACCCCCCTGGAACACTGAATCAGAGGCTAGCTAGCACAGTGTCACACATGCAAGGCTCTTAGGAAAAGAAAGTCAGGAAACTGCAAAAGTGGCTTTTGATTCATCCTCTGTCCCTGTTAGCATGGGTTACAGGTAAGAAGGTGCCACCTTCAGTGAGGTGCGGCTGTGGCCGACCATTCTGAAGGATGCCACAGGAACCCTGGAAGGAACGATGTCCAAAGCCAAAGGCGTGAATGGTCATCTTCCGCTCATTCCTGCATGTCACTGTGACTGCAAAAGGTACTATAAGTTATTTCATGTGACCTTATTTCACATTTGCTGGAGCTGCCTTAACAAATTACCGCAAAAGTAGTGCCTTTAAAACAATAGAATGAATGAATAAATAAATAAATAAATAAAACAATAGAATGGATTCACAATTTTAGAGGCCAGCACCAAAGACTGATATCGCTGGGCTGAAATTAAGATGCCAAGCCCTAGCCTCCTCCAGGAGGCTCTGTTCATGCTGCTTATGGCTTCAGGTGCCTTCCTGCATTGGCTGGTGGCTACAGCACAACAGTCTCAGCCTGGAGAGCCAGCATAATCCCCCTGCCTGTGATTCCTGATTGAATCCTGTCTGCAAAGTCTTTCTGGGCCCTCTCAGCATTCACCCGTGTCATGAGTTAGAACTCATGAACTCTTCCTCTGCAAGACCATTAACCAGTTGCAGTACCTGCTGTTTCGCCATTCACCTTTTACAGACTTGACATTTCATGGAGTTTTTTTTTCCTTCTCTCTTTTTTTAAAAACTTAATTCAATTTTATTTTGAAGAGCAAAATCAGTAGCAAAAGCAAACAGAAATAAATGACAGAAACAGAGTAACATACAATGTCAGTGATGTCCCAAATTTTCTGATCAAGGAGATTATGGGGCCACAGAGGAAAGTGATCAACGATGTAGAGTGTGCCTAAGGAGAGTCACATGGAGAGAAAACATTCTTTCTGGCTTTCACAGAGAACAAATTGGTCAAGCAACAGCCATGACTCATCCACGTGGCTGACACTGACAAAGGTTCTACAAACTGCGATATAGGGTTTCAGGATAAATCCTGAGGGGATTTGACTGCCTTGTCAGATACAAAAGTTACATTTCTTGTTATATAGGTCTTGCTTTATCTTGGTCTTACCCATCCAGCAGAAAAGTATAAAAACAAGGTATATAAAGTAAAGCCATATTAATATGCTGAGCTGTAAAAGCCTCAAGTCAACAACTTCTGACATTGCCAGTCCCCACTACTATTATAGACTACTGGACTACATTGGATTACTTTGCTGAATTCATCCACCTACAATATTTGAATGGCAATGAAATACCCATCTCTGACAAAACTAAACCAAAAAAAGGGATATAAATGACCATTTTGTAGTGGAAAAAAAAAACATATATATATATATCTGTATATACAAAATAGTATAGGTATACAGCTACTTTCTTTTAGTTCAATGAGAAGAAAGTTTTGAACTAATAGTGTTTAGACAAGATATCATGTTTGCATCTTGCACTATGAATAACTACTACAAAGACAACAATATACAATGTATTAATTATTATAACTGTCCCACTAACCAGTTTTGAAGCTGTCTCATTGCTATTTCTTTCTCAATAAAATTAATATAAAAATAAAAATAATACAAAAAAATAACATGTTTAATGTTCTTAACCATTTTCTAAACTCATAAACCAATGTAATTTTAATAACATGGGCCTGGGGAGATGGCTCAGTAGAATAAGCACTTCCCTGGCAAGTGCAAGGGCCTGAGTTCAATCCCTGGTTCCGCAAAAAAAAAAAAAAAATTATAATATTATAATAATAATTTTAATAACATGTATGTTATGTGGTACTGCAAAATCCCATGATATAGGAAAAAATAATTTATTTTCTTATTTTAAAAAAACAACAATACATACGTTAGAGATTTTTCTGAATAGGAATAGCTAACTAACAATGGTTGCTATATTAATCTATTTTTAACATCAAATCTGTTGCTCAGATTGACAGATATAGTTATGAAAGATTGGACAAATAATTGAATATTTACATTTGCTTTCAAGAAATCTTAGTATTTTCCCCTTTTAAAAATTTATTTTAAAGAGATTATAGTAATTGATAAGACGTTAGAAGCAGTACACATTCAGAAGATCAAGATGGGAAGAACTCAACTATGGGTTTTGTATTACACACTGCTGTCCTTGATATAGGTACTCAGAACACAGATGTCAGCATACAGAGTTACTCAAAGTGAAAATTCTAAACATTAACTGTTATTTTCAAAAAACTGATGGAGCTGAGAAAGCAATTGAGACTGGGCGTGGTGGCACACGCCTGTAATCCCAGGTTTTGGGAGACTGTAAACAGGTGAATCACTACAAGTCCGACCTAGTAGTGAGACCCTGAACACACCATAGACCCTTCCCTAAAATAAAAAAAAAAAAAGACTGATGGAAATTATTAGTATAACCATCTCAGCCATCCTGTATATATACTTGCATGATTTTCCCCTGTCCCTTTTTCCCTATCTTTTCTCCTTTCTCCCACCTTTGTTGTTTAATCCTTACATTAAGTACTTTCCGTTTTACTCTATTTCAGGTTTTATTTATTCTTTCAGGTTCTTACACTAGGGAGATGTACAATAGTTACACAGGGGATGTGCTTCATTTCCCTTATGAGTATAGCCTCTAGTATCCACTTACCTATAAAGGCTTCGAGTTTGTCTTTCTAGCTGAGTAGTACTCCATTGTATAAAAATACCACATCTTTTTCATCCATTCCTTAAGTGATAGACATTTTGGGTTTTTTTCCAAGATTTGGCTATGACAAATTGTGCTACTATAAACTTGGGTGCACATATATCACTATGGTATGATGTTTTCAGTTCTTTTGGGAAAATACCCTGAAGGGGAATAGCTGGATTGAATGGGATTTCCAGTCCTAGTTTTTTGAGGAGTCTCCACGCTGATTTCCATGGTGGTTGCACCAGTCTGCATTCCTACCAGCAGTGGAGAAGGGTTCCTTTTTCCCCACAGCCTGTCCAGCATTTGGTGGGTTTTTTTTATGATAGCTGTTCTTTCTGGGGTGAGATGGTATCTCAGTGTTGTTTTAATTTGCATTCCTTGAATGGCCAGTGCTGTGGAACATTTTTTCATGTATTTATATGCCACTTGTATTTCTTTCTCTGAGATATGTATATTCATTTCACATGCCCATTTTAGGATTGGGTCTTTAAATTTTGGGGGCCACACTTTTTTTAGTTCTTTATATACTTTAGATAGAAGTTCTTTGTCTGAGTGATTGTTAGTTACGATTTTTTTTCCCAATTTATGGGTTGTCTTTTCACTCTGTTTGTGATTTCTTTTGACATGCAGAAACGTCTCAATACGATGAGATCCCAGTGTTCATTCCTTGGAGTATTTCCTGTGCAGTTTGGTTTTTGTTCATGAACAGTCTGCCTACTCCTATGTCTTCAAGGTTTTCACCTGTTTTTTCTTCCAGGAGATTTAGTGTATCTATTTTAATGTTTAGATCTTTAATGCATTTTGACTTTAGTTTAGTGCATGGAGATAGACTAGGTCTAGTTTTAGTTTTTGACATGTGGAGAGCCAGTTTTTCCAGCACCATTTGTTAAAGAGGGTATTTTTCTTCCAGTAAACATGTTTGGCCCCTTCGTCAAACATAAGATGGGTGAGTGTTTGTAGTTGTATTTGCATATTTGCATCTTCTATTCTGTTCCATTGATCCTTGGGTCTACTTTTTGGTTTTCTTTCTTTCTTTTTCTTTTTCTTTTTTTTTTTTTTGCCACTATCATGCTGATTTTATCACAGTAGCTTTGTAGTATAATTTCAAGTCAGGAGTTGTAATCCCTCCTGCCTTGCCTTTGTTCCTGAAGATTGCCTTTATTATTCTACATCTTTTCTGGTTCCAAATAAATTTTAAATACATTTTCTTTAAGTCTTTGAGAGTATGGCCATTTTCACCATGTTGGTTCTTCCTATCCAGGAAATAGAAATATCTTTCCATTTTCTGAAACCCTCTTCGATTTCTTTTTTTTTTTTTTAGAGGGTTGTAATTTTCATTCTATAGGTCTTTTGCTTCCTTTGTTAGACTAATTCCTATTTCATTTTTCAGATGCTGTTGTGAAGGGTATTATTTCTCTAATTTCTCTCTCATTGAGTGTGTTATCTGTGTAAAGAAATGCTATTGATATTTGGGTGTTAACTTTGTAACCTACCATACTACTGAATTTGTTTATTAATTCTAGGAGCTTCTTGGTGGAGTTCTTTGGTTCGTGCAAGCAGAGTATCATGTCATCTGCAAATAATGATTGTTTAACTTCTTTACCTATTCTTATTTCTTTTATTTCTCTCTCTTGTCTAATGGCTCTAGCTAATGATTCCAAAACTATATTGAGTAGGAGTAGTGATAGAAGACATCTTTAGGGCCAGGGAGATAGCTCAGTAGAATAAGCGCTTGCCTGGCAAGCACGGTCCTGAGTTCAATCCCCAGTACCGCAAAAGAGAGAGAGAGAGAGAGAGAGAGAGAGAGAGAGAGAGAGAGAGAGAACATCCTTGTTTGACAGTAAAAGCTTTGTTTTTCTCCATTTAGAATTACATTGGCTGTTTGTTTGTTATAGATGGCTTTTATCAGGTTGAGGTAGAGGCCATCTATTCCAATTTTCTGTAGGACTTTGGTCATGAGTGAGTGTTGTACTTTGTTAAAAACCTTTTCTGCATCTATGAGATGATCATGTGATTTTTGGTTTTGGCTTGATATAGTGTTTCTTAATCCACTCTGCCAGTCTATTTGATATAATGTTACATTTATAGATTTGCATATGTTGAACCATTCTTATTATCCTACCTGGTTGTGTTATATAATCTTCTTGATGATTTGCTGTATTCCACTTGCTAGTATTTTATTGAGGATTTTTGCATCTATGTTCATGAGGGAGATTGGCTTGTAATTCTCTTTGTTGGTTGAATCTTTCTTCAGTTTTGGTATCAGTATAATACTTGCCTCAATAAATGATTTTGGGAGTATTGCTTCCTTTTCAATTTCATTGAAGAGTTTGGGAGTATTGGGATTAAATCTTCTCTAAATTTCTTGTAGAATTCAGCTGTGAATCCATCAGGACCTGGGCTTTTCTTTGTTGGTAAGTTTTTTTTTTTAAATTACATTTTCAATTGCATTGGCTGATGTTGGATTATTCAGAGTGTTTGTATCTTCTTGATTCAATTTTGGCATTTTGTGCTTATCTAGGAATCTGTCCATCTCTTCTGTCTTTGATTCTATGAGAGTAAAGATTTTCAAGATAGCTATTGGTGATCTTTTGAATTTCCACAGAATCTGTAGTAATTTCTCCCTTTTAGAATACCTTATTGCTTTGAGGTTTTTCTTTCCACTTCTTGAGGAGGTTAGTTTGGAGTTTATCAATTTTATGTAATCTTTCGAAGAACCAGCTTTTGGATTCATTAATTCTTTGTATTATAGTCTTCATCTCAATTGCATTAATTTCTGCTCTAATCTTTATAATTTCCTCCTGGCTTTGGGCTTTGGGCTTTGGGCTTTGGGCTTGGTTTGCTCTTCTTTTTTCTTGAAGCTTGAGGTGCCACATTGGGTATTTATTTGTTATCACTCTGTTTTCCTAATGTGTGAGTTTACCACTGTAAATTTCCCACTGAGAACTGCTTCCTTTGTATCCCATAAATTCTGGTAAGTTGTGTTTGAATTGTCATTGGATTGTGAATATTGTTTAATTTCATCTGTAACCTATGGGTTGCTGAGGAGGATGTTACTTAATTTCCATATGTTTATGAGGTTTTTGTGGTTTCTTTTGTTGTGAATTTCTAGTTTTATTGCATTGTGGTCAGATAATATGCATGGGATAATTTCTGTTTTCTTGCATATATTTAAGCATGATCAGTATGTGGTCTATTTTAGAAAGCATCCCATGTGCTGCTGAAAAGAATATGTATTCAGATGTTGGGTGGAAAACTCTGTAAGTGTTCACTAAGTCCATTTAGTCAAAAGTTTGCTTCACTTCTGCTACTTCTTTGCTAATTTTTTGTCTTCTTGACCAATCTTTTTGAGTTAAGGGAGTGTTAAGATCCCCTGTTAAAATTTCATATCCTTTAAAATTGACTTTATATAGTTGGGTGCTCCCATGTTTGGTAAATACACATTTATGACTATTATCTCTTCCTTTCTAACCAGTATATAGTGACCTTCTATATCTCATTTGATCATTCTTGGTTTGAAGTTCTGATTGTCTGTGAACAGAATAGCTACCCCTGCTTTTTTCTGAGGTCCTGGAGCATATAGTATTGTTTTCCATCCTTTGACTTTCAGCCTGTAAGTTTCTTTATGAGTTAAGTGTGTTTCTTGTATACAACATATTGTTGGATTTTGTTTCTTAATCCACTCTGCCAGTCTATTTCTTTTAATTGGTGAATTGAGTCCATTTACATTGGTGGTTATAATTGATATGTATTGACTTGTGTTTCTCATATTATTTTCCTATTATTGGTTCCCTACTTTTCTCCTGTGTTTAATTGTTTGTGGGTTTGGTGGGTTCTTTCTGTTGTCATTCTTAGAATTGTGGTTATTTTGATCCCTTTCTAAAATATCATTTAGTACTCTGTGTAAGGTTAGTTTGGTCATCATTAATTTCTTTAGTTGTTCATTGTCATGGAAGTATTTTGCTTCTCCATTAAACTTGAAAGAGACTTTTGCAGGGTATATTGGTCTGGGTTTGAATTTATTTTCTTATGGGACTTGCAGTACTTCACTCCATGCTCTTCTTGACTTGATGGTTTGTGAGGGGAAATCTGATGTTATTCTGATGGGTTTTCCTTTAAATGTGATCTGTTCGGGTTTTTTTTTTTTTTTCCTAGCAACTTTTAGTATTTTGTTCTTGTGCTGAATTTCTGGGATCTTGCTTATTATATATCTGGGTGTATTTTTATTTGGGTTGATATTATTTGGAGTTCTGTATGCCTCGGTTATCTGAATGTCAGATTGTTTCCCCATATTTGGGAAGTTTTCTGCTGTTGCTTCTGCCCATATTATTTCTATTTCATTTCTGTTGCCTCCTTCTTTCTCACTGGTGTCTATTAGTCTTATTTTGTTCATCTTTGCATCATTTTTCAGTTGTTGAATTATTATTTCCCGGATCCTAGAGATTGTTCCTTACCTTTTCACTAGCTGCAATGGTGCCTTCAAGATCTGAAAAATCTACCTTCACTTTCATTCAGACAGCTTTGCCAACTGCTAATGGAGTTTTTGATTTCTTGTATGTCTCTTTGAATCTGCTTCATGCATTCTATTGCTTTCCTATGTTGCTCATTCAAGATTTCCATCATTTTTCTATTCTCCCCTATTGTTTTTATCAGTGTCTTCTTTACAAATGCTTAGTAATTCTTTCATTATAGGTATCATTTCTTTTTTTACTTGTGAGATTATTTTTATTGAATTTTCTCTATACCCTTCTGCAGTTTATTTATTTGAGTTGCTATTATTTCAGGTGTGTGACTTTCAGTTTCTACTATGCTGATATCTCCTGGGTTTGTTCTGGGTGAGGTTGGGGCCTGAGATGATCTTTTTTGCCTTCTTTTTGTCATTTTCTATTTCAGAGAGAACTTTTTATTTTGATTTCTGTGATACTTTTTTGTGAAAGTTTGATACGTAGCTATATGACTGCAGTCAAAGCCTCTCCGTAAAGAGTGTTTTTTAGGTGTCTCTCGTGTGTCAGAGATTTGTGTTTTGTGTATGTCTCAAGATTTTTTTTTTTTTTTCGGAACCAGGGATTGAACTCAGGCCCTTGTACTTGCCAGGCAAGTGCTTATTCTACTGAGCCATCTCCCTGGCCCCGTCTCAAGATTTTGCCTTCTCTATTGATTGGGAGTGAGATATTGGTTTCAATGTGGCACTGTCCTCCATCCTTCAGTGTAGGGCTTTGGGGAGCTTATTACCCAAACACCTCCCAATATTATTACTCAAGGGAGAACATGTGGTTAAGGCAGATATGGTTTCCTATTTACAGTAGTATAATTAGCAATACTAATAACAACTATTAAAATTTAAAAATTGAGAACCTTTTTTAACAAATGTGTTTGTACTTTAGACCATAGGAGCTAACATAACTGTATTACAAAGCAGATCTTAAATTGGGAATGTGTCTTTACATTAGTTCCCCTGAGTTCTGTCTGGACACCTCAACTTCATGCACCTGGAGTCTTCTAGGCAAACTAGTTCACCTAAGTTACCTGCTGCCACCTCCATGCCACAAGGATGCTCCTGTAGGTCTGAGCCTCAGTCTGAGCTTGGCTGGGTCCAGCAGTACACCTCAGCTCACCAGGTCCACATCTACTGAACTCAAACTCACTTGGCCAGACCTGGCTTGGGTCTGGTTGTTGTGTTCAGCTCCTTCCAGCTGAGCCCTATTCAAGTAGACCACTGGGCCCCACTGGCTGCCAATCCCTCAGCTCCTTCCCAGTGGGCCTGCTGAGGTGGAGTGGGCCCACTGCACCCCTGGGTTTTCAAAAAATATTAATCTAAATTATTTATTGTGGACTGTTTGTTGTATCATGGGATTTTGCAGTATTGTACGGTATACATGTTATTAAAATTACATAGGTTTATGAGTTTAGAAAATGATTAAGAACATTGAAAGTATGTCTGAAAGTATAGGAACTGCTTATAAGAGTGTAGGGGAAGGATTTATAAAGCCTTAGTGTGTATATATATATATATATATAATGTTGCTACTTCGCGGATTTTCACTTAGCACAGTGGTGTCTGGAATGTAACTTCCGTGATAAGTGAGGGACCACTGTACCACTCATGTGAAGGTACCTGACACCTAGAGACTTGTCCGGTGCCACAACTCAAGTTATGATCAAATCAAAGACCTGGTTCCCTTTCTCTGTGAGTTTCAGGTGTCCTCCTCTAGATCCAGCTGATGTCCATAAAAATAAGACAAACATATTTTAACATAATACCCTAATTTGTGTGCCTCATCCTTTGCCTTCTTGGATTGTGTGTGACCAGCACTCGCCTACCTCTGGGCTTTCTTCAAACCCTTGGGTCTTGCTAGCATACGCCGGGCTCACGTCATGCTGGCTTGTGTAGACAGCTGAGATGAAATAGCCTCATAGTGTTTTCCTCTCTCCTTTCAGGACCGCCTCTTTTTTGTCATGGAATATGTCAATGGCGGAGACCTCATGTTTCAGATTCAGCGCTCCCGAAAATTCGATGAACCTCGTTCCCGCTTCTATGCTGCAGAGGTCACGTCGGCTCTCATGTTCCTGCACCAGCATGGAGTGATCTACAGGTAGCCCCTTCTCTCATCTCTTTCCTGAAACCTAAGAATAAAGACTTCTCCAGATATCTGAACTGACTTTGGCTCCTGCCCAACTGGTCTCCCAGCAACTGGCTTTAGATTAGTTGTTTGTTCCATTTTGCTTACAGAGAACTTTTGGAGGGGCTGTTTATCACTGTGAATGTTAATATTTGAATGGCCTCAGGAGATTTGGCCAACTGTTTGTGCCAGTTTTGATTTGAAGCTCCAGCATGACATTCAAAGGCTTGGAGCCGGATGACCTTGGAATGACCTTCATTTCTTACCCCCCACCCCTGCCCCACCCCACCCTTTTCCTTGAACATCAGGGCATTCGCTTGACTTTTTCCTTCTGTGCCATGAACTTCCTACCCTTCCAGATCTCTTGCCACTTCCTGAGTTTGTTTGGCTTAGTCGTCTCCTGCCGATAGAATCAGGGAAGGAGGAGCCAGTCAGGGCTTAGGGGGTCATGATCTGGGGTGGGGAAGAGCCACTAGACATCATTCCACAGGAAGTGACATTTTGCAGATTGTCCAGTCCCTTATTGCCGCCCAGTCCCTTTCCAAAGAACACACACACACACATACACACACACACATACACACACACACACACACACACACACACACACATACACACACATACACACACATACATTTTTCCAGTAAGGGAGCGTAAGTATTTACACAGACTCTTCTGTGAGGTCAGGAATTCTGGGAGGAGTAAATATTTGTAATTAGTAACAAGAACATGAAAGTTCCGTAAGGTTTTCTCAGTGATTATCAACTTCTTTACTTGGTCTCTGCCCCCTCTGTCATTTTGTTCCTTTAATTGGGTGGGAGAGTAGCTGGCTTCGTTTAACCTAGAACTTAGTCATTCACCTGAACTTTACCAGTGTGTGCCTGGGAACAGTGGCTGGCCTGACTGAATGTTCTTTGGAGACTCTGGTCAGTCCCACCCCAGACTTCCCTTCTCTCTGCAGTCTCTGGGCTTCCTAGAGAGTGAGAAGAAGCCTTTCCTATGGCCCAGATGAAGTAACCCGTGTTGCTCAGCCTGTTTTCGGCCCTCTGCTTCCACAGGCCATGTACTTGTTCTTTATTGCCACATCAGCCATCACCATAAACTTAGTGGCATTAAACAACACCCATTTAGCCTCCTGGTTCCCGTGGGTTGGGAGTGCTCCCCACATTCCTGTGCTCGGCTCAGAGTCACCAGACTGTGATCGAGGTGCCAGCCAGACTGGGTTCTCATCTGAACTGGACTCCTTTTATAGGTTTGTACATTGATGGCTGAATTAGTTTTCTCACAGCTTTAGAGCCCATATGGCTATGGGTTGGTGAAAGCTAGAAGGAGAGAAAGCCTCTGCTACCTCAAATCTCTAACCTCAGGGAAGCGCTGACCCTCCTGTATGCTCCCCTGAGGGCCTAACCCCCCTGTAGTGCATGCATGACTGTCCTGTGCCACCCAATGGGACAGTCATGCATGTACCCCCAGTGGCTTAGAGCTGCCCAGCAGCAAGGCATACCAAATATTTCCCCGTTGTGGATGTGTTAAAGGATTTTAATCAGGCCCACCCAAGATCATGTTCCTTTTGATTAATTCAAATAATTCAGAGCTTTAATTATATCTGCAAAATCCTTGTACCTTTTCCATATAATGTAACATCACAACCGTGCAATAGCCAAATTCGTTCCACTGATTGGGGTGAGTCTTGGGTCCCACCTACTCAACGAGAAGGAGTTAGAGATTATACCAGGGCATGATCCACTGGCGGTTGCCTTAGACCAACACGCCTCTCTTTCCTCGCACCCCACAAAGCCTCTTAGCTTTCCTGCCACTACCTGCCAGCCTCTGGCACTCCCCACTCCCCTGTGCTGCGTCCATCTGACCAGAGGCCTCCAGCCCCACTGCTCACTCGGCCCCATTAGCCAACTGACTCTCTGCTTTGGCTGGTGATGAATTTCAGTTCAAGGATGTCATAGCTACCTCAGGTTTAGGTTGGGCCTTGAGGACTCTACTTGGCTTTGCAGACCTTCTGAAGGGCCACTTGTTCTTTTCTGGTCAGCTCTTTAATTTTCTTTCATTCTTGTACTGCATGGTACAGTCCTGCCCACAGTAGATAACAAGTGTGAATGTTGAGTTCAAGTGGTTTGAACTCAACCCTAATCCCTACCCTGCAAGTAATTCACAAGCTAGTTAGGGAGAGGGGAAGGAAAGGGGACATAAAAAGAATGAAGATGTGTTCTATGCATTCCCATGATGAGTATAATCATTATATACTGCAAACATACATGCGGAACAACTTGCAAGAAAAAATGAAGAGCTAGTTAGGCATCCAGGAGTCAGCCATGTGAGGTCATCCATGCAAGGCAGGACCTTGTCATTCACCACTAACCAGAAGAACTGCTATTCCTTCAGATGTCCCCACACCATCCCTGTAGAATGAGTACAGTCCCCGTGTTTCACTGACAGGGAACCAGGCTCACTTAGAATCATGGGCTCAAAGTCACCCTTGGCCCGTGACAGATGGAGGAGGTATGAACAGCCGGCGCCCCTTGCCAGCATCCCCCTATCCCTGCACCTCACGCTCAGAGTCCTCCGAATGACTTGCTACTCTGTGCCAAGCACCACTCTTAATTTCGCTGAGCCTTTTCCCTACTGACTCTGGAACTCACTTTTCTTGATCTGTGGTTCCGAGTTCATGTCCAGGGTGAACGTCCCCTGCCTCAGAGTCCCTGGTTTTAAAAAAAAAAGCATGGGGGATTCTATAACACTGGAGGAGGGGAAGTAGATAAGGATAAAGAAGATGGCCCCAAATTGATGATTGCTGAGTCTGAAAGATAGGGTCCTGGAGGTTGTTTTTCATCTACTTTTTTTTTTAATGTATCATCATCATAATACTAACAGAATAAAGATTCCAAGGTAGCATGCCTAGAGCTTCTGAAATCAGTAGAGCTAGTACCGATTCCTGGAATCTGCATGTAGTTTAGTGTTCCCAGGTGATGAGGGGACTGCAGCTCTGGACAAGTCCCATTCCGCCGTTAGGACCGTGTCCCGTGGCTCAGCTGTGTGAGGCTTTCCCCGCCCACCCAGCCTGCCGTGCCTTCCTAAAGACATAGCGTCTCTCCGTGCCACACACCTAGCAGGTTTCCTTTGCTGACCTTGTGCTTGTATTTACGACCCCCATCTGGGGTGGAGAGCCTGGCATGGGAGTATGTGCTTGGTGACCTGGGGCAGGAACCTGCTCATGCTTGATGTCCAACACGTCTGTTCCTACCTGTGCTGCGGCAGAGCCTTGCAGTCCGGGGCTGCGCTCTCAGAGGTGTGCCCTTCAGGGTCGGTGCGGGAAGCACTGCTGACACCGGCGCACACCCCTTCCCTGGCGCAGGAGAGTGTCTGACCCCCCTCATCTCTTACATTCCGCCCTCTGAGGCCCGCAGATCTGTGTGTCTTGTGCTGCCTCTGTCCACGCCGGCCACAGAGGGGCTGTGTCTGGTAGTCCGTCTGAGGCTGGCCAGGAGGCTGTGACTGTCTTTGCCCGTGTGCTTCTGGCTGTTCTGAAGCCAGGCAGAGGCCTTATTTTATATGATACTTAAATGATAAAGGGTTTTATTTGGGGAATGGACACAGCCAGGTTTTGGAGAATGGCCTTCATGCTGGAGTTGAGATTGAAATTTTCCACCCTCCCTGCTAGAGAAGGAGAAGGTGGAAAAATGGAGACTTGGGAAGGTGGGCCTCCTGTCCAGAGCTGATTCCAGGAGCTCCTGTGCGTCGGACTCGATCCTCCATGCAGTCCATAGGTGCTGGCTTCCCGAACCCACTCCTCTGTCCTTGTGGCATGAGAGAGGACAGAGATTGTGATCTGCCTTAGAGGGAGAGGGAGGACCTTGGGAGAGTGTGGCGGACAGGTGAGTACCTTCTTGCTCTTGTGCAATCCAGAAGCCAGGCGAAACTGCTGGGCCAGAAGTCGCAGCTCTGCCGAGTGTCTGCGTGCTGTATGCCTCATCTGTAGGATGAAACCTAGCTCCTGGGGTCGTAGGGGCTCTTGTGCCTGCCGTGCTTTAAGTGCTCAACAGTGTTCGCTAATCGTACTGTATTGTGGATTGGTTTTCACTAGGATACCGCAAAATAAGGCTGGTGATCTTTTACCCAATTCAGGCCTCAGAAAGGATTATGGAACCACGGTACAATCTTGAATTCCTTCTTGCTGCTTTTCCTTTTTTCTGATAAAATTGAGCACTTTTCAGTGATAAAAGTAGTCACATACGATAAAAAGTTAGGCACTCAGGAAGGCATGGAGCCGGCTCTCCCTCCCCAACCATGTAGCTGTCCAGGGGTGAACTAGGAACGTTTTCCAGGTGGTCCTGTGAGCGAGCTTGAGCAAGTTCGGGAACCTCTTTGTGGCCATCTCTGTTTGCCTTCTCTCCTCTGGGAGGGAGCAGAGATTGGCTGCTGGCGGCCAGTGACAGAGCAGAGGCAAGCAGGAGCAAGAGGACAGCCATTTCATTTACGTACAGTACTGAGAGGGATTGACATTTGTCATCTCCAGCTCTGGACAGAGGTGTTGTGAGTTATGAACCCCTTCTGCCCTTGACTTCCCCAGACCTCCTCCTCCTTAATGAGCCACTGCTGTTACCCCAAGTTGGTCATCCCGAGCGTCTGTCATACTTGCTGTCTCCCCAAGGCAGGCCTTCCTGGAAAATGTACACTGAGGTACCATACGTTTGTCACCTGCTGGCTAAAGGGGGAAGTGCCTGCCTGGTGGCACCTGTCCTTGGCCCAGGTGGAGATGTCCTGACCCACAGGTCTCCACTTAAACCTGTGTCTGTGACTGGAAGGTCTCTTAAGTTCAGAGGGTGAGGCAGGAGGATTGCAAGTTAGAGTCCAGCTTAGGCAACTTGGTGATGTAGCAAGATCCCAAACTAAAGATAAAAAAGGTTGGGGAAGTAGCTCAGTGCAAAGGCTGTGGGTTCAATCCCCACTACCACACACACACACACACACACACACACACCCCAGAAATAAAATCAAACAGAAAAAATTAGAATGTCTACTTTTTAAAGCCTCATCTCTGTTCAGCACGTTATCAGTTTGTTTAAAGCTAACCCAAAGCAGGGGTAGAGAGTGGGGTCATCCATCCCTTTGTCCCTCCCAGTCTTCCAGCTCCTGGTTACAGAGAATAATTGGGCATCATTTTCCCGCAGAGCATATCTCTGCATTCCCAATATAATTTGTTGTAGTTTGGGATAAGTAAACATATACTGTAGACATTATTACAACTGAAATCCTCTTTGGAATTGTCATGGGATGTGTTATAATTCTTTTTCCTCTGTTGCCCATTTTTGGATGGGGGTTTTCCTCGGAATCAATAATCATCTCCTTGTTCTCCACGTAATTCAACCACATTTTCTCCCGACCATCCACACCAGGCCCGGGATTGCTGTCAGTTTCATTTTCTTCAAGGCTTTCATCCTGCATACCCCTCAACTGCTCCACCTGAAGAGCTCCTGCCTGGGTTGAGCACCTTTTTTTTTTTTTTTTTTTTTTTTTTTTTTTTTGCTTTCCTGTGTTGAAGCTCCTGTTTCCTATATCTCAGGTCTTATCTTTGTTAATGTGAGGTATGGTAGAAGAAATACATAGTAGGAGTTTAAGTTTAAAAATTATTGCAATAAAAGATGTATTGCTTTTAAGCCCCCTCAAAATATGCTTGCTTTGAACACTTTTTTTTCCCCTAAGGAAGTAGGGAGACAGATCTTTTTTTTTTTAATATTTATTTATTCATTTGGTACAGGCTCTCCCTATGCAGCTCAGACTCATAGTGATCCCCGTGTCTCAGCCTCCCCAGCACTGGGATTACAGGCGTGCACCGCCACGCCCTGTCTGGGTAGCCAGCTTAGTGCCCGGGGCCAGCACAGCATGCATTACTGAGGATCAAACCCAGGCCTTTGAACTTGACAGGCAGGCGCTTAGACTGCTGAGCTAGCTCCCAGCCCCCATTGCTCTTCTGACTTTCTAAAGCACTTCTAGAAGACCTGTTTTGTGAGTTTCTTTACCAGGTATGATCAAAATATGGTGACTGCTGCTGCCACCCAAGTGCTGTCCAACGGAAAGGCAGGCTTGTCAAAACTTTACAGTGCGCCTCATCTACCTTATTTACGATGTCTGGCACCTTATGCTGCTTCTGTCTCTTCCCCGAGTCAAAATGAGGATGAAAGTGAGCATAGTGAATCAGTTCAGGAGACCACAGCAGCCATGACGGTGCAGCTAAAGATGCTCCCGAAAGAGGACTTCCAGAACTACTTCAGAAAGCAGCAAGAACAAGTGCATTCAAAGTGAGGAGGAATATTTTAAGGGGGATTAGTGGCAATGTGTCATCTACCATAATACATTTTTTAAAAATTTAGATATTCATCTTGTTTTTTAGTTGCTCCTTGTAGAATGCTTTGATGTGCTGAAGACTCTGCAGTAATTGAGAAACAATATAAGAAGTGAATTATTTACACTGTCCCTTTATATCTAAAATCATTTTTGTTCTACTGTCAAATGCAGAGAACAATTTGGCACATTCATTAACCCACCAGGCTGAGTATAGATTTCTAGACTGAATGCTACTTTTGCTCAAAATGTATTTATTTTATTTTTTTTAATTTTTATGTGTTTGATACACGGTCTCACTTCGCAGCTTAGACTCCTAGTGATCCTCCTGTTTTCAGCCTCCCCAGCACTGGGATTACCAGTGTGCACCGCCAGTCCCAGACTCAGTGGCTGGGTCAGCGCTTCCCGAGAGTGGGGCCAGCACAGCATATAGGACTGGGAACCAAACCCTGGTCCCTGCACTTGCCAAAGCAGGCACTTAGTCTGCTGAGCTATCTCACCAGCCTTGCTCAAAATTTAAAGGTGCTATTCTGTTGTCTTCTAACTTCACGTTGCTATTAATAAGTCTAAAGTCATTTTGTTTCCTTCTCTCTTTTTTTGTGCAGAGTCTCCCTACACAGCTGGGACACATAGCAATCCTCCTGTTTCCTGCTTCCCTAGTGCTGGGATTATAGGCGTGCACCTCCACGCCCAGACTCCATCGCTGGCTCAGCAATCCTCGGGTAGAGCCAGCATGGCGTGCTGTGCCAGGGATGGAACCCTGGCCCCTGCGCTTACCTAAGCAAGCGCTTAGTCCACTGCGCTGTCTCACCAGCCCTGTCATTTTGTTTCTTGATCTCTTGTATGAATCCATTTCCTTCTTTGCCGGAAATGTGTGAAAGCTTTCTGCCTTTGTATTCTAAAATCATCTGCTGCTGCAGTGTAGGTCTGTTTCTATCCATCGCACTGATGCCTGGATAGGTTTTTTCACTTTGGAAAATTAAGCCCTTCAGTACTGGAATATGTTGTATTTATTTCTTTAATAATTGTTCTCTTCTATTTTCTCTTTCTAAAGAAAAAAACACTTGGAGCAGTCAACACACACTGAGGCCTAGTTGAGAAAATGTTTTCTGTTGTAGTCAGGAATTCTCAATGGGAACCATTTAATACAGAGCACATACTTTATAAGATTACTTTGTAATAGTCGCCCAAAGAGTCATATACAAAACGAGTGCAGGAAATCTGTCCACACACTAAAGACTAAAGAATCTAGCTGAGGGCTTGGGTCCTGTGTCAGTGTCCTGCGTGAGTCCAGCTGAAGACCTAGAGGCCACAGCCATGCCTACCGTGAGTCCAGCTGTGCACCCGCTTCACAAAGCTGCACTGGGAAAGCCCAGAGGTCAGTGGCGAAAGCTAGAAAGCCCATGCCAGCGGGGTGAAGGATCTTTTCTAGCAGGCTGAGGGCTCTGCCCTAGAGCCGGATGGCAGCTGTCAGAGTAAGAACCAGAGCTCCCCAAATGTAGCACAGCACCCTTAGCAACAGTGCAGTCCCGAGCTCCGCTGACAAACAGCTGAGTTCCCATCAGGAGAGCCAATGCAATAAGCTTCTCCAGGAGGCTGAGCGGTGCACCATCTTCCCCTCCAGAGCCAGGAAGTGATGCTCAAGGGGAGGTCCGGAGCTCCCCCAAAGTGAATGGTAGCCGTTCTCAGCAATTTTAGGGTCCTGAAGGCCTTCGATACTAAGAACAGCCAAGTTGATCAGGAAAGCCAGCATGACAAGCTCCTCCAAGAGGACTAGCAGCTCCCTAATAGCTTCTGAACTTCTTCCTCTCCAGTTGTTTTTATTGTGTAGGTATCGGCCCTCAGGTGGGCCACCCACGTCCAGCACCACACTGGTTCAGTTCGGCGAGGCGTTGTAAGTCAGTCAGCACGCTATCAATATTTTTAGGCTCCCCGCCTTGAAGGGCTTTGATTACTCTGAAAAGAATCATCAGAGTCCTCCTAAGTGAAAAGTCCTAGCAGCCAGCAGTGGCAAGCCAAGTGCAAGGGGAGGGCTGGAGGGCCCGCTTCCACGGGTGTGGATCTGTGTGAGTCTGTGGCCCTCAGGAAGTGCCCGCCCCACCCCGCCCCGCTCTGAGAATCGTAGCTGTCTTCTGAGAACCAGCTCTGGGGGTGGCGCAGTATAGTGCAGAGGGAACTAGGGAATCTGTTTGTAACGTTTCTTAACAAAGCTCTGTTTTCTGTCCACGTCCCTTCATCTCCAGAGTAACTCACTGCGTATACCTGAGCTGCAGAAGAGGCAATGGGACTGACTCTGCAGCGTAAACACAGTTTCTCTTGATTTTCCCCATTGGTGGTTCAGGATTCAGCTTTTTCAAGTCTATTAAGTCAGCTACTACATATGCATTTCCTTTCCGGCTTTGAAAGTCATGTTGCTGCTGTTTCTCCTCCCCTTCTCCCTCTCTTTGTGTATAATTTTGAGGAGACAAAAATAGTGCCTGTTGAACATACCCACTTTATCCAGAAGTCAGTAAAGATGATGATGGTGGCGGTGATAACGGCAGCAGCGCCCGCACCGGCCCTATAAGGGAGCTGCTGTATTACTCACAGGATTTATGATTTCCCAAAGAAGGCGCCCTCGCCAGATCCCACCGCCTTTACTGGCAGTGCCAGGTCATCCTGTCCCTGTTGCTGCTGGCCTGTTTCGCGTGGGAAGCAGCCTGGTATGTGGGAGACAGCGCGGAACTTGGAGGCAGCGAACGGGGGCTGAGTGCTGAACAGCTTCGTCTGTGCTGTGTCTTCCTAGGCAGTATAATCAAACCGGTTGAAATCCACTTTCTTCACTATCCTGGTGAAGTTATAATGCAGACCTCCACGGGCTGTTCTGGACAGTGCATGCAAAAATAGGAGCAGAGTGTTGAGTGTAATGCTCAGCACCTCGGGGGCTCCGTCTGTGTCGATCAGATGGACGGAGAGCACCTGGTTTGGGAGTCAGAGGATGCTAGGGGCTGAATTATTTTCCCTTCACCCAAACTGATCATTTGAAGCTGCAGCCCCAGTACCTCAGAATATGGCTGTACCTGGAACAGTGTCTTTAAACTCATAATTAAGGTCAAAAGAAGCCATTAGTATGGGCTCTAATCTAAGATGACTGACTGGTGTCCTTATGAGAAGAGATTGAGGCACAGAAAGTCACAGGCGGAAGGCTGTGCCCAGACACCGGGAAAACATGGCAAGCCAAGGAGCGAGGCCTCAGAACACACCAGCTGGCTGGCACTTGGTGTGGGACGTCTAGGCTCAATAACCGTGAGAAATTGGTTTCTGTTGTTCAGCCCACCCAGCCTTTGGAGCTAACAGACTAATACAGACCTGGGCTGAAGTCTGCGTGGCTGTGTAGCCCTGAGCAAATGACCTCATCTCTCTGAGCCAGTTTCCTTATCTGTAAAATGGCACTAATTATATAAATACTAAGTAATATAAGATAGCAAGCACTGTGGACCGTAGAAGTTGTATGAGTCAAGCCAGTGGACGTAAAAATGCCCATGAAATTGTTCAGGGGATCGCAAGTCGCCTATAGTGAGGGCAGTGCTGTAAGACCCTGTTTGGAGGAGCAGCGAAGTGGGTGTGGAGCCCCGTCCTTCATGCAGTGTGCGCACCATCCAGGGCAGGGCCTCGAGCCCATCACCAGGCACTGCTCCAGAGAGAGGGGCCTTTCCTGGGCGGGGCTCCACTCTGCTGGAGCTAGGAGCTTCCAGGTAGGCTGTGTGAGCATAGCAGTGCTTAGGTGTACCCACAAGGCTGGGTTCCGGGCCCACCACAGGATGCTCTGAGCCATCAAGGCTCCACTATCTGGCGTAAGATGGGGCGTATTTGCCTGTGACCCATTCACATGCGCTTGTGTACTTCCAATCATCTCTAGATGCTTACTGTAAGTTGTTTTTGTATCATCTAGGAATGATCATCTGTACATTACTCCTTAGGACATTTGCAGTTTTTTAAAACTATGTTCTCTGTTTGGGGTTGGTCATACCCGTAGATGAGGGCCCACTGTGCTCATGAGTGTGACAGTCCCCATGGGCTTGGACAGACCCACAGACCTGCTCTGGCAAAGGCTGGACAGTCTGCCTTTTGCGCCTTGTCTTCCCTGTCAGGTTCCCAGTGCTTCCAGCCACTTTCAAAAGCTCCCACCCAGAGCTGGGGAGAAAGCTCAGCAGTCTAAGTGCCTGCCTGGCAAGCATAAGGACCCGGATTCAGTCCCTGGTACTGCATGCCACTTGGCCACTAAAACTGGCCATCGTGGTGCACACCTATAATCCCAGCACTGGGTAAGCTGAGACAGGAGGATCACTATGAGTTCGAGCTACACAGTGAGACCCTGTACCAAGTAAATAAATAAATATTTTTTAAAAGATTTTTTTAAAAAAGTTCTCACCCATGACCACCACCAGGTCCTGTAGGACTTGCTGGAGCAAAGGCACACTTTGGTCCTGAAAGTCATTCCTGTCCCTCCATGCTGTACAAGTAAGAGGTTATGCCCCTGCTATGGGAATGCTAACGAGCAACCCTGGGTTTCAGGGAGGAGCCACTTCTTTGTGGGTTCCCATTTATGTAAGTTGGTATCCTTCCTGCCCCAAACTGATTTCGGGCAGTGAGGGACAAAGTCCTTGTGACATGACAGAGGGGAAGGGAGAAGGCAAGGGCAGAGATGGAGCTGGGTGGGAAGAAAGCCAAGTTTACATTCTTCTGAGGAAGCTGCTTTACTGCTGACCAGATCCGAAGTAAATTTCTGACTCCCGCGGACACTAGGAGTTCATAGCAAACAGGAAGTTTGGAACTAGAGGGAAATTCCTGGTGAAATTTGTTTGAGTGTCTCGGCTAATAATGTGTGTTCAGAGAAAAAAAAAAAAATGATCGGGGACTCTGTGACCTCTTAAATTTTGTCTCTCTTGGTACACAACATAGAGCTGGGGTTAAGGACATGACGCTGAAAGCCTGGGCTCAAATTCCGTGATGCTCGTTAGTTACATGATCTCTGGCAAGAACCTCTGTAAACCTCAGCTTCTCCATCTGTGAAATGGAGATGCTACCTTGCCCAGAGGAATACTGGGAGAATCACATGAGTTCACACCCGTGAAGCATTTGTGTGTGGAACAGCGTAGATGCTCACTAAACATTAACAGCTGAGTGTGTAGTTGGTAGTGTTCACATTGTGCAACTCAAACATTTCACCACGGTATATCCTGCCAGTCAGTAACGTGATAAACACACTTCACTGAGACCTGTCCTTTCCCAGTGGGGAATTTTATATCCATGTATAACTCTTATGTTATGACTTCACAATGTTCCATACAAAGTAGGAATCTTGGAACAAGTATTACTGCGATGCATGCAGCAGTAGAGACTGAATTCTTCAAGCTTGAGTCATAAGATTTTGTTTCTTCAACGCCTTTGGCTAATGATTGAGCTACTAAAAATGGGAATTGTTTCAGCAAACAATCGGCAGCTCCGCAGTGGTAAGCAGAGTCCTGTGTGAACGTCTGAGGCCAGGCTCCACGGCCCGCCCCACCAGCGGCGGCAGGGTTTGTTTCAAGATGACCTGGTCTGAGGTGGAGGGCGGAGCAAGGAGGGGAGCTGGGGCGATGGCAGTGGGTGGAGGCAGCAGGGGCCTCGCTCTGGGGTCACCTGGGAGGAGGCTGAAGAATCGGTGCTGCTGACCATGGCTACCTTCTTTCTTCTCAGTTGTCTTTTTCCCCCCATTGCTGGCTAATTCTTGTAAGTCAGGCGCTGGAGGCACCGCGTTGCTTGGAAGCTTACTAGGACTCCATGAGGCAGCCCCACGCACAAGCCGCTTGGCTCTCACTGGTTTCATTGCTGGGATTTGCACACAGACCCCTTTCTGCTTCAGTCTTCCCACTAGTTTCTCCTGCCGACCTCCTCCTTGACTCACTCCTTAGGCCTCAACGGTGCGCTTCTGGCCAGAGCTCTGACACACCTAAGTGCAGGTCTCCCTTACTGCATCTGGACGGAACATTCCGTTTCTGCCACTTGGAACTTTTGCTGCAGAGCAGTGTAGCTTTCCGTAGAACCCCATGCTTCATTTGTTTTGCTAGCTCCTTTTCAACCTTTAAAATGTAGCCCTGGCTCATTTTCCCTGGCCCTTTCCAACAGACTTAGTTTGTCCTCCAGTTACCACTGCATCGGACACGTCGTATTTTAGCACATCTCATACTATACTGCAATTTAATCTTCAGATGCTCTTGTAAGGTTTCCACAGATTATGATAAACTGACAGTTTCACCCAGTCGCCCAGGAGGTGGGGAAAGTTCCTAAGTGTACCATGTTTGGCTCCGGAACACATTTCCTGATGCAAGCGCCATGCTGCCCCATACCTTACATCTTTTTATTTATCAGTCAGAATGTCCAGTCGATAAACTACTGCTGTGGAAAGAACATCAGAATGAGCATTGGGCCAGAGCTCTAAGAAAACCGTCTCTCTGGGTAGCTTTAGGCAAGTCACTTGTGCTCTGTGGGCCTCAGTTTTCCTACCCACACCACATGGTGGCCAAGTCGGATGATTTAGCTCTGTACCCCTAAGATTGTTTGGTCTGGGAATGTAAGCAGAGTTACCTGGGGAGGTTCCACAGGGTGATGGAATCCGAGCAGCAAGGTGCCTGATTGCCCCGAGGATTGGGGGGCCATAATTCCCGTGATTCTTTGGAATGCAAGACTTCCTTGGCAGGGGGCCCCACACTCTGCTGTCCTGGTGTCAGATCACCAGCAGTGGGTCCTGCCTTTCAGATGTATGTACAGTCCTCCCTCTTAATCAGACAAGGACTTTTTCGGGGTTCTGCTGTTGCCAAGGTAAGCATTTATCCCTGTGGTGAGCAGGACCCTTGAGGGCCTGCAAGCAGCTGTGGGGCAAGGACTCCTGGCAGAGGGGCACAGACACTTCTTGCTTGGAAGTCCGGGCCCTTTCGGGGTTGAGAATCCCACAGCGCTGTGGCAACACCCTCTTGAAAGCAGGGGAGAAATTCTTCCCTGTTGCACGTCCGCTCTTGGAAAAACATTTCCTTGAAGAGGATTTCTTGATTATTGAGGAGCAACCAGGAAAATGTCTCTGTTGCCCGGTGAATGGTGGGCTTCAGCACACACACGCTTGTGTGGTCACCAGCCGCTGGTATGTTAGGTGTAGCCTTCAAGGTGCCACCTCAAGGAATAGAAGCCATCTCTGCCTTCTCGGCACTTGAAGTTGGGTGTGGCTAGCAGATGATAAAGCAAGCAATAACAATAAAAACTGCTAAGAGTTACAGTGGGGAAGCATAGCAACGGTAGACACCATAGCTGGTCTGGAGGAAGTCAAGGAGGGGAGCAGTAACCTCTTCCAGAGAGGGGAGGTGCAGGCAGGAGGTGGCCAGCATAGAGGACGTGGAGATCATGCCAAAGAACAGGGACAAGATGTGCAAAACCTTCCGAGGGGCAGGGGAGAATTCCAGGGGACCCAGAGCGCTGAAGAATTCCTGCGTCTGATATCAAAGCACGTCTGATATCAAAGCACGTAGGGAAGGCTGGTAAACAGTGAGGTCGGGGGAGGGGGTCCCCAACTCTTGCAACAGGGAATGACTGTCGGAGCACTGACAGTGTAGTCGCTTGCCCTTAGACTGTAAGTCTGTAGAAAGATAGATGAGCCCACCATGCAATAGAATTTTAGAGGTAGAAGATTTGGAAGGTCAGCTGCTCCGGTTACACCTTTTATGGAAGTGTAGACTGAAACTCAGCAATTCACTCAAGGTCACTCATTCTCTTCAGGACAGATCCCCAAGTCTGTGCTCATGTTTTGAAGATGTGTGCTGATACACACCCTCTTGAAAAACAAACCAAGCAGACCTGAGTTGTAGCACTTGCTGGGTTTTGTGGTGTAAATATCCTCCCCGGGATCACTTTTAAGCTACTCACATTCAAGAAGCAACTTACAAGATTCCTCAAAGTTTTGCAATCTGCTCGTATGCACCGACCACCACATTCAGTAGAAAACAAATCCTGCAGACCTCCACACAGCCCCACGTCCAGTCACGCCACATGGATAGCTTAAGGCCGGCCCCCGTGGAGGTCAGCAAATGCTACAGAGCCCTCCCACCATAGAGCCGCCTTGAGATATTTCCTTGTACACCACTGAAGTGTGCTTTCTGCCACAAGATCCTCCCTTGGAGGACAAGAGCACACACTCGGGGACACTGACTGTCCTACATTGTGTTGCCCAGCAGCTCAGGGCTTGATTTCCACTTCTGTAGAGGGGGGACAAAGGCCATAGCTCAATCAATGTGACACACTTTGATTTTAAGATGTACCATTTTTACTTAAATAAACATGGTTTTCTAGCAGTTTTAGGTGTATTTAAAACTTGCAAAGATACTAGACTTCTTATGCAGCCTCTACGCGGCTTCCTCTGTTAACATCCTGGGCTAGCATGGCATAATGTTCTCAGTTAATGGACCAAAACCAATTCATTATTACTCAGTCTATTCTCCAAGTTTTTACATGATGTTTGGGTTTTTTTTTTTAACCAATGATTCCTTGCAGCGTATCCTATTACATGACATTTAGGAGTCGTGTCTCCTAAGACTAGTTTTGGCCCTCACAGTTTCTCAGACTTTCTTTGTTTTGATGACCTTGTTAGTATGAGGCGTGCTAGCTAGGAGTTCTGTTGACTGTCCTCCACTAGGATTTGTCTGATGTCTTTCCTCTGAGCAGAATATGACTAAGCTTTAGAGAAGACCACAGAGTTAAGGTTCCTCACACCGTATCAAAGGTACCTGTTATCAGCATGGCTTATCGTTGACATTGAACGTAATCACCCAGCTGAGCTAGTGTCTGCCAAGTCTCTCCACTTGGAAGTTATCCCCTTCCCCTTTCTTGGAAAGAAGTCCCTATTCAAAGTCCATACTTAACAAGTAGGGAATTCCTTATACACAACCTCCTTGAGGACAGAATAGCTATGTGAGTTACCTAGAATTCTTCTGCATGAGAGACTGAAAGGTTTCCTCCCTCATTGTGCATCTGCTCCTTTACCTCTGGAGGATCATGGGCATATTTTATATTTTGAGTTATAATTCCATTCCACTTTACTTGTTTCATTGCTTACAGCATTCCAAATCTGCTCCTTGGAAGCTTTTTCAGTTGAAATATGTGCTTGGAACCCACCTCCCCCCATCACAAGGTGTGTGTGTGTGTGTGTGTGTGTGTGTGTGTGTTGAGTACTTCCTTGCTTTCTGGCACTATGAAGTGCTGCAGGCTGTCTTGTACATTTTGCACCCCAGTACTAGACTCAGCCATTTTTCCTGAGGATCCCTGGCTCCATTCATTGGAGAATGGAAGTAAAAACCAAGATCCAGTGCTGGGTGTGCTCACTGCCCCCCGGGATGTCATTTCTTTCAGACTTGCTTAAATGACAGCACAAGAAATTACATTTGTATTAATTGCTGGACATAAACATATCTATAAATATTTCCATGTGTAATAGTGTATGTATGTTAAGACTAAAAATAAACTCCTACTGCCGTCACTGGTTTTAGTCTTTACCATGTGGATCATTCTTGCCTAGCTGTCCTCAGCGGTATCTGTAAATTCCTGCTCTGCTCCCAACGGCTACCATCCAGTTACTTAATTACTCACTTCCACTGTGCATCTACATGATGTACACTGGAGCTTTGACCTACACTGCCCTAGGAAAGAACTTCATCAACCAGCAAACTCTCTGCCATAAGAAAATACCAGAGACTGGGTCATAAACGAGAGAGTTATTTTCTACAGTTTTATAAGCTGGCTGGCAAAGATCAAGGTGCCTGCAGATTTGGTTTCATGTGGGGACCCTAAAGGAAAGGTCGGTTGCAAGACTTGCACATTGGCTTGCAGAGGACAACCCTCTTGCTGTCCCTGCATCCCTCTGGGTGCATGTAGGCCTGATGTCTCTGTTGTCCTGATAGCCTCTTCTTATAAGGAGACCAGTCAGATTGGGTTAGGACCTCCCTAGTGGCCTTATTTTAATGACCTCCTTAAAAGCCCTGTCTCCAAATACAGTCACATTCTGAGGTACTAGGGGTTATGACTTCAGTATGTGATTTAGGGGAAACACGATCTGTTGAAGCTCAGTGGTTATGTAGAATTTGTTTTTTATACAGTCTTACATACCCCACTGATTCCAGAGTTACTCTGGTCAGCACTTTTCCCCCAAACCTTCAGTGATGTTCTTGGATACATTTATAATACAGGTAGATTAATTGGTCACATTGTGCATTTCATCCTGTGGTTCTTCAACCTCCAAAGTGACTTTTTAAATACGCATGCAATGTCCCTACTCTGTGTTACGATAAAATTCTGTGGATTTCGCAGGGTTTCAGCTCCCCCAGTGCACATGCCATCTGAGCGTCATCACAGAGTCGGCAGTCAGCCGGCTTTGCTCGTTTTTCTGTACTGCACAGTAATAGTCTACTTTGTGCATGTAACACAATTTATCTACTGTTGAAGGAAGCCTTAGTTTCTGCTAGTTGCTTCTATGAGTGTGTTGTGGACGTTTCCTGCAGTACATGCTCTTCTGTGGCTGGCTGCTTTCATTTAGCCTAGTATTTTTAAGATACGCCTGCCTTGTCGCATGGATCAGTGCGTCATTCCTTTTCATGGCCGAATGACATGTCACGTGTTGAGTGGGTTTCAAATGGGCTGAATGCTGACTCTGTGTTTCACTGTTGCGGGAGCTACCTGGCCGCTTTCCAGCATAGATGCGCCACTTTACGTGCCCACCAGGGTGGATTCTGCTAGCTCCGTACCCTTAGCAGTATTTGCCATTATCTTTCTTATTCGTATCACTCAAGGGGACATGATCTCTAGACCACTGTGGCTTTGAGTTCTCTGTCTTTGTTCCAGTCAGGTGCCTGTTTAGATGTTTTTAGGTGGTTTTGAAGAATTCATCTTTTTTACCATTGCCCGATATCCTTCTTTAGCTCTGGAAATTTTCCTCATTTTTTAAAAAAATCAACGTTTATTAATGGTACATGCTGGTGGGGTTTGCCGTGATACTGATGCTGGTGGCATGCCCCAAAGAAGGCCAGCTTCTCTTTATCTACACATCCCCCCAGGCCCCTGCCAGCCTCTCTAATCACTATTCTACCTTCAGATCAACTTTTTTTTTTCTTTCTTAACTCCCATGTATGAGAGAGAACGTGCAGAACTTGTTTTCCTGTGTCTGGTTTATTTCACTTAAAATAATGTCCTCCGGTTTCATCATAAATCTGCTTTGTTTAAAATTAATGTAAGTGGTTATCTTTCAGAAAAGGCACTCTATTTCCATCTGGTATCTACCTTTCTTTTGATGAATATTGGCATAGTATTTCATTCTCCATCCTTTTGCTTTTAATTTCCATGCACCTTTAGGGTTTCTTATGGACGACACTGTAGTTGGATTAGGTGGGATTTTTCTATTTGTTTTTTATCTACTCTGACAATGTCTTATACGTGGCATTTAAATTACTTATTGATATAGTTGACTTATTATCTACTGTCTTCATAATGATTTTCTGTTTATTACATCTGTTCTTTGTTTCTCCTCCCCTTTTATGTTTCTTCCACTAAAAAGAAGAAACTAATTATAATTGTATAATCCAAGCCTGGGCGTGGTGGTGCACGCCTGTAATCCCAGCACTGGGGAGGCTGAAAACAGGAGGATCATTACGAGTCTGAGCTGCATGGTGAAACCCGGTACCAAATACATACATAAAAAATAAAATAAAATTGTATAACCATCTAATATTTAATTCATTGTAAAGTGCCCCCCAAAAAAGATGTTGTGGAATCTATGACATAGGGTCAGAGTAACTCCTCACAAGGAAGTTTGGGGCTTAAATAGAACAGTACAGCGAAGCACTGAGCCAGATAGTAGCTATTACTGTAATTCCTGAACGAGAGCTACCTGTTTACTTTGCGAACTCAGGACTGCTGTAGCATTCCCAGCTCCTCAGTGGGTCAAGGCTGGGAGTAATTACTCTACATAATCGTACAGTGCTGGGCGGCCTTCTCTGTGATCATTTGCTGTCAGTGTGTTCCCTTTGCTGTTTTGTTCTGCAGCCCAGAGTTAATCCATTCTGCAGTTAGACAGCCCTCTATTTGAATCCCAGGCTGTCACGGACGTCTGATACACTACCTCGAGGAGGTCTTTCCAGCTAAGTCCCGTTTCTTTACCTTTACACTGGAATGTAGTCACAATTGAGTAGACGCCCTAATAGCCATCAGGGGTTGTCACATCTCCCTCTCTAAACAAAGTGTTCCTTGTGGCCCCTTCTCCCTTGTTAAGCTAGAAAGTGAGTAGGAACACTTTGGGCCTGATGAAGCAGGGGTTTGTGTAATGGTTTAAACATTAGCAGAGAAAATATCTGGAAGCAGCATGCTCACTCTCCCCAGTAAGAGCTTTCAACCACTGACAGCCAGGAGAAAAGAAGGTGGTGCTGCTGCTGGGCATGCCTGGTACAGGGACGCCCTCCCAGCCCTCGCTGTTTGCCATCGGACAGTTTCCCAAGTGATGAAGGCACCAGGGCAGCGTGACAGTGACTGCTCCCCTGCACCCACCATAAAGGCCTGAGACAGGAAGAAAAACCGGTGGCTTGTTCTCCATCATCCTGGCTGCTGTGGGGACCCCAGATGATGACACTTCACCTCTGCATTTCTCTTCAGACATATTCTAGATGCTGCCAGTTCTTTTTCCTTTGTTTATTTTTCTGTTAGATTTTTCTTTCCTGAATCAGTAGTTTTGGTTTAATGGAAATAAGCCACTGCTTTTCTCTTCGTTCTCAAAACACATGTTTCATACCTAAAGAGCTGGCAGGCCGCACTTTGCACCCAGACAAGCGTGGGGAGCACAGCACAGGCATCCCTAGGCGCTCAGCTCTACTCCATAGCAGCGGCAGAACGTGCCTTCCCTGTGAGGCATGTGCCTGTCGTAGTTTCCTGTGGTCGAGGACTTGGCTATGATTTTTCTCGTTAGGTGTTCAATTTTCCCATAGATTAGGCATCTCCTGGCCAAATGGCTAGAAATAATACCCTCCTCAAATCCAAGGCTTCTAGGGGAATCTCAAACCCTTTCTTCCTTCAAGAGAGCCCCATATGGGGCTGTGGAGATAGCTCAGCAGTCTAAGCGCCTGCCTGGCAAGCAAAAGGACTCAGGTTCAAGCCCAGGTACCATATGCTGTGAAGGTGGCCACCAAAAATGGGAGTGGTAATGCACACCTGTAATCCTAGCACTGGGGAGGCTGACACAGCGAGACACTGTACCAAATAACTAAATAATAAAGAGAGCCCCACAGTCATGCCTTATGATTCAGAGAGAATTCTGATACATTGGCATGCAGGCTGTGTGTGTGTGTGTGTGTGTGTGTGTGTGTGTGTGTGTGTAGGTATGTAGGCAAGAGCTAGAGAAAAAAGTATTTGAGGCACTAATAATATGTATTTAGAGACCCTCTTCCCAAGGCCATGTATTCTAAAAGTTCCCAGGAAATCCTGTGCCACTGGCCTGGGCTGCTAAGAAACACAGGGAAAACTCCAAGGCTCCGAGCCTGTCCTGTGTGGGCCTCCACAGGGCCACGCTGCTAGGAAGTGGTGCCATTTGATACTCTTCCTTGACTACTGTACTGCTCAAGCCTTAGCCGTAGAGACCAGCAGCTTTGATTTGGATACAGTAGCAGGGAAGTAGTATTTGCAGCTAGCCAGAGCACAGGGAAGGGTCTCCATTCTGCTGGTCCTGGGTTCAGGGTGCCTGGCCTCACCGCCTGCAGAGGAAGAGCTCCTTCCCCTCTTCGCCAGGTTGCTGTAGACAGTGGAGATGATTACTGCTGGGTAGAGTCTGGGAACCTAACATTCTTCATACATAAATGTGTATCTCATGGAACTCAAATCTTCAGTGGGAAATTTGCAGAGATATGAGCCAACAGTCACTTCTGGGAGAACAAGCCGAGAGGTATGGAGAATCCAGGGGAGCCCTGTTTTCCTGAAGGTCCCCCAACATTCTTAAGTGGGGACCCCCTCGCTGTCTAAGGGCAAGATGTGTGTCTGTGCCGTCTTCTCCACCCATGACAAATATTGCATGCATGAGGCCAGATTTTACAAGCGCAGCTGTGGGCACATCACTTCCAAGCTCCGCGGTTTGGTGCGTACTGATATGAATTATAAATTAGTGTTTAGATGCGAGTATGATTGGGAGCTATGATTAGAAACTGGTTGGAACCAGACAGAGGCTGCCTTCCCTGCTGTAATTAGCACCTGGTTCCAGCAGGTAACTGGGGAACTCGCGGCTCACAGACGGTGTTCCACCGCTTGCCTTCTTTCCATTTGTCTTTGTACATGATTCTTCCATCTTTGTTTTCCTTTTCAATATAAGATAAATGAACAACGTTCCTATGAGGAGCTTATGGCTCTTAACCCAAAGCCTAAAGGTGCAGAGGGAAAAAGAGCTGGCTCTATAAAGTGCCAAGAGCAGGAGGGCTGGAGTGATGAGTGAGCCTCTTCTCAGCGGCTTAGGGAATTTCCAAGTGTGTGGTGAGGAGACAGGGCTTGCGCAGTGGTGAAATGGTTCGGGTTCTGTGAGTGGAGACTCCCCGCCCAAGTGGCTATCCCGGCATTAGGCACCACGAGCTCGCCTTGTCCCGGGCTGCTGAGGCGCCACACCCGGCCTCCTGATGCTCCTTGGAGCTTCTCAGCATTGTACGCAGACGGGAATGAACCTGAAGGGTAGTCCATAGGATTCTAGTGGGAAACATTCCCAGGATGTTTGGTAGGCAGTGGGCTGCCCGTGACCTGATTGCTTTCATCTTAGTTTCAAATAAAACAGGACAATTATGGACAATAAAACAGGAGCATTAATGTGAAAGGAGATGGAGAGCTGCTGAGGTAACCTGATACCTTCGACACCTTGAACGATTATGAACTAAGAAGGTGGGGTTGTCTTGAGTGTGTGTTCCCCCAACTCATTCCATACACCCCGTCTGTGCTCAGCTAAAATCAAGTGAGACATGATGCTGGGGTTTGTGCTGTGCTGGCGCGTCACACCCACAGCCCTCCTCAGCGCCTTTTGCCCCCAGGTAGGTGCTTGTTCTTACTCTCCTCAGAGGCTGAGGAGATGTGTGTTTAGTTCCAGAACCAATGCTGTTCCTGCGAAGGATGTTTGTTCAAAGAGAAGGCTCCTTGAGAGGCTGACTAGAGAACTGAGAGGAATAAGCTTCCTGTGCCGAGCCTGAGGGAAGGAGAGGCAAAGTAGCAAATGCAAAGCACCTCAGAGGTTGGGGCGGGAGGGGGCAGACGAGGGTGGCCAGCAGCCATTGCACTTAGCGGATCTGAAGAGCTATGGTAGCGGGGTGTGCTGCTGCACACTTGTAACCCCAGTTGCTCAGGAGGCAGTGGCAGCAGGTCACACGTTTGAGGCCAGCCCAGACCACTTGGCATGATTCTGTCTTGAAATAAAAAAAATAAAAACAGCTGGGGATGTAGCTCAACATTCCTGGGTTCAATTCCCCAGCACCAGCGCCGCCCCCCACCAAAAAAAAAGAAAGAAAGAAAGAAAGAAAGAAAGAAAGAAAGAGAAAGGGAAGCCAGGAGTGAAGAAAATTATAGGCCAAATACAATGTAAAAAAGAATATTAAACAACATTTTTATCTTTCTCAGAAAGCAGCCCAGTTTGGTGTCTGAAGGTAAGTGATAGAACAGTCAACTATCAGAAGAGCTGTAGGATCTGCCCAGTTAGTTCTTTCAGGAAGCGTGTGAAGGCGGGATCATGCGTGTAGCACAGCAGCACGGCACCTGCCTGGCAAGCTCGAGGTCCCGTGTTCAATTCCGGGTTCTAAAAAAAGAAAGAAAAGTTACCAGAAAGCGTATTAGGACAAGGACATTGGGACGGGAAAGCTTTTCTATGTCACCATAAGGAAACAGACTGGTTATTTAAAGCAAACCGACCGGAGTCCTCACCTTGAGTCCTCTCAGAAGACGTTGTCCTCAGGTCGTAAATGCTGCCTTTAGTTTAAGGATTTTTATGCTTTTTTCTGGGTTTTATGAGTGTAATCTCTTTTATGGCTAAATAGTCCTACTGCACATCATATTATATGCAAAATAACCTGTGTCCTGACTGTGATCTCCAGTTCCTTAAAAATAAACGAATAATAATGCGTGCATATGGAAAGAAAAATGGCTTTTCTGAGTGACTTTGAAGCGGTGCACCCTGATGGAAATCTTCTGCCAATCTCATGGACAGCAGCCTCAGCGCATCCCGTGTCCCCTTCTGGGGAGCCTGCAGCAAGCTGGCTGTGGCATCCACACCTTTGGGCCAGGCACAGGTGGGGGACCCTGGCCTCACCTGGAGCTGAGGGCTGCTTGTTCCCCTGCGATCCTCAACTTTCTCACATGAAAATCAGGATGAGACTGGGGCTGTAGCCGCACTTGCCCAGAGTGCGTGAGGTCCTGGGTGTGGGCCCCAGCGCCACACAGTGTGCACACATGTTTCCTTCCCCCCCAGATAGCAGTGGCGCTACCTCCTGTGATTGCTGAGAATAGCTAATGGAGAGATGCTTGGAAGAGCTCCTAAAGAGAGCTTGGGAGCTGCTTGTTCTTACTGGTGGAGTCAGGTTGCATGGGAGGTGAGCCCTAACTATTTGTCCATCAGTTGCAAGGTGGTGCCAAGGATGCCAGGTTGGGACTTGAAAGTCTACCTGCATTTGAAGAGTAGGGTCAGCTGTGGTCACAAAAACATTTCTGTTGTTGGCCCTATGACGCTATTGCAGGATGGCACTGGCACCCCTCTAGAGCTCACCCCAGCTCTGACAGTCTGAGACCACCATGCCAGAGCACATGGGATAAAGGGATTAATATGAATGACAAGAAAAGACGTTGATAATTAGCATGGAAAATTGAAGGATAAATTGGCAAAGCCAAGAACCCAAGGCTTTCCATAAAAAGTGTTCTTTACTCTGTGTCCACATTTTTTAAAAACAGTTTTTAACACCTTACTTATAATATCAGATTATACCAGATTTTGCAACTAGTGCAGTGTTTTTATACACCAGTACCTAGTTCCTCTTTGAAACCTTGTGAAAGCCTTCTTTACTAACTTGATTTATAGAAAGGTAACCAGATCTTTGGCCATCTTTTGGCAGTTTCTTCTCCACCTGGTTTCACAACCACCCCCATGCCCACTCTCCTCTGTGTGCAGAATTTCAGATGGTTACCTCCTGGCAATGCCTCCCCTCTCCTGACAAATGAGTTCTTCATCACCTTAAATGACAGAACCACAGGGGAGCATCTCTGGTTGACAAGTCCACAAATCTGTCCTCTAAGCAGTTCCTCTAGGGTTCTTGTCTTTGCCGTTTATCCTTCAATAAGAAGGCCCACAGTTCCCCTTTACAGAAGACAGAGCAAGAGAAGTGGCCTTGAAGGCCCAAGATGGAAAGTGAAGCATGGGGAAGACCTCTTGTCCTTTGGGGAGGAGGCATAAGAATGTAGATCCCTGGTGACAGACATGAGTAACTGGAATCCGGAGGCCTAGGCAGTGACCTGCCTAGAGCAAGCCTGGAACACTGACCCCAGGACCCTGGGAGCCTGGGAACCTCTCCAAATCAGGGACTTGATCCAAGACCCTCTCATTCGAGTAACCTGTGGCAGACAGAGCAAGTATTCCTTCCTGGCATGCTGGCAACTGAACGGGATAGAAGAGGGAGAGGCAGGGGCCCTGCTCCTGCAGGAGAACAGCAAGTGGCCCGTGGAGATTTTCCTGTCTCTGGCTCCTTGGAACCGTGGAGTCAACATGATAAAATTAGCAGAGCTAAGTAGGCAGATTTGTGGATTTGGAGGCATAATTGGTCCTGTTTTTCTCTAGTCTTGACCTAACTGGAGTTCACTGGGTATGTAATGGAAAAAAAACAACTAGCTTGATATAAAAATACAGGAAATGCCTGCAGTCACTGCTGATTACAGTAGCAGCTTTCCTTCTGTTATTTTTGTGAAAGAGAAAAAAAAAAAAGGCGGGTTTGTTAGAGGCTTCCCCTTTTTCCTAAATTGTAGAAACAATTTGGACTGTGCTTTTTTAGGGCATTCTTTACTCTAGCTAGATGATGTCACTTAATTTTCATAAATAAGAATGATGACATTCAAATTATTATAAATAAAAGTCCTTTATATATAACATAAATATGACTAGTGTTAAGTTTGGTTTTTTGGCCCTGGGGACGGATATCTATAATTTCTGGTCTTGCTTGGTAGAACGGGATTGGCTTAGTGTTTCACGTAGTGCCACCTTTCACAGTACGGTTTGCACTGGCGGCGAGGGGAGACTCTCTGGCAGCTTCTCTCCTCAGTGAGGGAAGCCACACCTGCAGAGAGCCTGTCACCCGGCCGGACTGCCAGATCCTTTGTTCCAAGAACAGCGGGAGGAAGGGCCAGGTTCTCTCCAGAGTGGAGCTGGCAAGGAGGACAAAGAACACTGGTAGCATCCAATTAACACGTCGTATGAGGACTTCAGGATTCTCAATGTCTGTTGCCGCCAAAATTTAGATAGAGCTTTTGAGGTCTATAACGTGTCTTGTACAGCACCGCCTTGGAATTTGTTGGTTCTCCTGGCTCTTAGTTGAGGGTCACCCTGGGAGTTTGCAGCTGAGAGGCCGCTTGGGCACTTCCGGGTGTGCCCTACCTGGTAAGTCTAGAGGCTCCTTTGGCCATCAGGCACACACTGTCATTCTGAGCAGAAAGAGGAAGCTCAGTGCCCCAGCCCAGATAGAAAACAGAACTTGTTTCTGACATAGCAGCATTGTGTAGGCCGAGAAGCAAGAACACAACTGCGGACACTCAAGGGCCACTTTTCTCCATCTCTCTAATGAGAACGGGTGATTGATTATTGGATATTCCTGTCCGAGAGGTTCTCAGTCATTGATGGTGATTTTGCCCCCAAGCAATGTTTGAGACAATTTGTCTGTTGAGACCGTGGAGCCGCTGGCACCTGGGGGGCGCGGGCCGAGGATGCTGCTGCCGTCCCCTGGTGCGGAGCGGGCGCAGAGGGCTGCGCTGGGCAGCCTGGGGCGTCAGCAGTGCTTAAGCCGCAAACCCTGCGGCTGGCGGCTCTGAAGACTGGGGCAGCGGTGGTGCCCTCGTGGTCCCCGTTGTCGGCTAGTAAGACAAATGCAGATGGTGCCACAGTCCTCAGGTGACGTACAGCAGCAGCCACAGTCTTTAACATTTTGGAGCATTCATGTGGGAATGCTGACCCTTTGGAGCTCTTTTTGAAGCTAGACGGAGGCATAAGAAAGAGATTTCCACTTGTCATTTAGTTTCCTTTCCCCGCCCAATAAGTTCACATAATCAAACTTCGCAGATTTTTTTAGCGAGCATTCTTTCAAAAAATACCACCACCTGTGAAAAACCAGAGAACTTTTGCTCTAGATATTAAGACAAAGGTAGTTAATCCGTACTGTAAAAGCTAAAAGTCTTAAGTACAACCCTCTGCTGACGGATGTGTTGACGTCAACTCGCTGTCGCTTGCGCCCCTTAAATATATTCAGCGTGAAGATGTGGCGCTTGACCTGCATGCTCAGAAGGATGATTTTTAAAAGACCAGCTTAGCCAAGGCTTCACAGTGTGTCGCCTACATAGGTATGTCCTCCTTGTGAACTGTCTGGATGCGTTCCCAACATAAAAACCGCTTCTATCCAGCTACGTGTTGCTTCAAACAGAACATTTTAAAATTAAGGTCATTTTACTTCCCTAACTTGAGCTAACCAAAGTATCTTAACTTCATCCACCCTTCACTATCTTTTATGGAAGTTTTTGCCAGTAAGGGGTTTAGCACCCTCGAGATTAAAAGGATTAAGAATATTTAAATAGACCATTTTCATTTCTACCTTGGTATACACCTTGTATAAAAATTAAATTTTTTATGGCCTTTTGGAACCAGACAGCCTTGAATGTTTTATGGTGTGAGATCTGAGGACTGTCCCCAAGCTCTGAAACAGGCTGCACCCTGTGCAGAGTGGAGTCTCTTCTGTTCCTCCTGATATCAGAGTGCTTGGATAATCCCCAGGCTTTAACACCCATAAGTGGGTGTCTACAAATCCCTGCCTCATCTGCACAGCACGATACAGCAGGCTTGAAATGTTGTGCCCATAGGGAATCTGCAGTCCCTGGAAGGGAGCTGGGTTTGTAGGGCCAAATAAAAATTATTGACCAATTGATTGATGGGGAATACTGGGTTGCTAGGCCACACATTTTAGTATAAGGATTAGCTAGCACTATGCATCGAGCACAGGTCAGTGAGCACATATAGAGAGGCCTTCCTGCTCCCCATCTCTCTCAGTCGAAGTTTAGATTTGTAATCCCATGTAATCCCATCTAGTTAATTCCAATCTGCCACACCCAGTGCAACTCACAGTGAGAATAAAAACACTAAGACATATTTGTAATTAGCCAAGCCTAGAGTCCAGCCACAAAGATGGAACAAAGACCTTGACTCAAGGCCGAATCCAGATTTTATTCATTCATGAAGAAAGGAGTGGCTTGAGAACAGCAGGAAGCAGGTGAGTGCTGCGAGCTGGGCTAGGAGGAGGCCGCACTCACCTCTGCAGTGTGCAGAGAGAAGGGTCTGCAGCGGAGTGAGCCGCGTGACACAGCTGAGGGGGCACCTAATGCTTTGGGGTCTGGGCTTCAGCTCTGATGCGTGATCTTTCAAGCCCCAGGAAGTCAGAGCCTGTGTCTCCAGTCACCCGTGTGGAGCATTGGCTCTTCATCCCCTCTCCACCCAGCTCACCCTAGGGAGAAGCAGGTGAGGGGCTCTGGGAAGAAGCGCCTGCTGTCTTCAAAGAATGCCATCAGTTTAGAGCTAATCGGGATAAGGAAAAGCCCTGGACAGCTCTGCACATGTCAGTACATGGAACTAGGTCCAGGCTCTGCCAAAATGGAGACAATTGCTCTTCTTTGCAGGAGAGTCACCCAGGTGGTCCTCCACAAGCAGGCGCATGTCTTGGTTAGAAGCAAACAAGCGTGCGTACTCTCATGGCTTCATACGCCTAAGTTATGTCCCCCCGTGATATTCATGAGTCTCATCACAGAATAAGTTCAGCACTCTTCTTTCTTGGAGCTCACTCACAGAGTGGGCTTTTGAATTTGCAGCTGGTTGTTTAAATTTTGCTCTGCTTGGAGTTGAACACAGGGCTTCGACTATATGAAGCAAATGCTGAGTCCCAGACCCAGGTTTGTGGGAAATTTAAAAGGAGCAAATCAGGCTAAGGGAGAAACAATTTATACCCAGCACACCTTTCTTACTTTTCCTCCCTCCTCTCCTTTGCTTCCTTAATCCCTCCTTTCTCTGTCTTTATTCCTACCGAGATATAAGCAGGCCTATGTGAAGCGCACAGTTCTGGGCTGTTGGCCCATTTCTGCATGAATGTAAATGTGTGCCCCAGTTCCCAGTGGACGATGCCCAGCACCCAGCAGGCTCTCTCAGGCCTTCAGCCAGCAGCACCCCGCGCCAGGAGTGGGGACTTCCATTCTGCCCAGAGTTGAATTCTGCATTAAGTCTCTTTGAAACTGACTTCACACCCTGACGGGCCTTCACCATACGTTTTCACCTTGGCTTGGATTGATACCTGACTCTCCTCACTGTGATAACTGTTCATTATTGCTGAGGGGCCCCGAAATGTGTGTTTCCTAATATGATCTCTTATTGACTCATGAGGGACACAGTCTGTGTGGTAGATGATGCTGTCCCCTTGCAGACACTGAGGCTTTACTTTGTACATGAAACAAATGTTCCACGACCCGGAAGCAGGGGCCAGCAATGGAGCCCAGCTCTGTAGCAGCGAGCACCTGTCTCCACCACAAGTAGAGTCTTCATCAGGCCAAGTTATTTTCCATATAAAGTTAAGTTAGGTCCTCCCTAGCCACATTTGAGAAAAGATTCCGGAGCATTCACCAGACTGTTGTGCACTCAGTCGCTGTGGTGGCGATGCCGCTGCTGCCCAGTGGCCAGGGCTTTGGAAACCTCTCTGGAATGGGTGCTTGAGCCTCAAGTAACAAATGGACTCAAGTTCACCAGCAAAAATATACAGATACAAGGAAAGGAAAGCCTTTACAAAGGAAAATATTTGAGCTCCCCCACCCCACCACCACACTCATTTTTTCCTTGTCTGTACACTACTTGAAGGAAACTCAGAGTAAAAAGATAAGTAACGCATACACTTTCATGTCCTAGATTGTACCTGCAATTGTCAGGCCATAACTGAGGAATAAGGAGACCGAAATGAGGATCAACGAGATAAGGAGGATGAAAGAACTGGGTGAAAGTCAAAGGCACTCTAGAAAACCAAGGAGTTCCATTTATTGAGAGAATGAAAGATTTGGCCTGTTTACTCCTGGAATGCTTATGAATTCTTTTTCTTTTCTTTTGTATTTAGTACAGGGTCTCACTATGTAGATTGGACTTATAATGATTCTCCTATTTTCAGCCTCCCAAGAGCTGGGATTACAGGCACACGCCACCAGGCCCAGTCTCAATCACCGTCTCAGTGCACCCTGGGGGCGGGGCTGGCATGGCGTACCGGGGATGGAAACCCGGCTGCTGCACTCTGCCTGAGCAGGCGCTTTAGTGCTTATGAATTCTGTGTCCCAAAGATCACAAGCAGAGATGATGGCTTTTTGGTTACGTTGTACCCTGCTTGCTCTTCAGCTCTCCTGTGTGTTTGGAGGTAAGGATTAGTGTCCTTCCAAACCCAAAGAAATCAAGGTGACAAGATGAATGGAACACATTACTGATTGAAGGCAGTATTGAATTTGAGCAATTTCAGTAACCCATAGTAAGTTGAAAAGTGGTCCATCTCCCAACCTATCCTGGGGATTCAGCCCAGGTCCTCACGCTAGGTAAATAAGTGTTCTGCTTCTGAGCTACCCTACCCGCCATGGGGAGTGATTTTTCACTGTTCCCTTGCAATAGGTACTAGTGTTAAGTGGCTGACAACGTTGTAATAGTGGTGTTGCCGTCTGAGACATAGTGGCTACAAATGATTAGCTATAGAGAATTTTCTTTTTAAAAAAAGGTCAATCTAATCAGCTGGAATTAATATAAATGAGTCCTCACCTTCATTAAGCCTTATTTGATCAGTTCCCTTGATTCTGCTCTATATCTTTGTTGATTTCCCGATAAAAGACATATATTTATGTTTAAAAATAAAATGATTGTTATCTAGCTGTGGTGACACACTCCTGCGATCCCAGCACTTGGGAGGCTGAAGCAGGAGAATTTTGAGTTTGAGGCCCATCAGAACTACATATTTTTATGAGACCCATGTAAATCTGCATTCGTGTTTGGACTTCAGAGAAAAACAAAGAGATCATATTCTTTGTTCCCAGCACTTCACCCATGTATAAGCTCTTTAAAGGCTGGAAAAAATATGACAATTCTCTGAACTCTCATTCTGTCTAACTGAGCCCCTTGTATTGTCGGCGTGACAAGTGACACGTGGAGGCAGAGTACGGTTACAGAATACCAGGTGACCCTGAACAGTGAAAGTATTTCTCCGCTAGCAACCTGCATTTAATTAGCCAGTACAGAAGTCTTTAAATAACCTATTACCCATGTTTAATTTTATCTGGACAAAGAAGTGCATCACTGATGACTTACTGTAGCACGAATGAGAATACTTTGATAGTTACATGCAGTAATGTTTGGCCTGTTTCATCCTCTAATTGCCCAATTTTTTTCTCTGCATAGCAGTTTCTCCAAGCGCATTTCCAGTGCCAAGCTTAGCTATGTGTATACATACATGCTTTAGAAAATTAAAATTTAATTGAGGCACAATCACATTTATCTATGTATTAGTAGGGATGTCTTCGGGAAAGATATTTGGGGAAACAAGCTGACGGTCAGCACTATCTGTAGCTCATTTGCTCTGCTGAACTCTCATCCAAATTCTCTTAGAAGGAAAAAAGTCACAGGGTGTGCTGTGTGGCCCAACAAAGAGGGCGGAATGGTTGCTGGTGACCTGCACATCTCCAGAAGGCTCTGTAGAACCAGCTGAGAACTATCTGAACACTCTAGGTAACAGCAATTGGCCTTAAAAGTTTCAGTATGTATGGGAGTCATTTCTGAAGGCTGCGTTTTGGGCCAGAGCTTGTCTGTCACATACAGAGGATAAAGGGGAAAGGGGGAAAGCGATCAACTTCCTGGATATTCTTTTTATGTACATTTAATTTATTTCCAGGGTTTAGTCATGTTTATTGGTTGTACAGATTAGTGGGCGTCATTTTAGCAGATCTGTACACACGTGATCTACTTCGAGCACCGCCCACCCGCCTTGTCCCCCCCTCACTCCGGTTTCCCACTGAGGTGGGGGCTCCGTGTGTATATTGTGTTTTGATCATACTCAGGCCCTCTGTTACCTGCCCGTGCATCCCCCTTCTGCCCTTCCTCTTGCCTAATTATAGGCTGTCTTCCTTCTACCTTCTTGTTATCTTTTTTAGCCTCTGCATATTAGGGAAAACATGTTTGTCTTTCCCAGGTGGGTGTATTTCACTCAACAGGATGTTCCCCATTTTTCTGCAAATAGAAAATTCCATTCCTTTATGTTGAATAATACTGTATCGTGTACATATACTGCATCTTCTCTATTCATTCATCTCGTGTTGGACACCTAGCCCGGATCCATATCTTGGCTCTTGTACTTTGTGCGGCATGAACATGGGCTGGACAGGATATATCATGAATTACTCACTGACTGAATCTAGCAGAATCCAACAGATTTACAGACTTTTTGCACTTTTCAATATCTTTTAATAATTCTCTTATACTGAATTCACATAATAAATAGAAAGTCTTCATTAACAGTGCACAAACATCTAGTAGGTTGTAGAAGAAAGGGTCCTCTGAGAAAAACTAATGCTATAACAGTGAGTCACTGTTAATCCACAGTATGATTGAGCGTGAAAATCAGATTCTGTGTGTGATTGTTGCCGTTACAAAACGGCGTGTGAAACAAAACCCAGCCCATCCCGATCTTCATCAAGTCTAAGTGAGAAGCCTGTTAGAAGCGATTCCAGGTTATGTAAGCCAGGTGAGTCCGTTCGAGCGGCACGGCTGGTACCAGCCACGGTTGGCTCTGCCAAGCCAGGGAACACCCCGGCAGGCCACTGCTTGTCGCTCGGGATCAGGCGGCTGTGCTAGCCTGGCACCCCGCTTGGGCACAGGCAGCAATTCCAGAGGAAGACTATGGTGGAGGTCTGGGCTTAGCTAGGTGCCTGCTGTCTTGGGAATTGGCTGTGCTAGCTCACAGAGGCCTCTCTGCGCCTCCACTTAGTCCCTATGTTCATTCTTTGCTGCCAGTAATTATTAAGTGCTGACTGCATCCCAGGCACAGTATACAGTGGTCTGGGGATGGAGTGGTAAGCCAGATTCAGTCCCCTGGTCTCCACTTTATGGACCTCACAGGTGTCTGGGACCTAGTAGGAGAGGCATGAAGTAAACCTTGGGAGTCCATGTGTGCTTCCTGCCAGAACTGTGGGGAGTGACTGGCAACTGAAGAGAAGGAAGGAAGGAATTACCCAAAGGGGGAGGAACCACTTATGCAGAAGTCTGAAGGTGAACATTCAGGGTTTGAATCTTGACATCTCCCAGTTACGTATTTCCCATTTGAATGCCAGACCAGAAGCCCGTTCCTGGGGGCGATGCAGTCTTAGCTCCCTTGAGCCCTCACCCACCCGCCCCATACAGTCTGGCACAGACTGGGTCTGCGGCACAGATGGACACATGTGCGGTCCCCTGAGCAGTCCTCCTGAAGGATGAAGGGTACAGTTGTCACAGCTTCCCTGGAGGATGGTGCAGAGGTGCTGGGAAGAGCACAAAGCCAGTGGGAGACAGGGAACGGAGCAGGGGTCACCAAGAAGCGGCAGGGAGCCAGAGGAAAGGCCGCTGTAGCCAGGGTGCGCAGCCGTGATTCCGTCTATGCAGGCCCGGCACTAACACACCCTGCATGAGCGCCTGGCCTGGGTGTATGGTGGTGTTGAGCTTAGAAACTGGAAGCCCATGCTGTTTAGACCTTTAGCCGAGGACTTGAGGAGTAAACAGGCAAAGAGAAAGACTTGAGAGCCAGCAAGCCTACAGATGTGGGCCTTCCCGGTTTGTTCTGCTGCTTCAGTTTCGGTTCTTTATTTAGAGGGAAGGTTTGTGCAGCTCAACACTGTTGATCTCTGCCCTCAGGCAGTCCATCATTGGTATTTTCTCCATGTGTCACTATGACCCTGGTCTCCTAGACCCTTTGCAGCACGGCCTCCCACACAGTGATGCCTCCAGGTTTTAATGTTATGATTAATATTTTCAGGTTGGGGTAGAAACAATTTTATAGACATTGTAGAAAATCTGAGGGAGGGGAAGGAGAAGGGAAGGGAGAGGCAGGCAGAGAGCGAGGCAGAAGCAGACACAGACAGGCCAAGCCCTGACCTAGCGTTTGATCCTACCCTCTTCGCTCTGGATAGTCGCGTGCATGTTAACATTCCACCCTGGCCTGCTCTCAGCACACGAGGCCGGTCATGTTGCCCTCGCCCCTGCACACGGAGGGCGACTGACAGGTACCTGTGGCGGCTGCGTGCTGGCTGGTGGGAGCTCTCCACTCACACACGGCCCTGGCTCCTGAGACGGTTAGGACGGTGTGTAAGCCGCGAACAGTGAGCTGAGTGGCCATCATTGTGGACAGCCTGCACACTCCTGTGGACAAGCAAGGGGGTTGCTCAGGGATCCTTCGAGTAAGCAGAGCCCTTGCTAGCTTGCGCAGCAAAGTGTTCTTCTGGGAAGATACAGAGCGGCTCACGGATATAACTGACAAGCTAAAAGATCAAGGGGCAAAGGAGCATGGAGTGAACAGAGAGGACACGGCCGGCTGCTCAGCCAGAGCCATGGGAGGCACACCCAGTGCGACTCACGGCCTCTTCCCTTTTCTGCCACTGCCTCAGAAATCACAGGAGTGGAAATGACCCGGCGCTGGTGTCCCCTGTGCTTCTGCCACTCACACTTGCAGGTGCACCCCCATCCACAAGAGTCTCTGCTGCGTAGGAAAATGAAGATAAGAACACCCAGCCACAGCCAGCGTGCTGCAGTTGGGCCAGCTCTGCGGCTCATGCCCCGTTTCTGTTTTGTTGTTCCTTCTAGTCTCCACTGCTGGTTTCGGTTGTTTGCCGTTTGACCTGTGATGTGGTTAACCTAGAGAGCAGATATTCCAGTGGATTCCTGGAAGACTGTTTACTACATGAGAGAAGAGGGAGAGACTAGGAGTTCCACTGGTCATGTTTGGAAATTGTTCATGAAGTAGAAATTGGAGCTGGTATTTATTAAACAGCCACTCTGTTCCAGAAACTCCTCTGAACCCTTCCCATTTTAGCTCATGGACGCAGCACAGAGAGTCTTTGGAATGGGTATTTTTATCCCCATTTTATCGATAGGAAGCTGAGGTTCCTTAAAAGTAAGTCAGTAATAGGTCAGTAATAGAAGTCCACTGTGTGAGACATATTTTTCTGTGTCTCAGACAGTTTGGCCTTCCTGATTGTAGCTAACACCATGGAGGGTCTCTGCTTTGGTAAATGTTCCCTAATCTTGTGTCCTTGATCTTTTAAGCAGTTTTCTAAGAGATCTCAAGCTAGATTTCTGATGGATCATTTAAAAATATGGCTGATAAATGTGTCACTGAGAAGAAGGCAGGGCTGGACCACCAGAGAGTAGCCAAGCACTTTTCTGACCTTCTTAGGCCTCTGGCCCTGGGCACCCGAGGAAAACGTGGACAGTGGAGTAGACGTGCGTCCTTCCTGAGGAACCCCAGCTCCCCAGGACCTCGCCTGCCTGCACAGTCAGCCTCAGCTCACGACTCACTCTGGGTCTCCTTCACTCTGATCCCAGTGGTGGGCTTTGGGGCGAGGTATTCACTGTCTAAAGTGGAAGTGATGACAAGACCCATTTCAGGCAGTTTGGGGGACATTTATGCATGCTCCTCCCCATGAACGGCGCTAGTGAATGCTCAGCAGATGGTGCTCCTGAGCATGAGCGCTTGGGATTGTCTCCTCAGCTCCCATGTGGATGGCACAGCTCAGTCAGACCTCCTCCTGCAAGTCACCTCACAAAGACCCCAACACATAGCAGGTGCTCGATAAACTGTCCTGGTGAAATGGAAGAGAAAGAAGGGCATGGACCGGAGTGAAGCCCTGCCCGAATGCCCATCGCACTTTCTTTCTTGATGCTATATTATCTGTTGGCATGGTGGCTGATCGTGTCTTCATGCTAGAGCGTAGACTTCGTAAGGACAGGCCCTAGTTTCCACAGGACCAAGAACAGGGCAGGTGACACAAAAGCGATGCTATAAATATTCAAATGAATGCATGATAGGTGTCTTAATCACTTGCCGTATTGCTGGGACAAAATGCCAGCAATAATCCCAACACCCACACCTTAAAGGAGGAGAGGTTCATTTTGGCACGTATTTTGTAGCGGTTTCAGTCCATAGTCCCGTGTTTCCGAGTGAGAACAGCATGGGAGGAGGGCATCACAGAGGAGAGCCACTCGCATGGCAGACGGGAAGCCGGGAGAGCAAAGGGAAGGGCTGAGGCGGAAGAGGAGCGCTCCCTGCTCCGCCCACAGGGGCCATCTCTACCACCCAGGCCCACCGCCCAGTAGCAAACCAGCTGCAGCCCCCATAATCCAGTCATCTTCCAGAGATCCATGTGATTCCTCGAGGCTTTATAGAAACATCTAGACGTGAATCGTAACAGTAGGGTCAATTTTTCCTGTGGAAAAAGGTAAGAAGATGAGGAACCTGTGGGCAGCCTCTGTCTGGCAACCTCCCTAGCACCACATGGCCATCCTATGCCCTCCTTGGTCTCTGGCCAGCCCCCCCTTCCTGCTGGAGCCCACCCTAGCGCCTCCCTGTGCCTGTAACTTGCCCCAGCACCTATAAGGCCTAAGGCAGAGTTCCACGGGTTGGCAGATGCTTAATTTGATGTTGTAAGACTTGCTATGAGTTACTGCCATTTGGATTTATTATTTTAATTGTTTTACAGTTTATACTTGTGCCCTGCAGCAATTTTCCATTAAATCAGAACATTTATGTTCTCAAAAAAGAGCAGGTATGGCTGTGAGTATTTATCTTAACAGCTAATCTCTGGCAATACATGTTATTTACCATTCATCAGCAGATTAGGAAATTAGCATTAGTTTAACCTCCATTAGGGACTGTGAGCACATGAAAATAGTGATTTTTTTTTTTTTAGCCTCATTAGGTGACAGATTTTGCTTTTGTGTACTCTTAAAATTTCAAGTTAGTATTTTTGTTGTTATTTTTATGTCTGTTAGCATAAATCATTAGCTTGGTAAAAAATATATTGCAAAATTGGAAGGAGACCGACAATATCAAATGTAATGTGATAAATCACTTACAATTAAGCTTATATCTCTGTAATATCTGTACAGTAATACCTCAGTTCATAAATGCTTCTGTTGGCAAACTGCAGCTTGCAAGCAAAGGCGTTTGGCAGAAGTTTTCCTAGGATTAGCAGAAATCTCCACATCGCATGGCAAACACAACCGTGGCCATGTTCCCTACACAGTGCAAACACAGCGGTCTTGACCAGAATCATAAAACAAATTAAATTTGTAAACTGAGGCGCCGTGGTATGTACATTGCATAAAATGTGAAGAATATGTAAATATGCTGAGTGTTGTACATATGAATCATGCTATATTTTGTTGAATATATACTTGATTGTATGTAAATAGTGGATAGCTCCCAATCTCTGTTTTATATTAATCATAGCGTAGACCTTATTATTTATGTGTTGTGTGCAGTCATACCTTAGTACTCATTATTAATTTGTTGCAGAGCTCATGTGCTAGGGCAGAGCGCATCTTTCCCATAGAGAATAATGTGACTCAAAATGCTTGTGAACATTTTCCAGAGTGCTCGTATTTTACTGGCCTGATAAGAGCCTGTCAGGCCTCATGGCTTCACTCTTAACCTTTTGGCGCCCCTTGACTAGCACTTATAGTGCACAGATGCGCAAACAGCAAGGACAAGCGGGGGCCGGCTCGGGGTGTGTGAGTGCAGTCTGTGACGTGGAGGTAACAGTCCACCTGCCTGATGACGTGCGTCTCGCTGCATGTCCCCTGGTCAGGCAGTGTGTGGCTGTAGGGCCGACATGTCCAGCAGAGAGCCGGAGAGCTGTGCATCTCCTAGGCTTATGCTTACAGCATATAGCTGTTTTATTACATAATAGGCTGTATTATAGATAAGTGTCGCACAGAACTATCAGCGTGTCTTGTGTCTGCATCTCTATTTTACATTAATCATACTGTATATTATACATATGCTTCATTCTGTATTTTTCAAAAGACAATATTATAGTACACTGAGTTATTGATCTAATTGGGCTTTACTTGGAATTGAGCAGCCTCCATTCTGTCCAACAAGAGCTCCCAGTAGGAAGTAGATTCCGGGGCCTTGTATGGTGGGAACAAAGAAATAGAATAATAGAAAAAAATTGGAAAAGCTGATAGATCATTATACGCTGCAGGCCGAGGAGAGGAGGTGCTGCCAGAGAAAGGGCTCCATCCTGCATGGGGACTGCTACAACCCTGCCCAGGGGCACGCCTCCTGTGGACACTTGCAGAGTTGCTGCTTGTTTTGCTTGGTTTCCCTAAGTGAAATTCTGGGAATTCCTTCCCTCTTTCCCATTGGAAGGTTTAAGAGTTGTAAGACTAGACTAGAGCTGTTTAGTGGGTTAGCTCTGTTACATGACACCTCTGTTGGTCTGGAAGTCTTTTCTCAAAACAGTACATGTACTACTATTTCCTGTTATAATTTGTAAGTGGTAGGTTTTTGTTTGTTATTTGTTTATGGAGAAAGCTTTTTTTTCTTTTTTTTGGGCAGGGGGGGATTGAACTAAGGACCTTCAGCTTGCCAGACAGACACTTATGCCACTGAGCTATGTCATTGGCCCAAAGGTAGTTTTTAAACATTTTTGTTTTTGTCTTTTTTAGACAAGGTCTTGCTGTGCAATTCAGGCCAGCCTTGGGCTCACTTTGTAGCCCAGGCTGGTCTTGAACTCTCAACAAAACTCCTGCCTCTGCCTGCCTGGTGCTGGGATTAAGGCATGAGCTGCTGCCACCGCCCTCTCCCAGCTAGTCTTTGTTTCTGATGCTGAGATTCAAAGACCAGGGCCTCCTGCATTCTAGGGAAGCGCTCAACAACTGAGCCCCATTATTATTTCCAAGTTGGAATATCAAAGCTTAGAAAGAAAAAGTAGATAGCTATAAATAAGGACAAATGACTTTATCTCCCCAAGCCCTGCTGGTGAAAAAGTTCTCTGACTCATCGGATTTAAGAGCCCCTGGACAACTGACCAGACCTGTTCGTTCAGATTCTCCCATCCTGGGTTTTGACAGTCCCCAGGGTTTCCTCTCTGACTGTGCTGTCACAAGTCCTGGCCACGTAATGTTGGGCCTGCTCACAGATCCGTCCTAGTCCTCTTCTCGCGCCATCCACCTCTCCTTAGAAAGCCTCACCCACGCTTGCCTTCTCCAGCCCAGCTACTCACCTAGTCGGCACATCCAGTAGGATGACCCAAGGTGTGCAGGACACAGCACATGGAAGCGAGCTGCCGGTCTGCCCTTGCCCTCACTGCCAAGCAAGGGCCTCTCTGGTGCATAGTGGTACTCAGCAAATAGTCATCACATGCAACAAGAGAAGGGGGGCAGCTTCTTTAGATTAAGGCCTGAGATTGTGGTGGAGAAGACAAGGAATCTATCTCCTCAGCCTTCCCCATCTCTCCTCATCCTCGCGAGCATCTTCTCCCATCAGCCCATGGACTGAGCCCCTAAGCCATGTGCAGGCAGGAGCGTAGCCCCGCCCCTTCCCCACGGGCATAATGCACACGCACACAAGGCTGCTGGCCAGCTGCAGTGTGCCAGAGGGTCTGAGAGCAGATTGGCCTTCCATAGCCAAATTAAGCAAATACAAATATGAGGCTTCTTTTTAAGAATAATAAAATCTGTTTTCTGTCCCCTCAGAGGTCAGTCCGTTTTCAGCTCCCTGGCCTTGCAGGACGCCTCCGATATCCTCTGAGCGACTTGGGTGACCCTTCGTTTGCAGGAAGACGTGCTTTCCCTACATTCCCCGCAGAGTGTGCAGAGTTACGTGTGTGCTTCCTCAGCTCTCTTTCTGGGTTGTGGTGACCTGCGAGGGCCCAACCGCTCTCGTAGCACGTGGCTGCTTGTGTGCTGGACGTGGAAGATGGATGCTAACTCGCTCTGGCAAGCTTCTTGTCTGACAAAGGAGCTGGAAGGGTGGTTTTCTGTCCCAAATTTGGGGCCTGGCGTCATTCTGCAGGCCACTTCCACCAGGCTCCAGACACACCCCCAGAAAGCTTACTTGTGGTCCTTTAGCTCGAGTGGCTGTTTCTGTGGGGGGCAGAGTGTGGGCTGGTCTAGGAACTACACCTCCCTGGGCCCAAAACCGGTGATCCCAGCAGCCCTTCCCCTCTGTGTCCAGGGGTGCTGTCTCCTTTGTTCCCCTGCTGGAGTGCGGGCCATCCACAGTATGCTTGCCTCGTGTGTTCACCTCCCTCCGACCCAAGGCTCCTCGTTGAGGACAGGAGTTGTGTCCTCTCTCTCCAGATCTCAAGATCCACCATGAGAACAGACTCTTAAGGAAAAACTCAGTAAATGTAGAAATGTTGCTTGTAGGGCTAAGTAGACAGAGGATGTGGCAGTTAAAATCCTGCATAAGTCGGACTGTTACTAGCACAGCCTAACAGAGGACCTGCCCGTATTCCTTCCACATTTAGTTCAGAGTCCCAGGCACTCCAAGGGTTCTGCGGACCGAACTGTGGACACAAGGATGTCCCTGTTCTCAGTAAATGCAAGTGAAGGAAAACAGCCTACTGCAGCACATAAGTCAGCACAGTGGCCAAAAACTGTGATCAGGGATTCAGGGGATGTGACCAAGGTGCTGCAGCTGTGATTAGGGGTGGACAGGAGGGGACAGAGTGGGAATAGGGTGTTGAGGAGATGGGGCCAGGCAGAGACCTAAAGGACAAGGATCCCGTTTTCCAGGGAGAGAAGCTGGTCCTGCTGCAAAGGTCTCAAGGCAGGCTAGAGCTGGGGGGATTTTAGGGAACTGGCAGGGATCCATCCTTCTGGACAGAGGGGAAAAACAGCCCCAAGCAACAGGAGAGGGACCAGTCCCAGGACTAGAGTAAAGCATGTGGCCTAGGGACTGCCACAGAAGCCCCTGCGTGCTCTACAGAGGAGCGACGGTGTGAAGGGATCTTCCAGAGAATAAGGGATTGTGGTGTGTGCGAGACCGTCGAGCTCAGAATCTCTGGCGGCTTGAACATGGGTGAGGCTAGAGGGTCGGGTCCGTGGAGACGGCACGGGGTCTGTCACACCACCCTAGGGACAGGTTGTGGGCGCCACGGAAAAGGGCGAGAACATTTTGTAAGCGCCTGCTGCAAGAGGTCTGTTCCAAAATGGAAAGAGAAATGATATCTGGGATTGCCAGTTCGAGCTTTATAGGCTCCAGCCACCCTCATCTCGCAGGAGCTAAGACTGGAAGGGGCCTTGGGGATAAACTCCTCCCTTCTCATGTTTAAGAACGATAGTGCTCAGGGAAGAAATTTGGAGTTGCTTCTGTCCTTGGCTTGAGTCTATAGTGAGCTCCAAATGGTTGATAAACAAGTCGATCAGTGGCTTAGAGAGAGAGGGGGGACTAGGTCTAAGCATCGAGACAGTCCCTGGGCCCCTCTGCCTGCTGGGGCCATCATTTATCCCTGCCTGTTTCCCATCAACAGGTATTAGGACATCGTCCAGGACTACTACTAAGGCTAAGGATGTGCCTTACTTACTATGGATTTTTGAAAAGTTACTGGGTGCAGTCGGCTGAGTTGTTCTGCAGTGATTCCAGATCTTCAGTCCCGGGCGCACCCCAGGCTCTCTATTTTGACTGTACAGTGGGTTGCTATTTGACACCTGAGGTTTCCAGCTATCCGTATAGTGAGCGGCTGAAAGTCTGTTCTCTACACATAAGGTGCCATTCATTGGGTGAAAATAACCTGGTCCAGCTCATCCATTACATCTTCTGGGGGCTGGGGAGATGGCTCAGTGGAATAAGTGCTTGCCTGGCAAGCACAGGGGCCTGAGTTCAATCCCCGGTTCTGAAAAAAAAAAAAAAAAAAAAAAATGTTGAAATCTTCTGTGTGTGCTGCTAAGAGGCAGAGACTGTTGCCACCCCAGCAGTAGCGACTACCCTCCAAGCTGCCAAAGGGCATAGCGTGCATATACCACTTGCTTTCCTCCTCAGCCAACCTAGTGTAGTGGTTAGTAGCCTGGAAATGGCCCACAGTCACTCGGGACTGTTACCACTTGTCCCCTGTATGTCCTGAACCAATTAAATAACCCTTTAAAAAAGCGGGTCCTTTGTCCTCATCCAGAAAACAGGGATAATAATGGTCTTGCCAGCTGGCCATGGCAGTTTTTGCTTGTAGTCTTTCTTTCAGGAGGCTGAGGCAGGAGAGTCATTGGAACCTAATAGTCCAGGACCAGCCTGGACAACATGGTGAGACCTTGTCTGTGAAAATAGTAGTCCTGCCCGACTCCAGAGTATGCCTGGAGCAAGTCAAGTAGTGGAGCCTGGCAGACAAAAGCGTTTGGGAAAAAGTTTGTCAAGGTAGTTACAAAAAAAAATTTAAAGGGTACAAGGTATGAAATACACAGTGATTGTTTAAACCCTTTGTTCTTTAATTTTTATTACTATATGCTTGCTGTGCGTGGTTACATTCATCATGGGGAGTGAATACATGTGTATAGTTCATCTTTTTTTTTTTTTTCCAGTACCAGGGATTGAACTCAGGACTGAGTTCTATTATTCTACTGAGTTATCTCCCGGCTGTATAACACATCTTTATTCTCTTTACTTCCCCTTCGGCTCCCTTCTCTCCTACTTCCCTCCATCAAACAAATTTTTTACAATGAAAAACACATTGTCATTCATCTTCAAAATACTGTCCCTCACTTGGAACACACACATCCTATTATATTTTTCACTTTCTGAAGCAATTGTGGATGCCCCTTTTCATTGTCTGTAAAAGATGTAGTAAAAAAAATGCAACCAGTGCTATTGCTGTTGCCATCCAGTGGAAAGGCCGGATTGCGGGGACATCAGCGTGGCCTTGTTCACCCTACTCAGCAGCGAGACAAATTCTGTCTCTTTCTATAAATCAAGAATGACCATGAAAGGTAAACATTTTGAATTGATTCAAAGAACATCAGGGAAGCCAGAACAAGACAACTGAAGACAGTTAAGAAAGAGGGCTTCCAGAACTGCCTGGGGAAGAGACAGGAGCGCAGCAGTAGTCTCTTTGAAGGGAGGGGAATATTTTAAAGGGAACAGCAGTGTGTCTTTCGCTGTGATAAATTTTTTTAATAATTAAAATTCACTGTATTTTTATCATACCTCATAGTTTAAAGTTTTCTGAAAGGTATTTTGCTCCTAAATGATTCCATTTTCCTGTAGAACCACTTGGAGAAGGCTTTCTCTAGAGATTGGCCCAGAATTAAACATTTCCATGACTCAGTTATCTGCACTGCAGTAGAGAATTTAAAAAACCACTTATCTTGGGCTTTGAAATGAAGCATGCTTTTCTTTTTGATGGAGAGATGATAGATGCACCTTGCCTCACAGGTTGGCCTAGGGTAGCCTTTCAGAGATGTGGCACTCCTGAGAGTACAGGGTCTGGGCCACAGAGAATCCGGGGAACGGTCCAGCCAGTCACCAGCGCTTGCCACCATGCTGAGAGGAGCTGACTGTGTAGCAGGAGGAAGCTGGCCTCCTCTTGGATGTACTGTCAGATGTGCAGATGCCTGGTAAAGCCTGCAGAAGTGTCTTTCTTCCCATCTGACTAACCACAGTCACTCACAGGCCTCCACAAATAAGCGGAGGAGCTTCTTTATCACCTCGCTCCAGGGCCTACTCTCTGACAGTCCAAATTCTTGGAATCCCTGAAGCCATTTTTCTGATCTCTTATCTCAAAGTAAGCAGAGGAATTTGCTGTCCTGTACACGGTACCCAGGCCTGAGGTTTGTGGAGCCCGCATTCCACCCATGATGCAGAACACCAGGACCAGGAGTGTCTTCATTTATGGCCAGTTTTCCAAGTCAGGCAAGGAATTTTTTTTTCTACTTTTTCCAGTACATTAAGGACTTGTGCACCAGTCCTTTATTAAATGTATGGTTTGCAAATGGAAAAATGTCTGACCCTTGTTCTTGGGGAATCTGCCATCAAATTGGCAAATGGGAAAGGATAGGTTCAAAAGTGATAACTGAGGGCTTCGCCAGGCATTGGAAATTCAGATCCCAGCTCATCTTGTTGGTCTGGGCTTCCATGCTGACCCCAGAGAGCCCTGTGTGATAGCCCGTGGTGACACTCCCAGAACAGAGGCCCCAAGGCTGACAGGCTGAGAACTATAGGTGTCTAGAGGCTGTCACATAGAAGTTATATAGATCCACTTTTGTTGTCTTCCCTCAAGAAGTTTGTATTCTTGCTCCCAATGGAGCAGGGGACAGAACCTGTGGCCTTTTTATTGGGAGATTCTCTTGCACACTTGTACGCTTCCTCTCGGGTGCGCTAGCTCTCTCTC
>NW_004524596.1:15334229-15337520 GCF_000260255.1 Octodon degus
AGGTTGTAAACATTTTTCAAAAATATAAACTGTTCAGGATTTAGTAACTTTCCTTGGCAGGGCATGCAGACTAAGAAATGCTGGTTGGCAGCCCTGCAGCAGGCAGCATCCGGAGTCACTGTTTCCCAAGCACTGGGCTAGAGCTTGCACATAGATGACCACATCCTGCCCTGCCAGTGCTGTCCCCAGTGGACAGACAGGGAATCTGAGTCTCCCAGAGGCTTTGGCCCAACCTGTCATTACCCATCTACGAGGAATAGAGCTAGGATCCAGATTCAGAGCAGCCTCTTTTTCTGTGCAAACACTGGGAAGGGAGAGTCAGAGACCCTCTCAGCATTTCAGATCTCAGCTTGTAGACGGCAAGAGCCTCTTACGTAGAAACTGCTGCTTTCAGATCAGATGCACATACAGCCCTGCCTTGGGGCAGGTCTTGGCTGCCAGAATATATACTATTGCAGATCATTCTAGATACATTGCGAGGCGGATCAATAGCTGGTTTCTTGTCTTATTAGAAACATACTGCTGGGAGGTAGCTCAGCAGTAGCGTGCATGCTCCGTGTGCTCAAGGCCCCGCCTCCATCCGTAGCTCCTCCAGAAGAAGTGTGACCGCGCCGACCTCATGCCATCCCCAGGGATAGTCCTGGTACTAGCCCCTTTTCATACAGTTCTCCCACGGACGAGACCCTCTTACCCACCCCCAGCCAGCTCATCTTAGGGTCTTAGGGTCTGCTCATGGGCCCCTTTCCTACCCAAAGCAATATGCACGGTTGGTCTTGGAGGTCAAACTTCTTCCTTTTGCCCTGTAACTAACTGCTAGATTTTACTTAAATTTATTTTTAAAATACACTGTTTAGGGAATTTTCTTTCCGGACATCTTTCGGTTTTTCTGGAAGAGGTCTGTGCTTCTACCCAGGGGAGCCTCGATGATACCATCCGGACTCTGAAGCAGCCCGTCCTTGTCAGTGGCTGTGACCTCTCTGCCACTGTGGTTCCTTTCTCTCCACAGAGTCCTCTTTTCCCAGCCCAAAGGAATTTGAGTCTGAGCATCAGACAGCTCTCCAGCTGTGCGTCTTGCATTATGTCTCAGAGGCCGTCGTAGTCCGTCACATCAGTCAGCCCGGCACTGCCACCTGGCCTCGGGCAGGTTCCATCTTCTAAGCCCTAGTTTCCATACACATTTTCAAGGGCAGGCTGATGACATGGCAAATGTTAGCAAGGCTGGTGTGGCCGGGCTTCCTGTCTCCCGGGAATAAAATGGCAAGGGACACACCAAGCGAACACACCCTTCCCGGGCAGGGCATTACTCCAGAATCCCTCATAGTGATCTGAGCCAAGCTGTCTTTGAGCCGCGATCTCATGTAAGACTTCGAGGCCCTGCAAGGGATATGTGGTGATATCCGGAGACACTTCTGGGTGTAGCAGCGTGGGGCAGTGCTGTGGTACCTGCCACAGGATGCCACTAACGTCCTGTGATGCATAGGACGGTCCCTACCGTGAAGTAGGTATAAGGACTGACCAAAGTAAACAGTGAATGTTTAAGACATTATTGCGATAGAGGACACATGGTCATTAATCTTTCTTAGAATATCCCTCCTTGCTTCGAGCAGATTGCCCATCTTTCTTGCCACTTTCTGAAGCGGTTCTGTAAGTCCCCTTTTCTGAGTTTCTTTATGAGCTGTGACCTAAAAGAAGAAGAGGAGGAGGAGGAAGAAAACCGAGGCGGAGGCTGCTGCTGAATGCCATCCCACGGAGAGGCAGGCTTGCAGGAGCGTTCTGCTGTGTCCTGCCGCGGCCTGCGCCAGCAGCTGCTGACTGTTCCCCCAAGTGAAAATGACCGTGTGAGGTGAACATTTTGAATCCATTCAGGACGTCAAGGCAGCCATGACAGCACAGCAAAAGGCACAAAGAAAGACTTCCAGGACTGCTTCAGAAAGCAGCAGGGATGGTGGGATATGTGTGTTTGACGCAAGGGGATTATTGGCCATGTGTCTTTTACTGTCATAAAGTTAAATTTTTTAGCATTCACCATATTTTTGATCACCTTTCATTATCTGCCCCAATGTGTGGAAGCCCAAAATCCCTAGACTGAGGGGACGCTGAAGAGCCTGCTCCGACCCTCTCACCCACAGACTCTGTCTAGCCCTCTGGCAGTTGGGAGAGGAAGTGTGACTCCAGGGACACTCTCCAAGCTCTCAGTCTTCTGGCATAAGGTAGCTGTCTGCCTAGGTGCGCGGCCAAGGGCTACGCATGAGGAAGACATCCGGCCAGAAGGGGAAGTGCTGGGAGCAGCCTTGGAGAGGCAGCCTCCGAAGCATGCTTGCCGTCACCACTGCTGCTCAGTGCTGTTCTTAAGATGCTAATCGATGCAGAAAATAGAAGTGAATCGGAAATGTACATACCGAAAAGGAAGAGATAAGGGGATTATTACTTGCAGATAATTTTTAAGACCCAGAAGAATCAGTCGGAACATGTCTTTACAAAAAGAAAGAGAATTCCTTAAGTAGCAGGGCAAAGCATGATAAACAGAAGTCAGTAACATACACATGTTCAACCACAAGAAGATACAATGAAAGAGCTGGGTATGGAGGCGCATGCCTGGGATCTCAGCCACTCAGAAGGCGGAGGCTGCAGATGGGAATCAAGGCCAGCTGGGCAACACAGGAAGACCCTGTCCTAAAGTAAGTGAAATAGCAGCTTAGGTTATGTAGAAGTAGATTCAGGTATAATTAACATACAAATCCCAAGCAACAATCCTTGAAATAAAACGCAAGACTTTTTTACCTATGAAAGTCATCTGACCATTCCTAGGGTTCAGTCCTTGTTTATGTGGTCAAGCTGCCAACCGGGACCAGGTCTTGTGTCCTCACTCAAGACATAGGAGAGAGGAAAGGAAGGAAACCCTTTGCAGTTAAGCACACTGCATGTCTTATTGACTGTAACTTAGTCATGTAACCACACCCAGCTCAAGGGGAGGCTTTTCATTCTGGCTTATAGCTGCCTGGGTTAAAAAGGGAGAAAAATTTCTCTTACTGAGGAAGGAAGTGAGAATGGATATGAGGACAACCAATAGTCTGCCATAAAGCATAACCAGAAACGCACAAGATGTATATGGGGGAATTTCAGAATGCTTCTCAAGAACACAGATAAGACGTGAACAGCTGGAAAGACAAACAATACTGTTGAATGGGAAGATTCAAAATCATAAAAATATCAGTTATCCTGGAGTTAATTTATAACTTTAAACATGTTCCCAATAAAAAACAGCACCAGGATTTTTTTTTTAACCAGGCA
>NW_004524596.1:15337762-15338715 GCF_000260255.1 Octodon degus
TATTCAGCCTCTAGGATTATTTCCAGATATCTGAAAACAAGTAAAGTTGGATGTGTACTTCCCAACTTCAGTCAGAATGAATTTGAAATACATCAAGCACACATTAATTACAAAATTAAAACAAAAGTACCAGGAAAAATCTTGAGAGAATGCTTTTATAACTGTGAGATGAAGAAAACCTTTCAATGAAAGCATACAATCCCCGAACCACAAAGTAAAATATCATTCCAATTACTTAAAAATAAATAGCAGCAAAACCACCATAAGCCATGTGAAAAATTAAAACAGTAAACTCAGAAAAGTATTTTCAATTCTTATCCTGAACAATGTTTGTTTCCTAATGTAGAAGGTGGTCGCTAAAATCAATAAAAAGCAAATACCACAAAAAAATGTACTGAAAAAATGTAGTTTCCTTTTAGATATATTTTAAATGCTGAAACTTAAGAGAGAAACCTAAGAATATATTGAGATATTACTTTTGCATAACATGCTACCAAAACTCAGTAACATATCAAGTTAGGAGTAATGTAAATAGGCAGGCAGTATCATAGATTGCTGATAGAGAAACAAATTTTCAGCCCCCAAGAAGGGTAGTTTGGTCTCTCCATCAGAATCGCCATTTGGGAGGTTGGGGATTGCAGGTCACGAGCAAGCCTAGAGCCTGGGTTCAGTCCTTAGCACTGCAGAAAACAAGTACGTCACATGCTCATAGTTTCTAATTTAGAAAATTTTTTTCTAGGAAACACATAGAATTCCTTGACACACAGACAAACTATCAGAGGTACAGTGTTGTCACAGTGACACCTTTTATAATAATGTAATATTTAGAAGCATCCTAATTGTCCCGTGGCAAAAAACAGTGAAATGTTTGCAGCCATAAAAAAAGAACGAGGAGACCATGGGCCAGGGTAGACAGAGCTCCCAGGCAGGTAAGTGGAGGCAGGCAGAGCCCC
>NW_004524596.1:15341280-15364197 GCF_000260255.1 Octodon degus
CTGAGTAAGAGCAGGTCCCAGTTAATTCTTTCAACTGTTGTGAGCCGATTTCTTGATGATTGCTGTTCTTTCTTAATTTGCCTCTCTCTCTAAGGTACAGGATGAAGCTTTACTATTAATTAATGTGCTTATCATCTCTCATGGCCAGGGCTGTTGGATATTTTTAATGTTTGTTAGCCATTTGCACTTCGTCTGAGAACCGTCTATTTCACTTAATTTTTAATTGGGTGGTCTCATCTTCTGAGCTCTTCCTATGTTCTAGATAGTAGTCTTGTGTCTGAGTAATGGCCGGCAACCTCTTCCCCGTTCTGCAGGTCATCTCGTCACTCTACTGACGTTTCCCTTGCTGTGCAGAAGGCAGATTGTCTGTCGCTGTCACAGATGTCTTACTGTGAACATTCACCACACAGTTCATCACTCCTTGTGACTTTATCACAGAGGAAAGAAACAGAAATCACTAGCTCATCTGTGGATTTGGGTTTGTGTGAGGTTAAGGTTTTGGAGCAGTTGAGCAGATGCGGGGATTGGATGGAGGGGGTGGGTTTCAAGTATTGGTGGGAGGGTGGGGGAGGGAATATCCCGCTCTGGGGCTTCTCTGGGCCACAGCTGAGGGCAGCAGCCTGCATAGTCCCTACAGAACAGACGCACTCTGCCAGGTGTGCACTCTGCATGGGCACACTGGACGGTCAGCCAGGCCGCCTTCTTCCTCTGCAAGAAGCGAGGCCAGGATGCAAAGTGATGGTGAGTGATCCACACCCATGCAAGAGGAGGCAGAGGGCAGCCAGAAGCAGGGAGGAGCTGTCCTCAGCCTCCCTCTAGAGAGCAGGTAGCCTGAGCAGAGCGAGGGGCCATGCCTGATGGTCCCAGGGTGCTCAGTGTCACAGCCACAGTCACAGGCAGCCTCAGCTGGTTTGAGACCTTCAGAATAGTCTCCTTTTGTGTGAGCCTGTGATGAGGCGTGAGGCCTGGGCCTCTGTCCGGTCGGGGTGGTGACTGGCCCTGCAAGAGTCAACCCCTGTCAAGGTAGTAGAGGGAGACACGGGTGAGACACTGGCTTTTGGAGCAGGAGATCCTGGTGCCTTGAGAGAAGCACTACCTTCCTCCTGCTTCCGCAGGGTTGGCGCAGCAGCCAAGAGTGTGGTGTTCAGGACGAGAGCGTGGCCTTAAGTCAGGAGATGCTTGGCATGTACAGGAGCGTGGTTCTTATTACTTCGGCAATTAGAACTCTCATTGATTGCCACACCTGCTGTGTGAACCATGGGAAGACAGTGGAGGATTCTAGGGCATCAAGGGGCATGTACCTCAACCAGGCCCAGGGTCAGCCTGCCGTTGGGGGCACATTGGCAGGTAGACAGACGGGACTCCCCTGCCTCACTCAGACTCCTCAAGGAAGTGAAGGGAGCGGTGTCAGTGACCTTCAGCTTCACACACTCCGTCCCACTAGTCCTTCAAGCAAGCCTACAAGTGGCGTGTTATCCCAGTCCGACAGATCAGGAAACAGCCCAGCAAGGTGACTTGACCAGAGCCGTGCCACAGCTCGTGGCAAAGTCCTTGCTGCCTGGGTCCTAGCTCAGCATCTGTCCCCGCTTCCCCACCCCCAGCCAGAGTTGAGCCGTGGCCACAGTCAGCGAGCGAGTCAGGGAGCCTGGCCTCGGGCGCTGGGCTTGGTTGGCCTCAGTATTCTTTTCGAAGTTTGCAGGCGTTTGCTTAGAGCGGCACATTGGATGGTTTCTTTTTTTCTCAGAGTGTCTGTCTGTCAGCAGAAGCACGGCCCGGGGCATGAGGCAGGCAGCCCTGAGATGCTCTCTGCGCCCCCTCTGCACTCAGGCACGGGTCCCAGCAGTGGCTGGAGTCCCAGGCCAGATGGCAGCGAGCTCCTGAGCACAGCCCTTCCCGACTGGCATGCAGGGGAATGGCGTTCTTTACAAGGCTCCCCCAGCCCGAAGTGGCTGCTGAGGAGGCCCAGAATGGGCATCTCCCTAAGATAGTCTGGATTCTTCTTCATGCCCAGGCCTGGGGCCTGTAAGCTTGGGTGGAAAGGACATTCTTCCCTGAAACCTCAGATTTTGCATAAGACATTACATAGAACCCAAAGTGTCAGACCGGCCACAAGGGAGCCGCCCTGGCTGGGGCAGCATGGCCCCGGCTCTCACCTCCTGCACGGAGCCATCTGGGCCCGAGAGGGCCTTTCCTCCTGCAGCAGGCCCGCCTTGTCTCAGCCTTCTGCCCCTAAAGGCTGACAACCCGCCCTGTGCTCTGTGGCAGGGCCACATTGCTCCTGATGCAGATTTTAAAGCCCTCTCCCTGGTGTCAGGGCTCGTGCGGGTTGATTCCAACTTGCCTGTCTTGCCTGGCTGTTCTCTGCCCAGGACCCAGTGCTCTGCCCTCCGCACCACCTTTCTGCTTTTGCCTCCTCTCCCTCTCCTTCCCTCTTCCTAGTTTATCCAGAGTTAGCCCCCCTGGCAAGCTTTTCTTGAGAAGCCCTCCCTGCCTTCACCAACTTGCCATGGTCTCTCCGCCCAAAGCCCCACAGCGCGTGCCTGGCAGAGAAGCACCTGATTCCTAGGTGATGTCAGCCACTTCCCTGATGATGTGTGTCAGCCTAGAGCCCTCATCTCGTTAACTAAAAAGGAGGAAGGATAAGCAGCTGTTGTCTCTTCCAGCAGCATCTAAATAACTTACTTTAATCTATTAAAATGTTAGCGTCTTGACATATTCCTGGGTTATGGGAGCTTTCCTCATGGTGAGGCAAGTCCATGTCCCATTGGGAGTTGATTGCTCGGGGCTAGCCAGCGCGGCAGAGAGCCCTTAGGCTGAGGTTGGGTTGGGATCGGTAGATCAAGCCTCCTGCAGACCTTTCTTTTCTGGAGATTCTCCTTGAACATGTACACATCTCTGTAGCTTGAGAAGATCCTGTCAAGATGAATGAGGCAATAACCATGTGGCCCGGGCCTGTCTTTCAGGGATTTGAAACTGGACAACATCCTCCTAGATGCAGAAGGCCACTGCAAGCTGGCGGACTTTGGGATGTGTAAGGAGGGCATTCTGAATGGCGTGACGACCACCACGTTCTGTGGCACTCCTGACTACATAGCTCCCGAGGTAAGAACCACACGCGGAGGTCCGCCTCGCCCTGGTGCCGGGACTGAGGCAGGGGGCCATCCTGCACACTGTGGTCATCCAGTGGCGCTTACTGCAGGCTCTGGAAGACCAGGGTGGATTCTAGGATGTGGAAACAGGAAGGTGAAAGGCTTGCTCGTTTTCCATAAGGATATGGTAGTGATGAAAGATGGTGAACTGAAAGTGATAGGTATCACCCACATCTGGACAGATGGAACAGCACTTCCATCCTCGCCAGAACCACCAGTGCACCTAGGACTGGGAGCAGTGTGTTGGCTTGTATCCCTGCTTTCACTTCTTAATGATCCAAATAAAGAAAGAGCATTGAACATGGCATCCATTAGCTTTCTCGGCCTTCATGAGGAATCCTTTGCCATGTCCAGCTTGGAGGCTCTTCTCCATAGTGGACGTGCAGGGTGGAACAAGAGGAGGGCTTTATAAACAGAGCACAGATGTTCATATTTATCCTCACTGTTGAGCTACCTGGTGTGAAAGCTGTTTGGTTATGTTGTTCATCACGAAGTGTTTTCTTTGAGACCCTGAAAGTCAGTCTTGCCCAAGTCAGGAGATACCTACTATGGGTCACTCACAGCCCTGCTTCTTTGTACCAGTTTAATCCAAGTGATCTTCATGGGTGTAGGAGCAGAAGGAAGTGCCAGGCCTGTTAAGCACTGTCCATGGTGGAAAGTGTTAGCACATTCAGACTTCCTTTCTTCTAATGGGCGTTGTTTGAGCACCTGCTAGACACAAACCAATATAGGTCCCCATCTCAAGGATTGTTTGGTTTAGAAGAAGTAACTGATACAGGAACAAGTAATTAAGCATAATAATATAATAAACAAGATGGTATCATCAGGGATCAAGAAAGGCTTCTTGAAACACCTGGAGGATGAGTTAGGTGTAAAGAGTAAAGATTTCCTTTGGCCTAAAGGGGGCAAAGATGAGAAGTGGAACAGAGCTAGGGTAGGGAGGAAGTTCAGTATCCCAGGGCTCTGAATATTTCTGAGACCAAGTCTGTGTTTCTGATCTGGGTACTCCTGGGACCCAACTTGCAGGTCTGGGTCTTAGTAATGATTTGTTGAATGGATGGATCAATGAATGGATGGATGGGTAGGTGGGTGGGTGGATGGATGAATGGATGGATGGATGGGTCAGTGGATGGGTGGATGGATGGATGGATCGATGGATGGATGGATCGATGGATGGATGGATCGATGGATGGATGGATCAACGGATGGGTGGATGGATGGATGGATGGATGGATGGATGGATGGATGGATGACTCGATGGATATATGGATGGATGGATGGATGGATGGATGGATGGATGGATGGATGGATGGATGGATGAATGGATCAATGAGAACTTGTGACATTTTTAACATAACCAGAACCAAGGGGTGAAACTGGCCTTTTCTGGGAAGGTAAGTAGCATAGTATAAACAGGGTTTCATAGTGCTTATAGTAATGAATGAGATTAGACTAAAGGACCCAGGAAAGTAGCCTTTCTGTGGGATCTTTGGCCCAGTCAGCGTTCCCTCAGAGGAGGGTCCTCATCAGATATGTCCCAGGAAAAAGGCAGGCCACAAAAGTGCAGATGAAGCAGAGAGCAAGGGGCAGATGACTGAGGGTCTTCACAGACCTGGAAACACATTGGGGCCCTAAACAGGTCTCAAGTGCATCATAGGGATGGCGAATTGTAGTGGGTAAATTTTCTTCAGAACTTTTGTCTTGTAAGGGATCTGAAAGGTGGCCGCTTCCCTGGTAACTTGTTCCCCTAGTGGAAGTACCACAAATTCACTCTTTAAGGGAAATAAGTGAAAGTGAGGCCATTCCACTTGCTCACTTTTCTCATCTGCCTCGTGTTTTCTGTCAGGAGAACTGCCCCATTCTTGTCCCTGTGTGAGTTGATCCCTGGGTCAGTGTTGACAGCCTGGGGCAGTAGTTTAGATCTTGGCCAAGACAGATGTTCACTTTACAATGAACCACACACCCACTGGCTTCCACACAAGGAGGCCCTGAGGTCTGTTTACAGGGTGGCCCGGGACTCTTCCTTCCTGCTCTGTCGTTCCCGCCCATGTGCAGAATCGCTAGGACACCAGGAGTGGCAAACCATCTCTGGTCTTGTGACAGGCAAGGAACAGCTGATACAGCAAGGCATTGCCACCCTTATCAAGGACTAGAGGGAAAATTGACATGAAATGTGGCCTCTACCGTGCCTAGCCCAGTGCTTGGCCCTCAGTGAACACTGGCTGGGTCACTGTCCTTGCCGTTGGTTGTATAGTAGGGCATGAAGAACAGTCTTGAGAAGGACAGACTGGACCAGAATGCCCCCATGTGCCCTTGGTGAGGTCATGAGGCATTTTTGAGCCTCAGCCTCATCCTCTTCCTGATTGGAAACACGGTGCCTGCCTTTCCCATCTGGGTAAGCTGTGCTGAGAACCTAATGCGATTACCCGTGGGAATGCTGCAAGAGCCATAAGCCTCTGTTCAAACAGGAGAGGCCGACCCTGAAACCAGAGCCACTTGCTGCAGTACCAGCTCTGCCCAGGGATTCTCTTCCCACCTGTACCCCTGGCTGAACTCTGATGCCCCTCCCTGTTCTCCATGTGGGGCCCTGCTCGCTGGGAAGTGGCTGCCAGCGCCGGCCACACCTGGCGTCACCAGGCCCCAACACCTGCTCCCATCGCCTGCCCCAGCTCTGCCCCATCAAGGCGTTGGTTGCCATGCCAGGGGCCCTGCACAGCATGCGAAGCCTTGCCCCTTTCACCATCTCCATTGCTGACAAAGCAAATAGGAAGCAACGAATGAGGGCCAAGCCTAAAAGGAATTTTACAGAAGATGTTACCTAAAGCAGCTGGGCTATCGAAGGGGCCCCGGGAAGGGTGGAGGGGGCCACCCTGTGGTTTCCATAGCACACCCAGCCTGAGCCAAGACAGGCCTCCTGCAGGTGGTCTCATCACACCAGCACCCCAGGCATCCTGACTTCCTGAGGCTAGAGGGTGGCCCTTAGTACCTGGCACGCCCTGCGCCCAGGGATAGTGAGAACATCCAGGAAGATATGCACTGTGATACAAGAATGCTGGCTCTCTCCAGTGTCTGTGATGGATTGGGCACAGTGGTAGGCCCAGAAGCGTGCTGGAGCCCTTACTCTTTGGGACGTTAGTGACGCCCCTGGGACACAGCTGGGCATGAAAAAAGTAAGATTCAGTAATGTATGTGATGTGCCTGCAAACTTTGGGACCGGCAGGGTCTGAGGGTATCAGGAGAAAGAGCTGTACTACTTGGGGAGGCTTTCTGAGGGAGACAGGGTGTGACCATGACCTTAAAGGACAGAAACTGGTGGTGCCAGGAAGCCATGAGGAGCCATCGGAGCTGCTGGATCTTTTAAGATGGGGAGGAACCCCATTTGGCTTTTGAACAGAGCAGATTTTCTGGCTCTGTAGGATGGGGGATCCCACGTCTCAGGCATGGCACCCTACCCACCGGGCCAAGGGCCCAAAAGTGTGAAGCAAGTGGGGTGCCAGCCCCTGACGACACAGAGCCTACTTTCTCAACTCCAGGATGAGAAGTTTCCTAAGCCATGCCTGTTTGTTAAACTTGGGCCTTGAGTCTTCCTCTTTAGTCCCAAGCGTTCCAGGATTACTCTAGAAGGACATTTAGTAGTAGTCATGTATACATTTAATCTAAGTGACTTTGAGTCTATCTATACATTTGGCCAGAGGAAAAAAGAGCGACAGAGCATTAGTAAGACCAGCAACCATGTCAAAGACCAAACACACCAGTCAGTCAAGGAGATAATGTGATTCTGGCTATGAGAGTAGAGAAAACACTCACGTGTGAGGTTGGCCTGGAAGAAGCGGCGCTCTGGGGCCTTTAAAAGGCAGGTAAATGTGAGGCTGGGGACTGTCTCAGGGCACCCATTCTGGGGCTGCACAGGAGCACGGTGGTCGTTGGTGGGTGCAACACAAGGAGCGGGGGAGACTTTTCTGTAATTTCCTTCCCAGGAGCACAGGGCTGGGGTCAATTTAACTTTGACACCATTGAAGGAAGACTATGGCTCTGGCCACCTCTGCATGCTGGCTACCTGTAAGGTGGGAGGCTGTGTCTCTCTCAGACTGCTTCCTCCCTTAACCCTGATTCTAGTGTCAGAATGTGTGGTTTTAGGTCCAGGGAGATGGCTCAGTGGCACAGTGCCTGCCTGGCAAGTGCAAGGTCCTGAGCTCCATCCCGGTACCAAAAAAAAAAAAAAAAAAAAAAAAAAAAAAAAATTGCCTCTAAATCCAAGTCAGAGACCTCATCTGGTACGCAAGGGAAGGTGTTTCCCCCATACTAGATTTTTACTCTGGATAGTTGGCGTCCAACGAAGTCTCCAACCTCACTTCTCACTGAATGTGCTGGTTTTAACTTTGAGGAACACTGGGCTCTGCTCCCTGGAGGAGCAAGTTGGACATGAAGGTGCAGCATTCGCGGCAGGGATCTGGCTGGGGACCCGTCTTGGGCAGCCCCTGATGCTGCCTGTTTCCTGAACAGATCCTGCAGGAGCTGGAGTATGGCCCCTCCGTGGACTGGTGGGCCCTCGGGGTGCTGATGTACGAGATGATGGCTGGGCAGCCCCCCTTTGAGGCCGACAACGAGGACGACCTGTTTGAATCCATCCTCCACGACGATGTGCTCTACCCTGTCTGGCTCAGCAAGGAGGCTGTCAGCATCCTGAAGGCTGTGAGTCACTGCCCTTGTCTGGGGCTTTGTTCCCTGGAACACACGCACACACGCACGCACACCTTCCTCTGCCTCTCTCCCGACTCTCCTTACTGTGGAGTTCAGGCTGGGCTCAAACGTACTGCTCAGAGTGAGGCCTGGGACAATTGCTCTTCTTGGGGAAAGGGACTGCGTGTGTGCTCCCTGCAACAATGTCTCCCACCTCTCAGAGGCAAATCCAACCCGTGTGTCACCCCCTTTGCCCTTACACTCCAGTGGGATCCTCCTTCTGTGCCACATGGGGCCTGTCTGCAGTGGGGAAGAGTAGAAGGAAGATGGCAGGGACATTTCCCATCTGAGTCCATGACAGCGTCACAGGAAAGGTGTCCACTCCGGATCCATGGCCCCCAGTATTTAGCTGTTTATGTGTGCACCTTTCAGAGAAGCTGTGTCACTGTCACAGATGATAGGTCGTCCTATGAGAGCGTTCAGAAATCTTCACATTGTTGTACTTTCTGTCTCTTTTGCACCATCTGTTTGTTGTTTGACCTCAGCCTCACCCAGCCTGCCCAGGCTGCCAGGACCCGGCTCTGGAAGCCGCCAGCGCTGTTCCCAGGCTCCACTGCACCTCCCTGCCTCGTGGCCCATTGGCACCGCGGCGGCCTGCTCTGGCAGTTATGACGGGGCTTCTGTGTCCCCTTTGCTGTGGCCCTTCCATGTGGATGCTTTCAAGCACTGGCTCTGTAGCACACTCACAGTGAGGTTCATTCAGGAAAGTTCCTTGAAAGCGCAGAGCCTGCCCCTGCCTGGGCCCCTCGCTCTGCTGCATTTACCCATGACGGCTGTGCCTCCTCTGACACCCTGGGTGCGCTATGTTATGTTTACCGCCTGTTTCCTTGCACAAGGAAGTTAGCTCCTGAGGGCAGGAACGGGGTCAGCTCGCTCCACAGAGGAACCCCGCGGCCGAGAGCCCAGCGTGCGCAGGGTGCTCAGCACTGGTGGAAGCCTGGAAGGCGGGCTCCCTGCGAGAGCTCCCCGGTGCTGAGCACTTCTCACTGCAGATGCGGTTGAAGGCCCCCAGGGGCCAAGCGGTGATGGGGCAGGCAACCCAAACGCGGGGGCAGAGTTCAGGGCAGCCCGTGCGTATCTCAGGGTATCCACTCCTCCGGTACAGCCACCTGCTACTCTGTAGCAGTGCAGATGTCACCTCAGTCCTGGCTTTCTTTAGCCTGAAACCTAGGCCTGTATTCAAAACTTCCTATACGGCAAATGATTATGACTCATTTAATCAGAAGGACCAGGGGAGCAAAGAGGCCTCAGGAGCACCTTGGGAGCCAGTCTTCAACCCCTGCTTGCTAGCGTCACCCTTTAGCACCTGTCTGGTCCCTAGGTGGACACATTCCAGCCACTGCCACCTCCTCCCCAGGACGAGCCCTGAGCCCTCCACCTCCACCCTGGCCCCACCCCCATTCTCTCTGCAGCCTGACGCTCCCTCCTTCTCTGGGACATGCCCTGCCCAGTGCCAGTCAGCCCTGCAGCTTAGGGGTGTGTGTCATCCCCGGACCCCCACACTCATCGCAGCCCAAGCTGACGTCATACTCATCACCCTTAATCTGCTCTACAGCTCCCAAGTCACTTCCATGCTCCTAGGCTCAGTGACTGTCCCCACGCGCCCCCCTGGCCTGCACAGGAGGATGTGTGCACACCATGACCTCGTCCTCTCCCTCCACATTTAGTCCATTAGAATCCATGCCCCTCCAAAAATGTTCCCTTCTGATTACTGTTCTCCATCTTCCTGTCATTCCCCCCCATGAGCCACTCCCTGGTCCCTTGGGGAACCCTGGGCCTCCTTGTCACCTTTGCACTTAGCATCCCCTGCCTCATGCCCTTTTAAAAACTAGGCACAACTGCACACTGTGGTCAGAGAAAGACTGGAATTTCAGTGTGGTCCCAGGTCCCACATGGGCCCCATCCACCACTTAGTGTCCCCTCAGTGGTGGGCGAGCCACACTCGCCCATGCATGAGTTCTTGGACCTCTGTGGCCTGGCCTGCCCTGGCTACTCTCTGCCTGCCCTCTGCCTGGATGAGTCGCTTCCCCATCCCTGGGACAAAACACCTAATACCTGACATAGACCACTACAAAGTGGCTCTGAGCAGGATTTGGAATTCATCAATCGGCTTTCCGTGTTTGTTTATGAGTCTGTCCCAGGCCTAGGGGACCTGCTTGGAGAATGGTGGCCACTGTGCTAGAAACGAACCTCTGTGCCACCAGTCCTAGTGGAGGCCTGTGTTGGTCTGTGATACTGTGACCCCTCAGAGGACAAGACAAAGCTGCAGTTGAGGACACATGGCTCCGGTTCCATTCCTGTAAGATAAAGGCTGCAGCTGCAGCCATTTGGCTGCTGCTCTAAATGTCAGCCTAGACCGGCTCTCTTAATTAGCGAAAGTTACTGCCTTTGTGCTAGCTTCTTTCGTGGGCTTTTGTACCCTTTACGTTCTGCACCCCAGACCCATGGAAACCTTATAAATACTTTGATTTGGAGAACTCCTGGTCTTTACTCCTCAAGAGTTCTGACCTTCCCAAATCCCCCAGAACTTGTCTCTTTCTTTAAGGCTTCACCATAACCCATTTTAGGAGGGTAGGGGCGAGGCCAAGTCCCTGGTAAACGCCTGCTACATAAAGGAGGAGAGGCTTGTTTTTGGCTCCCAGTGTCCATGGGTCAAGCCCACAGCTATGAGTTGAGATCATCTGCACTTTCTAAGGCAGAACGGGCATGGTGGAAGAACCAGGCTGAGAACCCCTGCCCAGCCCACAGCAGCCAGGGAACAAGAAGAGTGGAACCAGGCCAAGAATGAGCCCTTCCGGTCAGGCCCCAGTGACCCACTTCCAGCCACCGACCTCCTGGCAGCACCTGCGGCTGTGCACCCATCCATGTAATAACCAAGTGATGTTTACAGCACCCATGACCCAGTCACCTTCCAAAAGCCCCGCCTCTGAATGCATGGGGGGCATTTTAGACCTAAACCATAACCCATGCCAATCTCAGTGAATTGTTTGGGGGAATTATTGGTGCTTTCTCCACCTCCCTTAGTCTTCGGTGTGTTCTAGGAGGCCGAAGAGCGTCTCTCCTGCCTCCTACCCCTCATCACAGAGAGCAGTGCAGACCTGAGACTGACACAATCCTTGGAGGGCAGGTGCGCTGGGCTCCCAGTATCCAAAAAGGGCCCTGCAGCCTAACGCTGTCCAACTCCTCCAGGTTGGCTTTCCTCCAGGAAAGCTGAGTCTTGGCTGAGGAGGATGCCCCACACCATCCAGCAGGGAGGAACCTGCCATAGGACTAGTCTCCCAACTTCTCACCCTGAATGCTCTTCTCCTAGTTGATATACTAAGATTTTACTTACTTCATTACTTTCTTGCTTATTTGAATAGGTGATATACTCACTTGTTTGTTTGTTTTGAAACAGGATCTCGCTATGTAGTTCTGGCTAAGCTTGAACTTGGTATGTGGCGCACGCTGGCCTCAAACTCATGGTGACCATCCTGCCTCAGGATTCCGTAGCTGTGTTTCTACACCTAGTCACATGGTCTTTAAAAGAGGAAAAACTTCAAAAACAGATATATCAAAAAGTTTTCCATCCTGTCTGCAACAGTTTGTGTCTAGTTGTCCTTCCAAAGTCTCTTACCGTCATAGAATGGCTTCTGGAGTTTGATTGATTACTGTGGGTGTGGATGCTGCACCTGCCCTGGGGCAGGTAATTTGCAACACAGTGTAAGGAGAGGAGAGGGGCTAGCTAGCTCCCTGAGCAGCTGCCACTCCCTTTGCTCTCTGCTCTTTGCTGCCGACTTGAAAGTTTGCTCTCTGCCATGTGCAGCTCTGCCTTGGAGCCAGCTGAGTATGGACTGAAACCTCCACTAACTGTGAGCTAAATAAACCTTTCCTTCCTTCATTTTGAGTGGAGGGTATTTGTCCCAGCAACGAGAAAAGAGTAACTGAGACACTGTCCTTATTTTTATCTGCCCATTTCCTGCACCCCCAAGCCCATGGATGACTGTGTTTTACAGATGTTTTAATATATTCTTCCAGAGTTTCTTTAGGTATCTATGTTGATTGTTACTTTTACAAGTGTTAGAAGGCTGTACATATATCTTGTTTTCTCTGGATGGGGAATCCCAACAGACAGGTACCCTTGGTTCTGCCTATCCTTCCACCTTGCAACTGTGGTGGGGGCAGCTGCCACACAGGTCACTGAGGCTCCTGGGTGACTGTAGGGGTGGACACAGGAACTTCCTCCTGCTTTACTTCCCAGAGCCCCATCTGGCACCCAAGAATAGCCTGTAGCACCTGAGGAAGCAGGGAGCCACGTCCAGTTGAGCTGGCCACTGCCTGGGCCCTGACACCGGCTCAGCCACCTTCCTGTGTGCCCTTCCTGTGGACCAGCAGCCAAGCCCCCTCATGTCTTCTCTCTTATAACGCAGGCCAGCAGTTCTTCAGGAGGACAGATTGTGCAGCCCCCACAGACACACCCACTCGGCAATGTCTCCAGATGTCTTCATTGACACAGCTTGGCACCAGGCCCGTGATCACTAGCATGAAAAGGGTGGAAGCCAAGGGGTCCCCCAAACAGCCCCCCAGGTGCAGGACAGTCCCCACAGCCAAGTATGTCTCCAAAATGACAGTGGCCCTGAGACTGAGAAACCTGGACCCGAAAAGAATGAGCAGTCCACGGTCTTTCTGCGTTAGCTGGTGGTATCTCGGAGCAGACCAGCAGCACAGGAGGGCTCCCCAGGATGTTCCTCCCTGGCAGACACCCCACCCCAGAAGGCGGGGCAGGAAGAACCGAGGAAGTGAGCAGGAGCCTTCTCCTCCCCTGGCCTTGGGACACCGCACTTCCTCACATTGTGTCTTGGCTCTAGAGCCAGAGCAGGTTTTCTGTGACTGTGGCTGTGAGCTGTCCCTGAGAACTGCTGCCTGTGTGAAGGTGACACTGGCTGTTTGTATTGTAGAATTTTAGGGTTCAGAACCTATGCAACAGTAAGTGGCCATCCTGCCGCCTCTCTTCTTCTTCATGTCACCTTCAGGCCCAGCCTCACGCCCCTGCTGAGTCTTTACACTTCACCAGGTGCTCAGTAAGAGGCAGATATTAAGCCAGGTGCTGTGAAGAGCAGACAGGCCAAGGAAAAAGATATTCAGATAAACTCTAATGTGTATAAGCAAACACAGAACCCAGCCTGTCCACAGAGGAGAGGATCTGGGCATGCTGCAGGAGGAAACAGCCTTTTGACTGGTTCTCAGCGAGCCCCTGGGCCTGGAAAGGGGCATTCAGCCCAAGCGGCTAAAGGGGCAGGGGCTCAGCGAGCCTGGCAAGGCTCTGAGGGCAGTAGTCCTATGAGGCAGATGGAAAAGCACATACCGCGGGCCATCAGGGTGTTGCAGCAGGGGTGACCTCTCTGGTAGAAAGATTAGGAAAAGGAACTGCGTCTCCAGGCCCCGTCCCCTGCCCCCTGCCCCCTGCCCCCTGCCCCCTCCCCTTAACATCTAGCCTACACCCCTGCACTCCATTTTCCAGCACATCGGTTCAGGGATGAGAGGAGGCTCTTCCTGTCCCAGAAGGTCTCCTTTGCCGATGAGTCCTGAAACTCAATTGTTATAGATTTGCCCTGGAATGCCTTTTGTCCTGTCCAGTTTCTTTGCTTAGATATAGATGTGCAGCTTTCACCCAGTGAAGTGTACTGCTTCGTCTCGAACATGTGCACACCTACGCACAGCACACGCACATGCACGCGTGTGTATGCATGCACCACGTGTGCGTGCCTGTATTCTGAATGGCTGCCCAACATGTTCCCACCTGCCAGCACTTCAGCTGAAGTTGTATTGCTGCTGTCAGTGCAAGAGACGTGTGGCATCAGCACTGCCCCCTTTAATGAACTCCACTGGGCATATGGGGGTCACAGGACACCTCCAAACAGTATGAAGCATGCCAGTGTGGTTTAGAAAGTGACAAGCGGCCAGGTCCAGGAAGAGAAGAGAGACAGGAAGTGCATCTGACCGTTTACCTGAGGACATGTAGCTGGTCCCTCCTCGCCCCAGTGGCCTTGCCCTCTCACTGTGAATGAGTTGGTCTGATGGTGACAGCTTGAGATTCTGAGAGTTCGTCAGAGCCTGCCATCCTAATCTCAGCTCGGTACCTTGCCAGCTGTGTGCCTGTGCCCGTTAGTTAACCTCTCTCTGCCTCAAGTGCCGCCCTTGTGCACCAGCACTAATGGGGTAAACAGGAAGTAAGTGAACCCCACTGCTTCAGCTAGAATGGTGGCCGGCACTCGCTGCACCTCAGCAAGCGACTGCGTTCCGAGTAGTAGGGCTCCTCACAGCGCACAAGCAGGCCTGGGAGGTGGCTGGCGCTGCTGCCGCACTGACTTCCACCTGCCACCTGTGGGTGACGGTGCTGTGTCCTCCTCCCGCAGTTCATGACCAAGAACCCGCACAAGCGTCTGGGCTGTGTGGCCGCGCAGAATGGTGAGGACGCCATCAAGCAGCACCCATTTTTCAAGGAGATCGACTGGGTGCTCCTGGAGCAGAAGAAGATCAAGCCGCCCTTCAAGCCGAGAATCGTAAGTCAGTCCCGAGCCCTCGCCCCTCGGTCAAGCCGGCCACTCGCTTCTCACTGTGTACGCCCCGGCAGCAGGGCCTGCTTCATGATGACAAAAGACAGAGTGGCCAAAGATGTCCCTGTGGCCGGTCTCTCAGGCCTAAGTGTTGACTGAAAACATGTAGCCTGTGGCAGTAGCCAGGATGACAGGTTATGTGGTCATGGAGAAGAACCTCTCCCTTCAGTCCACATTTACTTACTCCTGTGGATCACATAGCTCCAGATGATGCTGGCCTCCCAGTCCGGGGACACATAAGGTGTCCTTGTAGATTAATGGGGCTCTTCTTAAAGGAGCCATTTAAAGGAAAACGACTCTTTTTGTGGTCATGTGGCACTAGTCGGGGCATGAAGTCAAGGCTCTGACTGTCCAGGGGACACCTGTGGGAGCTCATCTTCCTGGGACCTTCCGCAGAGGCCCCTCTGCTCTCAGTCAGACACAGGCTTGTGGGATGCCTATCACCAGCAAGGGAAAAAGGGTGTCTGGAGCTCAGGGGTTGAGGAGGAACTTGTCTCAGAAAACAAAGACCACATCTTGGTAGTGGCCTTCTGCTGGCGCGCACAGGCCTGGCAGCGCACTTCTGGTGGGAAGAAGTAGGTGCAGGGGGTCTTAATTCTTAATTTTGTAGTGAGGATGCAGTGAGGCCATCGGCTGTCCAGGTGGAGAGTGTTGGAGGCCAGCTGGCCAGCTTGTGGAGCTGAGGTGGGGACTGTGACAAGGAGATCATGGGCCAGGAGCCCAGAGCTACGAGGCAGGGGCCCCAGGCAGGGAAGCCTCAGGACCACCCAGCCGACTCCCACTGACCTGCATTCTGGCCGAGCAGAGCCCTCTGTACTACCAAGTATGGAGAAGGTGCTCTGCGCATCTGCAGAGAAGAATCCCATTCTCCTCGAGGGGCCACCACCCGTAGTGCCGCTGTGCCTAGAAGTGCTCTGTGAGGTGACCCTCAGCTGATGGGCCATGAGCCTGGCACAGGCGCCAAGCCTGGGTTTTGATCCTGTCATCGTCCTTCATGTGTGTCCCCCTTTGGTTTGCATGGCTTTTGCAGGGGAGCACACAGCTTGGGACAGGCTAGAAGTAGATTCATCTTTCTCTGTTAACCTCTCCTGCACCCTGACCTAACCACACCCCGGGGCCCCTTGCCAAGCCCAGGAAAGTTCTGGGTGCCAGCTCCTCAGGCTGATGTCCCCCACTGCCACAGGCCTCCCTGCATGTGCCTTCCTGCCTGATAGCTGGGGCCTCCATGGGTGGTCATGAAGGACAAGACTAAATGGAGAAAGTCGTTCACCAGAGGCCTAGCAGAAAAGCAAGAAAAACTAAAGACTTAGATCTGAGGGTGAATTTACAGTAGATTTCGTCTAAGTTAATCAATGCCAAGAAACATGGAGAGTAGGCACAAGTAAAGAGCTGAGGCCCAAACGACAGAAACTCAGGAAGCCATCGGAAGCCAAGCAGATATCGGGGTCCACAAGATGCTGTGAACTTCCTCTAGAGTCTCGGTGAACACAAGCCCTTGAAGCAGGCCCAGGGAGCACTGGGTTTGGCTGAGCCAGATGGGGGTGGAGAAGCAGCCTCCCATCAGGTGTAGAGAGGTCTGGAAAGTGGGCGGCGAGGGCGTGAGGGGAGCTCAGGTGTGCTAGTCGGCAGAGAGGCCCTTGGAGGGAAGGACGGAGGAAAGCGCTCTGGCCGTAACATCCAAAGGCCATTTTAACATATGGATGTATAGACAAGCCTCTCCCTGAGTGTGGTAGACGCCAAGAGCTCGACTGTCAGAGGCCTCTACTGGATGATCTTATGCAGCCCTAGTGGAGCTGCACACTCTGGGGTTGAAGTCACATTGAGACACTTCAGTCCCTAAGCTCTTTCTGAGGCCCCAGCAGTTCTTCACAGGGACTTCCTGTCTTTCGAGTGAGACCTGCTCAGTAAGGGCACAGACCTCCAAGGAGTCACACCTGGCGCCCAGCCCCTCTTCGTGAGGGAAGTGGGGGAGGACTATGGGCGTGAGCTTTGGGCAGAGCTCACAACACAGGAGAGAGGCCTAAGTGCGGAGAGAACCCGGGGGAGGTGCACACCTCACCAGTGCAGGCTCACACAGCCTGGAGGCTGCTTCCTGCTGTCCTCCGCCCCTTGCAGTGGTGCTACTCGGCAGGAATCTGAAGAGCCCTGAACTAGCAGGAGGAAGTACTTCCATGGCTGAAAGTCCCAGAGCAAAGGCCCCTTCTGAGAGGGTGGCATAGAGAAAGGACCTGTCTCGTCCAGATGCCCCCAACACTCGGCTCCTAAAGATAGCCCTCGGCATCACCAGGGAGACCTTCTGCCCATGTACCTGTGGTGCCCCCAAGACCTTAACGTGATATCCTCAGGTTATCGTGGGGTGTGAGGGACTCCAAGGAGGGCATTATTAGGCTGGTGTGATTTCAGCCGGGAGGAGAGTCAGGCAGCAGAATGCATGGGGCATGGTGCTGGGGGGCGAGGGCAGGGCTTTCTGGTCATACTCGGCTGACCCACATGGGTTCCTACAGGGCACTCAGTTACAGGTCCTCGGAGCTGTGTTCATTTTCCTTGAATACCTGATCACATGTCTGTCCCCAGGATCTGAGCATTCTCTCAAGAGAAAACCCAAGTTAGAAAAGAAGGGTAGCTCGTAGCTGCCTTCCTATCAGAAGTATGCCCCTAAGTGGAATGCTCTTTCCTGAACCAAGAAGCCAGCTTTGCTCCTGTAGGCTAGAGTTTGGCAAAAACAGATGTGCAGTTGACTGAAGGTACTCAATGACTCAGAAAGCCCAGCAGGGCCAGTGTGAAAACTCACACCAAGTGCTTACAAGCCTCCCCTCAGCAAGTCGGGGGCCCAGGGCATGTGCCAGGCTCAGGTGGCAGCAGCAAGCACACTTGTGTGCTCCCTAAGCAGGGGCAGGATGCCACCCACTAGCAGTCACTGGGGAGACACTGGGGAGTGAGACAGGACCCCGCAGAAGTCATCCTTCTGCCCCTAGGGCGGGGCCTCCATGGAGCCTGGCTTTCCGAGGGCTGAGGTGTCATAGAACTTGAATCCACATCTGTTGCCTTCCTAGGAGAGCTGTGGAGGAAAGGGCTGTGACAGAGGGAACAAAGTAAGCTAGCTCAGAGCCCGGTCCTGGGATAGAGCGGCTAGGATGGTGTGAGGTCCTGGGATCCTGGGCCTCGGACAGAGTCCGCATCAGAGGGAAGGCAGCGCAGGAAGGGAACGATCAGCTGTCACAGACATCAGTAACCCCACAGGGAGAGGCAGTTGCAAGGAGACGGTGTCATGTGTGCAAAGGGGCCAGGAAGGCAGGTGCACCGACGTGCCTCATGTGGGACTACACCTCCACAGGGTGCCTGCCAGTCAAGGGCTGCAGCCTGGAGGCAGCTCCTGGGCCCTCACACCAGGATGCCGCCACCCCCAGAAACCTACTCAGTAGGTACCACCTGGCTTCTCTGCATCACCTGGTGGGGGGATATCCTGCCAGTCTGATTGAAGAAGGAATTTAACGGGTCTCTTGTTGGTGCTAGAGGCGAGGCCAGAATTTTCATAGCAGCCAGTCTCGGATATGAGAAAGGCCTAGTCACAGCAGAATGTTTGTCCAGAGCTCCGGGCCCTGCCCTCCCACCACACACATGCGCACTGCCTCTGCCCACGGGGCTGAATGTGCGTCAGGAGAACAGCTCCAGGCCTGCCTCCCACCCCTCTGCAGGAAGCTCCTGCCCCACTCAAGATAGGGAGGTTGTCCAGGTTTCTGGTCAGAATTTGGCCTTTGGCTGTGTTCCATCATATCTCAGCTCGCTGGGTCCCTCTGGGCTTTTGCCTTCCTGAGGAGTTTGCAAAGCTGAGATTTCTGTTTCCCTGGCGCACAGACCTCCCTCTGTGACCCCTTCCCTTATTTCCCCCTAGGTTTCCTGCATTCAGGTTTGCTCTTTGTCCTGACCTCACCCGGGACACCTCTCAGTGGCCTCTGCTTCAGCATGGAGAGGTCCCTCTCATTTGTCCTCCACATTCCAGGGTATATCTCTGCTGGCCGCCCTCTACCCACCCACACACCGAGCTGATTTTGTGCAAGTGATCTGCCATCCGTGCCTACCGAGGACGTTATGCCAACACGTACTCAAATCTGTGTTCTGAGGGCATCTGGCTTCAGAGCTGGGGTGCACAGAGGGGGCCGTTGGATGGCGGCACCCACCGGTGGGGGGCAGGTGAGCAGGACAGCCGACCTGGCTGGTGCCGAAGCCTTTGTTCCAGAACAAAATGCCCACCCAGAGTCTCCTGGAATGTCCACGGGGGATTTTCTTGCAGGACGGTGATGTTAGCTAATCACCAGTGGAAGCAGCACACGTGGCTCTGGTGCTGCCGGTGGGCTCACCTTCTTTGGGGATGATAAGGACAGAGTGACGTGTTTGGGTGAAGGGATCATCTGACCTTACAGATCTCGGGGACATTCTGCTTGCTCCTGGCTTTCCTCTTGGCCCCCATTCCTTGCCCCCCAAGTGTAGACCGTGAGACATGGCTCCCAGGGCCTCCCCGCCGACATGGGGGTCGCCAGTGTAGGAGGGAGAGCTCCGCCTCCCCAGAGACCAAGCCGCCCTCAGTGAGCACCACAAGCAATGAGGGAAATGCTGGCCGAGTAAACTTCTCTTGTGTACGTGTTCTCTCTTTTCAAGTTTGCTTCAGTGTGAATGTCCCTCTTTAAGGTAAGGCCTCCAGAGTGGGGAGTCTCTCCAGGTAGGTGAGCCCACAGGCCCGGTGACACAGAAGCCCCTTTCAACCTCATGATCGTCTCCATCCAGCCATCCATGCTGCATGGCAGGACCCTGAGGGAGGCCCCTCCTGCATGCTCCTGCATGACTGGGCTGTGCTGAGAGAAAACCTGGGAAGTGGGCTCGTGACCCTCACACCCTCACTGACCGAGAGGCCCGAGGAAGAGCCCAGCTGAGTCGGCAGCCCCTTCCCCGAAGCCAGCCCAGCTGCCCGGAGACTTGAGAACACAAGGCCAGGGGACTGTTAGGTGCAGTTCTCATCTTCCACCTGCCGGCGCAGGAGCAGGAGCAGGACTCACCAAGGACACCCAGCCTGCACCCGCGCCATGACGAGAAGCCTTGTGACCCTAGAGGCCACGGGCTCCCTCGCAGTTCGGCTCTCACCCAGGGCTGGAAATGGCCAGAAACCTGATTATAGTAGTTGGCTCAGGTGGTGGCATGGCACAGTGGAGAGGGACTGGCTCTGACTTCAGGGAGACCTGGACTGGAATAAGCTTGCTCTCTCAGAACAGCCATGCGGTCCTGAGGATTCGCCTCTGACCTGGACCCCTGGCCTCCAGACCTGTGAAGTGGGCTGAGGATACTCCCTCATGGCGCTATCAACAGGGTGTAACAAACATGAGAGAGCTACTTTGCGCCTTGTATCTGTTGGGGAACCATTGAACCCTCTCTCCCTTAGCCACCCCCTTCCCACACCTGTGCAAGCCTCTTCCTCTTGCCCAGTACTCTGGGAGCCAGAGCTCAGGATCTCGTCAGTGGTGATATGTAGAGGCTGGCTTAGGAATCCAACTGAGGCAGGTGCCAACATGCCCTGTGGGTGCTCCCAGCAGTCAGCACGGTGCCTGATGTACACTGAGTAGTTGGGGCAGGGTCGGCTGGTGCAGACCAGCTCCTGGGGGCTGGGGCAGGCATCTAGAGGAGGCGCGGGGTGGCTCTAACAGGAAAAAAGGCTCTGGGAAGAAACAGCTCCGAAGGCCTTAGAGCCCAGTCCTCCAAGAGCACTGGCTGAGCTGGTAGAATGCCCAGAGAAAGGGGACACAGCAGAAGGCTACCTCACCCCAGATGCCCAGTCCCAGCCTTTTCCCGCTGGAGGTCGTGTCCCGCATTTCTTCATGGTACCAGCGGCCCTCTTTTTTTTTTTACACATTGCTCACCACCTTCACCCTCCCTTATTCCTGTTCGGTGCTGGTTTTGCTCAACTAGCTGTTCACAGCCCAGGCCTCGTCGCTGGTGAGATGCCACACCAGAACAGCAGTGTCTGTGGCCCACTAAACTGCACAGGTGTGCTGGGACATCCTGTACCCTGCAGAAGAGATTCTGCCATTGAAGAATTCCTTGAGAGTAGGAATCTTCCTGTGGCCTGGGTGGCGGACCCACCACCACCCATATTGGTCCATCCTCACCCCAGTTCCCCTTCAGGGCGTCTGGCTCTGGCTGGGCTGGCCTGGGCCTAGTTGGCATCTCTATTATGCTCCTTCATTCTCTTGATGACTGAGTGGCTGTTAGGTTGGGCTGGGTCTTCATGGGTCCATCTAAGTAGTGTTTGTTGAATACGTCGCTGACCTACAGGTGCTTGAAGGTACACACAGGGCCTGCCTGGGAGCTGCTTCCTCGGGTGTGTGTGATGCAAGGAAGCAGAAACAGGAGAAATCAAGAGGGCTTGCTACAGGGGAGGCCCCACAGAGAAAAGCTGGAAGGGTTAGGAAGAGGAAGGCGCCTGGGCAAGGATATACAGGGGCCATTTCCAGTCAGCAGGGGTTTATGGAAACATGCTTGGCACTTTGTTTGCAGCCCTGAAAGGGAAGGCTGGCAAAAGCAGGGGAAAAAGCCCCTGCCGACACTAATGACAACACCTTCAGATGTATAAGGAGCAGAAGAAAACTACAGCGTGAAATACTCAAGGAATAATGGGCGATAGGGTAAAGGGCAGAATTTTGCCAATGCTGATGCATATTGGGGAGAGGAGTTTTGAACCTTGAGTCTCATGGTTGGGGACAGGGGCTGAGTGTGACATGAAGGCCCCACGAAACAGGGTGAGAGTGAGGCCTTCTGTGGTCCCAGGAGGCTTGTCAGGGCACTGCTCCCCCTCAGACTTAGAGAAGGTCCCTGTCAAGTAGGGCGTCACTGCCGGAGTGCCAGTTCTCTCCTGCAGCCTCAGGGAGAGGGCAGACAGGCTGTCTACACGGAGGCTGGTTTGGTGCATCTGAGTAGGAGACAGAACCCACCCCCTTCCCCCCCAAGAAGGGACTCCATCCTCCAGTCCCCAAACCCTAAACCAGCATCCGCTCTTTGAAGAATGCGGGTAATTCTCGACACTGACAGAGTCCCCAAGCTCGCATCCATCTCCCAGACTAAGACTGACCGTCTGAGGCCCATCTGTGGAGGCAGAAGCTCCAGGGGCTGCAGTTTTGCATTTGTGGGCGTCACTGCCCTGTTTGTTTCCCTTGCTTTAGACTAGACTTAGCATCCCAGTGGTTTTCTAGAATTCCAGGATCTGGCAGTGCACAATCGGCTTGTGAAAGCTCATTTTGAAGTTCCACGTGGATCCCTCTCTTCCGGGTGACCTGGCCTGCCTGCATGGACGCAGGCTACCTTCCCTCTGTGGTTTTCTAGTGGCTCCTTTCTGGGACCTATTCCTCTTTGAAAGAGTTTGTTTTCCTAGAGCACAGAGCTTGGATGGCAGTGAAATATGTCAGGTGTGTGAGCCCAGCGGGTGTGGACGAACTTGGAGTGTGTCTGGGCCCACGAGATCTGAGATCCACTTGCCCTCAGTAGGGGATGCGGAGATAAGCCCTGCGGTGCGGGGCTGTGTCAGCTGAGCTGGCCTAGGAACTAAGCCAGACCCGGGGACTTTGGCCAGGTCTCTGCTGGTGTTGGGCAGCAACAGGATTTGCAGTCTTCCTGGGGAGGCGTGGCAGCCTTGGGCCACAGGTACCTGGAATGTGTAAGTGTTCCACCAAATAATTCAGAATAGTCACCCCAAAATAGAGCAGTCCAGAATTATGCACCTACCTGTAAGCTGAAGGAGGAAAGCTCGAGAGTGGGGGGTGGGGGTGCCGGGCCCTACTGCAACCCCACTGCCAAGGCCAATCAGGGGTGCCCCTACTCCCTTTCTATAAAACAAATCATTGAAGTGATCCTTAAGGTTTCTTCTAGCCCCTACCCTTCCATGTAAACGTGTTTTATGATGGCAGGGACTTACAGGGTATTAAATCAACTTTAGTGCAACAAAATTTACATACACTACATGCTAGTGTTTATACCACTGAGCTACACCCTCCGCTACACCCTAACATGTATCAGTGTATACACGTGCACACGCACATACACACACACACACACACACACACACACACTGTGCACTGCATAAAAGAACATCTCTGCCCTCCCCCAAAATCCCCAGGTCCCCTGAGCCACAAACAGTTCTCATCTGCTGTCACCAATAATTAGATTTGAGCTTCCTTGGGGGTCTCACATGGATGGAGCGACATTGCCTACCTTTTTACCTGTCTGGCCTCTTTTCATTCCACACCATGTTTTCAAAGGTGAGACTCTTCAATCACATTCTAAAAACATTCAATCGCACACTCAAAAAATTCAATCACATGTAGGGGTGGGGAGAAAACTTAGCAGCTTAAGTGTCTGCCTGGCAAGTACAAGGCCCTGAGTTTGATCCCCAG
>NW_004524596.1:15364317-15412399 GCF_000260255.1 Octodon degus
TAGACTGATTCCATCACATACTTCCCCCCACACACACATGCTCATCGCCTACTGGATCCCCATGTCCTTGTCACCCAGCAGTCAAGGGCTGCACTGTGTGGTTGCTCCCCCAAGGGAAAGGGGCTCAGCTGCCTTGCTGGCAGGTGTCCCCAGCGTTTTGCATCCTTCCTGGCGTACAGCAGGTGTTAATCTAAATCAGCAATTAAGTGAATTCAGTAGATCTATGCCATTTGTCTAGGGCACATTTCCCAAATCCTTCTGTAAATTCTCTTATCTCCTTCTGTGCCCCCCCCCCCCCCAACTTGTTCCTTCTATGCCTGGAAATTGGGGCAGCTAGATCCTGTAGTAGGAAAGCTGAAATCACTGTTGAATGGTGAAAGGAGGTGGGTGACCTCATCTCGATGCAAGAGGCGCACGTTCGCATGTTTGCAATTCCTGTTTCAAAGCCAGCAGGCAGCACAATAATAAGTCCTAGGCCAAGAGAACTGATCTCTATCTAGAACATTTTCATAAATAAGGCAAGGGGGCAGATTGGCTAGTGGAAGAACATGACCTTTGCCAGGCCCATCCTGGAAGTGTCTCCTTTAGTACCAAAAATATCCCTGGAATGGCTAGACCCCACCAGCTGTTCGCAGTGCGGATCCGTGAGAAGGGGATCCTGAGTGAGGCGGGCCTGCACCGGGAGAGTGAGGGCAGCGTGGCCACCGCTGGCGCACCTGCTTCCAGCAGGAGACCAAGGCTTCCCATGCGCCCCGCCTGAATCCTGCCACTGCACGTCCCATTGCTCAGCAAGAGCAGGCCCCAGGCAGGCCACGGCAGGCAGGGGCTGCTTCTCCTCCAAGGGCTGTTTCTGGATTCCCAGACCATGTTTTCTCCATCGTGTTTGGGCTCTGGACCCCAGAGACCTATTGATCCTATTTCAGAGTTCATGCAGCCCAGGTTGTCAAGTCACTTTAGTGAGTCAGATGCAAGGGAAAAAAATGAATAAAGCATAGGATAAGTGAGGGGAGAGTAGAATAGGAGTGGAGAGAGAGAATGGGAAGGGATGGGGTATTAGAGTACAGAACTTTTCACAGGTAGTAAACTAGAGCTTGCTGAGTTTTTCAGGGTGCCGGCGCGAGTTGTGCAATAGCTCATGTGTAAAATGTATTTCTTGCTTGTGGTCATAGTGCAGCCTTTCTAAGGGCGATGCCCTGCTGCACCTCTGCTGTCTAAGAAATGACCCCAGAAGGCCTAGTGGGGGTGGTGGCCTCATGCACTCTGGGGAGCGTGGAGCCAGAACACAATGGTTTGTTTTTAGTACAGCACCGCTGCTGGCAGCAACCACTGCACTTGAGGCTTGTGCCAGGCAGAGTGCTTCAGACCTGCATGCAGACAGCCGCACAGAGGCCTCCTGTGGTGGCAGCTCGTGGTGGGAGGCGGTTGGCACTTGCCAGGGAACCCAGCCTCTGGGTCAGAGAAGCTGAACTCAGGTCTTCCTGGCAACGGCCAGCTGTTTAACGCCTTGGAGGCTGATTCCCATCTTCGCAGCAGTGGGCATGTGCTGGCACTGGCTGCCCTTAGGGTGGCGTGGGATATGTGAGTCAGGTGTCCAGGCCCTTAGAGCGGTACTAGCACCTGGCCAGGTCCACAGTAGGAACTTTGCTGTGTTTTCCACATGAAAAACATGAGGCTGTCCCTGGCAAATGGCAGGGTGGGAACCTGAGGTGGATGCCACACAGAGCTCATCTCTGGGAAAAGATAGGCACTAGCTGAGATGTCGTTTAACCTCAGTTTCAAGAAGTGCAGGAAAGAATAGCACGGAGTGGCAGGAGGTCAAGGCATAGGAGGGAGAGCTCAGGTCCCAGGCGAATCTCCCTTCCCGCACAGCTGCACCGGGCCCTCCTCTCACGGCAGGTTTCGGAGCTCCTCTGCAGCCCTGAGCTGGGGAGTGAGCCTGTACTGGCTCAGATTTCTGCTCATGGAGAATGGCGGGCTCAGCTGCACAGAGAAAGCCTCGTGCTGTCTGCTGGGCTGTGGGCAGGGAGCCAGTCAGCTAAAGGGGAGCAGGCAAGGCCAGGCTGGGCTCTGCTGGTGGCAGCAGCTGTTCCAGGCCTGCCTTGTCTGCCAGGGTGCCTGCCTTGTCAGGGTGCCAAAACCCAGGAGCCACCTGGGCCGGGAGCGGGCCTGGCCTGTGTCATGTTAGTGTACGCTGTATCCACACACTGGGTGATATGAGTGTGCCCCGACAATGTGGACTCATCTGTGATTACAGGCCCCAGATAACCCTTAGCTGGATCTTATGCTTTGTATTTTTGGAGTCAGCAGTTGGAGCCAGAGTGTACCTCTATGTGGACCTGGGCTGGGCTGGGAGGACTGGGTCCCACCCTTCAGAACCACCCAGCAGGTTGCATTCTCCAAGAAGAATGGGAAAAGAGGGCCCTGGAGCTAAGGCCTTTGGTTTGCCTGCTTTTAAAAGAACTCTCTTTTAAAGTTGGGTTGTGGTATGCACACCTGTAAGCCCAGGTATTCAGGAGCCTGAGGCCAGAGGGTCACAAGTTCCAGCCTAGCCTGGGAAACTTAGTGAGAACCTGTCTCAAAGTAAAATCTTAAAAGGGCCAAGAGTCAGTGGTAGAGTGCTTGCCTCGCTTGTGTGAGGCCTGGGTTCCATTCCAAGTCGTGGGTGAGAAAAAAGAGACCTATGCGAAGAGCCTTTAGGGAATCAGACTATGCTGGGGAACTGTCTCAGCCCATTCCCTACGGGACCCCTGTGGTCCAAGGGGCTGGAGCGAAAGGACACTGCCAGGTTCTGGAAGTAGTTCTTCACTGAAGAACTGAGAACCTGGGAGTAAATTTTCTACCAGGAAAATCCAAATGTGCCCCCACAAACAGCTTCTCCGTGGTGTGTCACATGGTCCTGTGGGACCCCAGGGCCACTCCTCAAGGGGAGGTGCCAACAAACTGCAACCAAACTCACCCTCTACCTGCTTTGGGACAGCACACTATCTCTTTCAGTGGTTGAAGAATTGCTACATGACACATGAAAATTCTAAGCCCAGTCCATGGCTTTGTTGGAACCCCACTGGTAGCGGTGACATGGCAGGACAGGGGTGGGAGCTCCAGGCTAAGGAAGTTTCAGGTCTTCACTTCTGCTTGGAATGATTGCTCCATAGGATGTGCAGGCAGAAGCAGGCTCGAGCGTCCCTTTGAAAAGCTCTCCAGACCCACAACAGACAGGACTGTGTTGCGGGCTTCTGCAGGAGCAGGGCTCACCCAGCAGGTATGCATCGGCTCTGCCCTCCTGGAGGCTCCCAAATGTGCACTGTCCCCAACCCGGCCTTCAGGGACAGCCGGGAGCAAGTGTCAGAATGCACGTTTCGTAGCAACCTGCCCTTCCGTAGCTAGTTCACGGACAGTCGTAGCCAGCTGAACTCCTTTGATCAGTGAAGACTTTTTAGGGTGTAGCGGAGGGGAGAGGTGCTAACTAATGAGTGAAAATAGAATTGGCTGTTTTCTTTTTCCAAGATAACTCTTCAATGGAATTTGTACAAATACATTTTTTTTATAGTTTAGCAAACAATAGCCAGTGGGGAGGGGAAGAGGGGAAAAGGTGGAATTCGGGCCATCAGCTGTGCTGGCAGAATCAGCTGTGGCTTACTCGTTCCAAGTGGCTGGTGGTGTGCACGAATGTGGTCCGTCTTCCAGACTGCCCACCCTGGGAGTGAAGTAGCCCCGGCCCCCCAGAAGTGTAGGGTGCAGCCATCAGATTGGAGGGGAGGGCTTGCGAGGACATGGTGGCCCCCCTGTGCACACGGCACTGGCAAGCCTCCCCTTCAGGCGAGGTTTGATCAGGAACTACGAGGAAGCTGATCATCTGTCCTTAACAGCAGATGGGTCTTTATTTTCTTCTCCCCTCACAAGTAAAAGTAAGTTCACAAACTGGAGGGCTGTGTGGCCCATTCAGCTAAGAGAACGTGTTTTTGAAAAAACAAACTGGCAACATTTGAAAATCATTTCTGGGTCCATGTCCCCGACAGGCAGTGTAGCTGAGGTGACACCTGCACCCCAGCTCACCTGGCTCCGTGGCTCCAGTTGCCCCAGGCTCCCCCACGCACGGACACATAGCTCACCACAGAGAAAAGAACACGCATGCTCTGTAAAGCCCATCTTCTTCCAGTCTTCCGAAAGTTTAAAGATAGCCCACGGGATACACCAAGCGCATATTATGAATAGCCTGTCACTGAGAAAAAGACATATAGGGCTGAAGAGAACATTCTTTTGGGTAGCCACACAGGAGGCTCTTTGAGCAAAGACTGGCTAGTTCTAGATTTAATGGACACAGGAGAGGGAGGTTTTCCAGGTAAAGCAAAGGTCATTTTGTGAACAAAGACCAAGTAGAAATCTCTCCCTGAAGGATCATCCTAAAGCGGAGCTGTGTGTCAGTGCAGTGTGGTCCACAAAATGTTGTGTCCTGCTCACGCCATGTGATGCATTGCTTGATTCTTATCACAGATATGGAATGTCCCCGTAATGGTGAGAAGATGGGGCCACAAAGAGACTGACTTACCCAGGGACAGAAGGATGAATAATTGGAGGATCAGGAAGGGAATCCACATTGTCGGGGTATGAACACGGAGGCCACACCAGCTAGCTCCACCACATCTCAGAGGGCAACATGTAAAGAAGCCAGAGTGACTGTCCAGGGGGCTGTCAGATGTCCCATTTTATACAGACCCATGGAAAAGAGGAGTGAGACTGAGGACCACCAGTATAGAATGTGAACGTGAAAGCAAACTAAATCTAAAACAACTTAGACTCCTAAACAGGCATTTAGACCTGAAAAAGTCCTTCTGAAAGTGATTAGAAAAATGAAGAGCCAAAGAGCTCAGTGGATTAAAGCGCCTGCAAGCAGGTGCAGGGGCCAGGGGTTCAATCTCCGGACCTGCCGTGCCAGCCGCACCCCGGGGCATGCTGAGGTGACAATTGAGACTGGGCGCACACACCTGTAATCCCAGCTCTTGGGAGGCTGTAAACAGGTCTCACTACAAGTCTGATCTAGTAGTGAGACCCTGAACACCCTGTAGACCCTTCCCTAAAATACAAAAAAAAAAGAAAAAGAAAAAAAAAAAAGAAAAAGAAAAAAAAGAAGATCCTCCGCTCCCTATGTGGACTCAGCTGGACCATACATCAGAATTACTCACAGAGCTCTAAGACGTGGTCGAGGCCAGGGCCCACCCCAGCCCCACCCTGAGATTCTAGTTCATGAATCTGGGGCTCGCCTCTCTAGAACTGTGTTTGGTTTTGATCTACTACCAGCATGAGAACCACAGTGTTTCATAGTGACAGAAACAAGGCTGTTTTTTTTATCCCTAAAAAGAAATATCTTCAAAATTCCAAGATTAGTGCAGAAATTAGAGGAAACTGAAGCCTGCCTGAGACAGATGAAGGAACTAATTATACTTAATCTATAGCCCCTGGGGAGCCCCGCCACTCCAGGCCCGGGCCACATCCCAGAGCAGATGACACAGGACCTCAGGATGCAGCAGCAGTGAGCTGCACAGCTGCTCCGGCGACTCCTGTGTGCAGCAGGGACTGGGGTCTAGGGCCCAGGCTGCCGAGGAACCTGCTGCACGAATCGGCCGTGACGGAATAAAGCAGTAAGACCAAATAATAGGAGGTGGACAGATTCCTCTCAGTGCTTAAAAACAGGAAAAAATGTAGATTCAGAATAATTTTGAGATGAGTGTATTAAAGGAAATATCTAGAGGATTTTAAAACAATTAGTTATGTTGAAGTTTAGGGGAAATTAACTTCACAAGAAGTAGAGAACTGCTGCAGGCGTTTGTGTCCTTATCCAGCCAGGCTGTTGGAAGTTTGTCCCCCTAGCATCATCCTCAAGAACAAGATGGACACTTGCCCGGGGCCTCAGGAACGGCACCCCACAGAGTGCCATGGGGCCTGATGTCGGCAGAGCCCCAGTCACTTCTGACCTGAGCAGCCTTTTTATAGCTGTCTTGATAGACAGGAGGCATCTGATGGGTTGCGTGCCCGTCACACCTGAAGATGACAACACGGAAGGTTGCAGCAGTAGGAAGGGTGACAGACTCGCAGTAACGTCTGCATGGCACGTTGGAGTGTAGCTGGGCTTCAGCTGCACATTCTTACAACCCTTGAGCCAGTCCTGCTCGCTCGCTAAGTTGCCCAAAATGAGCTTGGCCTTTCAGTCTTCCTGCCTCAGCCTCTTGGGTGCTGGGATCGTAGGCCTGCGTCTCTGTCCGCAGCTCCTCTGAGCAGCTGCTGGTTAGCAAAGGTATAAAGGGGAAGAAGGGTTAAAAGCTGTGTCTGGAGAAGTTTCTGACTTGAGAATTAACCTGAGGTGGTGATCCAGCCCTGTGCAGGGACAGCTTTCTTATTTCATGTAACTTCACACATGAGCATGTATGTACGAAGATACTCACAAGCACTCTGCTTATTAGAACACATGATCACAGGGGGTAGGGGGTAAGACTGCATGGAAAGATCTAGCTCGCAGAGCTTAGATAAGAATGTTTCTAGGATAGGAATGATTTGGTGAGTGAATTAATTTCTTTTTTATTAATTTTATTGAGAAACAAAATAGCAGTGAGAGTTTCAAAACCAATTAGTAGAACAGTTTCAATAATAATACATTGCATATTGTTATCTTCATAGTGGTTATTCATAGTACAAGATGCAGACAGGATATCCTGTCCAAACACTATTAGTACAAATCTTTTTTTTTCCATTGGATTAAGAGAATGTAGCTGTGTATCTCTCCTAAGTATTTGGTATGTACAGATACAAAATGGTCCTTCATTTGTATCCCCTTTTTTTTGTTTTGTTTTGTCTGAGATGGGTATTCCATTGCCATTTAAATATTGCAGGTGCGTGAATTCAGCAAAATAATCCAATATAGTCCCATAGTCTATAATAGTAGTGGGTTATCCGTAGGACTGGCAGTGTCAGAAGTTGTTGACTTGAGCCTTTTACAGCTCAACATATTAATATCAAGGAAATGAGCGTCCAGTGTTGGCGGTGTGTGCCCCTTTGCAGCAGGTACCTCAAGGACTGTGAGGAAGAACGTGGTGCATGTGATATATCAGAAGTGGCCAAGAGCAGGATCCAGGCAGTGCCAGGAAACTAGAAGGAGGGCAGCATGGAACCTGCTGGTATCAGCGAAGACTTCAAAGAGAGCCAGAGAGAACCAGATATTTCTTGTCTGTTGGCTTGCAGTGCGAGGAACTGAACCCATGGCCTACCACTGAGCCACACTTCCAATGCAGTGATTGGCTCTTTGGAGAGGCAGCATGACTGTTACTACTGGCCACACACACAGGGCTCTGAAGGACCCCAGCTTAGGGTTAGTCAGCTACCAAGGCTCTTCCAGCAGAGAGAAAGAGCAAGGAAGGTGCCAACATGGCGTGGGTAGTGTGAGAGCCAGGCCCAGGGCTTGGCTGTGAGATCAAGGAGTCTTCCCGATGCTCGCAGACAAAGCCATCCATAGATCTCCATAATCAGATAAGGAGAGGAGCCAGAGGCCACTGGCTCCTCAGTTTGTGCTTCAGGCTGCAGCACGGGAGGGTGGGAAAGCCAGACAGGAAGTAGGTGTCCGGCCACTGGTCCACCTCAGTGCTGGAGCCTGAACACTGACACTGGCAGAGGCTCCAGGCAGCCCCAGGACTCAACTTCTGTGATTCCATCTCTCAGCAGGGTCTGGGGGGATTTGACGTGATTCCCGTAGTCGTGGTTTTATCTCCCTCCCAGACACCAGAGATGGCTCCTTCCCTAATGGCAGCCTCACGTCTCTAAATCCAAGACCTGATTTCTGAAGTGACACCAAAAGGAACAGAAATGCCGTTTTGTCTCTGTCTTCTACCAACAGTTAGAGAACTCATGCCTGAAGCACTCAGGATACCCATTTCTTAAGCCTCAGCCTCCTGTTTTGCCAGCCCCTGGGGCTTAGTGCTGCCCTGGGCTGTCTCCCCACCAGTTGTTCTCAAACCAGACCTCAGCCTCCTCCCCATCCCCCTTCCGCTTCCCCAAAGGAAAGAGCCCCATGTCAGGATGGCAGCCACTGGCCGCGAACCCAAGGCACTTTGCTGGCTCTGGATACAGCAGCAGCGGCAGCAGTGCCTGCAGCCAGCTCTCCCGGCAAGTAGCCTGAGGAAACAGCACGTGCTGGGCTGGCAGAGAGCAGCACATTCACCCAGCCCCTGCCCATGTGGTGCTCACAGAGCAGGCAGAAGGGCCCACATTTTATGAAGGGCTGCAGTAAGAGCTCAGGAGAAAAGGTGAGGCACCCAGCAGACGTTTGGCTCCAGCTGCCCTCAAGGAATAAGGACCTCCTGCAAGAAGGGCAAAGGGAGGTGGGAAGAGGGAGCAGGCACCAGCAGAAGGCCAGAAGAGCGGGAGCCCCAGGCAGCAGGGCCAGAGATCTGGAGCCCCCAGCCCCCTGGTACCAGGGAGGTGAGCAGAGGCCCGATCATGAAGCCCGAGAGCAGGGAACCTAGAGACTCAGACCCTTGGCCTCAGAGCAGCGGGGCACCATGGAGGCTCCCTGTCCCTGAAGGGAGATTCCCTGTCCCTGGAGGGAGGTGCCAGCTGCACCCTGGCTCTGGTACACCAAGGAATAAAAGCTCGGCAGGCAGCTCAGCAGCTCACTGATAGGCGCATCCCAGGGAGCATGCGGGCAGCACAACCAAGGCTAGTGGCAGGGCCATGGCACCCAGATGCCAGGGTTCGGGAGGGCAGGAGCTTAGTTCCTGGGTGACCACTCCATGCACGGCTGGCTATCTCAAATCTGGCTTCTCCGTTAGTGCTTAAGGTTATCCGTGGGATGTCTGTTTTCACCCGACTTTACAGAAGAAATGACCAAGGTTTATAGGGCGCTATGATCCAGGAGTGCCGGGGCAGGAGCTCAGCCAGGCCTTCCTGCTGCCCCACGCACCTTTCCCACCCCTGTGGGAGGGCTGTGGGAAAAGGTCCCAGAGCAGGGAAGGGCTGCAGCTGGAATGTTCTTCAGTGTGCCCAGAGTCAGGCTATGCGAGGCAAGCTGAGAGGCTGGCACTTAGGCCTTCGAGGAGGCGGGGCAGTGAGGGAACGCAGAGGCCTGGGACTTACAGTGTCTCTGTGCTTACCTGCAGGAACTGTGAGTGGAGTCTCATGCCTGCTCCATGAGGGAGACAGCATTGCTTCAAAGAGTAGGGTCAGCGGGGAAAGGATACAATCCTAGCCCTTTCCAAAATTAGGGGTACTGTGCTAGCTGCGTCTCAGTACTAGTGGACCAAGTCTGTCTTGGCAAACTGACCAGAGTTGAGAATTCCACGGAGTGGGGATGTTGAAGATTTGAATTAGACATGAGTGACTGACGTGCACCTAATGTCCCCGCGGAGAACCCAGCAGGAGCCAAGTTGTGCGAGGGGTTGGTAAGCCAGGTCTGCCAAGGTGAGGAAAGGGGCACACTCAGGTGCCACAGATGACTTGGGGACCCCTGAAACTCAGAGCCAAGTAGCTCCCAACATGAGCCCACCATAGAACTGGAGGTCAGGATGATGTGCCTAGCTACATTTACCCAGCCTACGTCTCTTCTGTACACTCTAAAACTTGTGATGTTTAAAAAAAAAAAAATGGGAATCTAATGATCTTGCATTTGCCAGGCAGGTGCTGTGTCCCTGAGCTATCTCCCCAGCCTGAAATTTGGAGACTAGAACGCAATTTTGATCTAATAGACACTAAAGACCAGGGCCTGAAGCACAAGCATTCAAGAAAACGGGGGAAGCCAGTGCCAGGGTGCACAGGTCCTGAGGCTCCTTATATAAATGTTGTCTTTGACAGTAGCTGGCTGAGGGGGTATAGCAGGAAAGAGGGGTTCCTGCCCTGAGATCTCTAGGGCCTGCTGTTCGCAGCCCATCCGTACTGACGTCACAGGTAGACCCGTCCTCCTGACCGTCCCCTGCCTCGTCTTCGCCCTGCTGCCTCCCCTCCTGTTCCCTTTAGCTCCAGCCCCAGCGTGCACTCTCTGTTGCCTTTGGGGTGATGCCTGGTGCTTCTGAAGTTGCTGCCACCCCTCCCACCCCTGCCCCTGGACTCCTTCACCCAGCACTGTGGGCCCTCATGAGCGAATGCATCCCTCCTTCCGTAGAGATCTTCAGCAAAGACATCCCCACCACCTTTCCCAGGCAGCACCTTTCTGTGTCAGTGTGGCACTAAGGGATGCTTTGTCCCGCCTGCCTGCAGTCCCCCTTAGCACAGGGCCTCCCTGTACACCTGAGAGAAGAGGGTGTAGATATCCCTGCCCCAGGCAAGCCAGCCTGCCACAGGCCGCTCCTGAGCCTTCCTTATCTTGGGGGGCACATGATGTCCTGCAGCTGCAAGCCCTGCTTCTGGGAATCCCTTGGGTTTTCTGTGTCACCCTGGTTCCTCTGTCCAAGGTCTCTGAGACTGAAATACTCAGCTCACTCCTCGAGAAAAGTTACCAGACACAGCTGGTATGCTGAGAAACAGGATGACCACACTCGTCCCTCCTCTGGGATGTCCCTGATTCTGAAGTCAGTCTGGCGCTGCTTAAAACAGACCCCTTGCCGTGGTACGCGCTTTCCCCGGCCCGTGGACCTCTCCTACTGGCTTTGCCTATGGCAGACCTTCCTGGCTTTGTCACAGCTCAGTGGCGTTTCCTCGATGTCGCCTGGTGGTTGAGTCTGGCCCTTTCCATGTCTTCCCACTTGCCCAGCACATGGGTTTCCAGACCTCCCACCCCACAGGAACCACACAGAGACCTAGATCCGATTCCCACCCATGCCTCAAATTTTCGAACGCTGGTCTTTCCCGATTCTGGCCAAGCCAGCCAACAGCTTTGAACTAGTCTCTCTGCTGTGAAATCGGGATCCTAAGGCCTGCCTGTCTCCCAGGGTTCAGACAAGGAGATGAATGTGAAGATGCTCTGCTCTTGGGAGAGGTCCTGGGAGACGGGGAGGGAGGGAGGGAGGGCCGAGAGGGGCTGGTGTCAAGTTCGAGGAAGGCTAGCTGAAGCAGAGCGGCCCTAGCTGCCGTGCCCGGCAACTGCTCAGAGGCCGAAGTCGCCGTGGACCTGACCAGGCAGCGCACAGGAACAGCTTCGACTCAGAGCTACTTTTTTCATGGACTACTCATTGATATCTTCTAGGTTACTGGTTCCTACAAAGCAGGGAACATATTGTTTCTCCTACAGATAGTCTTACTAATCTTAGAAGGGCATGGTGATGCATGCCTATAATCCTAACACTCTGGGAGGCTGAAGCAGGAGGACTGCAAGTTCAAGCCCAGCCTGGGCAACTTAGTAAGACCCTATCTCAAAATTTAATAAATAAATAAAAAACGCTAAGAATGTTGCCGGTTGTAAAAGCTCCGGGTTCATGTCTTATACTAGGGGAAAAATTATCTTGCTGACCTTCCCTTAAACATACTTCGTTGTCTAGTTTATTCACCCTGGGGAGTACCAGTAAATCGGTGTCTTTAGGAAGCAGTGTTGGTGCCTCCCGCCTTCCCAGCACCATGCTGTGTGCTGTACTGGGGTGAAGGAGAATAATAAGGACGGGCTGGTATTGAAGGGCTCACTGCAGGGCTCCAGCTTGACCTCTCACCGTGCCCACGCTGGACTCTGCCCCCAACATCTTGGCAAACCCGCTGGCCCATGTATGTGTCTTTTGGGCCCCGCCCCCGTCCCAGCTTTCAACCTGCCGCAGAGCCTTTCTCCCATCTCTGCCCACACACTTGTGGCCCGTCCCTCAGGCCTTGCCCCAAGCCCTGACTTTTCTTCAGAAGTTTTTTCCAGCCGATGCGATATGTCCTAGACAGGCACACTAGCTCCGCAGTGCAGCTCTAAACTCCTAAAGGCAAAGAGCATTACTAATACTTCCTGATTTTTCTCCAAAAGCCAGGATTTATTGGTAGGTTGATAGATGCTACTCTTGGTGCCCCCAACCCTAAGCCACACAGTCTTCCTTTGGGAATTTGAACTTCTTCCCATGTCTGGGTCCTTCTGAGCTGAGGAGTAACAGGTTTGCTCACTTCCCTCAACGGGCACTTCCGGAGGGAAGCTCAATAAGCTTATTGCTTATTGCTCCTTCTGGAGCCCAACCTGACTTAGATGGCTGTGGACCTTGCCGGAGCTCGTGGCCTAGACAGAGACATGAACATAGCGTGGCCAGTCAGTGTGCTAAGTGCAAGGAGAATGACACAAATGCAGGAGCGTAACTGAGGTCACGGTGAGTGCAGGTGACAGTCCCAGAAGGCACTCCTGCCCCCCAGGCCTGCTCAGAGAAGAGGGGTCCTCCAAGCAGACGCAGGGCTGCGGGGTCTGGAGCGCTGGAGGCTGGGAAGTGGATTCAGCTTTGTTCCCTGGTCACAGGGAGGAAAAGGGCTTATGGCAGATGCCAAGAGGGGATGTGAGGCGGGAGCTGCGCACCCTGCTCTCCCCGGCCCACACATGCACACGCACGCACACACACGCAGCCTTGGGAACCCCACTTCCCTGCTTTTCCGTCATCCCCACACTCCCCTTCTTCCTTCTCACCTCAGCTCATCCCTCCTCTCCTCCGCTGTCACCTGCTCCTGGGGCCATCCATCGCTGCCTCATTGGAACAGCCCTGTGGTCTGCTTCCAGTAGCCTCTTGTTTCTCGCTTCAGCGAGAGGCAGGTCCCCTGAGTGCCCCCTCCCCCATGGGGCTCCGTTGGAAGGCTGGTCAGCCTTGACTCAGCGCCTCCTCTTGTCTTCCCACAGAAAACCAAAAGAGACGTCAATAACTTTGACCAAGACTTTACCCGGGAAGAGCCGGTACTCACGCTTGTGGATGAAGCCATTGTGAAGCAGATCAACCAGGAGGAGTTCAAAGGCTTCTCCTACTTTGGCGAAGACCTGATGCCCTGAGAAGCCACGTAGGCTGGGCTTGCCGCTGCTGCAGGGAGGGTGCTGAGAAGACCCTGTGTTCCGGAGGCTCAGAAGGTTCAGAGCTACTCCTCTTCCCGGAGCCCCGTCCTGTGCCGATCTCTATTTATTGCATTCCCTCCCCCCACGCCACATCCTCTCCCACCTCCTGGTGACCAGAAGGCAGTTGGGTCTGGCCTCAGTTGGAACCCAGACTGGAGCTGGGTCAGCAGCCAGGAGTGGGGTCTATATCGCCATGTTTGGGCTGTGGCGAGCCTGGCTCCACTCCTGAGGCTGCTCGTGGCGAAACTCCAGTTCTTTTATAAAGAAAAAGAAAAATATCAAACAAGAAGACTCTGGCTTTGCCACTGGATGTAGTATCCTGACACCGCCTGCTTCTCGTCCCTTCTGTCCCCTGGCCTGCCAGCCCTGCCCTTCTGCCCAGGACAAGACGAGACTGGCACCTCCTCCACAGGAGGGCAAGTGCCCTTGAGGGAGAAGGGGCCCAGGAGGCCACAGGCCGGCCAGCTGTGTTGGTTTGCTCTGGAAGGGCTCATCCTGGCTCGCCTTGGTGTCTGCTTCAGAGCATGCCAAAGTCTTACAAGTTTGTCTCATAGAAGAAATCACTTTTGTGAAAGAAATAATTTTGATTTTTGAACTTTATTAACTTTTGAAAAATGTTTTATCGAAATTAGCTTTCTAATTGGCCAAAAGATAGAATTTCCAGGATGAATACAGGTGGCTATTAAAGGGCTAATACACACGAGGATCCAGTCGTCCAGGAGCGACCTGTGCTGTGAGTGTTTGAGCGACACATGAGGGCTGGTGGAGCTGAGGGAAAGGGAAGCGCACAGCACTCCTCTTGATCACAGTTCTACCTGAACACAGAGGCCGCCGCGGCGGTGGCGGGACCCAGGGTTCTAGCAGATCTCAGGCCCGCTGTCATCCCGAGTTCCCAGCACAACCGATATTTATTTTCCGCAGCAATGTGTTATGTTGCGCACTTCTACAAAATGGTAGTACTACTGTGTTGTGGTTTTTAAACATTAAGCATTTAAAGTTAATTCTAAAGCGTCCACTTTTAGCCCAAGTGGCAAGAGGCGCACCGTGTAGTGGGCAGAGCGGGGCCGGACACCAGAGGGGACGGGTTTGCAAGCTGACAGTGTGGCTGCTTGTCCTCGCCACGGTGTTTCCATGTGACGTACAGTGGCAACTCACGTGGACGCTGTTCCAGACGAGACGTTACCTCCTGTAGCTATCTATGCCAACAGTGTTACATTCTTTGCTTTCCAAGGGTTCTCTGTGGCTTCGTGTATATGTTTCCTGGAGGTCATTTGATTACCTATTTTACTGAACTGACTTAGCAGGGAATGGAATCCATTCCAGCTGTTGCACGTGGATTTCCCAGCTGTTCCTAAATATATATACACTTGTGAGTGGCAAAGTGGCACTGATGAAGCTTTTTGCCTTTTGTACATTTGAGATTTTTGTATATAGTGTTTGCTGCAAGGCCTGTGGAATTAACTCATTGACTATAGAGGTATCAATTGCTGCATGTTCAGGCATATTATAAAACTTTAGTCTATGAAAGAATAATTATAATAATGTCCAGGTGCAATACTCTGTAAGCGTATTGGTTCAAGTTACCAAGAGATAGGTGTATTCTTGGGGGGGGGGATTTTATTGTTTATTTCATTTTGTTTTATTTTAAAAGATGTAAACATATATGTGTATTAAGCTATATTAAATTTCATGTGTAGTTCTCCTGCGCTGTATTATGCCCTGACAGAGGTAGGGGACAGAAAGGAGTTCTTTCAGTTGTGGCTTTTCAAAGAGTGGACGGTGACTGCTTTGAGCCCAGAGTGTGTCCCTATTTGCATCTGGCTGGTGACGGCCTTTGTTTCTAACGATGACACTCAGTTCTCTTTTGTCTTTATTTTTTAAAAAAACTCAGGTGTAATTATTATCTGTTCTTACGATGATTGCAAATATTGAATATTATGCTATATCAATCCATGTGTGTGGCATACCAGTGAGGTGATAAAGAACATTGGATTAATTTAATTTATCTTTGGTAACTTGACGTCCCAGGGGCAGACGACCTTGTGGAGTGGAGTACAAGCACAGAGACATCTTCACGGTGGCATCATCTCATTTTTTAGGGAGACCTGACAGTACCCCCATCATACTCATGCGTAATCTCAATCAACCTCCAATCAGCCCTTCCCCCATCTGTCTTTCCTGCTCCCTTCACCGCTGTGAACTTCGGACAGCCAAGCCATCTTCAACGGCAACGCCAAATGGCCTTGTCCAAGGGCTGGCGGTGTGTGCCTGGCTGCGGGGGTGAGGCCCTTCCTACAAGACAACAGACACTCTTGGCTGCCGCGAGGTCAGATGACACATTCCACCTGGCAGCTCTAGGCCCCTTAGTACCCACAGCTGGCGGCCGGGCCGCCACCTCTGCCTCTCACACAAGGAGGCTGAGGTCCAGCTTAGGCCTACAGAAAAGGCTCCTGTGTTTCACGAGTACTTTTCCTTTTATTTGGAGCAGACAAACTCTTACATGTCTACTAGTTCTTTATAGTCTCTCCAGCTCTCTCTCTCTCCCTCTCTCTCTCTCCCTCCCTCCCTCTCTCTAAGAAAAAAAAAGTGCAAAAAATGCCAAAAAATATGAAGGATAGCTGTTCTCCTGTGTTCTCTCATTGTAGACTTTGTGAAGTAGACACATAACTTTTCCTCCAAAGGTGAAAATATAATGCATTCTTGCTTTATAAAAAAAAAAAAAAAAAAGGCTTAAAAAGTTACCTCTTTTTAAATTATGTGCAAAATAATTCTGGCTAAATATAAGACGTATTCCATTTTAAGGCTTTATTTTTTATTGTGATGCTTTCTTTGTACCTTTTTTCCCTTTCTGGATGTAATTTTAACCTCCTGCCATTCATTAGTGTTATTTCATTGTAAGCATCGTTGTGCCAAATGTACTGTATTCAAGAGGATGTGAATGTGTATTGTTTCAGAACCTAATAAACACAGTGACGTTAAATCTTGCTTCTCATCCTCAGAAGGACTTCACCTCCCTCCTGAGTGGCACCGGGTACCAATCAAGCCTTTCACTGTTTGTAAATTAGATTCCCCAAACCCAAAACCTAGACAGGTTTCAGCTTTTCCTTCTGCGCAGGTGTACTGGGCTACACGTTTGCAGCTCCCCTGAGCTCTGCCTCCTCTGTGTTTCTGGGGTCCCACCAGAAGGCCTAAGGACCCGTGCAGATGCCTTGGCTGTGGTGGCGGCATGGAAGGTTGGCACCCTGTGTGCCCCGGAGCCCTGGGAGATGGCAGTGAAGCATGCAGCTGCCGCGTTTGTCTCTCTGAGGAGGAAAATGCTCCCCGCTGCGCCCAAGTCCATGCAGGCCTCCCCAGCCCCGCCAGGCTTGCTGCTTGGAGCGTCGAGGTTCAGGACACCCTCGTAGGCTGTCCCCGAGGACAGGCGGGCTCCTGCTCTCCCCCAGGTCTGTGCCATCCTGGTGACCACGGGACCCTCCAGGTCCCTTTGCCACTGGGCTCCTTCTCTATTACTGCACTTAGGTGGCCCTGGCTGCAGCCCCTCTTCCACCTCTTTCTTCCACAATGACTTCTCCAGGACTTTCCTTTCTTTTGGGCAGTGTTAGGGAAGGAATCCGGGCATCGCGCATGCTAGGCAGAGGCTGTACGCTGAGGTACTCCCCCACCAGCTTTCAGAAATTTTCGAAACTTAAAAAGTACACTTTTGAAAAATCAAATTACAATTGGTCAAAACTGTGCTGCATGACTTGCATTTTTTCCCATGCTTTTTATTAGTGCATATTGGCTATACTGGTTAGGAGGTTTCCTTTGGGCAGATTTGTACAGGCACATAGATACATTAGCTATTCCCCATGGGCCGTCCCCACCCTCCCTCCTAGCTTCATGGGTCAGGAGGAGGCTTCAAAATGTAAACTGTATTTGGAGCAGGTTTACCACTGGGCGTCCAGAGGCAGAGGGGTGGCCTCGCTTGTCCTCTCCCACAGTGATGCTTTCGCTTCCCTCTTAGGATGCCGGAGGCCTGCATGGTGCCGCCATGCTGCACCCTTGGCCCCTGAGTCACTCCCAGAAAGCCCTCCCACGACATCAGTGTCACTCTGAAGGGTCTGCTTCTCACTTTGCACCCATCCACCACACCGCCTATCTACCTGGAGATGTGAGCAGGGATCACGGGACCCACCCAAGCGGGGCACACCTATCGCGTATTTTCCTCTCTGATTAGATAGCTATCTCTTGGCAAGGGACCACCCAAGAGGAGGCATGGATTTAAGCAATGAGGAAAAACCTAAGAAGCAGAAAGCAGCTTGAGGGGTACAGGGACCTGAGAGGCAACTGGACACAGATCAAGGGTGCAAAGTCCTTCAACTGAAAGAATAAATTCTAAGGGCCATGGAAATAGCTCAGTAGAGTAAGTGCTTGCCTGGCAAGCACAAGGTCCTGAGTTCAATTCCTGGTACCACAAAAAAAAATAAGTCCTAGAGATTGAAAGGCATAGGGGTTTGGTTAATAATGTGTGCTTGAAAAATGCTGAGGGAATATTATGACAAGCAAATGAGAATGACAATGAATATATTAACATGATTTAATCATTTTACAATGGATATGTATGTCCAAACATCACACTATGTACCATAAATATGTGCACTTTTCATTTTCTAATTATGCTTTGCAGCTGAAAAATGGAAGGAGCAGTTCCAGGTCCTCGAGGTGCAGCTTATGGTAGAATACTTGCTTAGTTTGTGTAAGGCCCTGAGTTCAACCCCCAGTACAGAGAGAGGGAAGAGGAGGGAGGGAGAATGGAGAGGGAAAGAGGGAGAGGAAGAGAGAGACAGGCACAGACAGACAGACACTAGGAAAATCTCACTTTTATTTGAAGTTGCTCCGCCTGACAGTGAGCACATGTGTGACGTGTTGATGTGGAGCGCTAGCTGAAGGACACTCGGCTGTGCCTGCCGGCTCCAGAGAGCCACAGCTGCTCTAAACTAGCACGGATGCAGAAAGCAGCTGCCCCCAGAGTAACACCTGTTTGCCTCCCACAATACCTGGAGGCTTTGCTGTCAGCAGAGGGCTAGCAAATGATCTTGTTGGGGAAAATGATGGCTTGCTACTGAGCAGAAAGGTTAGGGTTAGAGAGTGGGACAGTGGTGCTGGAGGTGAAGAGACTGGCAAAAATATTTGAAGACAGATCTCACTCATATAAAGAAAACAATGGGGTTTAGGGACCCAGAGATCAGAAATGCGCACCTAAATCGAACTGCGATTCCACCTCACATCAGCCGGGTGACTAAATCAAAAAGGCAGACATAGGATATGGGACGGTGGGGACCTGTAGGGTTTCTGCCTTGCGTCTGGAGAGCTCCAGATACTCTGCAAGATTTGGGCAATATCTGCTCCAGCCAAATAAGTCCACCCTCGACTCAACAGAAAACACCATTGACCATGGGGCAAGGCTATGGTGGCGGACCTGTGGCCCACGCGCTGTAGTGGGCTGTTAGTCTCCCTGAAAGCTCAAAAAGGTTCGCCATTGCTGAGGGAGGGGAGAGAACTGTGGAAGAGCCGCATGCTGCAGCCCGAGGGAGCACGAGAAGGGTTCACTATGTGCAGCAGCACAGGTGGATCTCAGAAAATAAGGCCAGGAAAAGAAGCCGGCAAAGGGGGAGCACGTGCTGTAGGGTCCAGAAAAGAACAAGGACAATCATGCAGCTAGAGACTGGGACAGCAGCTGTTTCCACTGGAAGAGGTGGTCGTGGCTAGGAGGAGATGCAGAGCGAGTACTGCTGTTTTTTCCTGAGTGGAAAGCCGTAAACAGGTGATCTCACTTTATCACAATTCATTGAGTTCTTATAATTTGTACTTTTTCTCTGTGTGTGTTATTATTCTTCAGTAAAAAACTCCCCCTCCCCTAATCTGGCCTGACCTCATGGTATGGCTTGAATGCGACTTGTCCCCTCTGAAACCCAGTGAGACGGGTTTGCTGTGTTGGCAGCGTTCAGAGACAATCAGGCTGTCGTGAAGGGCAAGTGCCTCACGCGGTAGGGAGTTGCCACACGTGGGGGTGGTTGTGGCACGGACCCAGCCTCCCTCTCGCTCCCTGGCCTGAGCTTGCTTACCCTTCCTCCTGTGGTCAAGCTATGATGAGCTCGCCAGTGCTGCCACTGTGTCCCGGACTCCCAGCCTCCAGAGGTGAGCAAAATGAACTCCTTGCCATTACGGGGTAGACTTGGTTATTCTGCGACAACAAGAGAAAACAGACCGAGACACCCTTCCCCTTGGGAACGGCACCTAGGCTGGGCCTGGGCCTGCCTGTGTCCCTGTGCTGACCCAAGGTGTTTTGGCTGTCTAGTTTCCATCTGTGGCCCACTCCCGTGGCTGGAACAGAGCTGTGTTCGCTTTGGTGGCCCTTCCTCTGTGGCAGTGTCACAAGAAGCTAAAGCTTCATAGGATTTTCTGAATCACCACAAGACTCCTCTGTGCTGAAACGCCTGCAGGGGGACTCAGAATGTGTCCCAGAGATTAGGGACCATCAGAGCCTCCCCTTCCTGTGCAGATCAAGACCCACCCAAACTAGACATCTGGGGCTCTGCAGCACACAGTGAGCTGTGGCTCCGGCTCTGTCACCTGGGACAGATTCCAACTACCTGTCTAAGCCAGTTTCTGTATTTGTATCATGGTGAGAATAAGACCTACAACCTCAAAGTCTGTCATGGGGCATCAGGGAGATGTCACTATGATTCGCCGCCAGAGGCCCCATGACTCTACCCGCCTCTTTCTCCTGCACCGTGTGGCCGCAACCACAGAACATGTGTCTTGGTGTGTCGCAGGCAGCTTAGCTTTTGCGCCTCTGGTTCCCATCCCCTTCCTGTGCTGCCTGGCAACACTCCCAGGGGCACCTGCTGCACGCCACCCCCACTCCTCCAGTGAAGGACCCTCTCTGGGCAGGAAGGGGGTCAGAGATGCCAGGGAACAAGGCAAGTCTCATGCGGGGAGGCAGACAAGAAACAAGGAGGCAGACGAGGAAGGGGCTGGCTGTGCTGGAGAAAGGTGGTGGAGAAAGGGCATTGCAGGCTGAGGAAGGTGGGGCCAGGTACAGGGCAGGTGCCACTAGGCTTGGCATGGCATATTTTGTGTTCCCGATTCTACAGTCTTGCCATAAAGGAACCTATTTAAACTTCACAAAAATCACAAGAAATAGAAATAGAAACTCCAATTATCCCTATTTTATAGAAGAGAAAATTGAGGATCAGATATTATATAACTCATTTAGCACCCACAATTCCAGCTGGAACTGGTGTATTTATATGTCCATTCTATGGATAAGAAAATTTGAAAATTGCCCAGATTTTCCAACTTGGATCTAACTGACCCCCAAGGCCATTCAAAAGCTTTACACACAGAAAAATCCACTCATTTATTCTCTTGTTCCACAAATTTTCATGGGGTCCCTACTATGTGCCAACCAACTATCTAGATATCAGAAAGCAAAAGACACAAAGGTCCCTGTCTGTACAGAGTTTGCACAGAGTGGGTGCTGAAAATGTAAACATTAAATATGACCATAAGTAAATCTCCAACTAATGTCTTAGAAGACCCAGGCTGCCCCTAACATGTAACAGTAGCACACATGGATAATAGGGCTATCAAACTATGGTTATATAAAAGATATCCAAGCTTGTGTCTCTAAAATGACACGTCTACACCAACCTAAATGGCCGGGTTGAATTTAGGGAGAGCTGGCCTCGCCTGTGGCCCCCTCCTACCCTGACCAATTCTCCTGCCCCCAGAACCCTGAGATCGTAATATCTAAGTTCTCAGCACGTGCCCTGGGGGTTGGGTCACCCTGGGAAGGACAGGATTTGTGTGGGCTGTGACAGCAGTATGGGCACGAAGGGAGCCCCACGTCCTGGGGCAGGCCTCTCCTGCCCCGCCTAGGACTGCGCTGAGAAGACAGGTGCTACGGAGACAAGAAAGAAAGCCAAGCCACAAGGGTCCCAAGTGTGGGTTTTCCTGGGTCCCTGCAGTCCCTAGGTGCAGTTGTGGGCTCCGGCTGGAGAGCTCAGCATGCCCTGATGCAGGTCCTTGGGCCTGGCCACCTAGAGATGGTCCTAGTACTGCTGTGTGCCAGCCCCACACACCCACATTATCATCCTAAGAAACAAAGATGGAGGGAGCAGGGGAGAACAGGAAGGAGAAGGCCGGCTGCGCTAGGCTGGCCACTGCTCAGACCAACATGGTCATGTGGAGTGGTCACACTGCCCTGTGCCACAGCAGCTTAGCCCCCCCCCCAAGAGTCATTGCAGGGGAGCCTGTTGCTGAGAGCCAAGGGTGGTGACACAGAGGACAGTGACAGGGCGAGGTGGAGCGCATGAGGGGGCTGGATAGGAAGGTCACTCTGTGGTGCCCCTACAGGCCCCTGCCTAGCTAAAGCAGCTCCCATAAGCTGAGTCCTGTAGGGAGGGAAGCTGTGGCTCTGGTGATGATGCCTACGAAGTGCTTCCGTGCAGGACTTGGCTGTCCCTTTCCTGGGTCCCTGTGAAGACCTTGAGAAGAGGAAGTGACATCCCGGTCAGGGAGGATGGGGCTGAGCAGGAAATTCCATCCTCTGAGCTGACCCTCCCTCTACTCGCACCTGGAACGCCAGGTTATGGAGGGAGGAGCTGCAGACAACAGGAGCCTGGGGTGCAGAGGAGCCCTAGCTGTGTGAGGAGGGGCCGGCAGAGCCTCTGCGATTGCTGAGAAACGGATGCACCCTGGATCTCTCTCCCCTCTGCACTGGATTGGAGAGGGAAACACTGGCCTATCCTACCTGGGAAGAGATACTCGGGCACCCTCCTTCACACCCTGCATTTAGAGATGAAGGCTCTGAGGTTCAGAGAGGTTGTCCAAATCACACAGGCAGCACAGCAGTGGAGGACAGATCCAGTGTTCAGTGATTTGAATCTGGATCTGGCTGGGACCAAAGACTTGCTCTTCCCTGTGTGCTTCCAGGCCCCTTCCCTGAACAGGCTGCATGCTTCTTGCTTCTTCTTGTATCTCTCCAGAGAAACTTCACCTCCACATGAAACACACACAATTGTTTGACACAACCAGAGGTGCGTTGTACTCGCCAAACACTTTGGATTGTGAACACAAAGCACAGCCAGGAAACAAGACAGAGGCAGGCGTCTGGGGCTCTTTCCCTCCTTCCCCACCCTTCTTCCTGTGCCACCTCCTAGCTAGGCTTCACGAGCTGGTCCTCAGTCCAACAAAGCTTGCATCCTCCACCCCAGACACCCCGCCCATCACTGAAAAAAAGAAACCGTCCCTATGGACCACTCTGGACAGGAAGCCGCCTTCTGCTCACTGGAAAACAGGAAATGCCTCTGAGGATCTGAAGCCTTTTCAGTCGCTGCACCCTCCACGCAGGGGCTGCATCCAGGCCAGCTGCCGAGGACAGCCGGGACCCAAGGACACAGGCACCCCCAGCCCTCGGAGTGTGGTCCTCATTGCTGCTCACGAGCGTCCCAGCCTCCTGAGCCACATCTGTCTCAGGTACCGCGCTCAGCCTACTCACACCCTGGATGAGGGCCAAGGAGCTCAGGGTGCCTGGATGCTGTGTGAAGCTCCAGACAAGGAGCTTCGTAAGAAACAGATGGGGGCAGAGACCACAGCCCAGCCAGACTGGCCTGTGCACTCACCAGAGATCGGCTGAGCCCCAACGAAAACTGACTTTCAGGCCCTTCCCATGGTGACCTCTCCAGCCTGACTGTGGACTCACCCACTCACTTGGACCTTGTGGAAAGCAAACCTAGCCAGTCACAGACCAAACTCAATCGCTTGCCAGCCTCTGTCATCATCCCCAACTTCTCAGTGAGCTGCTACTGGGCAGGAAGTGGCCTGAGCCCAGCACAACCTGCACAGCCCCTACCAAACAGGGGAGGCAGCAGGCCCCAGCTCTGATCTCTGAGGCCCTGCTGTCTCCCTTGCCGGCTGGGCTGTGGTCTCCGTGTGTCCACCACAATGTGACAACATGCCCAGAATTTGCCTAAGGCTTCTCCTCAGTGGCACATGCCAGTAGGGGAGGCCACAAGTGGTCTGGGATGTGTTGGGCTGGGTGTCATTTTTGGGAAGAGAAAAGCCAGACTCCTGGGGACGTAAGAGAGCACTGTCTCTCTGCATGCAGTGAAGGGTCCCAGGGATCACTCCATCTGAAAGTGGTTTTCCTGCTTGCACACAGACCACGGGCCCTGGCAGATGACTGATTCTTCTTCCCACCGCAGCTTTTCCATCTGTAAAAAGAGCCGGGAACCAGCAGTGCAGGGTCTGCGCAGGCCAGGGGGACGGCCCGGGTGAACACGTGCTAATTCGCATGGACGGGAAGACCAAGTCAGTGCTGGCCGTGTTGGCCCAGTAGGGAGAAGAAATAGCATTTGCAGTTAAGGCTGTCCAAGGCCCAGTGAAGGAGCTACAAGTTTAGTTTGCTTCGCCCACGGGGCCACGGGATATGAATTAGCTGGGGAGGGAACAGACCATGCCCCACACTGCTGCTGTCATGTCCTGTTAGCTGGACGCCCCTGCGATCCAGACACTAGGGAGCAGCAACTGGACATCTGGTGCTGGGACAGGCAGTGCACACCGGTATGGGCCGGGTGCCTCGTGTGTCCTCCCCTATGCCACAGACAGCAGGATGCCAGAAGAAGAGGCAGATGCTGGGTGGGCAGAGCCCGTAAGAGGAGATGAAGACAGTTCAAGTAGCAGTTCTCTAAGGGAGTTCTGGGGACTCCTCGGCTCCTGAGGTGCTTTCCTGAAGGTGTGTTAGTTATCTAATGCTGTGAAATAAAGCCTCCCCAAACTTGGCAACTTCCCACAAGAAACGCTTCCCATAGTGCCTCAGGATAACCCAGGAATCTGGGTGTGGCTTCGCTGGTGGCCTCCAGGTCACTCCAAGACAGCTCACAGCGTCCACAGAGGCAACCTCCGTTCTTCCTCTGCTGGGTTCTGCTGTGGTGCAGCTTCCAAAATGGCAGCTGGCCTCCCTCAGTGCAAGAAAGTGCTTGCTGAGGGTGAAAGCTACCGTGTCCAGCTTCCTGGACTGTCGTCAAAATGACATTTCATCCCTTTTTGCCATATGTGTTCCACAGAAGTGAATACTCATCGCTGGGAGACGTTTTGGAGGCTGTTTTGTTCTAAGGGTCCAGGAGGGCCCCTCTTGTCCTGCCTCATATTCTGTGATCTGAGATTTTCTTTATGCCCACCAAACTATGTCAGAGGAAATTTAATGCAGAAGCAGGTGTAAGAATCCACCTGCCTTCTATTAAAGAGACCTATAAAAATGTAAAACAGCACCACTATATTGACGGATAAAACTCAATAAATAAAAGCTGTTTGGGGTTCTTACGGTTTTGGTGAGTATAAACTCGACACCTGAAAGCAACAGGTCTGGAAGGATGGGGCTGGCAGGCATGGGGGCGGGTCTGTGAGAGGCCTTTCAGCAGCCGCCCCTGCCAAGGACTCGGGTCCCTGGGCAAGAGGTGGCCAACAGCAGCCAATGGGTGGGGGGGCAGCGTTTGCCGTCTTTCCTGCTTGCACAGTGTCTCTGAGTCCCCCGCCTTTTCCGCAGTCGTGTGCCCTCTGGTTCACTTCACACGAAGCTCTTGCTTGAGTGTGTCTGTGCGTGTGCATCCATGGGTGCGTCAGATGGTCCCACGCGTGCGTGCACATGTGTGCATGTAGGTATGTATGTGTGGGTTTAAGCACATGTGTGCCTGGAGTCGCAGCGAGCAGGCAGGGCCCAGCAGCAAGTCCAGGGCGTCTTGCAAGAGGAAGGCGCAGGGGAAGGCGGGGTGCCACAGACACTGCCACCACGCACGGTGTCCCCGAGTTCCCCTCAGCCTGCTCTTCTCAGCCTGTTCTTCTCAGCGCAAATCGCAAATATTTTCATCTTCTATGGGAACTTCCTGTTTGACTTCCTGTTGATTTTGTACTTTTCTTTTTTAGTTTTTTTAAAAGGTTATTATTCTTTAATCTGCCTTTTTATTTTGCCCAGAGAGGCACTGTGATTCCCAGCTATACCTGAGAGAGGAAGAAAAAACTCATCAGTCTGCGCGTCCTTGGCTCGTGTTAAAGGCTCCCAGGAACTGAGGGTGCAGAACGAATTCCTCTTTCCATCAAAATAAATGAAGCCCTTCCAAAGCCCGGCTTATCCTGTCCATAAATGTTCAAGTGTTTCTGCCTGCCCGTGCACCAGTGCCAGGGGTGGAGGGAAGGAAGGGGGCCCCAGGGAAGGCTGCACTGAGGGTCCCAAGAGGCCTGCCCTGAGGTGCGCAGGCGCGGACCCGTCTCGGCTCTGCCCCTACGCGTTCCTTGCCTCCACCCTTGAAGGAGAGCAGCTAAGAACGCCCAAGCTTCCTCTGCTCTCCCGCTCCTGCGGTGCAGTCCAGCTTCACAGGCCGTGTCAGCGTCCCACGTGGAGGCTCGTCCGCCAGGCCGCGTGGCCCCTTACTGTCATCCTCCTTTCTCAGCAGCCACAGAAGGCCGGCCGTGCCCTCCGGACACATAATGCCCGCCTCAGCTTTCCTCTCCCACACCCCTGCCCCACGCTTCCCGCCTACCCCATCGGGGTCCCCCGTCAGCCCTCCCTCCTCTTCCCCACTGCGGATTTCCCGTGTGCTCCAGAACTGTGCCTCCTAAACAGCAAGCCTAACCAAGCCCTTTTCTTCCTGCTTCCCTCAGGGTGTCCCCAAAGTCGGGTCCTGAGGGATTTTGTCACAGTTATTGTCATTGCAGGGCTGGGGTCTAGCACAATTGGGCCTGATAACTGCTTGGTGGGTTCAGCTCTAGAAATGCATGGACAGTTCATGGGGCACATGCGCTTTCCTCCAGTCTGCCAGCCCAGCGTTTGAGCTGGAGGGGAGCCACGGCCCACTCCATCCTTGAAGGCAGGCACCAGGAGAAGATGAGTAGAGGGAGTCTAGTCAGGCCTTCAGTAAGGCCCAGCTCTGCCCTGATGTGCAAGACCCAAACCAGAGCACCCCACCTGCCCACAAAGGACACCAGCCTCCTCCAGCTGCTGTGGCCCAAGAGACCCCTTGCTTCACCTCCAAAAGATAGAAACCCCGTTGTCGCTTCCAAACATGTTCAAGTAAAAGTTTGACTTTTGGGCTTCACTCCTAACTTAGGAGGTCAGACTCTGTGAAGCAATGGTTGAAGGTCTCCTGTGTGACTCACCCTTCAAAGGTGGGACTGTTGTCCTATGGACAGGCTGTCCCAGGTTTCTAGCCAAGTTGCTGTCATGGTTGGTGTCTCATAGACATTGGAACAACTGAATGTGAGGCACAGAGATACAGTGCAAGAAGCACAGCGAAAGGGACCCAGACAGGTTGATGTGTGCCGAGTGGTCTCCTCGCCTTGTCTTCAGGACCAGGTGGGGCGGGGGCAGCATCGGCTGCTTCCCAGGATTTGCCATCCAGCCATGGCCTGGGGTGAGTGCTATACCTTAAAATTACTATTTCTGTCCCTGTGATGATTTCTCTAAGCAACCCAAACAAGCAGCATTCCTGCAATCTGTGGTTATTAGCAGGGCTATGTGGACAGGACACCACTCGTCACCTGACCACCTGCACTGGCCCTTATCTCTGCCCGCATCTGTACACGTCTCCAACCCAACCCCTTTGCCCCGCCAGCACTGCCCTCTGAAGCTGCAGCACCCTGCTGCGGGGCACTTGGGCTACACTCCCTTGCAGTCACGCCAGGGAATTCTCCTGCCTCTCCTGGCTGGAAATTTCCCTCAGGACCCGGCTGAGCCAACCAGCTCAACTTCACCATGCAATTGCACTTGTTCTGATAAAGCTCTCTTCACCCCAACCAAGACCCCAAGGCAAGGATTTCAGATGAGGTTTGAAATGCTTTCTGTTCTGCTAGCCCTCTCCAAGAGACTAGCTAGTCACACTTCAGCCATGGACACAAACCCAGTCTTACCTCTCTGCTCTCTCCCACTCTGTGCTATCTAATCCCCTGCCAATTCCCTCCCTCTCAACCACTGCCATGGAGCCCGAGAGCCCCTGCCTACCACCAGCGAGCCTGCTACACCTTCTTCCTCCTGAAAGTCAGCCAGTACCCTGCAGCCCTCTCGCACGAAGGCAGGCTCGCGGTGGGCCTCAATGTCGAGCTTGTACAGCATTTTCCTCACCTACCATTGACCTTCGCAAGACTTTCCATCTTTCCTCCCATGTCCCAGCTCTTGTGACTCACACTCTGCTTTATCATATTGTCTGCAGTCCCTCGACCGACCTCAATGCTCCGCATCTCCAACCCTTAGTCCACTGTGCCCCCCTCCTCACTTTAGGAGAGCATAATGCTCATGTGGCCACCTGTCTGGCACCCTGATCTCCGAGCTTCTGCCTATCACGCCCCAGCTTCTAACTCAACCATCCCTCTGCCTCCATGGTCACCTTGTGGAGCCAGGACAGCACAGTCAAAGCCAAAGCCCAGTGGGCACCTAGGTAGTGCATGCCCACCAACCTCAGAGAGGGATAAACCAGCAGTAAGTAACCCAGTGCATGCTCCAGCCTATAGCCCACCTGCCTATCAGGTTTAGGGGATCACGGGCTCTTCCCTTGGATTATGGTGGTCCTAGACAGGTGGTACACATAGGCATCTGGCAGAGGCAAGAAAAGATCCGTTGTAGAGGAAGATAGCATCCTTCTAGGCATAAAATCATTCTTCCAAATAATCTTGCACAAAGTCTACCACTATTTTAAAGAAATTACAGATGTTAAGATCTAACCTAGACGTGTTCCCAACCCCTCATGCACTCATAGGTGGGGCTTTGGGGAAGTGATTGCATTGTAGAGGACATGCCGTTTATCGGTGGATTAGTCCATCCCCCTGGGGAAGTCAGCCTGTGTGTGACATGGTAGCAAGTTGATCATACTGGATACTTCCGCCATGTGAAGGGCAGGGCTTTGTTCTTAGGGAGATGGACAGTCCTTCCGGGTATGGATTCACCTGCCTTCAGTTGAAATGCACCACTTCTGGCCCTGCAGACTGCTCTGCCCACCACCACAGTATTCCACACAGCACTGCTCCTGACCAAGGAAAACACTTCACAGCGAGAAGTGAGGAGGTGGGCTCAGGTATGTGACACTCATTGACCCACCTGTGGTCCCCCTCACCCAGAAATAGCTCAATTGATAACAAAGTGGAACGGCCTTTCAAGATGCAGTGATGGCTAGGTAGCAATGCCATGCAGGATTGGGCAGTGTTCTCCACAACGTTGTATCTAGTTTGAATCAGCATCCACTGTGTGCTCATGTGACTCCCATCACCAGGATCCATGGGGCCAGGAAGCAAAGGGGAGGAGTGGGAAGGGTACCACTCACCATCCCCCCTAGCGCGCCACCATCAAACTTCGTGCTTCCTGTTCCCACGACCATGCGCTCCGCAGGCTTAGAAGTCTTGGTTCTAAACTGGGGAAAGCTTATACCAGGAAGGATAACAACGATTCTACTGAACTGAAAGCTAAGATTTCTGCCCTTCAGTCTGAGCTCCTCATACCTCTAAGTAAACAAGATGAAAAGGGTGTCACAGTGTTGGCAGTGCTGACCAGCCTGCACTATCAAGGGGAAAGTGGACGATCCCTCCATGATGAGGGCAATCAGGCACCCACTTGGAGGGCAGGAGAGCCTCCAGGGCTGGAGTGGCTCCAACCTAGGGAGTGGGAATTGAGTCCCCAGGATTCAGGTAACTGCACTCAGTCATCTGGGCATTCAGAGGCCTCTGCAACCCCCAGCAAGATGCACAAGGGCCTGGCTACTGGCAGCAGACCTTGGTATCATCCATAGGATGCTGGTTCTACATGAATGCAAAATACAAGAGTTGTGGGCTTAGAGAGGCTTCCACCCTGATTTTAGAAGAAGGTCCAGGAGACCAGGTGGTATGCTCCTGAGAGGGCAGTGTGTGAAGCTGTGTGGCAGAAGCCGGAAGTGCAGTGGGGACCCCAGCATGTTGGACAAGCCAGGAATGTGAAACATCTGAGAAAAACTACAAGGAGCAAGCCAAGCCTTCCCAGGAGAAAAGCCACAAGGGATCCACCACTGCCTGCAATGCTGGAACCCACGCCCTCTGGAGTTCACATCTTGTCCCAGACGGCCCTGGGTAATGGAGCTCTGGGACTACTGTTGCTCTGCTGTGTGTCAGCGTTACTGTGGCCTCCTTTCTATCTTCCTGTTTCTCCTTTTAGGAATGAACATGCTTGCCCTGTGCCTTTGTGTGTTGGCAGTGTTTAAATGTTCTTTTCATTTTAATGGGGGAGGGGCCTAAGCATTCACCTTAAATCTCAGAGAAGATTTTGACTTGAACTTTTTACCGAAGTTGAAACTGTTAGGGCTGGGGCAGCTCTTGGAGATGGACTGAGTGCATTTTGCCTAAGAAGTGCCTGAGCGCTTTGGGGCCAGAGGCGGTATATTATGGTTTGCGTCTAGATATCCCCCTAAAGCCTCATAGATCATAGGTAGGCTTTTTGGAGGTGATGGGATCAGGAAGGCGTGATATTTATTGTTGGATTCGTTCAGGAATGAGATTCTAGCCTACTGTAATCCTGGGTGGTGAAGCCTGCTTAGAGGAGCCGGTCACTGTGGGCCCACGGACCCAGAAGGATCTGTTTCCCTCCTCCCTTGCTCACACTACTTCCTGTCACCATGCCATGAGCTGTTTCTCATCTACCATGCTGTCCTGCCTGGAGCCAGAAGCCTTTGTAAGCTATGAACCAAAATAAACCTGCCCTCTTTTAAGTTGTGGGTGTTGGACACTGTGCCTCAGCAAGGAGGTAGGAACTAAGACAAAGGAACGGCCGGAGGATCCGTTCAAGACCTGTCTGGGCAACTTAGCAAGTTCTTATCTTGAAATAAAGTCTAAAAAAGAGCTTGGGATACAGCTCAGTCTGAGGCACTGGGTTTGGTCCCCAGCACCACAATAATAACACATCATTACCTCGTCAACCAGGCAGGGAACAAGAGTAAAGAGCTACAGAAGCAACTTCTCTTGGCTCTAGAAGTTAGAAACCAAACAGCCAAACAGTGTCGATAAGTGCAGAGGGAAGAAAGAATGAAGGGTGGAGCAGAGCACTCAAAAGAGAGGAATTAATAAAATTAAAAGTGGCTCTTTAAAAAGGCATGAAATTGATAAACCTCTAGCTAGACCAAGAATAAGAGAAACCACCTGTAACAAATATAGGTAAAAAGGGGCACATCATTTCACATTCTGCAGATAGTATGAAGACAAAATACCACAAAAATCTTAGGGCCGGCCAAATAGCTCAGCAGATTAAAGCACCCACTTAGGCAGATGCAGGGGCTGGAGTTGGATCCCCAGGCCTGCTGTGCCAGCCCTGCCCCCGGGGCGCACTAAGATGGTGATTGAGACTCGGCGTGGTGGCGCGCGCCTGTAATCCCGGCACTTGGGAGGCTGAACACAGGAGGATCAGTACGAGTCCGATCTACGAAGTGAGACCCTGTAGACCCTGTAATCTCTTTCCTAAAATACAAAAGAAGAAGAAGAAGAAGAAGAAGAAGAAGAAGAAGAAGAAGAAGAAGAAGAAGAAGAAGAAGAAGAATCATCTTGTCAATAATTTTAAAATTTAAAAAATATAATTTGAAAATTATGTAAAGTGAATTTCTACAAGGACAACACTTACCAAAACATTCACAAGAAAACAGAAATCCTAAAACTGTGTTACCAGAAAATGAATTGGGGCAGCAGTTTAACATCTTCCTACAAAGGAAACTCTAACCTGTGCACATCCTAGCTAACATCTACAGAATGAGCTGTCGCAACTTTACATCACCTCTTCCAGAGAACGAGACAATGCATATTCTATATCATTTAGAGACTAATAAAGTCTTGATATTGAAATACTAACATTATTGGAAAAAGAAAATTACAGGCCCATCTTCCTCAAGAAATACAGACGCAGAAGTCCTGAACAAAATAAAAGCAAATGGAATCCAGGTATATATCTTTAAAATTTAAAATATTGAAAGAATTTGAATTTACTGTAGTCATGTGAAGTTCCCTTCACACAGGGCTTCTCACCCTGGCACTATTGGAGCTGATAATTCCTGCGCGAGGACTGTCCTGCCTGTCTCCATCACATCCCTGACCTGTACTCTTTACGTACCAACAGAATGGCTCTCCCGTTTGTGACAACCAAAATGTCTGGACATTGTTAGATGTTCCTGCAAAATTGTCCCCACATTAGAAAATCAATCTAACTCAGCATGCTTGCTAGAATCCATATGCTGATTTCAGTCAAAGCAGGAAAATGTTAAGCACACATAAGAATTTGTGATAAGGGCACCTAACCACCTAAGAGTGCTGGTTACTCTTGATGTGCAACTTGACTGAACGGAGAAACTTCCAGAAAATCAAGAAAACACACTCTGGGTGTGTCTATGAGGGTGAGCTCAGAGGTTGGCTGTGGGGCAGCAAACGGGCTCAAAACCCCTCCTGATGTGGACGGCAATATCCGATAGGCTGTGGGCGTGGATGGAAGAAGAGTGGGAGGAGGAGTTGGGCGGCCCCGGCTCTCTGCCTCTTTCCTTCTCTCTGCTTCCCAGCAGCCAAGCGTGAGCAGCGTTCCTCAGCCAGGCCCCTCCGCCATGATATTTCTGCCTCACTGCGGGTCCCTTCTAACTTGCCTGACACAGGCCGCCTGGTCCCTGAGCCCCAGAGGGCTGGCTCTCCATCAAGTTTCCTTTTGACTGACAGTAGTGACAATAACTTTTCAGTAAGTTAGGAAAACAAAGAAATCCCCTAAATTTGGCAGTGCATATTATACTGGAGAAGTAAAACTTTGGAAGCTTTCCCTTCACAGTTGTGTTTGTTTGTTTGGTACAGGGTCTCACTACGCAGCTTATACTCATAGTGGTCTTCCTGTCTCAGCCTCCCCAGTGCTGGGATTACAGGTCGCCACCATGCCTGGTTTTGGTGGCCATCTCAGTGCACCCAGGGTGGGCCGGCACAACACACAGTACTGGAAATGGAGGGGATCAAACCTGGGTCCTTGCACTTGCCAGGCAGATGCTTAAGCCACTGAGCTATCTCCCCAGCCAATAAAAAGGTATTTTTAAAACCCGTCAAGTACCAGGAAAAAATATAGGAAATGATACATAATACCAAGAAAACTATGAAACCATAGGAGACATTAATGAAGACTTTTTAAGCATCAAGAAATATATTATGCTCATACTGGAAGATTTAATCCATCCAGAATTGTGAGGGGAAAAAAACCCAAAACTGAGCTTACCTGTTTTTTTTCACTCTTATAAATTGTCTTTTATTTCAAGTAAAATTTCTCCACTATGTTATCATCATCTTGTGGGCTTTTTTTTTTTTTATCATTTCTTCTCTGAATCTTTGTGATCTCTTTGCACAAAAACTACGGTTTTTTGGATTTTAATTTTAAAAGCGTAGTGGCGTATTTTGAGCACATCTTTGTCTCTCCCTTGACATATTTTCCTGAGGAATGTTCTCCGTCTTGTGAATGTCACTGCCTGTTGCCACTGAGGTGGACATTCCTGACTGGGCTATTTACAGGAGGGAGTTTCACAGAATTATTTTTGCTGATATTTTCTGCAGTCTACCTTGAGGCTGTCTTACTCTTTTCTGCCCATTTTGCTGTGCTTCTCCTGCGCCTCACACCCTTCACCCGTCCCCTCCTGCCCTTGAAATGTCTCATATCTGTCCTTTTCAGATCTTAAAACATATATTTGAAGGATCCCCGTGACAGCTACACCGCGGGGCTCGTGTTCCCAACAGAGCCCCTGAGATCTGCTGCCTGAGAGCTACCTAGATATGATCCGCCCGTCTGCGTGCTCCTCCTCTGTTGAGGTTCCTGCTCACTCCTTCACTATTTTCTTTGAATCTCCTGGATCTCTCTTTAGGTCAGGAATTAAGCTTTCTTGTTTCGGAGTGCGGCGTTCTCTGAACCTACATGCCTGTTTCCGCTGCAGCTTTTCTGCATTTGCCCTGGCAGAGTCCACGCCAGTCTCACCTGCATTTGCCAGTTTCAGACATAACTGCTTTATCTTTGCTGAGAATAAAGTGTGTAGTATTTTTTCTATGTACCTTATTGCTCCTGTGTGACATTTGGGAGGAGAAAGGGGAAACATTGTTCCTGTAATTTAAAAATAAAAAATCTATTGTCTAAAATCTTCATCTCCTTATCTATCAGCATCTAAGAATTCACATTGATGTGTACGATTTTAATGCAGTGTCTTAAGGCTTACTCCAACTTTCCCCCACTTTCTTATTCACATTTTCTGTGTCTGATAGCGAGAGCAGCCCTATCTTTATCTGAACTTTTATTAAGTATTTTGTTGCTGCTGTAACAAATCACTGTTAACTCTGCAGTTTAAACGAGCACAAACGGGGCAGTTCTGTGGGCCCAAACCACACGAAGAGGATTTCAGTGGGATGAGGTCACAGTGCTGCCGGCTACGCGCCTTTCCAGAGCATCTGTGTCCTCGCTTCTCTCTGATGCTGCCTGCATTCCTTGGCTGATGATCCCCTTCCGTCTTCAAGACCAGCAATGGCAGACTGAGTCATCCCGTACAATAAGCCCAATCGCTCCCATCTCCTCTTAGGCCCATCCTCCAATCTCCTCTTTTATCTCTTCTGTTTTAAGTACTCCCAGAATGGCTCTGGCTCTCCCTGGAGAATATCTGATAATCGCCTCACCCTAAGGCCAGCTGATTAGCAACCTCAATTTCACCTACAACCTTAATTTCCTTTTCCTGTTATAACAGCACATTGTCATATTCCGGGGATTCAGATGTTAAAGTATTTAGGGAGTCATGATTTTGCCTCCTACCACAACAAATATACACATTTCATTCAACCCAAGTAGAGACAAGGTATTTTCAGAATTTCTAGTCTACAGCCCATGAGAAATGGAGTTACATAGAAACATTTAAAGACTTGCATACAGTTCTTTTCCTTTAACCATATAGTGGTCTATCAGAATTGTTTTAGCCTGTTTTTTTTTTTTTTTCATTCCCTACAGTGTGGTTATGTTATATATTCATAATATGGTAGAGCTCAATTTTTACTATATTGCAAATTGGGTTATATACATATTCAAATTTATTTTAATTGTTTTATTTTTTTCCATTGTTTCTTTTTTTTCTTTCTGTATTTAGGACAGAGTCTACAGGGCCTACAGGGTCTCACTACATAGATCAGAATCACAGTGATTCTCCTGTTTTCAGCCTCCTAAGAGCTGGGATTACAGGAGCCCTCCACCACGCCCAGTTTCAATCACCATCTCAGCACACCCTAAGTAAAAGCTTCAGTCTACTGAGCTATCAGGCTGGCTCTCTCTCCATTGTTTCTTGCTTGAATTTTTGCTTGTTAAACCTTGTCAGTTTAATAATTACTCATCGATAAATAGTCTTTTCAATCTGATATCCTCTAGGATTCTTCTTCATTCTTTTTTTTTTCCCTTTGGCAGAACCAGGGATTGAACTCAGGCCCTTGTGCTTACCAGGCAAGCGCTTATTCTCCTGAGCCATCTCCCCAGTCCCCTTCTTCATTCTTCATGTTCTGAGGTTTTAGTGTGTATCTTGGCAGAAGCTTTTATTTGAATCACTATATTTAGAACATATTTTTCATATAAGGACTTTTAGCTATTACCTCTGACATACTATTTTTCTATCTGTCTCTTTCTTTTTGACTTGTCTTAAATTTCTTGTTTACTGTCGACCAATCTCAATCCTGAATCTCTTAATTACTCTTTAATATTTCTTACCTCTTACCTCTTTGTCATTTTGTGTTGCAACATGAATTTCACAACACTCTCTTTCAATTTGCTAATTTCCTCTTTAACTATATTCACCAAAATTTCCCTCTCTGTTTTTTGATTTTCCATTTAGAATTTATTTTTGGCATTTCTAATGTGGGTTCATAAGAGTCTACCTGAAACATCTGGCTTTAGTTGTATTTTGGGACCTTTCTCATTTAGAAAGTAACACTGCATGTATCAAATATTATCTATTATAGAAAACTATGCTATATTGGAGTACTGCATCCTGATCAAACATATTAAGATTCTATAGTTTAAAAATATAAAATTTCACATTAAACAAAACATGTAAAGACTATAAATAATTGCACATCAGTTCACTTCAGGTTTTTTCATCTGCCAAGTTCTACTTGCATTATGTGTCATTAACAAATGAATTATAGAGTTGCTGTTTTCAAAGTCTTAGACTATCACAACATGCTTCAGAAATGTAGATTTTATTTCTTTTTATAGCTAATCTTAACTGACCTATTTTTGCCTATATTTTTCTATGTTAGAATAAGCCGTTTCTTTAGTTGTTTCAACATCCTAAAGTACTTTCTCGAGAGGCATAAAAAGGTTTAGTAGGCAGATTTTTAAGGCATACACTCAAAGAGAATGAGATTCCAAGAGAACAGAGCCCTAAAATGCTTATTTATAAAGTGCTGAGGAAAAAATAGTAACAAAAGGAAGAAGGAGAAATTTTAGAAACATAAACAAAAAGTACTGTACTTAATATTGTAAGACAAAAAAGATGTTGAAATTGCAAAACAAAAGCACAATCTTGTTTCAGGGGTGGGGCGGTAGCTCAGTGAGGAGCGCCTCCCTGGCACAGGTAAGATTTGGGCTTGACTGGCAGCACCACAAAAATGTTATTTTTCAGTGGGGCGAAGGATATTTACGGGACAATGAAAAAGAGATGAGCTTTCAGAAACAAACAAAAAAATAGAGGAATACAGTAGGATGACTGAGAACTTCCTGATAGTTACTTCTTTGAATGCTAAATTTTTACTGATTCTAGCTTCTTCCTCCTTCTGGGACCCCATTATGTGTGTGTGTGTGTTGTACACTTGGTACCGTGTCTCATATTCTTGATGCTATTTTCTGATACCCACCCCCCCCCGTCTTTTATTTCAGGGTGCTTTTTTTCTGAAGCTATCTTTGAGTTCTCTAAATCCATCTTCTCTGTGTCTAAGCTGATGTTCATTTTGAGAATGCAAGTTTATTGGGGTTTTTTTTTATGAACAGATTATACTCTCCAGCAACAAGTAATGACCAAAACTGGTTTTGTACCTGTCCTAGTTGACAAAAACTTCTTTTATCAATCAGACCTTTGGATATCAGCCAATCAGCAGCAGACTTACTACCAGTCTCTTCTTCCTTAGCTAAAGGCGCACCATTTTTAAGTTCCTCTACTTCTAAAGCTATAAAACCTAAGCCTCACCCTTTCCCCAACCCTATGCACAAATAGAGCCATGCTTTACTCAGAGGTACTGTGACTTGTAAGAATAATACCATATGTTCACCTCTTTGGAAAATAGCAAGTGGTAGATCTTCCTTTGACAAGCCAATCTAGTGAGTTGTGAATTTCAGATGTGTATTACATAGTTATTAGAAAGTCCAGTGATGTTTTTCTGGCATTCTAATTCTCTGTTGAAACAAACAATTATTCATCTACTTATCCAATGTCTCTATTTTTTATTATAGGAATCATACTTATCCAGAAATCCTTCTCTATTAATTCTGGTGACTATATAATGGGTGAACAACAACTATGGCAATTTTTTTGAATTTTTAAAAGTTATTACAATAAGAGACACATTCCTCCTCCAAATAGTCCCTCTGCTTCCAACACATGCTTCCCACTGTCCTTGCCACTTTCTGCAGCAGCTCTGAAAGTCCTCATTTGTGAGTGTCATGAGGTGTGATGAACTACGAGATGAACGCTGTCATGGAGTGAAAGCCAACAGAAGGACCATCTCCTAGCACACTGCAGCGCATGCTTGTCCATCTTATTTACTGGATCTGGGACCGTGTGACTTCCGGCTCTTCCTCAAAGTCAAAACGACCATAAAAGGTAAAGATTTTGAATCAATTCAGGAAATTGAATTGATTGAAGCAGCCCCGACTATGCAGCTATAGACACTTGCAAAAGAAGGGCTTCCAGAACTGCTTCAGAAAGTGTCAAGAACAATGGGACAAACATGTTTGGAGCAACAGAAAATATTCTGAGGAGGTTTAATGACAATCAGTCTTTTTTTATGAATTTAGGACATGGTCTACAGGGTGTGTAGATCAGACTCATAGTGATCCACCTGTTTTCAGTCTCCCAAGTGCTGGGATTACAGGCATGCACCACTACGCCCAGTCTCAACAGTCTTCTACTGCAATAGATTTTTAATTTTAAGTGCATTATATTTTTTTTATCACATCTTGTATCATTTCTGTATCTATTTATATTGATCTTTTAATATTTTGAGCAGTGGTCCCTTTTCTTCTGGTTTCCTGTATGATTACTTTTTCAATGTGAATCGGACATTGTAGCTTACATAGTTCAGAAGCTCTGGATTATGTTATCTTTCTCTAAATCAGGACTTAATGACATCCCAAAGATGTTTTTCAAATGAAGTCATGGATGATTTTATGTGTCAGTAGCACAGTTAAATAGTTGTCATAGAAATCCACAAGGCCCAAAATATTTACTCTCTGGTTCTCTACAAAAATATGTGTCAACTTCTGAACAAAAGGGTATTGAGTTTTATTTTGAAAGGCAGATATAATTTGAAAAGTGTCTTGATCATTTTGAACCCTTCTTTTCACCTTCGTTGGGCAGGTCTATTCTAGTTTGTCCTTTTTAGCGCATAAGACTTGCTTCCAGATAATGGATTCCCTGTGGTCTCTACTGAATGCCTAGAATGGTCTTCAGTCTGGCTACCAAGAATCACCAGTGTCTCCCCAACTCTAGACAATCTCTGAGATCTCTGCTCAGTTCCTAGTCTTTATCTGAGAAAGCCTTCTAGAATCTCAGTTTGTGCATAGATGGATGAGGGATGAGGAGTAAAAGAACCTTTATACAATTTGTGTCCAGCTTGTCTTCAGCAACAAGCCTATCAAAATCCCAGCCATTATTAATTTAAACTCAGGTATTTATTTCCTCCATCTGGCATGGCTTCCTCTTTCTGCTAAGGTTCTACTTCTCTGCAGTATAGTTTTAAAAACAGTTCCAGGAGGAAGGCAGTTATAAATGTGGGGTTCACTTTGCATGGTTCTCTTTTTTAAGATTCATATCCTTAGGGCTGGCCAGATAGCTCAGCAGCTCAAAGTGCCTGTTTAGGCAGACACAGGGGCTGGGGTTTGATCTCCAGCGTGTGTGCCGGCCCACCCGGGGGCACGACGAGACAGCAACTGAGACTGGGCGTGGTGGCGTGTGTCTGTGATTCCAGCGCTTGGAAGTCTGAAAACAGGAGGATCGCAAGTCTGATCTGTGTAGTGAGACCCTGCAGACTGTGTACTAAATACATTTTTTAAAAAACTCATATCCTCGTACTCTTTGGTATTTAGTGCCTTAAAATGGTTTCTTCCAAAAATTTTTGCAGGCAGGCAAGTCAGTCTGATGCTCACTGTTCCATCATGACCTTGAAGAGAAAGACTGAGAGGAAAAGGTGAGGAAAACCTCAGGCAAACAGTATAAAGAGACATTGGCATGATAAACAGGAGTACAGGGATTGGAAAATTAGAGAATTAGGTCAGGAAATTCAATAGCCAATAAGTGGAGCTTACAGAAAGAAAGAGTATTATTTATTATTATTTGTTACTGTGTGTGTGTATTTTGTACATATTGGTTGTTGTGAAAAGACTGTACTCTCCAGCAGCAAATAATTACCCAAACTGTTTTTGTGTCTGTCTTAATTGAGTCATTAAAACTTGTTTTAGTAACCCATATTTCTGAAAGCCATAACCTCTGAAATGCTTAGTTATATATTGTCACTTAAATTATTATTAACAAATTTTAATAGATTAAAATAATAATAAACATTTCTATCTATTTTTTTTTCAAGGCCATGCGTTCCAAAGGGACTTAGCTACATAGATGTGGTTTGGGATTTCTCATGAGGTTCAGCTGGATGTTTTCCAGGACTATGAGTCTTCTTTGGACATTACTATAGCTAGAGAGTACACTTCCGAGTAGTTCACTCACGGGACTAAGAAACATTGTGTTCTTTGTTAATGGAAGGTCTTGGTGCCTGGTCATGTGAGCCTCTCCAGGAGACAGCTTTAGTGTCTTCTTGACATGGCTGGCTTTTCTCAGAGCAAGTGTTTCAAGAGAACAAAAAAAGGGTCTGACATGTATTTTATGACTGGTTTTATAAGTCACCCACTGTCCCTTCCACAGTACCCTACATATCATCACTTTTGATGAATAAATAAGCATCCCTTTTAATACTTATTCAGAAAACAATTATAGATAGATAGATAGATAGATAGATAGATAGATAGATATAATTCTCTTTTCCATAAGAGAAGAGAAGAATGAAAAATACAGATAATTGGGGAGGTGTGTAAGAGATCATAAGGGGAAGGCACGGTCCTTCAGAAAGTCTCTTAGGGGAGAGAACGAGCCCCAGGGACAGGCACTGTCTCGAGGCGGAAGTCCGTCCCGGTGTGGTCATGTTCTGCAGTCCTACTTCTGAGATGGACCGTGGGACTCAGGGTGGAAGGGACTGCTGTGTTCTGTTGCACTCTGGCCTTATTGCACATGCAGAAATTCCCTTTACTTAAAATTACTCAGCATGTTACCCCCAAACTCAATATATTTTTGAAGTATTTTTTTCTGACACCCAACTTTTCAAAAAGCAAAACAATGGGAAAATAAATATTAATTCTAGAGAAAACTGAACATTGTTCAGGAAAACTTAAACAATCTAAGCTTACTATATGTCTTCTATGGACTTGGCACATATAATCAGAAAAATGTAAACACAAAATACTGCTCTAAAAAATTATTATATAATTGGAACAAAGAAATAAAAATTGCACGTGTATGTGATAGGGCATGCTAGTGATGAAATGAAAACTAAATTTTTATTTTCCATTATGGGAAATTAGTAGATATTTCCTAGAGTGGAAAAATTAATAAATAGAAAACAAGCATTTGATTTTGAGATAGAGGGAAATACCACATGAGTCAACTTGAAATTTTGAAGCCAGCTGCCTCTAACCAGCAGTGGAGATGTGCTAATTTTTATTATTAGCCTTGTAGAACTAATTCATTTTCCAGCTGTGTTTGTATAAATTAGAAGGCAAATGTAGCTAAATATGAAATATTAAACCCAAGAAAAATAATGATAAAGCAGGAGCGGCCCATTGTGTTGGACATTAAGGGACAGTCAAGGATGATCAGAAGAAAATGGTATGAGGCTACGGCTCCATGGCGCAGTGTGTACTTCACATGGAGAAGCTCTGGGTTCCCACCCCGGCACTCCCAGAAAAGAAGCAACAGCAAACCAAAGTTGTTCACTGAAGTTGACAACATGCAGGTCATTGTGACCATAGGAGTAGTGAAGACCTCTAGCATTCAAAAACTAAGTAAATCAGTAAAGGAGAAAACAATGCCAAGAAAAATAAAGAATATGAACAGACATCATAGGAAAAAGAAATATAATTATTAATAGACACATAAAAAAGTCCTGTGTTTTAACTATTCTCTTATCTCCAGGACAAGATACCCAACACATACAAGTTAAAAGAAAAGAGATTATTTTGGCTCACAGTTTGTAGAAGTGGTAATCTATAGTCCACTGGCTCAAAGGCAGGCCAGCAGGCCGAAGGACTGTCAGGTGGGAAGCAGCTCATGATGTGGCAGGCACAAGGCAGTAAGACCTCCTCTTTCTCCTTTCTATTCAACCCAGGCTATAAGCCTATTGGTTGGCGCCCCCCAGGGTGGGTCATCCCTCTTCAGTAAATCTGTCACCCATGCCCAGAACTGTGCTAAGCCAATCAGCGGACGTGCCCCCTATCACACGCCCATCATCCAGTATCACACCCGTGATCCAGTTCCTCCCTAAAGTCCCACCTCTGAGTGCATGACGCTTGGGAGGAGGCATCTAAGTATGAGACATAATGTCCCACCTCTGTCCCCAAAAGACTCATGTGCATCCCTTTATGCAAAATGAATTCAGTCCATCTCCAGGAGTTGCTAAAGTCCTAACAGTTTCACTGTAGCTGAAAAATCGAAGTCTAAATTTTCCTCTGAGATTTAAGGCAAACACTTAACTGCCAGCCCCTGTAAAAATGAAAAGAAAATTAAGTGCTTCCAACATGCAGTGAAACAAGGTAAACATTCCCATTCCTAAAGGTAGAAATAGGGGAAAAGAAAGGAAGCACAAACAAAAATCCAGCAAGGCAAACCTTAAATCTCATCGCTCCATATCCAGGACCCAGAGCAATTTGTACCAGTCTGTGAAGTCTAAAGGGCTTTGGAAGACCTCTGCAGCACTGCAGGTGGTGATTGTAGCCCTCGGGCTCTCTGTCTCTGTCTGTCTGTCTGTCTGTCTGTCTGTCTGTCTGTCTGTCTCTCTCACCAGTTTCACTCCCTCCTTCCAGCTTTCCTCAGGGATCTACGTTCCTGGCTTCTCCAACCTTCTGGTATCTCCACTGCATTTTCAGCTTCATACTCACAGCTTCGTACATGGCCTCCTCAGAGGTACACTCCCTGGACTCCTGAGCCTGACTTGGAAAAGTAAGAATCGTCCTGACCCCACAACTCTCGCATGCTGCATGCACCTAAAACCAGCACCACATGGATGATACCACGCTCTGCCACCAGCTAGAGAAGTGGAAGAATTCCTTCTCTCTTCGCTCTAGGGGTCGAGCACCTGGCTGGCCCAGTCCCAAAGAACCAATTCCCTAAACTGCTGCCATTCTGGAACACAGTGCTCTGGGGGTTTCTTCTCAAAGTCAAGTCTCTCACCATTGCAATTTTGAGGCTACAAATGGTGAAATCCTGCTGGTTTGTGTGGTACCATTAGGCGACCTTTTCTATTGCCCTGTTCCAAAGTATTTGGCTTTTTAATGGTAACCGTTTCCAAAGCCAAGTTCTCTTCTGCTCCACCACTGTAGGCCACAACTTTTTTGGAGCTTTCTTTTTGTGGAACCGGGGATTGAACTCAGGCCCTTATGCTTGCCAGGGAAGTGCTTATTCCACTGAGCCATCTCCCTGGCCCTGGAGCTTGATTTTTGGCCAAACTCCAAACCTTTAAAATCATTCCTCTGGACCATTTTCTGTCGATTCTCAAGGTAGAACTGACCCAAAGCCATGCCACCACCTCAACATTAAAATGACTTGAGATTTCTTCTGCCAGATTAATTAGTCTGTTGCCCTTAACCTCAGTATCCTGCAATACTTCTGGACATGAGCACGATCAGGCCAAATTTCTGCCAGCTGGAATCCAGCTGTCAAGGTGGTCCTCCTTTCCAATGGAATCCTCTTGGCCCTGGGCTTTTCCTGCTGCATCACAGTCCACATTCTGGTCTTCTCAGCTCTGATCAGAATTTCCCATACAGCTTGGCTCATGGCGTTCTAGGGCTGCTTTTCTGGGCAGCATCGCTAAGCCTTTCCAAACTATTATGCAAGCCAGTTCCAAAGGCTTCAGAACTGTATAGTAAGGTAGTTCCAGCTATGGCCCACCCAAATCTTAATTATTTTCTTATTGCTCGGACAAAACACCCAAGACCCACAAGTTAAAAGAGAAAAGCTTATTTTAGCTCGGTTTGTGGAGGTTTCAGTCTGTGGTCAGGTGATTCAAAGGCAGGGCAGCAGGCCAAAGACTGTCAGGTGGGAAGCAGCTTGTGATGCGGCAGGCACGAGGCAGAGGGACCCCCTCCTTTCCCCTTCTATTCTACCCAGGCTATAAGCCTATTGGATGGCGCTCCCCAGGGTGGGTCTTCCCTCTTCAGTAGATCCATCATCCACACCCAGAACTGTGCTAAGCCAACCAGTGGACCAGCCCAGGATCACACACCTGGGTTCCAGTCACTCCCAAAAGCACTGCTCTGAGCACGTGACAGTTAGGGGAGTCACCAACATACGCACCATGACATCCTCTCTCATAATAAAAGAATACAAATTAAAGCCATGTTATGCCAACTTTGTTAGATATTGACACTGAATAAAAAAATACTGATGTTTGGCAAATGTGGGGAAGCGTTGGTACACTCAAATGCGACATGAGACAGTGTGAATTAGGGCAGATTTCAGTTAACTGAAGGTTAACTCGGCACGCCTATGAAAGTGTGGCATGCATCTGTCCTTTGAAGGTGTGACTCTTTTAGGGATTTTTACCCAACAGGCAGGCTCACACAAAAATGCAGCCCACAGCAAAGCCAATCCTTGGGAATAATGCAAATATCTTTCAATACAGAACTGGCTAAGGAGATTATACAGTCTTCCTATGGGGTGTTATGAACCATTAAGAAGAGAAATTGCTCTGTAGCCTCTCAATGGAGAGAGGACAGGACAGCTCAAGTTAAAAAAAAAAAAAAAAAAGATTTAACAGTCATTGTATGCCCAGTGGAGAAAAGTAGTATTTGCTATGATCTGGCACCGAATATTTGATGGCCAACAATAAGTACTTAGCTACTTTTCCTAATATGTTAACCTATAAAATTAGACAATTTTGATGATTCCAGACAGAGACGCAAATATACTATGCACAGTCTTAGCAGGCTGGACTGGTGATGTGTTCCCTGGACTATGATTTAACACAGTTCTGCTGTTCTCATCAATCAATTTAATCAGGATTAATCAACTTATAACATACTGTATTTATAACTATCCTATAATATTTTTATATAGCATATCCAGTATAACATATAACTTCTTTTATATGTGTTGTAGGATTTTACCTGTTGAGGTACTTTTCAACAAACTTTCTTTGAAAAGTTATATTCTTGGTGGGCTAAAAAAATAACTAGAGGGCCGGCCAAATAGCTCAGCAGATTAAAGCGCCTGCTTAGGCAGATGCCTACTGTGCCGGCCCCACCCTCGGGGCATGCTGAGACGCCATTGAGACTGGGCGTGGTGGCACTGGCCTGTAATCCCAGCACTTGGGAGGCTGTACACAGGAGGATCACTATTAGTCAGATCTACATAGTGAAACCCTATAGACCCTGTACTAAATACAAAAAACAAATAAATTAATAAGATAAAATAACTAGAAAATTATTTTGCCCACTTCCTTCTCTAGCTGGTCTGAACTTCCGTGACACAACAAGTCTGCAGTCAGTTTGTCCTGGACTGGGATTCAGTGGACCTGTCAGAGCCTGTCTTGGCTTCACTACTCACTCACAGGGTAACATTAAGCTAAACTTTCAGCCTCTCTCCATCTTCCCAGTTGCCAGAAAATGCTTTTTCATGATGTCTTTCCTACCACTCAGGGAGCAAGTGAACTAACAGGTAATCTATGAAGTCTCAGTTGATGAAAAAATTTTATTTTGATAACAAGGAAGGTCTTCTAAGAAGTTACATATCTCTCTTTTCTGATCTCTCCAATCAGACATGTGAGTCTGAGGATTTATTCCACAAACTTTGAGTGCTTCTGCAGGACCAGAGATTATGTCAGGGCTGGTGATCCACAGCTGAAGCTGCCCCTGCTCCCCACAAGGGCACAGTTTGGTAGAGAAGCCAACCAGTAATTATAGTGAATATAATGGTTACAGGTGAACAGTGGGTGAAACTCAAACGAATAACCATGTCTGATTAGGGAAGGCACCACTGATAAGGTGGCATTTGTATAGTCTTATAGATCACGTGAGAAGGTTCCAGGAGGAAGACATCAGTGGCTTCGCTGGACCCAGGCTGGTGGCTCAGCTTTGGAGCCACTTCTCGCCTGTCTTTCTGTGTTAGACCTCAAGCCTGGCAGCTTGTCACAGACCACCAGCAACTTGCCCTCAGCTCCCTATCCTTTTGGAAATATTTGTGAGGCCTGGCTTACAACAGGTTCAGCCTGTTTCCTTCCAGGGCCTCGAGGAGGATGAGTCCCACTAAGAAAGGAATCAGTCTTTTTCTTTCAAATTACAGTTTACATTAGAGAAGTACCTGAATACTTATGGCCTCAAACTGGTGCCAGAACTTTGCAAATATTACTTTGCTTCTTTGTCATAGCCACCCTTTTTTCCCTCATAGCTAAGGAAACAGAGGGAACAAATCACCCAGTTAGTGGTGGAGCCAAGACTCAATCCTTGGCTATGATATTGCGTCTCCCTTGACAAGTTGGTGGTCACAGTGACACTGGGAGATGGCCAAGAAGGGAATGTTATCCCCATGAGCAATTTAGATCTTGGAAAGCTTTACTGGGCGCCCCGGCTAGGCTTACTGACCCTACCCAGTCAAGGCTGTTACCTTGAGGTGGAAGTCAGAGCCCTAACACCTAACAGGCAGGGTGGGAGAAACCTGTGGTAGAGCGCTCTCCCTGAGGCAGCTACCAGGGCCCATGTTTCAGGTGTGCCCTGGTGGGCCTGGCACAAGTCTGTCCCTGAAAGCTATACGAAAGGAGGTGGTTCTCAATAAAGTCAGAGAATAGGGTGGTGAGCTGTCCACCAGGCTCCACTCAGGTATACTGGACAGGTTTCCCATTGCTAGGACAAAATGCATGACATACATAACTTAAAAGAGGAAATGGGCTATTTGGTTCATGGTCTCGGAGGGTTCCATGGTCAGCTGGCCCCAAAGTAGGAACAACGTGGAGGAATGGTGTGGCGGAGTCAAGTTTGTCACTCCATGGCACCTAGAAAGCACAGTCCAGAGGAAGCGTGCCCGTGAGAACTATCTCCTCTGAAGGTTTTCTCCAGGGACCCTCCTGCACCAGGGCCTCCCTTATGATAGCACATTCTGCTTTTAGTCAGTAAAGCACCTCATGATTCCGTCACCTCTCCAGGAAATAGTCTCTTAATCCAGTCAGACTGAAAATGAAGATTAGCATACAAAACTAACCCTTTCTCCTGCCATTGGTCGAGGATGTAAAAGGGACATTATCATGAATATACCCCCGTGGCTTGAGGCAGCATCCCAGGTAAAAGAGAGTAACCTCCTCTCATATGAACCACTTGGGTTAAGGTCATTAAGAAAAGAACCTCTGTGTGTCTGTAGACTGGAATAGCTGAAGGACCTCAATAATGGTTATCTAGGGTAGGGTCACAGTTGAAGACACACTCCCTCCCCACCTTCTTGGGTACACCCCTCCAACTCACCAAGTCCTCTTCTTTCTCTCTTCATCTGCCTCTCTTCCTCATAGGCTCTGAGGTATAACAATGTGTACCCATGCTGATTTTTCTTCTTTCTCTCATCCTTCTTCTCCCTACAGATCTCAGTCTGGTCTCTTTCCTTCCCCCTTTCTACATATCTCATCCCCCATGATAGTGAGCTCATTTCAGATCTATCTGCACTTCGAATTCATTGTTATTTCTGAGAAATGATTTAGAGACTGGGTGTGGTAGTGTGCACTGGTAATCCCAGCTCTTAGGAGGCTGCAAACAGGTGGATCACTATGAGTCCGATCTAGTAGTGAGACCCTGAACACCTTGTACACCCTTCCCTAAAAACATGAGAGAGAGAGAGAGAGAGAGAGAGAGAGAGAGAGAGAGAGAGAGAGAGATGATTTAATTGCTTCTGTTAAAAAGCAGTGGAGCTGAGTATGGTGGCATGCAGCTTTAATTTTAGCTACTCAAGAAGCTGAGGCAGGCAGATCACAGAAGTTAGAACACCAGCTTGGGCAATATAGCAAGACCCTGAATAAAAATAATAAGTGACTTGTACTTTATATAGTTGACGAAAAACAAAATCTTAGTTAGGAGCATAACACTGGGTCCAGCAGACCCATCCCTTACTTTTCTATTTTAGTGCAATAGGAGCCAACTGTGTGTCTCAATATCTTTCCCTGAGGGATACAGAAAGCAGTCTATGTGTCTACTCACTTGGTATGATGAACAGGAACATGTGTGCATGTGTGCAAAAGCAGCAAAACAGGATTATTTAAACCTATATTAGGCTCTAACTGGTTTTGTATATATTTACCCAAGCAACCACAAGGGTCCAACAGAGCCACACCACTCCAGAATTTGTTTTGAAACAGTTTTCTTTTTATTTTTCTTGGTACAAACAGCCCAGTTCAGTATAATGGCACATGAAAAACCATCTTTTCAAGTTTTGGAGGAGGTCAAAAGTGCATCATCGTATTTCTCATGTGTGGATGATGAAGATGATCCATTATGGCGCAATACATGCTCTCATAACAGAAGAGCAGAGTGATGGTGATGGCGTTGAGCTTGGCCAAGGGAGCCAACAAGGATTAACTGATACAGACACAGGGAATGTGGACCTCCTTTATTCAGATGATGAAAGAAAACAGCCAAGTGCACGAACAGTTAAAATGCTATAAAGTTGCCATGATTCCAACCAAATAGAACATCCAATGCTAGAACTAGGTCTGAAAATATAGTGAGGATCTGGCTGGAGTGAAACGTACTGGACAGAATGCCAGCACGGCCATTCAGCGCTGGACATTGTAACAGACAAAATGCGGCGAGATGTTGCGAAATACACAAGGCTGAAATGCAAGGTAAGTGTTCTGCGTGTACCACCAACCACATGGATAGCTGCATTTGTTATGACCCCTCACTAGCTGAACTGAAGCATTCGCAGGTCTGCTGTACATAGCAGGGGTTTCTCATGGCAGTCATAGAAATGTAAAAGACTCACTGAAAAGTAATGGAAGAACGTATGGCCTAAAAACGTATGTCCTTGTAGATACAAGGCATTATTATGCTTTCCATTTAGACTTTTCTTCTGGATCTCAGCCCCCAGGTCCTTATTCATGCGGTAATAAGCTGAGTGACGCTGTGAACAGACTTGTTGCTCCCATGTCCCCAAATAATCAGAAGGTCACGTTCTACAGTTGGTTTACCAGTCTCCAATTGATGTTATGTTTGCTTACAGAGCACAAGATGACCAGTGTAGGAACTGTATGCAGGAACAAAGCGAAAATTCCAAATGAAGTGTTACGATTTCAAAACAGAGAATTGTGTAACAGAATCTTTGGATTTCAGAAAGATGTAACATTGGCCTCACATACAACAAAGAGAGCAAATTGGTGCGTCTGATGTCAACATTGCACCGTGATGGAAATATTGATGGGAGAACTTGACAAAGTGGAAGCCCAAGATGGAAACTTCCTACAGCAAAACCAAAGGCAAAGTTGGTTTTTCATTGATGATGAGTTATACAGCAACTATGATGTCACTTGAAACAGAAAAGGCAT
>NW_004524596.1:15413609-15459708 GCF_000260255.1 Octodon degus
AGCACTGGGGAGGCTGAGACAGGAAGATCACTGAGTCTGAGCTGTGTAGTGAGACGGTGAGCAACGCAAGCGCGTGGTGCCTGCCCCTGCCACGGGTGCAGACTGCCTGAGGTGCAATAACTCAAGTACAGATTCTTTTTTTTTTATTTTGGAAAGTGCTATTGGTACTTTCATTGTACTTCATATAAGAATTTATTTATGCAGTTCTTTTTTAGATTTTGTACACAAAAAAACAGTTGACGATGAAAATTTTGATGCTTTTTTGGTGCTTTTTTATAAGCATTCAATAAATATTAAAAATTCGATCCTTTATTCTTGTGATTTTTCCCCTGGGAAGCATTTATTGTTTAATACAATAAAACTCATTTAGTTAAAATTAATATTTCACCAGTAAAAATGTTTTCTCTTTTTTGCTATCAGGCATAGAACTCAGGGCCTCGTGCTTGCCAGGCAGGCCCTGTGTTGCTGAGCTGTACCACTGGCCCTCACTAGAAATATTCTAAAGAATACACGTGGGCCTGAAAAATCCATGCTTCGTGCCTTTATGACAAAATAAGTGTTATGCTCCTAATCTCATTTCTCCCCCTCTGGTCATAGGAGTCTGGCTGGGGCAAAAGTAGATCCTCCCACTCGGGGTGCACAAGCTTGTCCTCGGCAGGGGCCCCCTCAACTGCAGGAAACTCCTTCCCATCCTCCTTGCCATTTCTCTGTATCTTGAGGTTAGGTCTAGGGCAGATCCCCAGCACAGCCAGCCTGCCTGGGAAAAGCACTAAGTCAGGGTGGGGGGCACCCTCAAGGGGACCTGGGATGGGTGAGGCGTGTCCCACCCTACAGCCTCACTGGGCAACCCTTATAAAGACCCCTCCCCCCCACCTGCCTGCTCACTCCTTGCTGTTTTAAACTGTCTCTGTGTCCTTTGTGTCCCCTAAAGAGGTATGTTCAAGTCCTAAGCCCAACCAGGTCTTGGAGATGTAGTTAAGTTAAAATTCTGTCAGGGAGGTGGTCCAAGTCCACTAGGGCCAGTGTTGTTGTACGAGTGGGGAACTTTGGAGGCAGATACACAGGAAGAACACTGTCAGCAGGCACTGATGTGACGCAGCTGCGAGCTGAGTCCCAGGGGGAATGTGGCCTGCTGGTACTTCCGTTACAGACTCCAAGCCCCAAGAATGGGGATCTGATGGGCCTTGTGAGATCTGAGCCACACACTCTGTAGTACTTCATTACGGCAGTCCTGCAATGAATGCACATCCCTTCCCCTTCTAGAAAGACCAAGGAGAGAGGATGAGGGAAACCCTTCTTGTTTCTCCTGTGCGTCTTTACTCTGAGCTCCAGGCTCCCATCAAAGCTGCCATTGGCTGCTGGTACGAAGGGGGCTCCATCTCCCTGGCCTCGATTCTCTTCTCTGCCCTCCCTGCTCCCAGCACCAGCCTGTCTCTCCATGTTGTGCACAGCTCCTCCTGGGCTGTGATGTCTGGCCCACCTTTCCCACCTTGCCATCTCCAGCCACACGTCTTATGAGTGTCTCTAACTCCATCCATCTCCCCAACACTGTCCTCAGTTGTGGTTTCTGCATCCAGCCCTCCATTTCTACTCACCTATTGCCCATCTGCCAACTGCCCAGGCCAGTCTGCGGATCTCCTTCAGGGCTGAAATCATTCATGTCCCTACCCTCAGCAATGGCCCGATTTCCACCTCAGATCCTTCTCACAGAGGCCCTGAGAGCTGCAGCATGGCTGTCCTATTTCCAAACCTCCATGCTGTGTTCCAGGCAGACCTGAACCACTCAAAAATCTTCTCAGTGCCCATGAACTAGAACTCCAGCTTCTGCCCACCCTCCCCAGGACTAGATTCCTTATGACTCTGATTGTAGGGACCAGGATCACTTCCTAGAGCAGACCGGACGCTTCCTAGTGCTCAAGAGTATAAGAGCAACAGGGAGTCTTCAGCCATGTAGTGAGACCTTCTGGGAAAATCAGACAGTACCACTTAGACAGAGCAAGGTGGGCAGCGTGGAAGCCTGGAGCCAGGCATGTGGACGACATTTAGAACCTGTCACTCTCTTGGTTCTCATGCTTTGCTCTCTGAGACGAGCACACGCTCCTTGTGCTTTCCTTCTCTGCCTTTTGCCTTACTCGCTCAGCACCACCTAGTTGCTGTTCTCTTTCCATCTCCACTCCAAGGCCCCCTTCACTGGAAGGGGATCTGTCAGTCCCGTTTGTCCCAGTGTTCCTTTGGACTAAGAGATTCAGTGGGAGCTGGGGGCAGGGGAGGTTACATTTCCTGAGGAGACCCTGGGTTCTCGGAGGCCAGGCCTGCACGTGTATCTACCAGGCTTTTGGTTACTGAGAATACCCCATATGCTTCCAGCTCTCCAGGGCTGTGCGTATGCTGTTCCCCTAACTGGGGACACAATGCTCAGCTATCCAGGACAGACAAGGTCCCCTCTGTCCCCTCCTCCTCAGGAAGCCCTCCTGAGCCCCTCTCGCTGAGTGGACCCTCTCTTGTGGCCCCTGGACCAGTAGCTTATAACTTCTGTGAGTGCAGATTTCCTCCTCTATTATTGTGACTCCTTACCCATCTGTCTCCTTCAATGGGTTACAACCACTGTGAGCTGGAGGCTGTTCTATCTGTCTCTTTCGCCATCCAAGTATCTAATATGGAGCACTGCACATAGCCAGTTTTTAGGTAAATGCTTCGCTGGAAAAATAAATGAATGAATGGTCTGGATAAATCGAAACAACAGATGAGCCCCAAATTAATTCTCTTTTCTCTTAGCTGCATCTTGTGATTTTTTTTTTTTTTTTACAAAACAGATTTTTAAGGCCTAAGAACTTGGATGCAAACCTCCTCCCCTACATCTTACCCTGCACCTGCTCCTGCCCCCACAGACCCAGGTTCCTGCCCCTGTCCCCGAGGGCCACCGGGTACTCTGCACAGAGCCTGCCAGGCTGGGGCAGGGCTGCAGCTCCGGCGTGCTCTCGCTCACGTCCTGACTCAGCTCCAGCATCGCTTTCATGGATGAGTGCCCTGATCCCAGACAGAGAGCTCATTCAGCCCAGCAGGCTTTCTGGAGGGCTCCCAGGAGGGGGAGGTCCAGAACATGGTGGGGTGCAGTGAAATTGGGGTGGTGGCAGTTCAGTCCAGCTGCAGTTCAGGGCATGCTCTTTTTACCCTGCCCCCATTCTGCTAGTGCCTCCACACTGCCCACCTCTGTGGGCCAACAGGAGACTGGGTCCACCCTGGAGCCCACCAGCTGGTGTCCTTGCTGTCCCCCAGGGCCCTGCCACTCCCTCCCACCTGGGTCCACATGAGCGTGTGCTTATGTGTGTTAGGGTGTACACCCCTGAGAGCAGGAGAGGCCTCTATGTTGGGGCGCTCCTACACCCCTGGCTGCCACAAACAGAGCTGCAGAGGGAGTGGCTTCCCTAGGGAGCTCCAAGGCAGCCTATTTGATCCTACTTTAAAATATTACTGTTGCAAAGATAATAAAAGTTGACATTATTTGATAAATTAGTATCACAATCTACAGATCAGTTTGACAATTTGGGGGCAACTGTCGTCCAAGTCACAGAAGTGCTCCACCTCCCTGGAAAGTTCCCATGTACCCCTTTCTACTCATCTACCAGCCCCCCTCTTGGTTACTAGCTGGGTGATAATACCATAGATCAGTTTTTCAGTTTATAAGTTTTAAAAATCAGAGAAGATAACACAGGGCTCTTTGCCAGACCAGTACACACGCTGGCCTCCTCTTAGCTTTCCCTGGGCTCCTATCCAGCCTGTGCCGGGTGCCACCTGATGGGACAGTAGCATCAGTGGACAGGCTGGGCAAAGCATACGACTTGGAGCCGGGCGTCCAGGGGAGGATCCCGCGCTGACTGTGTGTTTGGCAGGGCGCTGTGTCTTTGCAAGTTTCTCTGCTATACAAATACTGTACTGCTTGTAATGACTTCAGCCAGTGAGTTCTGAAAGCCGGAGGGGACTGGATGACACAGGCCTCCGCCCCCTCCGCTGGTCTGTCCTCATACATGTCAGAATTCGGGCCACTGCTGTTTCTTCTACCCACCGAATTAGCCCGCTTCTTGTCACAGGGACCAAATAAATATCCAACACACATCGTAAAGGAGGAAGCATGTGCCAGACTCATGGCTTCGGAGGCTTCTGTCCATGACTGGCTGGCATCAAGGCAGAAACGTCCCAGCAGGAGGGGACGGGAGAGCCGAGCAGCTCACCTCCCAGTGGCTGGGAAGCAGACGGGGCAGAAGTGAGCGCTATTCCGTCAAAGGATGCCCTCAGAGGCTGACTCCAGCAGGACCCACCTGTAGGACCCACCTGTAGGACCCACCTGTAGGACCCACCTGTAGGACCCACCTGTAGGCAGCTACCAAGCTGTGAGCATATCGCCCCCAGGACACAACCACCTCCCTCAGAGTTTCTTAACCTATCAAATGAACATCGAAGCCCAACTGTCATGCCCACAGAGCATGGCGTCCCAGGTCCACAAACAGAAACCCCTTCCTGATGTCTGACTTGAGTCTCACGTGCCAAAATCAGGCTCACCTCTGACCTATAAACTGTGACCTAGAATATGTGCTCATCAGCTTTCTGGCCTTGGAGGGCACCCCAAAGCGCTAAGGCCTGAGGGGGTAGGCCGCTATAGTGGCCCTCCCAGTCTTAACCTATAAGTTCGCGGACGGAGGTGTAGAAAGGTTTAGTAAGGGGTGCAGAGAGGGTCTGATGTGCATCACTCTGCTCTTGCAGTAGCCCCCTTCTCCTCAGCTCGCTTGTAACGCTTGATACACAGTGTCAACTTGAAAAGTCTAGAAGCTTAAGTGACTCCTCAGGGGCAGGGTCCTCACTTTGTCTGCATTCCGAGCCTGCGCAGGAGGAGGGCAGGAGATGGTGTGGTTGCTCTACCCGCCCTGGGTACCATATGAGAAAAAGCTTTTGCTTTTGTTTCTTTTGCTGTCTTCTGTGGCCTCAAACCATTGCTCCTAACAGTGCCACCCTGCCATGGAGCCAGCAGATCATGGACTGAAACCCCCACAAGCCATGAGCTAAATAAACCTTTCCCTTGTTAATGTGGGTGTCGGGTATTCTGTCTCAGCAACAAGAGAAAAGCAAGCGAGACACCGCTGGAGCCTGGCTCCTGTGTCTTTACACCATTCTGCAAGGTGCGGGAAAGGAGAGTGGCGGAGTCCCCTGGGAGAAATACCTGCCCTGGGGCCCAAAGGACCTATGCCCACCACTGGACTTGGAGTCGGGGACTTCTGTTACCACACTTGTCACCAGAGACAGCATCGTTGGCCTCCCAGGGATCAGGTGCTCTGTGATACCAAGAGGGAGGAGGCTTTGGCAAGGCAGACAGGGCGGTTCAGCCCTCACTAGAGCAAAGAAGGGCTCTGTCTCTGCAGGCCTGGTTTGCTGCCCAGACATGGGACAAAGCAACAGATGGAGGGACAGAGAGACAGTGCTGCCCAACTGCAGGCCTAAAGGCCCTCAGGGGCATCTGTGGCCCTTGCATGTGTAATTGCATATGAGCGTATGTCCCTAGGTGGAGATGCTCTCTGATGGCAGCAAGGACTGTCACTTTCACGGCCTGGCTCTAGACCTCTACGTGTCCCACTGCCTAGGCCCCTGTGCTTCCTGGTAACTGTGGACATCTGCAGCATCTATACAGGATGATCGTCTGCTCAGTGGACAGGGTACCTTCATCTCTCAGCAACTGGAGGCTGTTGGGGAGCATGACAGGGTGACCACGGGGGCTCCAAAGCAGTCCCCAAGGTGAACAGAGCCCAGCCTGGCAGGCAGATTGTCCCTGACCTGGAGCGCTGTCACCTATTCCTCCTGGACACAGCCACCTGGCACGGCACTGGGCTTATCATTTCCTTTCTCACCTCATTCTCCAAGTATCAACTGAGCTCATCTGCCATTTGTGGGGCCAGGAGGGCCATTTCCTTCTGCTTGTGAGGATTTGGGTCTTCTGTGCCTGCTGTCTGGCTGTCTCCTGTAAAGAGCTTCTCAGGCAGCTGTAGCTCTCTCGCCTGGTTGTCCCTAAGGATTGCTGCTCCTTCCCTCTCCCAAGTCCACATCTGCCAGCCCTTCTCCCCTGGCCCTGGGCCCTGGGCTCAGCAGGCCTGGGTGAGGCACAAGTGGGAAGCAAGGGGAAGGGCTTGTCCCTCTTCTGTGGCCATCCTACAAAACTATGTGGTCCTTCCAGTCTGTTCAGAAATTTCACTTGCACAGAGGCCTGGACTAGGTGGAGCTGAGCCCTGAGGACGGCCTGGCTGGAGGTGCATCACATGACCACCGGGCCTGGGCTGTAACGGCTCAGCCCACCTGACGTTGGCTGACCCCAAGAGGCCCAGGGCTGGCACCAGAGGGGGTATTCTGGGCAATTCCGCCAATAACCAGGACACTGCAAGCAGCAGGCCTGGAAGGGGATCTTGCAGGTGCCTTTGCTGCCCTGAAGACTGGGTGTTCAGATCTGGTACAGGCACAAGATGGAAAGTTCAGAAAACAGGGCTGTGGTCAGGAGGAAAGGGGGGCGGTCAGAGGGCCTGGGCGGGCAGCACAGAGCCATCCACCTGGGAGCTGGCATACACGATCGTGGGAGGGCGACTCGGACACTGCGCCCTGACTTGATGGACAGCGGAGAGCCCAAGCCTGGTATGGACTCCTCATGGGTCCACCGCACCCACTGGCCATGGCTGTGGCTCTGAGGTGGCCAGCAGCTCTCCAATGTGCAGGCGTGAGAGTACAGTGTCAGCCTCTGTTTCCGCATCCCTACACCGAGAGTCACTCTCGCCCCTGAAGATTGTGTGTTTTTGGTTTTGTCATCCTTTGGAATGAAATAATACTCTTAGAAAAACTTCTACTCTTCCTGTCATTCCATATGAAATGGAATATAGTGCTGTTTGGAATCAGAGACTTCTAGCTATCAAAATATTTACAATGGATCCCTTACTTATGAATTCAATTTGTCCCAGAGGGCTGGTTGTCGCTCAGCTCATCAGCGGCAGGCTCAGGCTCCTCTACGCAGCCTTCAAAGTCTGTCTCTTGTATGTAGGCCGGGCTCAGTGTCCTGAGACACTGCCCAGGAAACGACATTGTAGTGCTCCTTCCAGGACCCTGTAAAGGTCACCTCTGTGTGCGAGACCAACCGGAAGGACGAATAGCCTATGTCTGAATCACAGCTGAAGACTTTGGTCATAGGTTAAAATTAAAGTTCCAGTCACCACCCAAGGTGTTCGTATGTCAGGCCGGTTGTAACTCAGGGGTCCACTCTGGGAAGCTGAGGCAGGAAGACTGCAAGTGAGAGCCTAACCTGAGTGGTTGAATACCTGAACCCCATCATCTCAAAGCACTTATTTTCCTACCAAAGGACAAATGCTGCATGATTCCACCAGGTGCTTAGGGTGGTGGGAATAATAGGGACAGAATATAGCGTCTGGAGATGGGGCAGGGGAGGGGAGCAAAGGGGCCTTTAGTGTTAGAGCTTGTTTAGTGAGGAGAACGGCGGAGGTGGGGTTGGCGGTAGCTGCTCGCACCCTGAGTGTAGTTAGCCCTGCCACACTGTACGCTGACAGACGGCTCACATGGTCTATTCTGAATCACACCAGGGTGAAACGTTGGGAGAAAGCGCTGACCGGGGCTGTGCCTGGGTTGTACGCTACGAGGGAAGCCAGGGCTGGTCTGCAGCATCTGCAGCCTTTCTTCAGAGACCGGGGGAACTCGGGTTAGCCCCGGGGAAGCGAGGCTGTGCCCTGGTGCAGTGCAGAGCAGCTGTCATGAACCGCACGGGCCACACAGCAAGGGCTGCAGTGATGCCTTCGAGGGCCCCCGTGGGCCGCAGGATCTAGGAGGCAGTGGTGACAGGGCCTAGTGCTGGAGTGAAGCTGTGGCTGTAGGAAACTCCCCAGCGATGCTTCGGCCGGGTGCTTTTCCTGCCTGTCCTTTGTTTTGGGGTAGTCCTGAGAATCGATTGAGCCCAAGACTTTCACACTAAGCCTCACCTGCAGTCCTATTTACTTATGTACTTATTTATTTAGTTATTTATGGAGACAGGGTCTAAATGGCTCAGTTACCCGTACTGGGCTTGAAGTTGTGATCCTCCTGTCTCAGCCTCCCAGAGGGCCAGGATCACAGGTGTACACCACCACACTCAGCTTGTCTCAGTTACTCTTTACTCGTTTCTGGGACAAAATACCTGACATCCAGAATTAAGGAAGGAAAGGTGTATTTAGCTCACAGTTTGTGGAGGTTTCAGTCTATCCTCAGCTGGCTGGCGCTAAGGTGGGGTGGCCCATGGCAGAGGGCAGCAGTTTATGGTGAGAGAAAACAGCAAAGCAGCAAGAGCAAAAAGGGAGGAGCAGTGGCAGGAGGGAGAGAGCAAGCCTCGGTCCCTTCCTTCTATTGTATTCATGCTCCTGGCCAGCCGCAGGGTGGGGCAGCACTCACACCCGTAATCCCAGCATCGGATCATGACTTAATCAGACTCTAGAAGTCCACCCTAAGACTGCATGAGGCTTTGGGGGACACCTAGACACAAACCATAACACAGCTCCTCTGAATTTTTTATTGCTTATTACTTATCTACTGCCTAGCAAATGATGTGAAAGTTAGTGACTTAAAACAATAGGCATTTATTATCTCCTCTTTCTTGAGGCTGGGGCATTTGGGGGACACGTGAGCCAGGTCGAGGGCTGTCTCAGGAGGTTACAAACTGGTGGCCGAGTTGCACTGTCACCCCCTCCTGACTGCTGGCAAGAGGACTTTGCTCAGCACTTGCCATCAGCCCAAGGCTGCAGTTCCTTGCCTTACGGGCTGCCTGACAGTTGTCACGAGGCAGCTAGCGTCCCCAGAGTGAGGCATGCCTGGCAAGCACCTGTTATGACCTTGGTCTGACATCAGACACCATTGTTGCCACTCTTTCCTTAGAAGCTGTCACCACGCGTGGTCCACTCTCTAGAGGAAGGGGACTGCCCTGAAGACAGGGAGGAGTAGCACAGTATTTGCGAGCTTGTTTTGGAACCATCACAAGAATCCATATTTTTTACTTTATCACAGGAAAATGTCAAATTTATAAAAACATAGAAAAGAGCATAGTGAACCCCGTACACCCGTCGCCCAGCCTCCAACTAGGGTCGCAGGCCACTCTCAGCCCGGTAGGGGGTCGCCCGATGTGCAGCTAACCTAGTGCACAATTTGATGCATTTTGACGCAAGTTAGCACCCAAGGATCACCCAACAGCCAAGGAATGAGCACGTCCGTTGCTACCAGGGGGCCTGGTGAACCCCGGAAGTCTGGTCCTTGTGTCCCGCCTCCCAGCCCCGCTCCGAGGCAGCCACCGATGTGCCTCTTGTCAATATCTAACAGCTGACAAGTGAAAGAAAGTATGTGATGTGCCGTCTCTCACTGGATGCCTTGGCTCTGCGTAACTATTCTGAGGTACAGCTATGCTGTGCTCGCTACTTTCTGTTACTTACTGTATTCCATTCCGTGCAAGCATCATTATTTGTTTAGTCCTTCTCCTGTGGGTGGACATTTGCACTGATTCGCGTGTGGCCCATGCCAAATACGGCTGCTACGAACACTCATGTTCACGCGCTTGTGCATTCATAGGATTTAATTTCTCCTGGGCCAATACCCAGCTGTGAAATGACTGCTTTCTATGGCAAGGTACAGGTAAGCTCTTAGGATGCTGCCGAACTGTTTGGCAAAGTAGTTGAACTATTTTACGTTCCTACAAGAGCCTGTGAGAATTAGTTGTTCCACCTCCCTCCCACCACTTGCCACCATCAACCTTCTTCATTTTAGACATATTAAACTTGGTTGGAGCATTTCACTGTGGCTTAAGTTTACTTTGCATTAATGAGTAACAAATTTAATTTCTTTTTACATGCTTATTTGCCAGCCAGCCATTCTATTGGGTAATATCTACTGACTTTTTTTTTTTTAACCTGTTTTTGGTTCGGCTGTATGGTGCCCAGAATTATTTTTAAAGCACATTCTTGAGGTCTGATTAATATACAAGAAACCATCTATGTTTATTGTACATAATTTGATGAATGTAGAGATAAGTATAAGCTCATGAAATATCACCACAACCTGTAGCATAAATCCACAGAATTTTCTTTCTGTCCTCTTCACTTTTTAGTGTTATGATTCGTACACCATCTTGGGGGCTTCTTATAGTGTATCCTGCCTCGTAGTCTCTCATACGCGTGGCTTATAAATATGTCCTCCCAGCCAGTCTGTGCCCTGTCTTTTCATATACTTAAATGTTCGGGTGTTTAGTTTTGTTTTGTGCTGCTGGGAATTTAATTGAGGGCCTCAGCCAAGCTAGCCAGAGGCTCCACCACGGAGCTATACCCTCAGCCCAACTCTTAAAAGTCTTTTAAAGAGATATTCTTAATTTTGATGAAGTCTAGCTTATGGGGGTGGGAAGGGAAGGTAGAAGGGACGGAGGGAGGGAGGGAGGGAGGGAGGAAGGGAGAAAAAGATAATAAGAATGAATGAGAATTTGTTTTCGGTATCATATTGTGGAATTATTTGTCAAACCTTAGGTCATAAAGATTTCCTTTAAAAGGTTTTATAATTTTAGATCTTATGTAGTGAGTTCTATGATCAATTTTGAGTTAAATTATATGTGTGATTTAAGGCATGGATCAAAGTTATTTTATTTATATATATATTTTAATTTCATTTGGGAGGATACATATCCAGTTTTTCCAGTATCATTTGTTGGAAAGACTATTGGTTTTTTTCTTTTCTTTTTTTTCCAGAACCGGGGATTGAACTCAGGCCCTTGCGCTTGCCAGGGAAGTGCTTATTCCACTGAGCCATCTCTCTGGCTTTTCTTTTTAAGTCTTTTATTGATTTATGTATTTGATACAGGGTCTTGCTACACTGCTCAGACTCATAGTGATCCTCCTGTCTCAGCCTCCCCAGTGCTGGGACATATAGGCATGCACTACCCCATCTGGTTTTGTTGAGGCGCAGCATGCAGTACCGGGGATTGAACCCAGGTCCCTACGCTTGCCAGGCCAACGCTTAGACCACTGAGCTATCTTCCTAGCCCCAGAAAGACTATTATTGAAAATCAGTTTTCTATATATCTGTGGATCTGTTTCTAGACATATTTCTCCATAGATTTGCCTACCTTTAGTCTGACATAAAATTTTCCTGTTTTTAAAAATTGAGATAGTCTCCTGTTATAGTATATTACAGTATATAATTCAGTGGGTCTTTTATTGACAATGTTGAGCAACCATTACCACCATCTCTTTCCAGAACAGTTTTATCACCCCAGAATAAACTTACACATCAATCACTGTCCGTTCATCCTCCCTGCAGACCTTGGTGACAAGGAATCTACTTCGGGTATGTGAATTTATGTCCTGAGAAACTCACGTTCCCTTCTTTGCCCTAATCCATTTTTCATTTCCGTGAATTTCTTTTTAGTAGTTTCATTGCTATCTATATAATTTCTAAAATAATTTTGCCTACTTATAACTTTGTAAAAATGATGTTCCGCTCCCAGGCATTGTGTGTGGGGGGAGGCCTTGCTTTCTCTCTTGATGCCATCCCGCTGAGGTGGACTCAGACTGCTGTCTATTGCTGTGGTTCACTTCTTTTCCCCTCCACTGCCAAGTGAGAATAAACCACAGCAACTTTCCTCTCTGTCCATCAATATCTGGGTCGTTTCCAGGTTTTTGCTGCTCTGAGCAGTGGTACTATGAATATTCCTGCACATATTTCCCAAGTGCCTGGAAGTAAATCCTAGAGCACAGATTATGTGAACTTTCAACTTTAGCAAATAATGCCAAACTGGTTTTTCAGAAATGTTCCCACCCATTTTTATTCCCACCAGCAATGTACATGAAACCCGGCAGATGTGGATTGACATAGTCTTAAAAACTTGACGTGGTCAGATTTTTAAAAACAATTGCCAAGTGAATGGATGCAAAATAATGTTGCACTGAGGTCTTGGTTTGCATCTTCCTGATTGCCAAAGATACAGAACATCTTTTTGTATGTCCAGGACCCAGTCAGCTGCCTTTCTGTTCATGTCTCCTGTCCATATTTTGGTTGGGTTCACTGAGCTCATTTTTTTTCACAGAAGGGTAGTTATATAGAGAGGTATATTCCTAAAACTAATACTTGTCAGTGTATATATTATAAATATCTTCTTCCAATGTGCCTCTTGTCTTTTTTTAAAACTCTCTTTAAATTGCCTCTAGAAAAACAAAAAAATTCTTGATTTTAATATATTCAAATTAATTCATCTTTATATATTAGCTAATGTTTTTGTGTCTTAAGAAACCATTTCTACCCCCAAGCCTGCAGGATATTCACATACTTTTTCTGCCAAAAATATTAAGCAGGACTTTGCTTCATGGAGTATTTTTTATCTCACTTGGGGATCACAAGTTTTCTATTCCATTCCAATCTTAATTACTACTATCTAACTCTTAATACTCAAATCTCACAGCCACCAGCAAAAGATAATGTTTAGGTTACAGAAAAGGGGAAAAAAGAAGGGTCTAGGATTCAAACAATGGAAAGAGCAAGAACTACAAGTTAACACTAATGCAAGTTGCTGAGGTAGTCCACTGGCAAGCCAATAGCAGAGCTGTCAGACAGAGGGGTCCTGATGGCTTTGCAGGGGCAACGTCAACAGTAGGTGTATCTGCTAGGCTGAAGTAGGAGACAGAGCCAGGAATTGGTACACCAGGTGATCCATGATCAGGTGACAGTTGTGTGTCGTGCTACAGTGGAACGCATCCTTCCTTGGATACATCTTGGGTTGAGGTGGTTACTTCATGCGTTGGTTCTGTGCATGTGTTTGATATGTGCCTGGTGTCCGTGGCATGGTCCAATAAGCCCACGTTTCCATGGGCCTTCATTTAATTCCTCCAGTTCACAGGTGGCCATTTTTTATTAGCATGAATAATTCACTTATCAGACTGCGCCTTCTGATCTGATGGTGGCTACAAAACTATCATAGACAAGACACAAAGTGACTCGATCTATTCCATCCCAAATGGGGTAACTCAGAGGAAGCTGAAGCCAGAAATCTACTTCCTCCCTTTTCCTTCCTTTGTCTGTTTTGTGAATTCTTCTCAGTGGCAACCACCCTGATATTCATCCATCTACTGTGTTTTTTTAATTTAAATGGTACATATACGTCGGCAGAATTTGTACTTGGCCACCTTTGCATAAGCTTTCCAAGTAGCAGCCCTGTGGGGATGAGGCTGCTTTTCTCCTGAGATCTTGTCTATTGGGTCAGGGAGTAACAATGAGGTGGGGAGGGCAAGACACAAACCCGTGGAGATTCCAAAGGACTCAAGAGACAGGAACCTTAAAGTAGAGGGACCCTCAATTACCTGAACCACAGTCCCCACCAGGGCCAAATTATCCATGAGCTGCAGCACTCACTGTGCCTGTAATGTGTAGCATTTCTGTATTTTTTTATTTTATTTTATTTTATTTTAGCCACGCAGCAATCAGGACCCAGAACCTCACACGTGGTCAGCAAGAAAGTGCTCTATTGCCGAGCAACAACTCTAGCCTCTTCCTGATTCTTTTTTCAGTTCAAGGGATTGAACCCAGGGCCTTTACGCTGAGCTACATCCTAGCCTTTTAAAAAATTTTCTATTTGGGGACAGGGTCTAACCAAGCTGCTAAGTTGCCCAGGATGCGCTTCATGGTATTTTTAAGTCTCCATAATGATGTTTTGTCTCTGATTTATTTTAGTATCAAAAGAATGAAATTAATATATTAATGATGGAGACACAACAATGAATGTATTATTGGATTACATTCATTTGTAGCAATGCAGTTGTAAAGCAGCGTACATGTATTTTATTAAGGAAATGCACCCAGGACCACTCGGTCTTTGCGACAACCCCCCGATACTGTGCAGTCAGTCACTATTCACTCTACAAAACAACTGTCACCTTGGGCGGGTCTTGCTGTCCCTCATGCCCCAGAAAGGTGAGGCCTCATTGCATAGAAGGTGACACTTCTGAGATGGAGGGAGATGGGCCAGGAAAGGCCAGGTGTTTCCCACGGATTTGGGCCTGCTTCTCTAGAGCCCACAGCCCTGGGCTGGCCAGGTTTTTTCTCCGAGGCATTGTCAGTATGCGGGCAGCTTCCTTTTGCCCCACCAGAGAAGCCAGGGCCAAACACCCCCAATCCCCTTCCCATTGTGTCATCCCAGGGGCTTGGAAGCTGGAATGCTTTTAGCCCCAGGCCTAATTACCACATCCCACATAACAACCGAAATAGCTCCTACTAACCCAGGAGTCCTCACAGTTGTCTACCTCCTGGGTTGGTTTTGGGGGAGGGAATTGGCAATTGAGCTCCTCCAAAGATGCTAATCTTAATTTGTCATTTACCTGGCTCAGGAGATTTTGGTATTTTCCCACAGAGCCTTCAGATTCCTTACCTGCCTCCTGAAGGAGGAAAAGAGAAAGTCAGCCCTGCTCTTGTCCTATTCTAAGGTTACCTCTGCACTTGTTCCCAGCGTTCTCCTGAGGAAAGGCACTACTAACCTGACCACGCAGCCTTGACATTTCCTGATGTGGCCCTGTAGAACAGGAGGCGAGAGGGTAACCCACCAGCAGGTCACTTTGTCTTTCTCCATCTGACTGCAGAGGCAGCCTGAGAGTCACTAAGGCCGTGTCTTACTCTACAAACCCAGCTGTATGCCTCTCTTCTCCCCTTGATTTCTTCTTGCAGTCCCAGGCAGAAGTCAACGAGCCCACTGGCTGTGAACCTATGTCACATGTTCACATGTGACACAGAGGGCTGTTTGTGACATTGAAAGCTCTAAAGCGGTCACCACTGCTCTGTCATAGGTTTGCCACCACTGTGCTAGGGTTTCTAACCACACACCATCCGCTAGCAACCATAGCTTCAAGGTTTCCAGTGCCACTGTGGACTGGCTGCGAACTTCTCATCCTTTTACCTCAGCTTCCGGTGTTCCCAACAATGACCTTCTCGTCTGTTCCCAATATTTACCATGGTTCCTGTTCCTTGGTGTGTGTGCAAAGAAAGTTAGAGACTTGCTCCTCCAGGCAAGTCACCTTGAGGGAGTCAACCAAAGAGGCGAGGGAGACCTCACTGTCACTCCCCGCTTTGGTCCTGCACTAGGTTTGCTGACACCCGTTACAGAAAAAGAATTTTCAGAATGTATCATGAGAGACATTAGAAAAGGTTTTCAGGGAGGATTAAGAGCACACGCTCAAGAGAACAGAGCCCCGGCCTGCAAGAGAGAGGTGCATCAGGTCTGAGGTTTAATGTGGTCTTGGGGTGCCTGGAAGATGGCTGGGGATCCACTCCTGCCATCTCAGCCTGCGCACGTGCTGGGTTTGGGTAGCAGGCACAATTCCCCGAGTCGGGGTGACAGATGAGCTGCCCACTTCCTGGAGCTGCTTCCCTAGCGTGGAGGTTTGCAGGCTGCCACCCTAGTGAAAAGCACCCACTCTGTTCGCAGGGTTATTACATCTGGAAGATTGTAATAACATTTTATTTTTGGAGCAATTTTCCCGGAAGGGAAAAAGGTAAGCTTGGATCATTTTGAGTCTTGATGCTCTAAAGTTTTTAAAAGTACATTCAGAAATACTGTTTTCCCTGTCTTTATCTTACCTCACAGGAGGCAAAGTCTTAGCCAGAGAGCGGCAGCTCTGGGGTCACAGCAGGAGGGCCCCCTTCTTTACTCTCAGGCCAGGCAGAGCCCATCCTTGGCCCCATTTGCACCCCAAGAGGGGCTTTTCAGCTCTCCAAGACTGCATGCTCCAGCACAGACAGGCTGTATGTCTCACCCACTTATCTGCTGTCTATCTTCCTTACCAGCGGAGGTCCTGCAAGCATAGTTCTTATTAAATTAAGCGTGAGATGAAATCATTTCTTTAGAGCCTTTTACCTGTCCATTTCCCCAGGGCACTTGGTTATTAAGTAATTTCTCACATTTTCCAAGTGAGTCAGGCTGTGTGATGGCTGGTGTGCCAGGGGTGGGAAGGAGGGGAGCAGAGAGGGGGCAGCAGAGAGAGCTGAGAAAGGCTGCCGGAGGAAAGTTCTGGATGCAGGCAACGGGGTGGGGAGGGCGGGCAGCTTACTGTGAAGCTACCCCAGATGCCCTCTGAGGAACAATGCCCTCTGATGCCCTTTGGAAGTACTGCTTCCCCCAGGAGGAAGTGCAGCTGCCCCCTGCTGGGGCAGGACCCTGAGAGGAAGCAGAGCCTGTGGCCCAGAAGTCTGAGAAGTCAGGTGGAAAGATCCAGACCAGCCAGGCGGCTAAGGAGTGCCAGAGGCGACTGCATCCCAGGAGGGCATCACCGGAGCGGCTCTCTTGGCGGCCAAGCTCCGGCTGTTTGGTCCTCCTACAGCTTCACAGACACACGCTCTGGCTCAGCCCCCTTAGCAGGAGTGCCTTCATACTCTCCATCTTTGTGCGTTGAGGCATCCTAGGGTGCAGTGCAGCCTCAGCTTTCTTGTTAGCGTCCACAGGCACTCTCTGGTCCACCGCATCCAGCCCCACATTCAGCCATAAATATGCTGCTGACCCCAAGACTGTGCCTCGGGCTGAGCCTGGAAGATATTCATGGACTCAGTTCTTGTTGGAGATATCTATTTGGATGGCATTTTCAACTAACTATGTCCCAAACCAAACTCCCCACATTCCCCATTCCTTTCGCTCCAGTATTTCTGTATTTTAGCAATTTTCATTGCTCAAGGCAAAAACTGTACAATTATCCTTAATACTTTCCTCTCTTGCAGCCATCCTTAATGCTGTCTCTCCCTCTCTCCTTTCCTTCCCTCTCCCCGTCCCCTCCCCTGCTCCTCTTTTTCTACCTCAGAAACTCCAGTCAACTCTGCCTAAGGGCCTGGTCCCAAAGCAGCCAGGGTGCACCTGGAGGGCTGCAGCCTCCTGCCGCCCTCTCCTCGCTCCCTCCTGGCCCCCATCTTCCAGGGCTGTGGCAGAGCAAGGCTTCTAAGAGGCAGGTGCAGAGTGTGTAACCCGAGGGGCGAGTCCTGCTGAGAGCTCGGGACCCTGGCTCACCCAGCTGCAGCGTTTGCTCAGCCAGGGCAGCAGATGAACCGCATTAGTATAAGATTAATGTAAGATTAAACAACAAGGAAAACGGAGAGCTTGTGGGAATTGTGCACCTTCCCAATGGTGTTTCTGGACCACTAAACTGCTCATTAAGATTGTCTCTAATTGAAAAAAGTAGATAAATAGAAGGAAAAGCCAGCCCCGCCACTCTTCTGATGTGAGCCCTCGCGGAGCGTCCACCTCATCTCGGACCTCTGCCTGCCCCTCCACGCTCCAGCCACGCAGCCTCTTCGCCCCTCCTCTCCCCCTGCCCTGGCTCTGCTGCTGGGACCTCGCAAGCCTCTGTCTGGGGTGCGGCAAATGCCACCGCTGCCCTTACGGTCTTCACAGCCCGCCTGAAGTCCACGTGACGCCTCCCTCGCCCTCCCTCGCTTTCTCCTGCTTCCTTCTGCTCCGTCTGCGGTGCCATCTGACCTTTCAGTGTTAGCGGGGCACTGTCTTCTCTCCCTCGAGTCATTTAGCTAAAGCTACAAAATTAAAAGAACAGATTCTCGCACCGGGCCACGTGGCTTTCCCTTCTCATCTCTTTGAATCCAGCGTGCTCCTACCGCTAGCACTCACGATCCTCACAGTCACACCTCCCCAGGTCTTCTCTGTGCTTCGGAACCGGCTTTGCCTGCCCACTGTTGCCGCTTCAGTCTCGGCACCTGGTTTCCCGGGCGCGCAGGCTTTCTCACCCTTCTCGGCGGCGCTCACTCGGTGCACCTGATCTTGCTAGACTTCTCATGGAAGCTGCTTCCAGTGCGGGCTGCCCTGACCGAAATGGGGACCTGGGCTCCTACTTCTTCTGCCTGAACTTCCCCTGTGTGTGTGTGTGTGTGTGTGTGTGTGTGTGTGTGTGTGTGTGTGTGTGTGTGTGTGTGTGTGATATTTTCTTTTCTACTAGAATGTAAGCACCTGAGCACAGGGCCTTAACATTTTGGCTAATGCTCTGTCTTTGCTCTTTAAAAAGAGCCTGGCTTAGTAAATATTTGTCAATTTAATGAATCGAATAAATGAGTTCTTCTAGACAGCCTGGCCTGGAAATGCTCTGAAAGCCAGGAGCCACAGGCACGCTGCAGCCAGGGGAGGGGAGCGGCCCAGTCACCAGCGTGGCAAGGAATCCCAGCGTCTGTTGCCCAGGGGCCCGGTAAATAACCGCATCCCTACAGCTGTGCTGTTCCTAAACAAGAAAATATTTCCCAACTGGTGGTTTAGCCTCTCCGAGATCCGCTGTTCAGTGCACTTGAGGTTATTCTCTTCCCTTCTCTGCATCCTTCCAAAACGCTCCCGTTGTCCCAAGTTAACCCACGATGTCTCCTTCGTTTGCAAGCGGAAAGCACTAACTCCTATAGAGAACACCCTTTTGCCCAGGTTGAAAAATTTAGTACTATGTGTATGCTTTTTTGACTGCTTGTTGTTTTGTTTTGTTTTGCTTTGCTTTGCTTTGCTTTGTTTTGCGACCGGTTCCAACTTGTTCCAGGTTCCAGGGAATCCGAAGGAAACCGATGATAATATTGTCTCAGAATCTTTGATGTTATAAATAACATCTTTCCAAATAAATCTTTCTTTGCATTGGTGATTATTTCCTTTGGCTCTCTTTCTAACAGCAGCATGGCGGGGCCAAAGGCTCTGTATGGATCCTGATATGCACCAGTGTCGTGTAGATTGTTGTTCTTCAAAAAAGATGGGTCCTCAGAATGGAGGACATCACTTACTGTCAGGTGCTTATGGATACTTTCCTTAGCACTCCTTTTTAAGCTGCCTTCAACAGCAAGGGTCACATAAGCCCAGCGCTTCTCGGCTGTAGGTGGAACTTGGTGTGGGGTGGTATCAGGTTAAGAAAATGCGGATTACCTGGTTCCACGTGAGTCCAGTGATACCAGAATCTCTGTGGGTGGTGCTGGGCTTTGGGTTCTTTTTTTTTTTTTTTTTTAACTTTCCAACTATTTCCAGTGTGCAGCGAAACCAGAGAGCCCTTCTCCCTAACATGATCTCAATCCTTGCTCATTTCAGGCCCTTTTACAAGGCGGGTTCAGTTTCCATGGAGCTGAAGAAATTCAACCTAGCCGCTGTCATTATTTGGAGGAGTGTGATTTCCTCCTCTTCTTATCTGCTCGTTGGCAGGAAATGGACAAGCTCAGCCGCACTGAGGTGTTGATAACTGTTAACACTTCTCGGGTTAGTTTTTTAATAGTACATCCCTAGCCCTCAGTGTGGGGATCCAGGGGGCCCTTCCGTATCCACGCCCCTCTCCTCCCAGCTGTGCTGACCAGCTATTCCTGTCAGGGCCTGTCTGGATTCCTGAGAGATCTGCAGATAAGGAGTTCAGGGCCATCGCTAGGTCTGTGAGTGGGGCGGTATCCCTTTAATTTGCCGCTGGGATTGGGCAGCATCTGGGAGGAGAACCTTTGCAATATTTAGCTGCTTTTTATTTATCTGGGCACGGTGGGGAGGCGGAGGGAGAAGAGAAGAGAGGTCCTGGGAACTATGCCTAGAGCCAGAGAATACAGGGAGAACTCTGCTAAATTTGTTTGAATAACTTTCACTGTACTTTTATTATTATTATTATTATAGAAGTAACAAATAATTACTGGAGCAAACTTGGAGTACACAAAGAAGTTTAGAATGGAAAACAAACCATCCACGTAGATGAGATATCCAGTGTTAAGAGCGAGGCACATTTCCACTCCAACGTTTGTATTCATAACTATCCACAACGTCGCCGTCCTTTCCTCCTTGTGCAGTGCATGCTACACACATTCTCACGCCACTCTAAGATGTCTCAAGACATCCTTGGAGCGACTCCATCAATTCTCGTTTGTTATCTCATACTTTACTTAGCTAATTTCCTATCATTGGATAGTTAGGTTATTTCCAAATTTCATTTTTATGTAGGATGATGGAACTAGCATTTGTTCACAAGTTTGTTCACATTTCTGACCAAGTTTTGGGTTATTGTTACCAGAAACTCAGCACAACATAGAGAAAAACATTTTTTTTAAATTATGACAAAATTCATACAACATAGGTAAGCATGCTGATGTGGGTCTATAATCCCAGCCCTCCTGAAGGCTGAGGCAGGAGAATGAAGCTTCAAGCTCAGCCTGGGTAACTCAGAGACTTATGAAACTTTGCCTCAAAATAAAAAATGAAAAAGGACAAGGAGGTGCTGGGGAGGTAGCTCAGTGTTCTAAGCACCTGTGTGGCACATGCGAAGACCAAGTTTTGATCTCTGATACCACATGCCGTGCCACCCCCACAGGGTGTTCCCAGCACTGGGGAGGCTAAGACAAGAGGATCACTAGGAGTCCGAGCTGCTTAGGGAGACCCTGTACCAAATCAATCAATCAATGATTTTTTTTAAAATAAAAAAAAAAAAAAAAAAGGGAAGGAACCCAAAACAAAAGCCCCGGGGTCAAGAAGAAGCAAGGCCAAAAAACAAAAATCAATCAAAAAAAAAATTAACAATTAAACCAACGTAAAAGGGAACCCCGGGGGTTTTCTCATAATCACAATGTTGTGAAGCCATCCCCACCATATAATTCCAGGCATTTTCGTCACTGGCAAAGGAAACCCCATATCCATTAAACAGTGACTTCTCTTCCCTCCCTCCTCCAGGGTCCTCCGCCCACTAATCTGCTTGTTGCTGTTATGGATTAAAACATGTTATTCTTTATTCTTTTTAGCATATTTTGTGGTGCTGGGGCTTGAGCCCAAGGCTTCACGCATACCACGCGATAACTCTCCACTGAACTACAATACATTCCCAGCATACCATTCCTGTGCTCGGGAATATCAGGGTTCACATCCTAATTCATCTAGTGGGGAGGCTTGTGACTGTAGGAAAGTTACTGAGCCCTCTTCAACCTTAAAATCCTCACGTTTGAAAACTGAGCTCCCGGTAACTTAAATTGCATACAACATGGGGAAACACATTGCCCATTGCAGATATTCAATAATTTGAAGATCAAAATATTATAACTGAGATGGGCCTATGAGAATAGTCTAAGAGGTCGACTGGCCACATGGAGAAAGAGAGGCCCACAAGTAGCTGTACTTGAGCCTAAGCACACACTACTTTGCACGCATGTCCCAAAAGTGCTGCTACAATCCAGGGTGCCTGGCCTGTGTAGCGACAGCCTGGCCCTTGCCCTCCACCAATGTCCATGTGAGCTCATATTTTAAGTTGCCACTTTGATCTCCTTTTATGCAGACACAGACCTTATGTCCACTACTAACGCAGTCCCCAGGCCCACAGGCCCGCAGGGGGCCAAGGCATGGGGAGCTCTACTGCCCTTGACCTGGGCTCAGTGTTGAAGAACACGGGTGCTTGACTGGTCTTGTGTGGTTGTCTCTTTTTGTATTCCCCAAACACTTATAATTGTGCCAAATCAACCAGAGGTTATAGTCTCAAAAGATCACTACACAGATTAATGACTGGTTACTGTGATGTTTTGGATTTGAAATGCTCCCCTAAGACCCATGTGCTAAGGGCTCGGTTTCCCAGCTGATGGGCTTTCAGAAGTGATGGGGTTGTGGGGCTCTAATTTCATCAGGTGAACTAATTCACTGATAAGTTCACAAGCTGAACAGGCTTTTGGAAGGTGAGGCCCAGTTGAAGGAAGTAGGCCTCGCTGTGTCTCTCCCCCACCTCTGTCTCTCTCTCCTTCTCTCTCTCCTCTTCGCCCTCTCCCTCCCCCTCCCCTCCCCTCTTCCTCCCTCTGCCGGTCCCTCTCTCTCTACCCATTCCTCTCCCTCTCCCCCTCCTCCTTTCCCTCTCCTTCCCAGCTGCCATGAGCTGAGCACCTTTCCTGCACCACACCCTTTTGCGGTGACCTGCCTGCCTTGCCGTGTGCCTTACAGCACTGGAACCAGCTGAACATGTGCTGAAAGGTCTAAAGCTGTGAGACAAAACCAATATTTCCACTTTAAATTATTTTTTTCAAGTATTTGGCCACAGCAACTAAAAAATAACTGATGTACAAAGTCGATACTGGGAATGGGATGCTTGATGTAACTATGCCTGATTGTGTGGTCCAGAAGCCCTTGGAACTGGTTTGTGGAAAGAGTTGGGAAATGTTTGGAGAGGTGGAACAGAGGAGCCCTAGAATGTTACAGTTAGAGCTTATAGGAATGTGGATAGTAAAGACTGTGGTCATGAGTTTTCAGATTGGAATGAAGACTCTCTTGGGAATTGGACTAGAGGTTATTTGTGTTACATTGTGTTAAAGAACTTGTCTATATTTTGCCCATGCCCTGCAACTCTGTAGGAGGATAAGTCTAAAAGTGACAGACTAATTGGTCCGGCACAGAACATTTCAAGGAAGTCCAGGATTCAGGTGATGGCCTGAATACTACTGGCTGCTTTTAGCAGCTTTACGTTGAGAAATGGGAACAAAAAGAAAAATGCAAAGATTTGAAAAAAATTATAGTTTGAGCAGCAAAGAAGCATGTTTGGGGTCTTGGACAAAATGTTTGCAGTTGCTGAAGAGATTAGTGCTGTTAAAAAAGAAGCTAAGTACTTTGCACCAGAATAACATAGGAGAGATGCCTTGAAGGCATCTCAGGTGTTGGCCAGACCCCACATATCACAGGCTGAAGGGCGCAAAAGAGTACATTACTTGATGAGACTGCATTAAGAGAGTCCAGCCTGCCCAACTGACTCAGGGACACTTAGGGGTCACCAACTTCCATTCTCCAGGAACTCAGGGATTGCTGCAATCATGGTCCAAGGGGGCCCATCAACCACTCAAGCTAGTGGAAGGCCTTGATGTCATCCACGTGGCTTTACAGGCATGCATAATGCAGGAGTTAATGGGATCATAGGGCCTCCCACTGACCTTTCAAAGCAAGGCTTGGAAGACCAGTAATGTATGACAGGAAGGAAGCCCTGTAGCCAGCCCCTGAAAGAGGGATGCATAAAGTTGTGAGAGTGAAACTGAAGTTGCAGTAGAGACCCAAGGAAATTAGAGATCCCAAGAATGTAGAACATCTGGTGAGGAAATCTGCGGGCAATGAGCAGAGCGAGCCCAAGGGAGAGGCCATGTGGGCTGCAGTCAGCAAATCTATAGGGGTAGGGTTGCTTAAGCTCTTTGGAGTTCGCCTCCTACAATCATGTGCCTCACTCAGATACTGGATGTGGAACCTCAGAATTTGATGTTTATCCTGCTGAAGTCTGGTCTTGCTTTATCCCATGCCTCATTTTTATGCTTCCATTCATACCTTTTGGAATGAGGATGTTTATCCTGTGCCATTGTATCTTGACAATATGTGACTTGGTTTTTCTTTTTTTATATAGGTGCTCACAGCAAAGTTTGCTTTAGGTCTCAGAAGACACTTTGAACTTGGAATTTGGGGCATTGGTGGAATTGTTGAGACTTTGGGGACACTTGGAGATAGGCTGAATGCATTCTAAAATGAGCTGGATGCAAGTGTTTGGTGGACAGGGATGGGTGCTTGGTTTAGGTTTGAAATGTGCCCCAGAACTCATGTCCTCATGGCTTGGTTGCCAGCTGATGGGTTTTTTAGGAAGTAAATAAGTTGTGGGGACTCAGTTTCATCAGAGGAATCATCTATTGGTGAGATCATGGTTTGATGACATTGTTTCGAGGTGATGGAACAAGGAGGTGGGGCCTGGTAGAAAGGAGTGGATCAAGGGCTGACTGCGTCTGTTCTAGGTCCCATTTGCATTAGTGTTTTCTCCCTTCTGCACTCTAGCTTTCCTCCACTGCTCCCCTCTGCCATGATGCTTCTGCCCAGAGCCAGCTCGGCACAGACCGAAACCTCTGAAACCTTGAGCCCAAACAAGCCTTTCCTTCTTTGAGTTGTTTTCCTCAGCTATTTGGTCACAGTGCCTATGGGCTGACTAAGATGGTTACAGAGGCAACAGGGCCACTTTACAATAGGCATGGCTGGTGCACACCACCTTAACTGAATGGCCACACTCGGCATCACCAGTAGCGAGATGAACTCGCACCATTTGCCTCTTGCCTGAAATGACTGGCCTTGTGTCATGAGGACACATCAGCAGACAAAATACAGACCCAAATGTTTTTTTAATGTATTTGGTTGTTGCAGGGTCTCACTACATAGCTTGCACTTGCAGTGATCCTCCCATTTTCAGCCTCCCCAGCGCTGGGATTACAGGTGTGCGCCACCATACCTGGACTCTGTGGCCCGCTTAGCCCGCCCTGGGGGTGGGACTGGCATGGCATGTGGGCAGCGGACTGAACCACAGTCTCTGCGCTTGCCTAAGCTTGTGTAAGCAAGCACTTTAGTCAGCTGAGCTATCTCACCGGCCCCCAGCCTCCATCTTTAAGTAGCCTCATTCAACTCTTCTAAGCTGTGTTATCAAAGCTAGGCAGAAGATTGACCTTGGATGGGCTTCACAGCTAAGTGCGCTGTGGATCTGGACTAGATTGCAGACTTTTTTAGAAAGGAAAAGTATTAAAAGAATTGGGGAGAATTTGAATATAAAGCATCTATTACATTATATTGCATCATGTTTAGTTTCTCAACCGTGAGGTCCGTGCTCTGATTATATAGGAATTCTGGGGCTCTCAGGCTATCCATGGGAAGTATGTAGAGGTTAAGGATCATGAATTTTGCAACTTTCAAGTCATTTAGCAAAAAGCACGCGTGTATCGCTAGAGAAAATGCCAAAGCAAGTGTGTACGTGAATGAAGTGCTAGCAGCAGCCAGGTGTAGATGAAGGGAAGAAAGGATTTCTCTTTTCTTTCAACTTCCCTGCATTTGAAAATGTCCAGTGTAATAAATCTGGAGAAATAAAAGTAAACTGAATCTAGGCCATAGAAATGTGCCACTTGGGTTTTAGAGTATTAAAAGTTTTGAACCAATAATTAAATATTGGGAGAATTTCACTTTAAAATCAAATTCCCACCTTCATAAAGAAAACTATCAGATCTGGTCACGTGTTTTCAGCAAGGACAGCAGTTGGTACTACTGAGTGGTCTTATTTTGCTTTGAAAAGTCTCCTGCTTCCTTGAAAAATGCACGTGTGGGCCCATATGCCCGCTGGCATGGGAGCATTTGACTAGGAAAGCCCGGATGTGGGAGGATTTGCACTTTAAGCTCCACTTGGGAAAGGAGAAGGTTCTGGAACCGAATATTCCCTCAGAAATCTACCACACAGACTGGCTCACTGACACACCTGGCCACACTGGCATGATGACTCCTGACACACAGGTGGCCCATTAGGTGGGGCTGCACCTCCCGCTGCAGACTGGGGGCTCCCTCAGACACCTGTCCTAGCCTGACAAGGGACATCCTGACAGCAGAGACTGTAGATTTATGCCCTTGTGCTATTTCCAGAGAAAGGTGTGGGCTAGAGCACATGTCATGAGCAATAGACATCTAAATAACATTGTAGGGCTCTTAGCCACACCGATAGCCATAGTGACTACTCCTAATGAAATATTTCACTGAGACCCGGAGTCATTGGTCACCAGCCTATCATCCTGGCCAGCCTATCACAGATCCCTGTAGTCTGGGGCAAAAGCAACACCTCACATCCCAGCCTCACAGAAAATGATGAAACTTAATTGACCAAAATGAGTCTAATTAGGAGACACATCTATACTTCACATGACAGCATAATAGGACAATGTCCTTGTCATTGGTGGAGGAGAAAGAAAATTCCAATTCTGGGCTCAGCTTCACCACTGACTCAGCCTCTAAGGATGGGTGAGGCCCTGAGCCCATCTGAGCCTCCGCTGCCCTCATTGATCAATTGGAGATAATTGTCCCTGTCTCACCTTTATAAGGAGGTTGTGATGAGTCAATAAGATAGTATGTAGGATGGTTTTGAAAAATACTAAGAAGTGCCAGAATTTTGGGCTGTATTATTGTTTCCCACCAGAGATATCTTTCCCATTCCAAGGGCAGTGAATTGGTTCTATTTTGTTTGTATTTCTCCATAATCAAAATTTGTCTTTGTCCTCTCCTAGAGTTCTTAGAGCTCTTGGGGATAGTTTTCTGAATGAGCTGAACTCCAGTCCGTACACAGGCGAGGCCCAGAGCTGCAGGCCTCTCAAGGAGCAAGAGTACATCTGTCCCCTTAGTCCTAGACCAATGTCAGGAGGCTGTGCCCTGGACATGGTGTCCGCAGGTTTCGTGAGTACGAGAGTGAGTGACTTAGGGCTGCGGGGGGAGGGGAAGTCTGCTGAGGAAGGCTCCAGGGAGAGCAGAGGAGACGGGCACAGGAGAGGGGCACGAGAGGAGAGGCAGGGGCGGTTAGGGGCTGCAAGGGACCAAGGTCTTCTGCTCGGCCCCACGGGGCAGCCGCCTTGTCTCACATCGCAGTACTGCTGAAGACAGCGGTGTTGTGAAAATGGATCAGTGTCTATGGTTAGTTAGGCAGCGCTGAGAAACCCCACTCCACCCGCCACCCGCTAGGAGGGGTCTCCAAGGCCACAGCTCTTGATTTCAGCAAGTGAAATACAAAACTTCCCTTAGACAGTGTCGCTTTCTGGGGGGTGATCTACATTGCTTTGGTGGAGGAGATGTAGATGGGCAGGCTTTGGATCTGCTGAGGTACAGGTCTCAAGGAATGAGATTCAGTTTGTGAAACAATAGCCAAGTAAGGGTGAGCACCCCCTTCCAAAATCATTCTTTACCTGCAGAAAACGCCAGCTGTTGTCCAAGGCTTTGGGGGCAGGGATTAAAAAAAAAAAAAAAAAAAAAAAAGACTCTTACAGCCTCAAAGCACATGAAATGGCAAAAGGCAGGAAGTGAAAGAGGGGACAAGAAAGAGATGGGCACTTCAACCCAGTTGCCAGAAGGGCATGTGGAAGGGGGAAGGGCGTTAGACAGCTGTTTATAATCATCCACTTTTTTTTTTTTTTTTTTGCTTGCTTGCTTTGTAGCTCGGGTTGGCCTTGAGCTCACTGTGGAGCCAGGTTGGACCCAAACTCCTTGCGATCCTCCTGCTTCAGCCTCCCGTGTGCTGGGAGGCGGCTGTGCCCTACCACGCCTGGCCTCAGCTGCTGCTTTCCAAAAGCATTTTCATGTGTGTGCAGGTGCACACTTACCAAGCTAATGATTAACGTTTTAAAATTGTTGTTTATGATCTTAAACATTTCGCACAGAGAACTGGGAAGATGTAATAGCAAGTGTAAGTTGCGCAGCTGTGTAGGACAACAAGGCAAGCGCTTGGCTTCCGTGAGTGGTTACCGGGCTCCTCTTCCGGGCAGACTTCCTTGATGCCCTTGAATGGGATCCCTTCTCTTGGACAGTCGTCTACACCTGTTCTAGCCCTTGCCTGTAGAGTGGGCGTCTACACCTGTTCTAGCCCTTGCCCGTAGAGTGGGCCATGTTTTGTTTTGGTCTGTGGTTAGACGATCTAATATCAGTTGTGTTCTTCACTTAGCAAATACTTACTGTCTGCTGTGTGCTGGGTACAATTGTAGAGACAGGGAACAAGACTGTTTAGAACTAGTGCCCTGTGGGGTTGTAAACACATAAAGAAATAAAACGTACTGTATTTCTGCATGTATGTCAGATACGGAAACTGGAAACTGTACGCAGAAACACAAAGCAGGATGAGGAAATAGGGAGCTGAATGTGGGGCCTGGCAGGTGGCCCAGTGAAGGACTGAGACCAGGTCAGTGCGAAGTCCAAGGAAGTTGAGCAAGTTACCATGTGGCAGTGTGGAGAGGGCAGTCCAGGTAAGGGGGCTGCCAGGACGGAGGGGACCCAGCAGGAGCAGTAAGGGCCTGAGGGCAGGGCCCAGGGAGGAGGGAGATGACTCAGAAGGATATCCTGCCAGGCCTCAGAGGCACTGTGTAGACTGGCCTCTGTTTTAAATGAGATGCAATTATGTTTAGTGCACAGGGGGTGACATGATCTGAGTACACATAAGCAAGTTTCTTTACATTGACTCGAAATTGTAGGGGACAAAGGGAGAGACGACAGTGACCCGGGCCAGAGTGTCTGTGGCGTACGTAGGTGAGGCAGGTGCTCGGGCTCAGCTGTGCCCCATCACAGAGCCCACAGGTCTCGATGTGCACAGGAGGAGGCTGTGAAGGAAAGAATAAAGTCTAGGGCGACACCAAGGCTTTAGGCAGGGTCATCACAGACAAGGAGGATAAGGAGGACAGGTGGGGTTTGCACACAAGTAGGAATTTGGTGGTGTAAGTTCGAGAAGTCTTTTAGACACCCAAGTAGAGTTGTTCAGTTCGGTTGTAGCTGAACATAGAATTTGGAGAGAGTGGGCCAGGCTGGAAAAATATGTTGGAGAACAGTCAAATTTATATCACTGATATGAGATGTCCATTTTGGAAAGAAAAAAAAAAAAAAAGAAAAAGCTTATCTTTGCGCTTCCTCATAACCCTGTAGTGGCTTGCTTACCCGTAATAGAGACTCAATTCTGTGTGTGGAATATGCGAATAGATCTATGGAAATGGTCAGGGTGAATTTAGTTGTGAGGCCCAGACCCCTCTCCATGTCCCCACATGCATGAATGGTGGACAAGGCACAAGACCTAGAAGGACGACTAGCCAGGTCCTGTTTCTGCTGCTTGTGTTAGCCTGGTTCTGCTGGGCGACCCGAGAGAGTCACCTAACCTGGTCCGGCTGGTTCCCTCATCTGTAAAATGGGAGTCATCCCCACAGCTGTGTCCAAGATGGCTTTACGTGTGTGATGTGGATTACATGTGTAATGTGTATTAACGTGTGTAATGTGTTACGTGTGTGATGCACAAGGGCCTTACAGACAGGTGGCAGCTGGGACTGGGGTGCCCTCTACTCCTCAGATTGACCGCTATCTTCTTATTCATCCGAAAGACTCCACCCCAAAGCAGGGACCCCACAGGCTGGGGTGCAGATGCAGAGCGCCTCTCTGGGTCAGGACACTCCTGCCCCGGCCGTATCACCAAGGCAATTTTCTGGGCCTCCGCAGCCCGGCTGAACTCTGTCCCTGCTCTTGCGCTACTTCAGCGGTCTCCAGGGTCAGTGGCTGTGTGGTACTGGGGGAACTGGAAGTGTGAACAGATATACTCATATTTATTTTTGTCTTAAAACATAGAGAAAAGTGCTCAATATAACTGGTTGTTCGGACAGCATATTAAAACCACAATGAGATCGAATAGCTAAAAAAATACAAAATACAACAACGAAACTTATAACACCAGATGCTGAACAGAAATAATACCAATTAGAAGTCTCGCATAGTTCTACAGAGGACGTGAATGGCACAGCCTGGGGAAGCTGTTTGATAGTTTCGTGTAAACATACACTTGCCAAGCAGTTATCCTACTATTAGTTCTTTATCCTAGAGAAATGAAAATTCATATCCTACATAAAAGCCTTTGCCTTAATGCTCATAGTAGCTTTATCAGTTGCCAAAAAGTAGAACACAATATGGAGAGGTGACAAAGGAAAGTGGGTGAATCTAAAATATATTTTAGATTCAAACCCAAGAGACTCATGTTTGTGGTGAAATACACCAACTTTGTGGTGAAATACACCAACTTATGATAGACCACTTAACCTTTTTAATTGTACAATTCAATGACATCAATCACATTCTTAATATGTCACAACATTCACCACATATTGTATGATTCTACTTATATGACATCTTGTAAAAAAAACAAAGGTATAGGGACACAGATTATGTCACTGGTCATCACAGGGGTGGATGCCAGGGGCAACACGAGGAATTCTGAGCTGATGGCACTACCCTCTAGCATGTGCTGTGCTGGCCACGCTACTGTACGGATTAGCCCAAACCAGTGGAACTACACCTTACAGAGAATGAGTTTCTAACTTTTAAAACACAAAAATGTATAGTAAACTCAAACTAAAACAGAAATTGTAATAAATAAGCAAATCTAGCTATCATCTGAATCAATCACAGCAGCACAGTGAAGGGTGGTAAAGCAGAGGGCTACCCTACCCAAGCCAGCAGTCAGGACGCCAACTATGGTAAGGTTACAGAAAAACTAACCATGTACAAATAATGTCGTTAGTAAATGTGTTTCTCACGGGGATGGGCGCTAGCACTTCTGAAATTCAATACACTGGGCTTGACCGATAAGTAAATATATTATAAAAGGAGTCTGGTCTCTCACTGGCAGAGAAAGAAGTTTTAAATAAGGAAAAAGGGGAAGACTAGGAGGAACTCTGTATGCTGTTTGACTCAGGTTCAGAGTGGCCACATGAGCTCATGTTTGTGGTGAAGTACACCAACTTATGATAGACCACTTAACCTTTTTAATTGTACAATTCAATGACATCAATCACATTCTTAATAAGTCACAACATTCACCACAGTCCATTTCTAGAATATTTTTGTCAACCCAAACACAAACTGTATAACCATGACACAGTTACTCCATTCCTCTGCCCGCTCCACCCTGTAGTGTCCCTCCTACTTCATGTCTCTGTGATGTGTCTGTTCTGGGTACCCTACACCAGGAATACCTACACCATGCAATGGGAATCTTGTAGGATCTGTCCTTTTGTGCCTTGTTTATTTCACTTTCTGGGTTCATTCACGTTGTTGCAAGTATCACAATTTCCATCTCTCTCTCTCTCTTTCTCTCTTTGTATTTTTTAAGGAAGGATCTACAGGGTGTTCAGGGTCTTACTACTAAATCAGACTCGTAGTGATCTGCCTGTTTACAGCCTCCCAAGAGCTGGGATTACAGGCACACGCCACCACACCCAGTCTCAATTACCATCTCAGTGCACCCCAGGGGTGAGGCTGGCATGGCAGGCCCGGGGATCGAACCCCCAGCTCCTGTGCCTGCTTGCAGGTACTTTAATCCACTGAGCTATTCAGCTGTCCCTATAATTTCCTTCTTTTTAAAAGCTGAATGATAATCCACTATATGTATGTGCTGTATGCTGTTTATTCATTATCCATCTGTTTATGGACACCTGACTTGTAAATCTATACGTGCAGATAGATAGCTATAGAAACAAACCCAGAAGCATGCGCCCGCCTCCTACCAGTACACACGCAGCCTCCTGTCACTAGTTGCAGAAGGTAGATTCCAGATGGCCCCATCAACCACCAATGACGGCAAGACTGTGGGCTAACATAAACTCTTTTGTGTTGTCGGTGGGAATGTCACCTGGTGCAACCACTGTGGAATCAATATGGTGCTTCCTCAAGAAACAAAAACCGAAATTCCATTTGACCCACCCATTCCTCCTCTAGGCATCTCTCCAAAAAAGTAAGACATCATATCACGGTGACGCATGCCTTCCCATGTCTATAGCAGCCCAATTATAGTAGCCAACTGGAAGCAGCCTATGTGTCCACCAACAGATGAATGGATAGATAGAAAAAATGTGGTACGTGTACCCCATGGAGCACTCCTCTGCCATAAAGAAGGCGAACTTGAGTCATTTGTAGGCACATGGGTGCACCTTGAGACCACAGTGTTTTTGTTTTTCTGTATTTTAGGGAAAGGTCTACAGGGTATTCAGAATCTCACTACTAGATTGGACTCATAGTGATCCACCTGTTTACAGGCTCCCAAGATCTGAGATGACAGGCGCGCGCCACCACGCCCAGGCTCAATTGCTGTCTCATCTTGCCCCAGGGGCGGGGCTGGCAAGGCAGGCCCAGGGATTGAACCCCCAGCCCCTGCGCCTGCTTGCAGGTGCTTTAATCTGCTGAGTTATTTGGCTGGCCCTTTAGACCACAATGCTAAGCAAATAAATCAAACACACAAGCTTAACTATCCCATGGTTGCTGTTTTATGAGAAACCCAAGTTGTAAATAAAAAGCAAAACAAAAGATAAATAACAGGAGGAAAGGAGATGGATCTTTCTCAGATAGGAAGGTGATTGAGAGATGCAGGGAGGTCTTTTTACCAAGATGGCACCAAAGGTGAAGAAGGAAGCCCCTGCTTCTCCCAAAGCTGAAGCCAAAGCCAAAGCTCTGAAGGCCAGCAAGGCCGTGCTGAAAGGCGTCCACAGCCACGAAAGGAAGATCCGAATGTCACCCACCTTCCGCCGTCCCAAGACACTGCAGCTCCGGATGCAGCCCAATACCCTCGGAGGAGCGCCCCCAGGAGACACAGGCATGACCACTGTGCCATCATCGAGTCCCCCCGACCACGGAGTCAGCCATGAGAAAGATCGAGCACAACACCACACTCGTGTTCATTGTGGATGTCACAGCCAGTAAGCACCAAGTCAAGCAAGCTGTGGAGAAGCTCTATGACATGGATGTTGCCAAGGTCAATGCCCTAGTCGTGCCTGATGGCAAGAAGAAGGCATATGTTCACTGGCTCCCGATTATGACGCTTGGGTTGTTCCCGACAAAGCTGGGATCTTCTAAACTGAGTCCAGCTGGCTAATTCTAAACATATACTTTTTCTCCCCAGTTAAAAAAACAGAGATGAAGGGAGACTTATGATGAATGTGACCAGTATGTATATCTAAATTGTACCAATAAATTTATGTATTTATTTAGTGTATTTGGTACAGGGTCTCACTACCCAGCTCGGGCTCCTAATGATCCTCCTGTTTTCAGCCTCCCCAGCACTGGGATTACAGGCTTGTGCCACCACGCCCAGACTCGGTGGCCAGCTCAGAGTGCCCTGGGCATGGGGCCAGCGTGGCATGTGGTGCCGAGGATTAAATCCCGGTCCCTGCACTTCCCTCCTAAGTAGGCACTTAGCCTGCTGAGCTATCTCGCAGGCCCTTGTACCAATAAATATAAATTTAAAAAGAGATAAAGGGAGGGGAGAGAAGGGGAGGAAAAGGGAATAAATTAAGGTATTAGGACGGGTTTTGTGAAAGTACCAACTCCACACAAAGAATATAAATAGTATGTGCTGCAAACACGTATTGATAAAACACTGAGGCAGTCAAGTCCCTTATATAAAATAATATAGCAGTGCCGTAAAATTTGAATGTACTCTGTAAACTTTAAGCTCTAGATTACTTACAGTACTTAATACAATGCACACACATCACTGTATTTGCATAGCTTTGGTGCTGTCCTTAGGGGATGGAAAATTCAAGTTTTGCTTCTAGGAACAATTTTCAGCAACAATTTTCCCAAAATGTTGGGGGGGAGGGAAGGGGGGGAACCATCGGAAGATAGATACTACAGTATTTATCTGCAGTTGGTTGAACCAGTGGCTGTGGAGCCCATGGACACCAAAGGAAAGGCTGAATATATCCGTCAAGAGGGCCTAGAAGCAGTAGGACCCCGTAGCAAGGAACATATCAACAGCCGGCTTTGGATTTCTAAATACTGTTCTCTAACATGGGCCACCAGGGCTCATTGGAGAAACAATTCCAGAGCTGAGACTGGGAAAATATAAGATGATCCTGAAATACCATGTGGTCCTGGAAGGAAGGGAACCAACAAAGTCATAGGGGCCAGCACGCAGGAGCTCCCGACGGCCACAGCTGGAATATCGGAGAAACACAGTGGGTAGAGTAGTAACGCTGTTAGGTGGTAACATATGATATCTGCGAGTTGACACTAGCCCAGGTAAACAGCTGAAGGAATGAAATAAATGGAGCAGTAAAGACATCTTTTCCTTTTAGAAGAATTTCAACTAATAAATGTAGAGGAATAAATAGAAACATTACTGTTAAGACTGTTACAATGCTAAGCGCTTCAGGCAAGGGCTGTAGCAGATGGCAGAATGGACAAGAGTTGGAAGAGAAAGATGGTATTACAGTCTCAACACATCTTTGTCAAAATATGGATGGGTTACCAAGATTAGAACTGTAGCTTGAAGAGGAAAGGATCCAATACAAACCACTTGAACTATTTGATCAAGGTTTAACATCAGTAATAGAAACATATAGGCTTCTGATGGTTCCAAAGAAGTGTACATTTATTCTATGGTATTTGTGCCAGGAATGTATAACTATGGAACCGGGCGTGGTGGTGCACGCCTGTAATCGCAGCACTTGGGAGGTTGAGACAGGAGGATCGCTGCAAGTTCAAGACTGCCTGGAGGCTACAAAAGTGAGCACAAGGCCAGCCCGAACTGCATAGTGAGACCCTGTCTCAAAAAAAAAAAAAAAAAAAAAAAAGGTATAATCACAATGTAAACATTGAAATGCCTTATACAAATCCACACTGGGGTGGGGGCCATCCTGTAAAACACTATGGTCATGAAAAATAAAGAGAAACAGAAACTGTCCTGGATTTGACCAAGAGACTAAAAGAACACAAACAGTAAATGCGAAGTGGAATCCTGGATTGGAGCCCAGAACAGAAAGAGATTAGAGGAAAAAGCTAGTGGGGACCCGAATGATGTCTATAGTTGGGTTGATAGCAGCATACCAGTATTACTTTTAGTTCTGATAACTGTCCTATGATTACGTAAGCCATTTAGAGGAGAAACTGGCCCACAGAACTAGGGGAACTCAGTACTGACCTTATGCAACTTTTTTATAAGTCTAAAAGTATTTCAAACTAAAAAGCTTAAAAGAGAAGGAATGAAAGCTTTACTCCTCTTTGTAGATTTTCAAACTTATATAGTACATTAGTATAGTGGTGTAAAGGTATTAATGCATAAATTATAGAAATATTAGTGGTATGTGTGCAAAAAAATATTCAACTGATGGGAAACAATGTTTAAGAGATTTGGGGGTTCCTGGCTTTCAGTACACATGAGTAGAACAGTGGAGAGCAGGAGGACTCAGGCCCACAGAGACAGAAAGTAGACCTCTGCTCCCACGGGCAGGCGTAGAGAATGGGGAGCGACTGCCGAACAGCATAGAGTTTCAGTTTTGCAAGAAGGAAAGAGCCCTGTGGGTAGATGGCGGTGATGGCTTCACAGAAATGCAAATGTTCCTAATGCCACTGAGTTGTAAGGCCGTCCCCAACATGTAACTGTATGAATTGTGTTGCTATAAACACAGGTACGCCGGTATCACTGTAACATGAGGTCTGCAGTTCTTGGGGAAGATACCTAGAAGGGGAATAGCAGGATAGAGTGGAATTTCTAATTTTAGTTTTTTTGAGAAATCTCTATACTGATTTCTACAGTGGCTGTACTAGTTCCCCTTCCCACCAACAAGGTAGAGAGGTTCCTTTTTCCCTGCAGCCTTGCCAGAATTTGTTGGATTTCTTGAGCCATTTTTTTCTGGAACAAGATGGAATCAGTGTTGTTTTACTTTGGATTTCTCTGATGGTCAGAGATGCTGAATAGTTCTTCACGTATTTGTTGGCCATTTGTATAGTATGTGTGTCTTACTACGCCTACAAAAAGGGGCTGCAGAGGTTATCAGGGGTTCTGCACTATTTCATTTGTGCGGATCTCTTAGAAGCTGGACTGGTCTTCCACAGCAGCCTCCAAGGAGTCTGGGCACGGGGTGCTGCACCTGTTCCGTGAGGCAGAGCCACCAGGCTGAGAACCAGGTCAAGCGGAGTTCATCGATAGGGACCGGCCCAACACTGGAAAGGTCGGGATACTGAAAGGAGACTTTCTGTATTTGTTCATTTGAGGGAAACTATTATTGAGCTTTCACTGCAGATTATCTCCATTTCCCGGAGACCAGACTGGCCTTCTGCCAGATCTGAGACGTGGTGACTCAGGCTGGGGGAACCATGGGAGATCATGCCCCTCTATCCTCTTCCCCCACCTTCCTGAGAGGACTCAGCCCTGACTCTCCATGTTGCTTCCTCTGTGGGGTCTTCCTCCAGGATTTTCGCTTAACTCGGCTGCATAAAATTATGTTGTGATGATAAAATGATCCTTACATTTCAGAAGCTTAAAACCCCAGAGGTTTATTTCTCATTGTACGTGTGTGTCCCAGGTCAATGAGGGGCTCTTCTTAGTGCTATGATCTCTGCTGGGTCAAGGATGATGCCACACCTTTACACTTTAAAGCATTGTGCTGACTGTAGGTACTGCTCATAGCCTTTGACATGTATCAGATTGGCTAAAGCCTATCACATAGCCAAGTGCTAAACGGGGGGGGGAAATTACAGTGGGCCTGCATCTCCCTAGGTTCTGCATCCGTGGCTTCAGGCCAACATGGCTCAAAAATATTTGGAAACAATTTGTGCCTTTGCTGACCATGTTCAAGCTGCTTTTGCTATCAATATTTCCTAAACAATACAGCCTAACAGCTATAGGCACAGCACTTCTGTCACACGAGGTACTGGAATCATCTAGAGATGATTTGAAGTATAGGGAAGAAAGGATGTAAGCAGGTGGTATGCCGATATTATGGCATCCAAGGCACCCTGGGCTTGGGCATCCGCGAGGGGCCTGGGCCCTACTTCCCATGGACACTGGCCAGGACTGTATTATCCCCACCCAAGAAGAACACTGTTGGTGATTACGAGTAATACGTTTCACCACAACAGCCCAGGCTCTCTTACCAGAAGAAGTTTTGGGTCTGGAGAGGTTGCCCCCACTCATCCTTCCTTTTCCCCACACCCTGCCCCACTCTAAGAACCCCCTGCCTCCTGGAGACGAGGAGTCTTCGATGTCCACTTCGGAGGCTTTATTCTGAGTGAAGAGGTCCTAGCGGCTCCCCTGAGAGCTCATGCTTCTCCTGTCTCACCTGCACACCCAGGCTGGCTGCATCCAGAGGCTTCAGCAGCCCAGCCTGCTCCTGGAGCAGCAATGTGGGCTTCCTGGCCCTGGGCCTCACCGGCCTCTCAGCCGCTAACCAGCAGCACTGGTGAGTCCCAGCCTGCTCTCCCCACTGCCCCTACTCGGAACCAGCATCTGTAACCCTGGATGATGAAAATCCCTGTAAGTCATGCGCATGTTTAAGAGCAACACCAGTGAGTTTTCTTTTAAAATAATGTAAAGTGATCTTAAATAAAGATCCCTTAGCAACAGATAAAGATGTGGAAGCGGGCAGCAAGCGTGTGTCCACAAGACTTGGCGATTTCTGAGGTTTATCTGGATTTTGCCCTAACACAAGTCTCTCACGTTATTCCTTTTCCATGCAGTCACTGCATTCTTAGAACAGCCCATTCTCATTGTGTATTTAAATTGCTAAATTGTTTTTCTAAAAACCTGATGTACACCCAACTTTTCAGAACCGCTATTCCTTCACAAAGCAAAACCTTACTGTTTCTCAGCAAATTCCTAGAACTGTAGACAATATGAAACAGAGGGTCTTGGATATAACAATTGGACTATTTGTGACTCACCAAAGACTTGCTTCCCTTTGGGGATGGGGAATTTCTGGCAGGGAGGAAACAGGTTTATTCATTTGTTCAACAAATACTTGTTTTGCTAAGTGGCTTCTAACTGCTAAGCGCAGTTCCAAGTACAGTCGAAGACATGAGGAGAGTCTGACGTTCGTGTACAGCACAACTCAAGGTTCTTGCTGCGAGGGGAGGGCATCCTCCCTAGAGGGGTATCTTCCTGCCTCAAGACCAGATGAGGAAACAGACAAAGAGGAGAGAGCTCTGGACCCAGGCTTCACCTCCCACATCAGCAGACAATCCTGGGGCCAATCAAAGCTGCCGGTACCGATCTTGCCTTGTAGGCAATCTCTACCCTTCTTTCCTCTGTGTACTTCCCCTCAAAGCCATCTTCCATGGAATGGAGTATTTCACCCACGGCTGGCCTTGCAGGACCCGGCCCTTCCAAGGAGCAGCCCTATTGCCCCAAATGAAACAAATCAATTTAGCACCAGGAGTGGCCGAGCTCGGGTTGCTGTTTGCTGAAGTTAATCCTCAGTTATTGTTCAACATTAATGTCTCATTAAATCAGAGCTGGCATGTGGGTACTAGTAAGAGTGATGACTTCGCAGGGCTGGGCGTCACCATGTTCTGGGGACAGATGCCAGCACCTGGGCTTGCCTGTGTGCACTGGCAGTGGCAGTGGCCTGGAGCTGTTTGCGAGGACCCGGAAGGCCTGGTCAGTGACATTGAGAGGCAGGTGGGACTGTGGTGACAGAGAAAGCCCCCGGAGAAAAGTCAGAGACCTCTCTAGGGTCCAGACATGCGTTGCTCCAAAAGGAAGATGCTTCTAGTGCTGAAGAGGAGCACATGGAGAAACTGAGAATCTTCGCTGAACTAGAATTGCTGTTTGGTTTCAAGCCCTCTTCTATGAAAAGGTGGTATAAATAAGCGTGGCTTCCTTTAAAGTTGACCTTAGACCCTCACAACTTCTAGAAGAACCCTTGGGGCATACATCGTGCTGGAGTGCCGGTAAGGACACACACCAGTGGGGTACCAGTGTCTCTCTCCCCGAATCTTCAGAAAGCAGTCACTTTGGGTGTTAGGGGTGCTGGGTAAACTCCACAGGCTGATTCGGGACCTGTGTGGGATTGTTGTTTGTCCCTTGGAGGATTGTTGCTGTAACCATATGCTGCGGTGTTGTCCCTGATGGTAACGTTCCCATGCTTTCCCTCCCTCTGGCCCACGTTGTGTCTGCCCATCTTTAAAAACATTGCTTGAAGAAATGCTGTTCCTCCTTCCCATCCCTCCTTGATTCCTCCTTTCCCGGCATCACAACAAGAGTCGGCTGCAATCAAGAAAGTAAAAGGTGGAGACCCGGCATTTCCTGTGTTCCTGGACTAGCACGGTGCCTGTCACAAAGACAATGCTGAAAAGCTTTTGCTGAATTCAACTGAATGCTTCTCCCTGCCTGCCTGCTGGAGAGACTTGATGGTCAGCCCAGCAGCAGCTTTCCCCCTTCTGTCTGCCAGGACAACCCAAATCCTCCATCCCACACTCAATCTTCTGTCCCCAGAAATAGATGATAGAGATGGAGATGGGGACTTCTCCCCCGCCCATGTTCTCCTGAGGAGGCCTCCTCTGCGCCTTCTGAGTTGCTTACTCTGCCTTGTTATTCCTTCCCACGGAGAGGAACCACAGGAGGATGTGGATGATGGTGTTGGGAGCAGGAGTGAGGGTCGCTGTCAGGTGAGTCTGAGGGCAGGCAGGCCACCATCTCGGCTACTCTGGCTGCATGAGCTGTAAAGGACCTGCCTTGCCAAGGAGGCCTACGACTGGAAGCCCAGAGGACCTCGGTCTGCTGGGTCCATGTGCCAACGCCTGGAGGGAGTAACATGAATACGCGAGGACCTCAGTTCAAAATCCTAATTTGTTGTACAGTTTTGGAAAAGATAGCCATGTTTATGTTGGTGTGGGGCAGATGGCCGCAGTTGGGTTTGTCACACAACGCAGTTTGCAAACAAAACCAAAATTGTGACAAATGCTTCTGTTCATGAACCAAATTGTTTGCAAATGAAAAGTGTCCGTGAACTGAGGTAGCAGAGCATCAGCTATTTACTCCCTCAAGTCCAGATAGGCCCAGAGGTACGTGGCAAGCTGTGTATCTGGAGTCCCACTTTACGCAGTGGCCGTCCTGACCTCTAAACCCTGTTCCCTGTGGCTCCCTCTCCCTACAGCCTCTTGATCTGTGCAGGCCCAGAGCAGAGCTGGTCCTGGGAGCTGCAGGATGGAATTAGATACTGTGTACAGCTCCGTGTAATTACCCAGGGCCAAAATGAGTCAGCAGACAGCCAAGATAAAACCCACAGCCCCACTCGCAGGCCCTTACTCGCTGTGCCCACAGCCTCCTGCAGGACAGATCTGGGCAGAGTGGGAGCCACCAGGAAGCGGGGCTGGCCCTGGGTGAGGCAGTAAGGATACAAAGCCAGAAGAGCCCAGCACCCGCTCTTCCCCTGTGATTAAGCCCGCACTCCACCCCGCTCTCTGGAGGTCAAGAGCATTGGCCAATACCTCCCATTCCGAGCAAACATTTGCTGCCTCAGAGCTCTGTGGCAATCCTGACATGGGTCCAGATGGAGGGCCAACGTGGGTCTTAAGGATTTTAGATCAGGCTAAACCTTCAGTGTGTGTATTTTCTGAGTCAACCGAGGATTCTTAGCTTTCCATTTCCCTCAGGAATTAATGCTGATGACTTTCGTGGAGTGTTGATACATAAATATAAAGACTATTATAAAAAATTCCTGTGATTTCTTGGCCCAATGTGAGCTGTAAATTAAAAATCTCTTGGCGGCCACTCTATCTTCAGCCTACTCTGTGACTCAGTGGACCAGGAAGTACGAAGCTCAGGGTGATAGAGGTCTGTTAACTTGGTTAACTCCAAGCTGTCGCCTCTATGGTTTGATCATTTACCAGTCTTTATAGAACAGTCCTGTCCTTCAAGCCTAACCAGTCCCCTGCTATAACGGACATCTTTCACTCTTTCTTTTTTTGTTTTTAGGGCTGATACAGAATTTATCCAATTGGGTTTTTCTATTTACAACCGAGGTCGTGTCTGCATACAGTTCTGCTAGTCTGTACAAGTGCCTCATCTCTAATGAGCTTAAGACTTGCAATGGTGGGCTCAGTTGTACACCATTCATTGTTTTAAAACAGTAGTGCATGCACTATACTCCTCCTATCAAGCCAGCTTTGAGGGCCGGCCAAATAGCTCAGTAGGTCAAAGTGCCTGCTTAGGCAGACACAGTAGCCGGGGTTCAGCCCCACCCCTGGGGTGCACTGTGATGGCGATTGAGATTGGGCGTGGTGGCGCCCCCCCTGTCAATTCAGCTCTTGGGAGACTGAACACAGGCAGATCACTTTGAGTCTGGTCTATGTAGTGAGATCTTGTAGACCTTTACTAAAAATACAAAATAATAATAATAATAATAATAATAATAATAATAATAATAATGTCAGCTTTGACCAAAACCCACCAGTTGCACAGACCAGCCTGATTCTCAGAAGCTTCACTCTGTGATCTGCAGTTTGTCTTGGTGATCTATAGAGCTGCTGTCTCACTGGACTACACTATGTATTTTTTAAGGACCCACAAGAGGCACCACAGAACACTGGCTTCCCCCACTCCCCAACAGCCTTTGGCCAAGAGTTCTCCATAGTGAAGGCAGAAAGGACACAGAAATCCCACAGCAGAGTCATATGCCTGCTCAGAGGCAACAGAAGCAGGTGCCCAGCCACCTTTATCCTACCAAGCTACACAGCTTGCAAATGGTTCTCAGATGAGAACCCTATGCCAGATTGAAGCTTGAGGCGGCAGAGGCGGCTGGGAGGGAGAGAGCCTGGGCTGAAGGGAGTGGGGGGTGCTGCTCTGCCAAATGTTAGTGTTACCCCTTCAACCAGAGAACTCGGGAACCAGTGCACCAGCCCTGCTCAGACCAGCACAGAGTCACATGGGACCAAGGGTCGCAGCCCAGGCTCTGCCCAGCGGAGGTGCCCCCTCCCTCTGTGGCACAGCACAAGGCAGGCACTCAGCAACTGAACAGCTGCAAAGGCCAGCGTCGCCCCACGCCACACTCGAAGGAGAATGCCGAGGAAGACAAGCGCGGTCTTGAGATGATACAGCGCAGGCCATGTGGCTGCAGCCGTGGACCCGAGGCAGCAGTGGAAGCCCAGCTCCACCCCAGGTGCACCTCCTGCCGTACACTCCAACCCTCCAGCCCTGCCCACGAGCACCACGCTGCCTCCTCCTAGCTGCCACAGCCGGGCCCCCTCCTTCACTGAGTGACTTCCTAGTGCCCGTGGGCTGTCCATTCTTTCTGCACAGACCTGTCAGCTAAGACAGTGTGGGACGAGCCAGGACATTTAGGCTAGAGGAAGGACCACTCATCCCACAAATATAAACAGGGCTACAGCGGGACTGTGTCCACTGATGAAGTGTGTTTCCTTCCAGGGGACTTAAAAAAATAAAAAATAAAAAAAAAATCCGGGTGTCGTGTTACATGTGTGTAATCCCAGCACTTGGGAGGCTGAGGCAGGAAGATCACTGTGATCTCAAAATACATACAACAGGAACTACAAAGGCAGCTCAAGGCCAGCCTGAACTGGATAGCAAGACCCTACCCCCAAAAAAGCATGTGTGTCAGACAGCATGTACAAGGGAGCATCCACACACCCCGGAGGGCTGGTGCCCACGCTATGCCTACCTAGGATGGACTGCAAGCTTGTGCTTCCCCAGAATCCCCAGGCTGAAGCCTAACTCCCAGCAGGATGGCATTCGGGTAGCAGTACCAAGGCTGGTGTCAGATATCCACTCAGCAAACCTCCAAGTTATTGTCACAGGAAGGAAAGTATGACTCTTACTGTTTTTCCGTATGTTTATTTTTAATCTCAAAGTATTTTAAAGTCTTAGAAAAGAGAAAAGACTAACATAGCCAGGCCCTCTACTTCCACTGCCTGAAACGCAAGTTGAGATGTTCATTTTTCAAGTTTCTTCCCATCATTTTACTTTGCATGAAATTACCACTTCACACAGTTCAGGACCCTGGTAGCGAAGCCCCAGTCCTATTCTTAGTATGTTCCTCTGTAGCTCCCCTTTTTGCCAAAATTAAAGTGATCTAATTCTAAAATGACAAGAGCCCAGGACATAAGGGTCTTCTCAGTGCCTGGGGCACTTGAGGGACCTTTGGGCTTGCACCGTGCAGCGGTGACTCCCACCCAGCAGCAAGGGGGCTGAGGACCTCTGCCCTCCTCCAGCAGGGACACACCAACGCCTGCCGGGGCAGCTTCCTAGAAACCCCACCTGAGCTTCCGTGTTCTTTCCTGCTAGCCATTGTCACGCAGGGAGGACCGTGTCAGCCTGGCCTGGCCTTGCAGGGGCTGCATTTCCGGGATGCAGGGCCCAGACAGCCTGGCACGGGTGCCCCGGAAAACACTGAATGGCACATTCACCCCAGGCATGCCAAGTGTTTGCTGAGCTGTGAGGAAGGAGAGGCAACCAGGCCTGGATGTTTGCAAGCGAGCTGAGTTCACTCCCAGCCAGCCCGCCTGTCCGCCTGCCTGCCTGCCTGCCTGCCTGCCTGCCTGCCTGCCTGCCTGCCTTCCTTCCTTCCTTCCTTCCTTCCTTCCTTCCTTCCTTCCTTCCTTCTTCCTTCCTTTCTTCCTCTTCCTTCCTCCCGCCCCTCCCTCCCTTCAGCTTTTCATCCCCCTTGAGACAGCATCTCCTACAAGCATGTAAACCTCTTACAGCTCCACACTGAACATCAGAGCTCCAAGGATGGGTGCACCTTCTATTCACCCAAGCATTCCTTCCTTCCTTCCACAAATAGTTTCCCAGCATCTACCAGTGCCAGGCACTGTTCTAGGTGCTGTGGACACAATCAGAAACCCACACAGAAGTTCTCACCCAGCTGGAGCTCACGTCCTAGCTGGACACAGTAAGTCGGTGTATCACACACTGGAAGCAAAGTGTTGGGAAAGGAGAGAGCCAAGAGCAGGGCGGGGAGTCCGCGGCAGTGCTCAGTGGTGAGAAGACCCGGAAGGCACCCAGAGAAGAGCATTCAGGGGGAGGAAGAGGACACAAGCCCCGGGGAGCTCCCTGGCAGAGAGCGGATGGACAGAGCTGGTGCTCTTCCTAGCTCCCAGAGTTCAGCCTGGCTGTGCTGAGCGCCACTGCATCCCGGATCTACAGTTAAAAGGCATCCACTGTAGCATGTCCAAGACACCCCCACTGTCCTGACCCTGCCTCTCTCGCCACAGCTCTTTTGTAGCCTATTCTACTAGACTTGGCCCTGACCGCTGCTGTAGGACCCGTGGTTCTGTTAGGGTGCTGGGCTGCAGGCGCAGGGCGTCTCGTGGGACACAGCATACTTTCTTCCTACTGTGTCCTCCTGATAAGCCCCAGCTCTTCCTTCAAAATCCTGCTCAATGTCACCTCTTCCATGGAAGCTTTTTACACTTCACCCTGAACATTCCAGCTCCAGGCGCCGTGTATGTAACATGGGCAGACGCCTTGGCCAGGGAACATCAGGCCGCACTGCAGCTCCGCAATGACCCACCTGCAGCCCGCCGTGCTCCGCCCAGACGTGTGGCCTCTGCATCCTACACCTGTGGAGAGCAACATAGGTACTCAACAAAGGCACGCTGAGGGACAGGGTGAGCAGGGCTTGGCTGCGCTGGTCCCCCGAGAGGCCACTGGAGACCTGTCCTTGGCAGTCTCTGGCCTGCCTTTGCTATTTAACAGACGGCATTCATAGCTGTGGACTTCCGGGACACAGATTTCCTGTGAGTAAGGGGCTGGTGGTAAAAGGGGTCCTTGTTTTATCTGCAGAAAGTGGCTGGTTTAGGGAGCGTATTGTTGTCCCAGAGAATAGGAGCCGCCCCTCTGCTGACTCTACCCCTGCCCTGGGTGCCAGGCTGGGCTGCCTGCACAACTCCTGGAAACCCTGGTCAGCAATGTGCTTCCTCTCTCTCCTCCAGGGAGCCCGTGCACTCCTGGGGCAGTGGCGCCTTGGTAGGTTCTTCCAAAGAGTGGCTGGCTGGCTGGCTGGCTGGCTGGCTGGCTGGCTTACCAGTACTCAGCCCAGATCCTAGGGGAGTTCTTCACCACCATCCTTTTCCCAGTCCCACCTTTGCAGGCTGAATCCACACCCCGTCAGGTTACCAGGGTGGCATGGAATGTCTCAGACTCACCGTTTTGTCTTCTGCCCCTGGCACGACCTGGTCTGAATCGCTTTCAGAAACTTCCATTTTCCAAGTCACCTCTTTACCGAGGCACTGGAGCCGCTCATGATCCTGAGGACAGAGAGTGTCCCCCAAGCAGGGCATTCGGGTTCTCTGAAAACCGATCTGGTATCTGTCTTAGCCCCTGTGTCAGCACGGGCTTGCTGATGGGCGTCCTGAGCACTCGTCCCCAAATGCGTCTGTTCTCGGGGTTCCCTGGGCAGCTGGGGAGCTGGGATTCTGATGGGAAGCTGGTGAAGATGTGTAGAGTAGAGGATCAGAGCTCTGAAGAGTTTGTCCTCCGCAGGGAACCTGCATTGTACAAGGCACCTAAAAAGGGCACCACTTCCATGGCATTTGGCTTTAACGGTGAGGCTGCAGTTGTCAGCGAGGGAAGGCGGTTGGCTTAGCAGCCCTAGTAAGAGCCATCTGCCTGCCTTCTTGTCCTGGGGGTTCAGGCAGCTGTAGAGCAGGGCACAGAGGAGAAAGGGGCCCTTTATACGGAAATACACTCTTGCTCCCTGATGCCGTGCACATCTTGCCTCCCTAGCTGTCATCCTACGATGAGGAAACCTTGTGCAAGGGCTGCCAGGTGGAGGGAGCAGGTGTCACCCCTGGTCTCCTGTCCTGGTCAGCATGGCTTCCTAGAGCTGCTGTTGGCGTCTTTCCCAGAAACAAGTCGATGGCAAGAAGCTATCCTTCTTCTGGTCCAGCAGACACACGGAGAGACAAGTGCTGCTCCAGGGAAGGAAGCCAACGCCAGACGACTGTTGGGGGGGGGGCAGGATAAGCTGGTCTGGTGGCAGACACCTGCACCCCCAGCACTCGGGAGGCTGAGGCAGGAGGATTGCAAGTTCAAGGGCAGCATGGGCTACAGAGCGAGACCTTGTCTCAAAAAAAACAAAACAAGAAAGATTGGCATGAAAACAGGAGAGGGAGGGAAGGATACACCTGCGTCTATTGAACACTTTTATCTGCTGGGCGGGCGTGATGTTAGTGTCATCCCCATGTGTGACTTCAGCCCACCATCCGCACAGCTTGTGAGGTAACTTCTTTCTCAAAACAGAAGTGTATTTCCTTTCACATCTGATCTCTATTGATATTTTTTCCTCTTCTTTCTTCAAATTTCTGGTCACAAAGTAATTATAGACGTGGCATATGAAGAGAATATGAAGCATATGGACAGAAATAAGAATAGTATATAATCCACAGACGTGCTATACTAATTGTTAGTGGAAGGTGTATATATTCCAGGTTCCGAAACACAAGCACATTTGGTATCACACTGTATGTACAACGTGCTGTTGTTTGTTTAATGATTTTTATAACAAAAATATTTTAATACCATTAAAAACATGCTTTAAAAGTATTTTTGTGCCTCCCCAGTGCTCTGGTGAACACACAACTAATTTCCTAGCTGCTCAGCTCTTTCTGGGATTCTCCTTATCTTTTTTAAATAATGGTTCAACATCATCTCCACCCCAGAGATGGTATCTTTTTCTGAAGTTCATTTTCAGGACTATTTCTGTGTGATTTTAAAATAAAATAGCGGCCGGGGAGATGGCTCAGTAGAATAAGTGCTTTCCTGGCAAGAGCGAGGGCCTGAGTTCAATCCCCAGT
>NW_004524596.1:15466817-15481553 GCF_000260255.1 Octodon degus
TCTAAAGCACCTACTTAGAACAAGCTTAGCAAAGCACAGGGACCGCGGTTCAATCCCCCAGCACCACATGCCAGCCCGCCCGCCCCCTGGTGGGCTGAGCTGGCCACACACACACACACACACACACATATAAATAAATAAATAAAATTAAAAAAAAAAAGAGGAAGAGTTACTGGGTCAAATGGTGTGCTTTCTGTTTTTAAATAGTATTTTTTTATTTTCTAATTTCATCTGTATTTTTTCTTTTGTATTTAGTACAGGGCCTACAGGGTCTCACTACACAGATTGGACTCATAGTGATCCTCCTGTTTTCAGCCTCCCAAGTGCTGCGATTATAGGTGGGGGCACCACCACCCCTAGTCTCAGTTGCTGTCTAAGTGTGGCCTGGGAGGTGGGGGGAGCCAGCACGGCAGGCCAGGGATTGAACCCTGTTCCCAGAGCCTTCCTAAGCAGGTGCTTTAGTCCACTGAGCTATCTGGCAAGTCCTTATTTTCTAATTTTAAAAGTAATGTTCATGTGAAAATGTTCAAAAATAAGGAAAACATAATCCATTCAAATTACAATTGTTAACATTTGCAGGGGAGTTATTTTTCAATATTTTTTCTAATGGAATATATGTATAAAAGTAGCTGCACAAAACTAGAATTGTATATGCACAATGTCATATCTTATTTATCAGCAATCATGGTACTCTAATTACTGCCTCATTACAGTGCACCTTGGTTCACAAACTTGGTTCTGTCTACAATTCTGGTTGCATGAGAACTGAATCAAATTCAGTGTTAATCTTATGGGGAGATTTGATTCGGTTCTTGTCCAGTTAGGTTTGTGATCAGAACTGGGGGGAAACTGAGTGTGTACTGAACCTGGTATTCCAGCACTTGGGAGGCTGAGGTAGGAGGATCGTTGTGAGTTCAAGACCAGCCTGAGATACAAAGTGAGCTCAAGGCCAGCCTGAACTGCATAGCGAGACTCTGTCTCAAAAAGAAAAAAAAATTAAATAGAAGAGAGAATTGAGTTCACGAACAAAGGTACCACTGGAGTTGTCTTTGGAAATATAATATTTATATAACTCCAAGGATGCACTGCTAACAATTTAAGCCTTCTTCTTCCTCATGATTATTTAGATTTGTGTTTCTAAAGTTTCACTATTACTATAAAGAACATCTGAATATCTGTGAATGTTTATCTTTGACCTCATCTCTCATTATAGACTTAAAACAGATTCCTAGAAGTAAGATTATTAAAGTGTTTAAGCATTGTTAAAGTTCTTGGTAGATATTGCCAAACTGTTCTAAAAAGTGTTCCTAGAAACCAAGGAGACACAATCCATCTTATATACCCTGGATGATGCTGATTTTTTTGTTATTTTATTAGATATTGTATTAGAATTATTATTATTATTATTATTATATTTTTGGTACTAGAAATCAAATTCAAGACCTTGTGCTTGCCAGGTAGGCAAGCTATGTCCTCAACCATAGTACTGATTATTATAGAGTAAAAACTATAGTAAGTTTTGAAAGGTAAAATGTGCTTTGTCTTTCTGTGTGTGTGTGTGTGTGTGTGTGTGTGTGCGCGTGCGCGCACGCGCTGCACGTGTATTGCTGGGGATTGAATCCAAAGCTTCACACATGTACCACCCCTAAGCTAACCTAGCAAACTCCGAGCTGCAACTCTAGCCCCTGCTTAGTTTTCATTTTCATCAGTGGTACTGCTAAACATATTTTTAGTGCTGTGACCTACTTGTAGCTCATTTCCTGGAATTATCTGTTTCTGTAGTATTGCATTTCTTATTGTTTTAGATGAACTCTATGATTGAAGCATATAAGTCCTATCCTTATTATGTTCATTCTTGAATTTTCCAAGTAAGATGTCAGAGTTTGGGGTTTTGCGAAGGAAGCAAAACAATGCAGGACACAAATTTTTTAAAGATTATTTATAACAGTCACCCAAAGAGTCATATACAAAGAGAGTGTGGGAAATCTGGCCACACGCTAAGACCAAAGAATCCAGCTCAGGGCCTGGGTCCCTTGGCAGTGTGCTGCATGAGTTCAGCTGAAGACCTAGGGCTTATAGCAGTGCCTCCCACGAGTTGACTTGGACGCCAAGAGCACATGACAAGGTCTCACGCTGGCCTGTGTCACAGATCTGCCTAAGAAGACCCAGACATGGTGGTGGAAGCTAGAAAGTCTGGGCCAGTGAGATGAAGGATCTGTGCCAGCAGGCTGAGGGATCTGAATAGGATCCAGAAACTGATACTCAAAGTAAGAGCAAGAGTTCCCCTGAAAAGTTCTACAGCCATCCTCAGCAGCAGTGCAGTCCTGAGCTCCTCCGGGAGTGAGGAAAGCTGAGATCCCATCAGGAAAACCAACACAATAAGCTTCTCCAGAAGGCTGAGCAGTGCACCACCTTCCCCTCTGGAAGCAGGAAGCGATGCTCAAGGGGAGGACCAGAGCTCCCGCAAAGTGAACTGAAGTCATCCTCAGCAACAAGAAGGTCCCAAGCTCCTTCAATGATGAGAACAACCGAGTTTATCAGGAAAGCCAGCATAACAAGGTCCTCCGGCAGAAGAGCCCAAGAGAACCAGCAGTTCCCTAACAACTTCTCAACAGCTTCTACCAGCTCCCAACAGCCCCCCAAATAGCTCTCCTAACAGCTTCTCTTCCTCCGCTGCTCTTCCTCTTCCTCCTCCTCCTTCTTCTCTTCCTCTTCCTCCTCTTTCTCCTCCTCCTCCAGTTCTGCCTCTTTTGCTACTGGCAATAATCCTCAAGTGGGCTTCCCACACCCAACACCCTGCTGGTTCAGTTTTGCTGGGTGTTACAAGGTGACCACCAGTTGGCAATCCACTATAGAAAATATCTTAATTTTTATAGACCAGGAAGTTATGATTCCATGAGGGAAAAATATTATTTCACATGGGCCAGCGGGGCAAATGGTCAAGCTAAGATCTGAACTTAGGTCTGCCTGGCTCCAGTTATCACTTAACTGATTCGAAGGTAACCTTAAGAGAGTCATCTTTTGACCTTTTCATTTCTTTAAAAGACAATTATTAAACCAGTAATACTAATAGCAATAACAGGGCTTAGACTCAGGAACAACACATACGACAAGAATAGAACAAAGGGTGGGCTGCTAAAAGGGCACTGCGCTAGGTCAGGTTCTTGTATATGAGTCTAAGGTAGATGACAGCAAGTTAAAAATGCACACTGTAACCCTTAGAACAAATAGTTTAAAAAGAGAGAGACTTAACTAAAAAGGAAATGGAGGTAAAAGGATGTGATACTGCCACTTGATTGACGCAAGGTGGGGGGAGAGCCAGTAGAATAAACAGAAAATAAACCATGGCATTTATTAATTGTAATACTCTCCAGACGGGAACAAAATGATGGGTCTCTAGATCTTTCTAGTTTCCAGCAGAGAGGTCACCTTAATTTAAAGGCTGTCTGGACACAGCTTGGAAGAGGGGAGGCTGGATGCTTCCTGAGTCAGTGGATGACTGGTGGAGTAGACAATGGATGACTATGCTTGTGAGGCTGGGCTTTCCACTGAGACAAGAGGGTCAGGATTAAAGTTAGAGATTTGAGTTGTAGCAGCCAGGCACAGGATGCAGGTTACGTCTTGGAGTCTGGGCTGCTCCAGATGCCTGCCGGGTCCTGTTGGATGGTCAGATCTGTGGGGCGAAGGTGAGCTGCACCCACATGGGGCGTGGAAGAACTGAGCCAGGGGAGCACCTGCAGCCTCGTGCTGCAGCCATCTGCACAGGTCACCACTTCCCACTGCCGATGGCCTCCTTGTCCTTACCCTCCCCAGGCTGTGTGGAGCTGGTGCCAGAGGTAAGAGGCACCATGAAGGCAGCATGGTGATGGAGAGGACAGAAAAGGAGCCAGGAGGCTGGGCCAGGGAAGCCTCCTGGATGGTCCCTATCTCTACCGGGAAGCCATGAGGGCCCTAAGCTGGGAAGTGACATGGTTTCAGGAGAGGTCAGGAGAGAGACGCTGACGCCCGACGGCTCTGGTTGCTCTGTAAAGAATAGCGGGCAGCAGTGACAAGAGAAAATCAAATAAAAATCACAATGGACTATGAGATAAGAGCCCTAGGTTCCTCAACAATGCTTTTGTGATCTTGGGAACATCACTTAGCTTAATCTATCCGTAAATTTATCTAGCTGTAAACTATTATTACTAATATCTAGGAGCTTTATGTCACAGATACGTGGTAGGAATCATTGACAGAGCGCTTGTTAAAAGTTACTTTTACAGAACAAAGGGACATAAGAGGGCAAAGGCTATGGCTATCTTCCCTCTTCCTCTGCATATAGACACTTGCTAAATTCAACTAAGTGGGATCTGCATGACTGTGGTCTGAGTTAAATCCTTTTATGAATATTGTGTTTTCTGAGACATCACTCATACAGTGCCTGGTTGGGTAATTTAGTTAATGAAGCCCCACTCTGCCATGGAAACCTGCTTTCAGCCAGATCCTTTCCCTCATTTCCCAGGCCAGGATAACGTTGAGTGGGGTGTTGCTGATCACCACTGGCCCCAAGGGCTCCCCACCACGGAGGCCCCCCATATGCGAAGAATGAAAGCCACTTCTGCCATCAGAGACCTGCCTCATGCCTGGCCCCACTGCCAGGCTGTCTCCTTGTGGCGATGGGGAGTGTGGATTCTGCAGGAACTCCCGGGAAGTGCTGCAGTGTTAGTTGTTGTGTTGTCGTTGTTGCTGCGCTAAGAACAGCTATGCCCATTGACAGAGGATGAGAACTATGGCCTGTGGCATATCCAGAGAGTCACGGTTTAGCATTCCCCCAACTATAAAGGCAGCCTGTGCCTAGCTGAAGCACTGTAGCCAGGGCAATGGAGGGGCATTTTGCTTAGGCACACACACATACCTACAGCAAAATAGACCCAATCAAACACACACGCAAAATGTAAGGAGCCAGGCACTGGATTGGAGGTATAGCTCAGTGGTACAGTGGTCCACTGTCACATGGGAGGCCCTGGTTGGATCCCAAAATCAGCGAGAGAGGGGGAGGGAGGGGAACAGGGAGGAGAGAGGGAAGAAAAAAAGGAAAAAGCCCGACACCACCCACAAATACACCCTGGATGATGGCATGAGGGATTCTGTGCCAAAGCATTTGATCTCCCTAGGTGCTCACAGCATCCTTCTCAAGTTGGGGGCTTCACCCCCACTTTATAACTAATGTTAAGAGAGGTAAATGAAGGTGCCCAAAGCTGAAGATGAATTGCAGAGCTCCAAGTTACCCCAGATCGGGCTCATTTGTGGGCTCTCCTGTCTGCAGGTTGATGGTCCTAAAGCACTTGCTATACTGTTTCTCTTTCCATGAAGCCCAGAGCCCCTGACATCCAGGAAACCCCTTAGGCCAAGCATGACTGAGGACAAGCTCGGGTGCTGGGGCTGGCCTCCATTCCACCCATCAGAAGACCCATGATCAACAGAGACGTTGGGCCAGGCAGGCAGGATGCTCACATCCCTCAGAAGAATCCAAGAGCAAAATGGTGCGGTGTCTGTGCCCAGCTGAGGGCAGTGACCCTCACTGAAGGAGAAACAGACCAGGAGCTGAGAGTAAGGGAGAGTGGGTGGCAACGACAGGGAGAGGGGTGCAAGAGGGGTGCTGCTCCCTGAGGATGCCAGGGTGCCTAAATGTTGTCCTACAGGGCCTGGAACTCTCTCCTGAGCCTGGACCACTCCGGAACACAAGAGAAACCCAGGCCAGGGCCATGGGGCATGCACAGCACAGCCTGTACCCGTACCTTTCCCCAGCTAACCCAGCACAGCTCCTGTCCCCTTTGTCGATTTCCCCTCCAGAGCTAACGACAGCTTAGTGAGCTAGGATGAGTCACCCAGGCTGCCAGGGACCAGGTGCAGCAGTGGGGCTTGTAGCCGGAGAGTCTGGGAAAAGGGCAGATTGGGGGAAGCACAAATCATTACGAAAACACTGGGGAGGGCTCAGGACAGTGTCCTGTGATGATGGGCAGGGCTGGCAGATCCTGTGGGGTGACAAGGTGACTGGGCGTGGAGCAGAAAAACCTGCCCTTCCTGTCAGGTGTCCGCCCTGCCTGCCTCTCTTTCAACACTGTTTTAAAAACATAACCAGAGGCTTCCCGTGCCCTCAGCAGTGGGCTCAGAGAGGAGCAGGGAGCTCACGCTGGCAGGGACACGGGCCTCCCTCCTCAGAACTGAGCTCTCCCTGGCAGAGCGCAGGGACAGGGATCTTCCGTAACACTCATAGAATGCTTTTGAATTTTAATAGAAACTGACTTAAAACTATCTTAAATAAAACCGGGTTTGAAAATGTACCGCACGTGTCTTGCCTGGGCGGGCAAGACTCATGAAGCCTTTCGGCTGCTTCTGGGACTACTTTACCTTGGTCCTATTTTCCCTTTGAAGCTCTGTGGTGGCCTGAGAAAGTGCCACAGCATTAATGACCAGCTATTCATAGCCACGTTTGCGTTACGTGGTACGAGAGGCCTTTGGGCTCAGCGCTCCATCTGACCTTGTCCCTGAGGCCTCGGACGTGGAATGCTGAGAATTTCCACTTTGCAGATGAGGAAGCTGAGACTTGAAGATAGGCTGGCGGAGGCCCTGAGCCTCAGCTCCAGGGCCTAAAAGGTGGAGGCCCAAATGTGGGTGCATCCCAGCTTTGGCCTCCAAGCTCTGCCCCCGCCAAGGTTCGGCAGCATCAGGTTAGGCCTGGACCCCTCAGCTGGCAGAGAAAAGGCCAAATGGTCCATAAGCAGCCTGTTGCTCTCCGTCTGGTGGGCTTAGCTCCCGACCCACGCAGGCCTGTTCAGTCCAGCTCTAGCCCTTGTGTGCAAGCTGGGTCTCCCCCTTTCCTTCTTCATCTTTGGAAGAAGGGGAAAGGCCTCATTGGTTGGGCAGAAAAGTAAGTTGAGGAACAAAAAAATGGGAAACAAACAAGGTCATCCTGCTCCTGGCCACTTCCCTGCTCCACCGCTGCAGTGCCCCTCGTGCCCACCATGGTGCCATGCCGAGGCTGGCGCGCAAGGCCTCTTGAACACTGCCCTGAGTGGACGAGCCCTCCACAACAGGCTGGAGCACCATGCTCAGCCCAGGAACAGTGCGGCACAGTCTGTGGAGAGGAACCTCCTGCTGCACCGCCTCTCTTCCAGGACAGTGACAAAGGGGCCTTCCTAGCTCTGTGACTACCACTGAAATCTTTAGACTTCTAGAGAAAAAGAGATGTATTCACTGGGAAGGACAAAGGAAGAGTGGAGAACAGAAAAAAACAGTAGGCACAGAGTTCAGGGGAGAGCCGGGCCCAGGGGAGAAGCTAGTGGACCCTTGCAGGGCCCAAGACTTGCCCGAGGTACGCTCTGCTCTGCTCTAGGGGCCTCCCCAGGGCTGCACAGGGCTACAAGTCACTCCTGAGCTGGGCCCTGGGGGCAGTCTGACTTGCCTTTGACCCTATTTAACATGCTATGGCTTCCACAACCACCCACCCACTAGTTCCAAGGCCACACATACCAACCAGTGTCCCCTCCAGCTTTAGGGTGCCAAGACAGTAGGCTCTTTGCTTTAAAAGGAGCCTCCCCCAGGAGATTCTAGGACTCACAGAATTTGGCTCCAATGCTAATAATACCTATCGTGATTATGCCAAATGTTGGTAGAAAGAGAACATTAAGGCTTTCTAAATCTTGCACTGAGTGAGAAGCATAGGGCTAGAGGAACACCCTGAAAAGTGCCCCAAGGGGCTGCACAGGCCCAGGGCATCAGTGCTGTGTTCCACGGAGGCTGATGGAGCTCGCGGAGAAATGCTTACCACTGTGCTGCACTTTGGTGCCATTGCTACTGTGGTGGCCTCTTCGTTACTGGGAACAAAGCCAGTGTGACAAAGCTGGAATGTAGGGAACGGAAGATGAGGGTCACATCCCATTCATGGACAACACAGGAGTGACCAGTAGTTTCAATATCCTCTTGCAGGTACCAACTCAGGTGTTCCAAGGATTGGACAAGGCATCAGGAGCTGAAAAGCTAAGGCGGCCGATAATAACTAAACCTCTGCCAAGAGCCTGAGCCACCCTGGACAGCCTGCCCTTGGCTGTGGGACTTACAAGAGAAAAGTCTACTGCTATCCTTGACCTGGAAAGCTTTTCTTCCCCGTCTCTACTTGGAGAACTCCTGGTCACTCTTCAAGATTCAGCCCAAGTGTCACCTTCTCTTGAACCATTCCCTCACCTCTCCCGCCTTCCTTTTCTGTTGGCAAGTACAGTCATCCCCCACTCTGAGTTTCTAGAAAAACAGGATTTTAACCTTTGAGGTGTGGTAGTTTATCTGCTTAGAGTCTGTCTCGCCTGGCAGACTATGAACTTTACAGGGTAGAGCCCTGAGCCTCTCTAAGCTGCCTTTGAGTCACATGGGCTGACCGCTCAAGGTATCCTGGAGAACAGAAGCATGAACAGGTGAGAAGAATTAATAAAGCAAAGGCCTAAACGTGTGTGGTCAAGAGGGGCAAAGCCACCAGGAAAACAGAATTTAAGGACGGACTTTGGAAGGTTGCTCTACTAACTGTATCATTCTGAGCTCTGAAGAGGTAGAAATTAGTTTGGCATTGTCCGTGGGTTTTCTAGTACTCTTATAATTATGGCCTTAATTACTCCTTGAGACCTGGGCATCTAAGGCCCATTCTGTTATACCCTGAGCCCACACGAACTCTGGGCGCCTCTTAGGCCTTTACCACTGGCTTCTCCATAAATTACTAACTGGTCGGGACTCATCTTAATTTAGCCCTAGATAGAAAAAAATTAGAAGAGCTAATCTGCTACAATACACAATTAAAATTGAAGCTATGGTATACAACGCCGCATCGCCTAAAGGCTTGTTTTGTTTTTAGGGGGTTGGAGACAGGCTCTCACTATGCAGTCTAGACTGGCCTCGAACTCCTGCCTCAACCTCCAGAGTGCTGGGATTACAGGCGTCCAAAGAGTCTGAAATGTCTGGATCTTGTAGCCTTCCACTCAGGTGGGCCACTGAGCACTCTGGGAGCAGCTGGCCCTGCAACTTCAGGATTCATACATCGCAGACTACTATCCTCAGGGGAGAGCAAGAAACAAGCCTCAGAGTTCAAACTTTGAAGTATTTTTCAGGTATGCTCAGCATTGTAGCCCTGGTTTTCTTCAAAAGGCAGACAGAAGTATGCACTCAAGAGAAATGCGAAGTTTACAGGGAGGTTTGCCTCAGAACCCAGTTCCTGCCTTGATCCCTGGGCAAGTACCTGAGTATGTGTGTGTATGCCCACGCATGGGGCTCTACATCCACAAGTGCTTACAAGTCGTGTTAGAACTTCCGGAGGACCCACTTTCAGTTCCAAAAATGGGACAGGTAGAAAAGGGCTTTGCACATTCACCAGAAATTGCCAAGGGATAGTTTCCATATTATTTTTACACTATATATTGAGGGCTCACTGGATACCAGGTTCCTTGCTAGGCAATGAGGACGCTGAGCTATTTTCCTACGTGGCATCTTTAGCTCTGTCACCCTGCTAGCCTGCCTTGGTCCCTCTAAGGTGGGGAGGGGATTAAGAAGAGCCTTCTTCACTCCCTCCTTTCCCCTCCCCCATGCTCTTTCCTTTCTTTTTTCTCAGCACAGGTATAATCTCTTTTGACATTTTCTCTAGCTAGGGCTAACCAAATAGCTCAGTGGATTAAAGCGCCTGCAGGCAGGCACAGGGCAGGGACCAGGGGTTCCATCCTGAGGCCCGCCATGCTGGCTCCACCCCCATGGCGTGTTGAGATGGCAGTTGAGACTGGGTGTGGTTGCACAGGCCCGTAATCCCAGCTCTTGGGAGGCTACAAACAGGTGGATCACTATGAGTCCGATCTAGTAGTGAGACCCTGAACACCCTGTAGACCCTCCCCTAAAAATACAGAAGAAAAAAAAATAAAAAAAGAAGCCTCTTTCTCTTTGGTATCTTTTTGAGGTTCTTGCACTTCTCTCTCTGTTCCCCACCAACTGAGGTCCTTGTGGCTTGAGGAAGGCCTCTATTCCAGGGCCACTAGGTCACTTGAAGACATTCACATGGATAAAATCCCCTGGAAAGCCCCAGATGGTTGTGCCTAGGAGTTTCACTCTGGGTCTGTGCATGTCATGTACCACCACACAGGACCCAAGGATCACTGTGCAGATCTCCTCTTGGGAACAAAGGACATAATCCCTCAGATACTCAAGCCCAAGATCACAGCCCTGCCCTAGACTAGCCAGCACCAATGACTGGTCAATACAGGAGTAGGAAGAGCCCTTCACTCCACCTTGGAATGACTCTGAAGGGCCATCCCAGCTTCAGGTCTCTCTGGAGTTTGAAGGAGGACTTTGTTGAGGCTGTACCAAATCTTGCTTCCTCTCCTCATCTCCAGCAGGTACTAACACAAGAGCATGCTTCAATAAGCCTCCAAGGCTTGCTCGTCAAGGCCAGACTGTAGGGAACCCAATCCCTGGTGCATTGCCGTGATGTAGGCGAGCAGTACTTACAGGCGTAGCTCCACTCCTGGATGCCATAGGCCACGTGAGCCAGGTTTCCAGGAGAAAATGGGCTCCTGCATTTTTAAAGCTCCAAGGCCAGGTTGCATAGTATGAAGTGTCCTTCCTTCCCGTGTGGTGTGAGAAGGAGACTATGATGCTGACAACTCTAGAAAGCCAATCGCTGTCCTCCACTCTATCCATCCCTGTATTCCCTCCAAGTAGACAGTGCTCACAGAAAGCACGCCCATCTCCACAAAGCTCTTTCTTGGGCTCTGCACTTCGGAGTGGCAACCACTGTCTTGGAACCTCAGCGAAAACTGAAGCAGAAGGGTCCCATTTAAAGCTCTGTCACAGGCCAAATCCATTCCATTAGCCATGAAGGCCTCGGATCCCACTCCCTGTCACTCCCCCACTCCCTGTCACTCTTAGCTATCCAGATTCCAGGGCAGAGACACTTTGGGCCCGAGGTCATCATTTCAAGTGGCAGAGCACCTTCATTTCTGCTCATGCGCTCTAAGGTGGGGTGGGCCTGTCCTTCCCACTGGCCATGCCTCTCACATGGGTGCTATTTCAGTGTTTCACAGATCATCACTATCTGGCTGCCTGGCCAGGCCAGGCTAGGCCTCATCCGGTCTTAGAGGTAGATGTGCCTGGTAGCCCAGATTTTTCTTGTTCTCTCTCTATTCCCTCTCCCCCACCACCACCACACCAAATCTTGCCAGGCCTTCATTTAGACTCTACGGTTGGGAGGGCAGGGAAGAAATCACAGCTACCAGAAAGATGCCTGTTGATTTCCAAAGCCTTCCTAGGGAGTGAACGTGTATTCATCATTTGGGGAATGTAGCATGTGCTCAGTTGCACAGCATCCTCCTAGCGGGAAGGGAGCCTATGCCCTCTTCCCCAAGGCTGACACCTTGTTTCCCTCAATGCAGCAGTGTACTGTGGCCATGGACTGATGACTCCTTCACCATTAGTTGAGTGACAGAGAAATAAATTCATGCCTTTAACCTGGAAAACCCTCAGCCCTAGACCTAGCAATAGAAGGCTAGGTTGGTCTCTAAGACATTGGTAATCTAGGTGTAAGAAGTGGGGATATGGGTTAGTTATACCTGCAAATTCTGGATTGTGGGGGCCTCAAGTCACGTGGTTAACATGATAAAGCACATGTGTGTGAAATGATCTCACAGCATTGGCCTCAAGCCAACCACAGAAATATGGTGTTCTGGTGTTGGAGTTCAGGGACAGACAGTGTGAGGACAGATTTTGTAAAGTTACAAAAGGGGTTGGTTTTGTTTGGAGCAGCAGACAAGCACGAGGAAAGGGGTGACTCAGTAAGGCTTTCACTAGAGGAGTCACAGCTTCTGCCAAATGGCCCCTTTTCTCATCTCTGTTACCTACTTCTTATGCTTCCTGTACCCTAAAACCTTAACAGCCAGACAGGGCCAGCGTCCTTCAATGCCAGGCCCAAGTAGCCTCTCTTGTTTCTTCCTGGGCCCTGTAATAAGACACCAGAAATTGGCAAGTACCAAGGAAACAGCCCAGCCTCCCAAGATTTCTTCTGCTAAATCCTTCACATTCTAATCTGATGATTTTTTTTTTTTTTTCCCAGAACCGGGGATTGAACTCAGGCCCTTGCACTTGCCAGGGAAGCACTTATTCCACTGAGCCATCTCCCCCGCCCCTCTCATCTGATTTCCAACTACACCTGGAAACACACTGTTTGTTACTTTGTTAAGACCACCAAGGCCACCTTGTTCCCACCCACTTTCAGCATCTCACATGCCTGCTCTTGACCACATCTGTAAGCTAACTCCTTGCCACTAGCTCATACTTTTAATGAGACACTCTATACCCAAGAGGGAGTTAGAGACCCTCTTGTTAAGACAAACAGGTGTTCTCTTAGAGCCACAGCCTTTGTCCCCAAGTAGTACAGGAAGAATTCAGATATTTGCTGGGAAATGGGCAACTCACTCTTGCTTGCAGGCAACTTAGGAGTTTTTTTTATGGGTGCCCTCTGCTGCCCTAACATTAAGGTCTCTAGAGGCCTTCCACTAAATCTGGGGACCTTGCTTCCCCACCACCTTTCAAAGCTTTTCCCCATGGACGCTAAAACCTAAAATCAGCCTGTATCAGGTGGGCATTTTCAGGTCCTTCTTACAAAGGTTGTTGAGCTGAATCCTGGAAGAAATATTAAGAGGTCATGGGGTCACTCGGCTCAGCTCTAAGCAAGGCTGGGTTCAATCCATTGGGGAATTATATTGGGCTATTGGTGAATCTCTCAGACACTGCCAAAATCCCAGACTCTTCAAAGCTATTCTCTGGGATTTCCACAAAATCTGTCCAGTTGTTTTTCTTAGCTGGGGGACCTTTCACTTATAGGGCAAAATTCCAGTTACAAAGAAGTAGGCTGGGCGCGAGGAATGAACTATGTTAATATGGATAATGTGCCTTTAAGTTGTCCTCCCTCTTTTTTGGTGCTGGGGACAGACACCAGAGCCTTGTGTATGCTAGGCACACTTCTAGCCCCCACCTTTCTCTTTAAAAATCCCCAAAGCTGATTTCCTAACTTCATCTCCCCCAGTGGTTGAGGACTGAGGGTGTCCTTCTGTGTTGGAACTACTGCTCTGTGACTTGTTAACACACCACAGAGCTCAGGAGTTCAGATGCTGACTGACTGTGGGCAACAAAGAGCCATCAAGGTGCCGGGTTGTTAGTGTTGTTTTTTTCACGTCCAAGTGAAATAAATTTATAGTGGATTAGAAATGTGTCTACCAAATTGAGTGTCTCCTTAAGATAAATAAATGTGTCCACTAGGGTCAGGTAGCTAGGGAAGCACCTCAGGATCTCACCCTTCAGCTTCTTAGAGAGAAAGGTGCAATGTTTGAATTCACTGTGAAGCATAATGATGGATTTCTAAATTCGTATGCATAACTCAGCCGCTCTAGGAAAACGAGAAAAGGGTTTTTTTTTCCCCACATTGTGAGTTCCCCCACCCTATTCTACTTTACGATGCCTTTCCAAGGCTCCTGAGAATATCTCCACCCCTTTTCCTGTGTACAAGAGAGGGAAATGGGTGTTTATTTTGTATTATAGTGCTGAAACAAACCATGCCCTTCCCCCTAAAGTCCCTTCTCTAGATGATTCTAATATAAACTGGCAGGAGGTTGGAAGAAGAAATGCATCGAGTTTTCAGGGCCAAGGCGGACCAATTCTGGAACCTTCGTTTCTTACTGAAACCCACACCTGTGAAGCCTATGTGCCTTTCCTCAGACTAGAAGAGCCTCGCCTGTTCCTTCCGGAGATTTCCTCTCTGGATCGCGGTAGGGTTCTGGGAGAGCACGTAAGCGCGCGCGAGAGTCCCGCAGCACACGTAGGAAGCATGTCACATCCAGGTACCAACTCCCCAGGGTGCAAGCGAACATGATGCAAGCATGTACTACTACTGAGAAAAGCCCTGAGCTCTTACCACCTGGTTAGAGCCACTACATGCAGGTAGTCTTCTAGTTCCTAGGATTTCACAGAGGCCCGGGGGATGGAGAGGCCAGGCCGAGCGAGACCCAGTGACCTGAGCCCTTGAAGCCAATTCTCACCCCAAGGTCACACTGGGAAGCAGTCTTACTTCTCTAACTCTCACCTCATCAGAGAGTTGAAAGCAGGATAAGAGGGACCACTGGAAGACCCTCCTCCACACATTTTGCTGCAACCAAACTGCCCAGCACTACTTCTGGGCAAATAGTCCAAGAATTGGTTGAGGGGAAGGCCAGGCGCGGCCCAAGCTCAATTTCACTGCCCTGCACCATTCCTCCCAGGCCCGTTTCCCCACCTCATATCCCAGTGCGCAAGGTCAACCTCGTTCCTCCACAAGGAACGCACGGCCCGGGCTCGGACGCCGCCTTCGACGTCCCGCGAGTTATTCCCGCTAGACCCAAGGGTCGGCGGCGGCAGGACGCGGGGCGGAGGACGGGCTCCGCTAGGCCTGGCCGCCCGAGGCGCTCCCGCCGCGGCCCGGCCCACTTCCCCGAGGACCGCGGCGCCGTGCGCTCCTGAAGACCCGCGCCCCGCCGCCGCTCCACCCGCACCGGGCGCGCTCCCCTGCGCACGGACCTCAAAAACAACCCGCAGATCTGCAGAAGGAGGAGGCCGCGACCCGACCGCGGGGGCAGGGGGCGGGCCAGGGTCAGGCCGGGCTGCGGCCGCGCCTCCCCATTGGGCGGGGCGGAGCAGCAAGCCGCG
>NW_004524596.1:15481653-15492442 GCF_000260255.1 Octodon degus
GCGGGGCGGGGCCTGGTGCGCGTCCTCCCCGCCCTGCGCCGGCGCGCCCTCCCCCGGCGCCTCCCCGTGCGGGCCACGGGAGTTTTTAAAGTACGCTGGCAGCTGCGCGAGCCGGACATTCGGGAGCCGCCCGCTGCAAGGTCCCTGCGCTCGCGGAGCTCCCGCCGCCGCTGTCCTGGGGCGGCCGTACAATCCTCGGCAGTGTCCTGAGACTGTATGGTCATCTCAGCCGCCGCGCCCTCCCGGACCCTGCCTCGCGCCGGCTCCGATCCTTACAGCCACTTTTATTTTTAAATTTTTTTTTTTTTTGAAAAGCCAGAAAATTGACTCCAGTTCGAGGGAAAAAGGAACTTCGGCTCCCTTCTCGCAGCTCCCTTTTCGTGTCTGACAACCTCCTCCCACTCCTTTCCCGACCCCGCCTCCAGGTGCAGGTTCCTCCCCGTCACCTTTCTCCACCCCCTTCGTCCGCACCTAGGCGGCGGGGCGCCCGCAAACTTCCACCCGATCGTGCGGGGCGCTAGACCCGCGAACACTAAGGAGCGCTCACGCCCGCCCGAGTCTCGGGGAGCCCGCGCTGCAGCGGCTGCAGCCCCCACTGGTCGGCGAGGCCAGGTGCTCAGCGTCCCCGAGGGCCAGGGCGACAATGACAGCTGACAAGGAGAAAAAGAGGTAAGCCGGTGTGGGACGGCGAGGTCGCTGGTCCCAGGCAGTGGCCGAGCTTCGCGAGACAGGCGCGACCGCAAGTGTCCCGGAGAGGCGCGCGGAGGTCCTGGGGCCTGGGCGGTGGCGTGGAGGACGTGGGGCAGAAAGCAGGTGCGGGTTTGGGACGCGGAGCTGCGGCTTCGCAGTGAAGGATTCCAGGGCGCGGCGGAGGCGGAAGGGGGTGGCCCCGGAGGTCCCGGTGTTTCGGGCGCTCTGCTCCTGGGGCACTGTACTACAGCTGCCCGCGAGTTGTACTATTTCTGGGTCGATGCCCGACTTTCTCAGGTCTTACCTAGTGAAGCTGCAGCCGCGCCTCTATTATCCTCTAGACCCCCACCCCGGGCCTCTCCAAATGAGCTTCGGTGGCCGCTCTGCGCCCCAAAATGGCTGGGGGCAGTCGGGGGACGCGCGGCGAAGGAACGAGTCCCGCAGAGTGGCGGGACTCGGCCGAGGTCTCCACAGCCCGACGCCACCCCCTTCCCTCACCCTGCTGCGGACTCCGCCGTAGAGCGGGTAGTGACCTGGGTTGCCCTGCGGGGGCAGGTGTCTCGGTGTGCAGGGCGGGCATGGCGACAGGGGCGTCCTGGGCGGCTGACTTCCCAGAGGACAGAGAAGGGCAGCCGCAGTTCGCTCGCCTGCCCTGCGCGCCTGGCGGCACTGGGTGAGAGGCGCCGCGGGCAACCCCGCTGCCCTTGCGGGGCGCCGGCCCCCTCCGCGCGTGGCTCCCGCGCGGCCGCTTGCTGCTTGGGTCCCCCGCGGAGTGCAGCGGCGGGGAGCTGGAGCCGGGCTGGGAGGGCCGAGGGAAGGACGGCCGAGCCGACCGCTCCTGCTGCTGGGAGCGCCCTGCGGGACGCGAGCCAGGAGCAGCGTATCCCGGGTCGCGAGCGGCGGCTCCCACCGCCGGGCCGCTGCGATAAGGGCTTGATAAGCTGGAGCTAATAGCACCCGTGCTGGCCGGGCGCCTGGGCCCTGCCCTCGAAGATCGTCAAGGGGGGACCGGGAGTCACCCCTCGTCGCGCCCCGGGGCCTGCACCCTCGAGAGAGAGCCGGTGCGCACCGCCGCGGGCCGTGGGCGCAGGCTGAGGTCCTGCAGTCCTTAGGGGCCGGGGCAAGGAATAAGGCTTTCGGGTGCGGGCACCGTGTGGAAAGCCAATCGTAACGCTGACCGCAGTGACCTAATAATCAGAAAACTAAGTTATAGCCGGGCCTTCGGCGAGCGTTCTGGGCTCTAGAGGCACCTAGGAAACTTATTGTACATTTTACAACTGTGATGCCTATCGGGGAATGTCGCAATCGCGGAGGAGGGGCCTGATGGTAATCTCGACAAAAGTGCGAAGCGTCGGCCTCTCCCGCGCGCCTTGTTGTCAGGTCCTGTGTTCTTAGGTGTCTTTTCATGGTCCCCACGAGCTGAGAGGAAGGGGGGAAAGTTTTCTGTACCGCCGGCTGTAGTGCCCCTTTGGTTTGAGGGCCGGCGGGAGGTAGAAGGAGCCGGCGGGGAGCGGGAAGAAAGTTTTCGTACCGCAGTAATTTGTGAGTCTCCAAATTATTGGTGCAAGTGGCTGCTTTAAGACGCCTTTTGGGGGGGCTGTCTGTGAAATCTCCAGGAGACCACTGAGCGTATTGGTGGCCGCCCTTTGCGACCTGTGTGGATGTTTTTGCGGGAAGAGTGGCAGGGCAAATAGCGGGTCCCCCTCCACCCAGAGCTCCAGGAGGAGTCGGAATCCCGTTGAGCAAACCATTTTAGACTCCTTTACTTCTCCCCTTGGGCTCTTTCGGCTGCAGGCTTCTGGAAACACCAAGATGGTATTAAAACTTGTGAACCAGTGCATTACATGTGTGATGTGACAGGGAGGCTGCCTACCAGGTGTTAAAAAATTTGTGTTTCTTTGGGTTCCAGAGTAATTTGTTCTCTAGACTTTTGTAACAGTCCCTCTAAAGCCCCCTCGGGAAGTGGGTAGGATCATTTGCTTCCAAAACTTTCCTGTGCTGACAGGGATGTTAAAATGTAACAATCAAGAGTTTGTCTTCTAAACTACCAAAAGGAGCTGCTTTGACTCCTGGCAAAGTGCAAGTCTCAACCAGCCACCTTCCTGACTCTACGAGGACTAAGTGTGGCAGTTCTTGAGTGTGGAGAGGGCGGGTGGTCAGGTGGATGCAAATGACAGCCTTGGATAAGCAGGGATCAAAGTCCAGTCACAAAGGCGGTCTCAGGTCTGAGTGCCTTTCAGGAACGCCTCTATTAGCCTGGGACCAGTGTTGGCCGGAGCTCGGGAGACACTGGAGCAGAAGTTTCCAAACTCTCATTTGCTTCCCATGTCAGCTGGACAAAATAAAATCAAAGTTCATTTTTGCTATCTCTAAAGGAAAAATATCGCTGGGCAGTTTGAGTCAATTGAAGCATATTTTAAATATATATTCCTCTGATAGTTGATATCAGTTTATGTTTTATTATCAAAAATGCAGTATGGTGCAGAATGGATGTACACTGTGAGTTTAGGTATTTAAATTTTAATTTATGCAGCTTTTATGAAGTTCAAAAGAATGCAGTGGCTTCAGGTTTTTTCAATGTTGGTGAGAACCTTAGGATTTTTTTCACGAGGGATTTTGGAAACCATCTAGTCAAATATTTATCTTTGTAATAAAACCCTGAGAGGTTAAAATGACTTCTGTGGTCACAAGGAAAATTAGTACTGATAATAATCAGAACTCTGGTTCATTATGTTCAGTTAATATTTATTTTCTTATCATTTCCCCTCATTCTTTGAAATGCCTGTAACCAATAAGGATATCAGAAAGGGTCAGCGCATCCTGATATCACCATATACCATACAAGATTCCCCAAGCCACTGAATTTTGTAGGACACAGATTTGTTTTTGTAGGTACTGTAATTATAAGAGCCTTCAGCCCACAGCAGAAGTGATTCTGGTCTGTTTGTTTATTTGTTTTTGAAAAAAGACAGGCAGAATGTACGCTCATCTTGGTGTCTGTAAACTCAAGAAAATCATAAATTCATTCTTTTAGTACTGTCCCTTTATTTCAATTAGAAAAAAAGTATCTATACAGATGATCTTATTATTAAACAAAACTAGTGTGGGGACGCAGGTGGAGCAGATTATTTTGTGAATTAGAGAACGCTTCCCCAGCTGCTAGATTGCTTTTGTACTGGGTGAACTGACATGTTCACTAGGGGTTAAAACCATGAGGCTGAGTAGTGTGGCTGAGTAGCCGGCATCCAATGTCAGTCGGTTTCTGTCTCTCCTGTTTCGGGGTACATATGCATAGGGGGCACCTCAACTTTCTAGGAATCTGTTCTGCAAAGTGTTTAGAAATAGAAGGAACCAATTAGATAAATCTTAGTGCTCCAGGACTAACTGTCCAAATATATTTGAAAATACTTGCTACAGTTAATTATGCCAAGATTTAGGCTTTTCCGCTTTTCAGGAAGCCTGTCCAGTCGTTGCTTTTTTTCTATGTTTCCCTGTCCTCTGTTGGCTTGATTATTTTCCCATTCATTTTAGCCTGATGGATCTTCCCTTTGGTTCTTGGTACTGACAGGTCTCGCTTTTACCATCATCATGCAGTTAGAGGTGTTTACCCTGCCCTCACCTAGCCCCACGGTGCCTGTTCTCAATTATATTCACCCCAAAATATGAATCAGTATGGCACATGTGTGTTGAAGAATTCCTCCTAATTTAGATAAAGTGCTGAAGAGCTGACCAGGCAACAGTCTGATTAAGGTGGGGAGAAGGGACACACAGATGAACTTAGCTGAAAATATAAATAGCCCGCAGCCCACACGTGACTTTTCTGTAGGGATCAAATATTTTAAGCAAACGATAAGCTCTAAGCAGCATTTCCAGTAACAACCACACACACAAGCACACACAGTAATTTAAGGGTGTAAGGGGGGATGCGGTTCATAGAGTCCCTGGAGTCACAAAGAGTAGGAGCTTCGAGGCCTGGGGGTAGTCGGTGTTTGGGGGTCATGAGATAGAGAAAACAGGAAGTTCAAGGACACTCTCCATCTGCCGTGAACTTTGTCACCTTAGGCTCCCCAGATCAACTGTTTGCTGTACTTTACACACTTGCGTTGGGTGAGGGGCACAAGGGAACTGGGCAGAGCTTCCTCAACTGCAAGGGCCCTGTGGTTCCTGGTTAAGCCAAGAAGAGCGGTAGAGACAGCTGTGACCCCAGGAGATGCTGGGAAAGCAGAGAGGGGCTTTTTGCCCACACTGTAAATTGGCATCGGGGGTATTCTGTGATTTTGTGAAACTGTACCAGATGTTACATAACACCTTTTTTGTCCCCAAAAGAAGTCTGCTCCACTCTTACTGGCCTTCCACAGTTGTTTAATCTGGAGACTGCAAATACCTACACTTGGGGGTCTCCCTGGGGGACCTTTGCACTTTAGGATCCTTCGGTTCCAGTCCCAGGCCACTTCTACATTTCCCAGGCAGTGACTTTCCCTGCCTTGAAGAGGGGGGCAGGAGGTGGGTGCAGACATCTAGTAAGACTTTGGGGTGCAGCTTTACCTGTACCTGGCCAGCCTGTGTGTCCACCTGCCGTGTGCCCTCAGTAACAGGCGGGAGGGAAGCCAAACACACTGCTCAGGGTTAATTTTGGTGTGATTTGTTTTGTTAATGCTTATTAAAGCGCTGTGAAAATAATTCTCCAGCATGCATTTGGAAGCCCTATCTCCTAGGAATATGTGTGGCCCTAGTAAAAATTTTGTGCACAAAGGCAAAACCAAAGCTGAATGCTCAGTCTTACATCGCCAGCAGCAGCTTTAGAACTTTCCATGGGTTGACTCTTTAAGTCCTCATATCACCTCATGAGATAAGCCCTGTTATTAGCCCCATTTCACTGATGGGAAGACTGAAGGTTACTGCCCAGGGTCACCAGGCAGAGTTGAGATTTAGCCTGGGCAAAGTGTTGCCACCTTCTATCCTCACCCACTGTTCCATGCCTCCCCGCCTTAGCTAAGAGACTATAAAACTATTTACTACCGTGTCTGAATGTGGTAAGCCTGCTATAAATGATAACTGCTTCTGTTGTCTTTATAATTATTATAATGACCTTTCTCCCCTGTGACTCCTCGCTCATCTCAAGCCTTCCAGCCAGGAACTGAAGATCTGAAGGTAGACCTGGAATCTCTGGAATTTCTTTCATTTTTCTTTTAATTTTTTAAAGAGAATAAAAATATTTTTTTAAAAAACATTATAAATGATATAGAAGTTCACTAAACAAGATGATAGGAATTTAACAAATTCAACAACTTCTGACATTGCCAGTTCTACGGATAACCCACTACTATTGTAGATTGCTAGGCTATATTGGAATATTTTGCTGAATTCACACACCTACAATATTTAAATGACAGTGGGTTACCCACCTCTGACAAAACTAAACAAAAAAAGGGGATACAGAATAAGCACTTCCCTGGCAAGCGCAAAGGCCTGAGTTCAATCCCTGGTTCCGCAAAAAAAAAGAAAAAGAAAAAAGGATACAAATGAGAGACCATTTTGTATCTGTATTTTCAAAATAGTTAGGATAGATATACAGCTACTTTCTCTTAATCAATGAATGGAAAGATTTTTACTAATAGTGTTTGTTAACAGGATATCATGTGTGCATCTTGTACAATGAATAACCACTAAGAAGACAACAATATGCAATGTGTTAATTATTGAAACTGTCCTACTAATTGGTTTTGAAATTGTCTCATTGCTATTTGCTTCTCAATGAAATTATTAAAAAAAAATTCAAAGTAGTTGTTCAAATTCCAAGATATAAGTGTGCAAAATTGGTAAAAAAAAAAAAAAAAATGCAAAACAAAATGCAAGCATTAACTGTTTCTCTCAGTAGAGCAGTAGAAATTGGCAGTACAATTATCCCAGCTATCCTGTGTATATGCCTGTGTATTTTTTCCTTTTTTCTTTCTTTCTTTTCTCCTTTCCCTCATCCAGCTATTCCTTTCCTTTGAGCAGTTTCTTCCCTTTCACAGTATCTATTGTACCTTTCAGATTTTATTTACTCTTTCAGGTCCTTACACTAGGAAGACAATACAATGTTTATATACACAGGTCTGATTTATTTCACTGGATTTTCCTCAGCTCAGACAGAAGGGTGGTTCTCTGCTGCCCTAGGAGTTCAAAGTTTTCCACCTCCCACCCTTTGCTGGTGGCAGGACTTCAATAAGCACCCAACCTTCGGACTCCATTGTGCCGCAGAACCTGTTAGGAGAGCTTCCTCTGTGGCTTCTGAGGGACCATCTACGATCAAGATGCACAGGACTTCCTCCGGTTCTTTTGATCTTTTGAAACTGCAAGCACAGGAAGGAAAGAATGGATGGGGGGATAAAGAATAGCTACGATTGCTGCACCCCTGTGTTGCGTCCTTCTAGAGCCCTTTCTCTGGTGAGCTCCAGGCCTTTACAAGAGCTGGGCTCTGCCCTGTGAGTCTAGAGCACTTGCGTCTTGCCAGGGCTTCATTAATAACTGCACCGATGTGTCTCATAACAGAGGCAGAAGCCTGCCATGTTGGCACTTGTGTGTCACTGCATATGGGGTGGCTCCCCAGGAGCACTGTATGTGCCACTGAAAGCCCCTACAGTGTTCAAGTAGAGCTTGGGTGTCATTTGAGGCCAGCTGCCTGCTCCTGCTATTGGAAGGCACAGAGCTGATCTGAAAGCCTGAAGTTCAGGAGCGTGCCACACTGCTTTGAGACCCCAGAAGCGGAAGAGGCAGATATAGGCTAGGCAAGAGCCTTAACTAAAATGGCTTTTCCTAACATCTCAAGAAATATTGGTTTGCTTGACCACCTTAGGCTGTTTCCAGGGGCCGCAAGTGTGTCAGCAAAGCTCCCATTTTGCAGCGCGGCCGTCAGAAGCTTCACATGTTCCTGGGAGACCCACTTGCACCTCATGACTTGTAGAGGCCTCAGTTTTCAATTATTGGTGCTACTAATGACCGTAGACAGCAGATCCTTTTCTCCCGCAGGAAGATAATTTAGAAAGGGTAGCTTGTCAATACGGGAAATGATTGTATTGAAAAGTGTATATTAGTCCTGTACTCATCTGACAATAAAAAAAAAATTCAGCAAGCCATGGAAATGGATTGTCGGAGCTCCTTTTTTTGTACGCCCTGTATTCCCCCTCTTGATGGCATCCTCCAATAGAAACCAGAAAGATCCCAAGCCTCATAGTACATGCCGGGAAACCTAGTATATTAGTGAGACATGTGGGCTGAACACGGGCCTGTTGTGTCACACTCCTGCCTGTGCTGCTGGAGGTCACTCCCACTGCTTGTTGGTTGTCCCTAAAGGCTAGCAGGGCAGCCAGTGGCAATCTCAGTGGCTCTCATGGCTTCTTTTGATCTCATTTGTCATCCGAGGGCCTTGATGTTGGTCGGCAACTGACAGATCAGCAGTTTATTATGAGTAAGAGGACATGGGGATTCAATCTGAGAAGGAGCAGAAACATTGCACAAATATTTTTAAATATATCAGTTAGCATATAGAGTTGATCAGTGGTAATCCTTCGAGTCACAATACCTGATGTGTTCTCTGTCTCTCCTGATGTTTTATCACTATTAACAATTTCATTTATGATTTTAAAAAATTGTTGTACTGTTACCACTTTGTATACAATGTGTCCTGGTTGTCCTCTGCAAGGAGATAAGGGAAAGGACGAATACTGTCCTCCTTCTGACTTGGGAAATGGCGCTCCTCAGACAAGCAGCCCACACCTCCTATGGGGAGGCTGGCCCCCCACACCTCAGGGTCCTGGTGGCAACTCGCAGGCCAAGAGCACAGAGCAGTGACTCAAGCTGTACGCGAGCTCGTCTCATCACTAATGAGTAATGACAGCAAATATTTACAGGCCTCCTTCCTACCTTTACAACTTCCTGTTGCTGTAGCACTTTGGAGTGTTGAGAAAGATTGTTCTGGAAAAAGACATCATACACAGCTGCAGGAAAGAGTGCCTTTCTGTACACAGAAAAAAAATCTGTTCCTTGGCTTTGCGTGTGAATTCTAGGTGGAAACAGAAAGTTATGCTCATGAAGGACTATTTGAGAATTCCAGACTTCAAAACAAAATTAAAAAATCAATTGTGGTCTATCAAAGATGTGGGAAAATAGGACAAATAATATTTTTAGAACATATTCTAGAGACACATAGGACTATACAAAGTAGTCAAAGGAATTTTTTTTTTTTTTTCCAATACTGGGCATCGAACTCAGGACCTTGCACTTGCCAGGCAGGCGCTTATGCTACAAGACTATGTAAGTTAGTAAAGTAAAATATGGGATTGAAGCACAGACAAATGGATAATCACTCTTATGAATGAACACAGGGTTTCCATAAAATTTTTATGAATGAAAATATTCATGCTTGGGCCAGGGATGTAGCTTGGTGGCATAAGCGCCCGCCTGGCAAGTGAAAGGTCCCGAGTTCAATCCTGGTACCACCAAAAAAAAAAAAAAAGAAAGAAAGAAAATATGCTTAATAGAGTAACAAGGCATTTACAATATACCATGTAGGGGATTCAAGGAGCAAAAAGAACATCATTTACTTCATCAAGAATCTACACTAAATCTCTGAAATGCTCGTTTCCTGTGTATTTAGTTGAAAATGCAGTCTGGTGCAGTTGCTGGCCCAGTAAGGTTCTGTGAGCCGCCGTACGCCTGCGCTGCTCGCCCGTGCGTCCAAGGGTTTTCAGGTGCTATTTTAGAATGGCAGTGTTCCCTCCAGCACTGGCTGAGGTCGATGGAGCTAATTTTGGTGCCCAGAGAGAAGGCGTGTGCAGAGCCAAAAGGCCTCTGGTCCAGGGCTCGATGCAGTGCGGGCTACCAGCACACCGCCACTGTGTTTCACCTTTAGAAGCTTTATTTGTGTGTTTGCACAACAAGTGTTTACCCAGACGCTAAGATAAGGAAGTATGAAGGTCGCATCTCACTGTGACAAGGGCGCGTCTATAAATGTAACCCTATCACTACACAGCAGGAGTCTGCCTTTTACTCTCTACCTGGGACTTAGGGGAATTAGGGGTGGGCAGGGCATGGGAGCCAAGACCTTTCCCAGCCTCTCCAGGGCTTTCTTACCATCTCTGCTTGTTTTGGCCCCATGATGTGCCGCTCCCATTGGGTGAGGGCCTTTGTGGTGCTCAGGCGGTCAGAGGGCAGTCCTAGTGAGTGTGTGGTCCTGAGCTCGGGGTCCTCCGGCTTTCCGTGGAAACTGACGCCAGTGCCTCTCCCTGCTCTGTCCACGTGGGAGCACCCAGACTGCCAAGCCTGCTCCCCTAGCCTCTTCCGTGAAGCCCGCAGGTGTCAAGACCGCCCCTGTCCTAGGCTTGCTTGGTAGGTTGCTCTACGTGGGAAGCCCAGAGAAGCCTCGGTGGGAAAAGGAGTGTCTGCTGTGCAGCTGGCGTCCCCCTGAAGGACTCCGAAGGACTAGCAGGCCACTTAGAGCTCGGCATTCTTCTGAAGGACAGCCTGGTGGCAGTGGCATTTACCTCTGCAGCAAGGAACCTACTCCAGCTCTCTCACTCCCCTCCCTGTCATCCTATCTGCCTTGCGCCTCCCAAAGCCAAGCTTCTGCCCTCACCCCGCAGACGGTGTCGCGGCCCTCATTGCTACCTGTGCCTCACAGTGGCACGAACCTGGATGCTTCTTCTGCCCTCCTACTCAAGTACCTCACACTTTCTCCCCAGCTCACACTGAACCCCGACATAATTCCCCCCTGGCACCACTCCTCCATTTCTCACTAGCTCTTGGTTATGTTTTCTAATGTTTCCTTGTTACCCAATGATATTTCATTTGTTCTCACCCATTACTCATGGACAGGGATCTAACTCTCCGGTGTGTCCTGTAATAGCTTGCTGCTTCATTGATTGTTTGATTGGTGCTGGTGACTAAACCTAGAACATTCACACTAAGTTATGTCCCCACCACCACCACCATCATTGTTTTTGAGACAGGGTCTTGTAAAGTCACTAACTAGTCCAGAATGGGTTCAAATTTAGGATCGTCCTTCCTCAGTCTCCCAGAGTGTTGGGAGTCCTGCTGCCTGCCGTCACAACTGCTTTTT
>NW_004524596.1:15492562-15514417 GCF_000260255.1 Octodon degus
CTCCTCCTCCTCCTCCTCCTCCTCCTTCTTCTTCTTCACCTAAAATCAAGTGCAGGGTTACTTGTTTCTGTTTGTATGTTTTTGAAACAGGGTCTCTATCATCTAGCCTAGCCTTGCGGTTATGATCCTCCTGCCCCAGTTCCTGAACACTGGAATTGCAGGTGTGGATTATGAAACATGGGGTGCGCCTGCTCAGTTTCTTTTAATCGTAGAAATGCTTTCTTGGTGTCCCTTGGGTTACTTGGGAAGCTCGCCTCACTCATTTCCCTTTAAAAAGACAGAAAAATGGGGGAGGGGGAGCACAGGCAAACACAGCTTCACACGAGACACAGCGTCGGGCTGGCACTGTGTCATGCTTCACATCTTCAGTGCTGCCTGTACTCTACCCAGGCAGGTGCCAGGCAGACAGCAAGACACCCCCCTAATCTCAAAACTGAAATATTTCCAGGTGAGAAGGTTGTGCTGGTGGCACCAGAGAACATCTCCCCGGGGAGCCTTCTTGGGCAGCTGTACACTGGTTTCCTCTGTATTTATCTGGTCTTCAGTCTGTTCTCTATCATCCGTACAACAGAGTAAGGCGAGAGCTGCAGTAGGCTTCTTGTGGCAGCCGTGAGGAGGCAAGGCTTTCCAGAACCAAGACCCCACCATCTTTTCTTGCTCATTGTTCCCAGAGTGTTCTAGAATAGAGCGCTGTCCACATGGAGGCGGCCAGTTATTTATAGACTAATTCTGTGGCGGGCACTTCGAGAGCTGGGTGTGAGGAAACCGTGTCTTGGATCAGCTTAGCCCACCCTCACTGTGCGCACCATGTGTGCAGAGAGATTTGCTAGGTGCCGGCTCCATTACTGTGTGTACTTGTGTAGAGGTTGTCTCTCGTTTTAAGGCTGAGCTACACAAGAAGATTACAAAGCAGTGCTGGATGGAGCATGGATTCTGGACCTTGTAAAGTGATTTATTTGTTTAAAAGAAATTCAATTGTGTTATGTGAGTGTACAAACTCCCTATAAGGAAGGTCAACATCAGGTACTATGAACAGGTACTAATAAAAAGGAATTTGAGGTGGCCTATGTTACCCATGCCACATCTTTAAAACATTGTCATTTTAAGGAATCAAGACAAGCTCAGATAAAGCATTGAGTCAACAGCAGGAGATAGGTAGGAATTAAATGAGTGGATAATGGCAAATGGATCTTATATGTCGCGAGTAGTTAGAAAAGGAAGTGACTGCCTTCAGTTGCAGCGAGCTGTACCAGAGAAGAATTGAACTCCATGTTGGAAAGATCCTCCAGGTAGAATTTGCATCTGCAGATGGGGGAGGGGCACTGGAGTGGAGGTGGACAGTGCAGGCAATGCAGAAGTGGGCAGCATGTAGGCCCGGGCAGTGTGTAGGCCCGGGTAGCGCGTAGGCCGGGCAGCACGTAGGCCTGGGCAGCGCGTAGGCCGGGCTGGCGGGGGATCCTCCCAGAGCCAAACCTGGAGCTCTGCTAACAGATGGGAAATGGAAACCATTTCCTACGCTGTGCTGGAAAGTTTAGGGACGGGCCTTCATGAGTCATGTTTGATGAATCTTGGGGCTGCCTTGGTGCCACTGAAGCAGTGCCTGCCCCTTCTGGAATATCATGCCCTCCCAGCACAAGCCTGGCATCTGGGGGTGGTTGGAGGAGGCCCTGGCCACCCTCTGCTAGACTGACCTCAAAGGCTCCCTGCTCCTTAGGAAATCATTTGTGAAAGGTGCCCAGGTTACTCTTGGGGAACTGTAGCATCCTTGGGGCAATCAGTATGTGCCAGGTATGAGCCTCCTCAGTGCACTGTGGGAGCCAGAAGGGGACAGCTTGCTGGTCCCAGAGATAGTTGTGACCTTCATCAGCATGGTCTCATTCTGGTGAAGCCTTTGTGCTCTTGATGTTTTCATTCTATCTGTTCTTGCCATTTCTCATTATAGAAAGATAAGATGTCCTTTCCACGTCCCATGTTTTGTAGGGAGTTAGCCAAATCCAAGTCAGGTTAGCCCTTTTGCCAATCTTACCAATAACTGTTTATCTCATGCCCTGTGAAGAGCGTGTGGCCCAGCTGTTCCCTGACCTTCTCCTTTCTTATTTTGTAGGCACACCATCCCCTAAAACCTAGTGCCAGTGTTCTTGGTTTGAAGCTGCCAGAAGACTTAAAAAAACAGAGTCGTCTTTCTGGAGCCACCTGGGTGGGGCAACTGGGCCTTTCTCTTCCCGCAGCAGGTGTAACCTTTCCCTCGGAGGAATTTAGAAGCACTTAAGGTCACAGCTGAATACTTGCGGGCCAGGCCCTGGCCAGAGGTCCCAAATACCTGGACGAGATCCCACTCCAGGGACAGCAGAGACCAGAAAGTCTCTGCCAAGTCAGCTTATCCTGCCCAGTGGTTCTTTGAGGAAAGCTACAGCTCTTGAAAACTCTTGGCTTGGAATTCAGTGTCATGATGAGTGTTGTATCTTTCTTTTCCTTTTTGACACCTGTAGTGATCAGCAAGTGGTTGTAAAGCTGGGAGGCTGCTGCTGCTCAGACACCGTGTGCATCGGACTTGAGCCTGGAGGAGACAAGTGGAATGTGACCCGCCGCTTCTGGGGCCATCACAATCAGAGAGGGACAGACAGTCTAAACTGAGGGGCTGTTTGAGATCTTGAGCATCCCCTGGGCAGTTGATCCAGGCTGTATAGCTATATTTGTTAAGATCTTTCCATGGCTAAAGATGAGTCTAGCGCCTACTGTCTAATAGCTCAGGTAAGCATCAGGAAGGAGAGGGAAGGTTTCTTAGCCAAGTTCATCTGTGCAACCTGTGTTTGGTTCCATGTTGGTCTTTTGTGCTCATTTTCTTTCCAAGTTCGAAGTTCGCCTCTGCTGAACTTCAAGCAAGCTCTTTCCTTGACTTTGGTCAGTGCAGTGCTGGCCTTGGGTGTACCAAGAGGTGCCGCGTCTCTGTGGCCACCACCCAGCTCAAGGCCTTGGGAGACCACAAGGACCAGAGAACACAGGCAGAAATGAGTCTGAGTGACTGTGAACACGGATTCTCTGTCCTGAGCTGTCTCGCATGCATATTTGAAGGCATTTTCCATCCAGATCAATAGGCGCCTAGTGGTGGCCACCTGTAGCTCCTTATATGGGCCCAACTATTACAAGGATATGACGAAAGCCCAATTCTCCTTGGGTTAGATCTTCAGGACTGCTGTTTATTTTGGCCAATGACAAACTTTCTTTCACTTGAATTCCTTTGCCTCCAAAATTAGAGTGGAGCCGACCACAAGGGTTCTGTGTTTCTTGGGCTCTGTCTTGCCAAGCAGCCTACAGATGCTCCTGCCACCCCTTCCCTTTCCTTGTGTCCCTAGCCAAGCATTCCTGCCCTTAAGATTCAGAGGAGCTCTCAGAAGTCCCTAGACAGCTGCCTGTTCTAGATCTTTCTCTGATGTGTGTGACTCAGGACAGCACCTCCGCATGTGCTCTGTACTCCTAAGTGGAGGTCGGACATACTCATTGTGTTGTCAGGTTCCCTTCTTGAGATCAAATCCAGCTATAATTTGGAAAACTATCCCTTAAAAATGTATCTTAAAGTTTATTTTTGTAATCCTTATCTCCCCGGAGAGACCTTTGAGAAGTGTAAAGTACAGACTTCAGGGTATCGTTACTAATAGGTACAGCAGTATAGTCATTAGGTGCATTATTACTGCTTGACTGTTCTCACTGTGGCTGGAAAGAGCCTTGAGAGAATCTAGAAGTGACCGAGTTTGTTCTAGGCCTCCAAACGTCCCTCCTGGTGGGGCTTTTCAGGACCACGGGCTCCTGGCAGTCATGACTTCAGGACGTCAGTAATGTTTTTGCCCATACCCTAAGATTAAGGAAATCTGATGGTACCAAGGGACGCAGGAAACTCCTCTCTCAGGTCTCATTTTCTCAGGGAAGATTCCTGACCTCTCTCGGTTCACCTCCATCCTGTTCTTTTTGTTTTTTAAAAACAACACACCCTGATGTCGTATTTGTCTTCTCGGTTCCTCTTACACCTCCCTCAAGCTGGGAGCTTAGCACCTCGGTGGCCACCTGATGTCTTTCCAGTGTTTGGGTCACATTGCACGTACCTGCGCTGCCTAAATGTTCATCCTGTGGCGTAATCTGGGTCTCCAGATCTTTCCCCTCAGCATTATCACTCTGACATCTGTTCAGCACCTATTTTTCCCTCTGAGCTCTAAAGCAGTTGTCATTTTTGTCACATGGCTGGATCAACTGAGAGACAACTGTGCCCACCAGGCCAGGGGCTGGCAGTGCCCACAAGCGGCCTCCCCGGCCCCAGACTCTGCAGGAGCCCACGCTGCCTGGCTTGGCACTCACTCTTTTCCCTGTGGTGATGTTATTGTTTGTCTTATTTGGCAATGTTTACACCAGAGGAGTTGGGGCCATTGTGTGTCCAGGCCGTAGGGAAGTGCGCCATGAAGTCCCAGGGGCACACCCGGGGCTCTGGCCACAGTTAGCCTAGTCAGGCTGGGCAGTGAGGGTAGGTGCTGCCCCTACACAGCAGCACCTGCGAACTGCCTAGCACTCTACAGAGGCCCAAGGTGCGGGGGGCTCCTGCAAGCATAGCCCCACTGAGGCCCTGCCCAGCTATCACCACACACACAGAGGACCTTCCTACACAGAACAATGTGCTGTGCCTTGTGAGCTCCTGTGGCATGGGAAGGCCAGTGCTAACCAGCGGGATGACCACTCCGGGCTGTTTCTCCACCAAATGCACAGGTTCAGAGATCTAAGGCTCTGGCACCAGGGTGACATGGATTTCTACTCAGGCCTGGGCCTACCTCTTGTCATGAGATCCTTCATGAGGGAGGAAGTTCGAGCTGAGCAGCGGGGTTTGGATGACGCTTCTCCAGCTCCCTGTGACTGCCCCATCCAGGAGGCACCTCTACTAGATTGGAAGTCAGTGCTGGCCTGACACAGCTCATTCCTGGGGGCAGCAAGGCCTCTGCCCTCTGTCCTCTACTGACTGAGCTGCCCCATGGAGAACAGCCGTGCTGCAGAGGTCTGTGTCTGCACCTCCTGTTGCCAGGCTGCTGGGCTAAGGGGGACCCTCATCTGGGAGGCAGGGCTCCAGTTTGGACGTGTTCGCGCTGGAGCTGTCCCAGCTGCCTTCTGAACTTTAGTTTCTGCATCTGTCAGATGTTTGCTCCCGTGTCTACCCAGCCAGCTGGATTGGAGCATCAGGAACATAAACTATGGCAGAAGAAGGGGTTATTACAATCATGCACACACACACACACACACACACACACACACACGTGTGGTCCTGACTGGGGGCTCAGGGCTGGTAGGTACACAAACAGCTGGGATAGACCGTGCCCTTTGGCCTAAGGCAGCAAGTGAGAGAACTGAGCTAGAAGAGAAATAGGCTTGAAATTACTGAATGAAGTCATGAATACGCTGGGGGAGGTGGTGTGCTGCGGGACAGCCGTGAGTCGCAGTGCAGAAGTGTGGGGAGTCACCTTGAACATGGGCCCAAAAAGTAGAAATACTGGAGCTTGGGTTTATCTGCCGTCTATCAGGTACATCAAGTTCTGGGTGGCCACCCACTGGCCAGAGATGCAGGAGGCTGGTCGCCCTTGCTGCCTTGGGAAGGCTTTCTGTTGGCTTCAGCCCCACTGAGCAAAGTCTGCTTGTTCGCTGGAGTTCACACAGACTCCTTGCCAGGCCTGCCCAGAATCCTGTCTCCTGTGACTTCCTGTGCTCTTGCATAATATTTCCTTGCCTCTTGAATGGCTGGCTCCGGTGTGGGGGCAGCTTGCTGACGTTACTGGACAGGGAGGAGGATGTGGAGGGAGGATGAGGAGATTTGGGTTCAGATTCACCCACGGGTGCTCTGGGCCCTAGAGGGACGGGGGTCAGGGGAGAGCAGGGACAAGGCCCTCAAATTGCTTGAGGAAACATTGTAGCAAGAAGGGAGTCAGAGAAACCCTGCAGGCATGTGCCCCCACACACTCATATCCATGAAGCATTTCTCCTATGAAATTATCTCAGAGGTAGCTATGTTTTTCTTCTGATTATAGAAAGTATGCATGTTGCCCATAAAAAGTTATCAAGAGGGCATAACTAATGTCAATGCATTGGTGAATATCATAACCTTCTTTGACATAATTAATATTAAACTGCTATAAAATATTACTGTTACATGCTGTTGCAACAGTTTGTTTTCTATAGAACAATATATCATAGCTCTCTTATAATTAAGATACATAGATTTAATAAATAGCTACATTACATCCTACTTACAGCTACATTGTGATGAAACTCCTGTTCACTGACATGTGCAGGCTCAGAAAACAAGTGATAACTAGCCCCAGGATTATTTTCAAACCTGCAAAGCAGCGTCTGTGCTGGGTTTCTGACCAGTGTTTTAGCTCCAGAGTCCCAGAAATAAGCACAAAATAAAAGGTTATGCGCCCATGTGGGCCTTTCTCGAGGCTTAGAACAAGTCCGATGATTACACAGGGGGAGGCTGCAGTGGTGACAGGTCCCAGAGCGGGGCCAGGTCTCGGGTAAAGAGATCTCCGAGTGTAGCCCTCGTGTGCCCTGTGAGCAGGGAGCCACCGGCTCATAGAACGAGCTTTCCTTTGGTGGCTTTCCTGTGCCTGTGATTTCAAAGAAGCTCCATTTTAAATTTTCGTCGGTGATCACCCTCTGGAAATTTGTGACAACAATTCTTATCTTTAAAAGGTACTCTGTACAGTGTATTGACTATCAAAACTGTCCTATTAATCAGCTGTGAAACTGTCTCATTCATATTTATCTCTCAATATAAAAAAATAAAAGGCACTCTGTAGAGCGTGTTTTCCTGATCTAGAAGAGCTTTAAAGCTTACACATGAGCATTCAGAATTTGCTTGTGGTTATGTTGTGGAAAGGACGTTATCCATATCGCATTTCTATTTTACCCCTAAAGGTCGTACATTCTTAGGGCTCTGATTAGCTTTCGGTCCTAAACTGCTGGGTGTGTCATCTAGCCCCGTGGTAAACTTCACCATAAGGATGATTTCTGTTCTTTCTGATCCAGGTGTCCCCGTATCTGCCTGTTTTCTTTGATTAACCTTTTATTTACTTTAATGGAGTATTTCTTTGACTAAACTGAAAGTTTTAGGATGAGGCTGGACATAATTGCTTACCTTGGCATACAGTTAGGTTTACTTTCGAGACAAGACAGATTGTTTACTAAAGCTCTCTGTTTCTCTAATTTTGCCTAAATCTAAAAGCATGAGAATGCTGGTCAGCTTAAACGCATTTATTTTAAAGCTCTCAGGCATCTTTTCAAAGAAAAATTTGCAACTGAATGTGGCAGAAATAGACTGTGAAGCTTCTACGTCCTTTTGTCTTCTGTCCAGGCAAATGATCTATTGCAGCAATTTGCATAATTATAGTCTCTCCTTCAATTTATTCACCCTGAACTCCTTTTTCTAGAATTACTGGCCAGACTGTTATTACATCAAATTCCTTAACTCTGGTGTTCCGAGGAACGAAGATGGAAGTAAGAGTGAAAGGAAACAGGGACTTTGCTTTGCAAGGTCTTGGTTGTAGGAAAATTGAGCGAGTTGATTTTTGTACTTGCCCCTCTTACTTGGTGACGACTGGATTTTGGTGGGGTCCTGGCCGTGCATGCGCATTCGGAACCAGAGAGGGATAGGCCTGAATTGGTCCTCAGAATTATGAAACGGGACTTTGTTAAAGTTGCTACGTCTGCACAATGAGCACGCAGCAGCTGTTGGCATAGCAACTCCTACGTGGAGAAGTGCACGCTGCTTGCAGATGACCTCGGCAGTCCCCAGTGTTAATTTGATAAATGGCTTTTTTAATAGTAGTTTGTGGACTAATGGAAAGGTGGAGGCAAGCCTTCATTAGTGGAAGGAGGACGGAGCTTTTGAAAGCCGCTGGCGGTGCGCGCTGCAGAGCCCCGCAGGAGCTCCATTTTCAGCTGAGTGCCCTGCACGGCAGAAATGCTTCAGGCCCGGCAAGCAGGGGAGCGTTAGCGAAGTGTCTGGAAAGCGTGCATCTGCCCTTACCGTAGACTTCACACGTGAGCGGGCTTGCGGCCCTGTGGACCCAAGACACTTACTGTGATGTAGAACGTCTGCCTTATCTTTGCCTTTCTGTGGTGCTGGTGGGGCTACGGTGGCTAACTACTCTTTTTCATTGTGGGAAAATAGGCAGCATCCAAAGCTTTCCAGCTTAGCCATTTTTTGTTGTTGCTTGTTTTGTTTTGTATTTTCAGGAAGAGTCTCCAGGCTGTTCAGGGTCTCACTTCTAGATCGGACTCGTAGTGATCCGCCTGTTTACAGCCTCCCAAGAGCTGGGATTATAGGCGCACCACCATCTCAGTGCACCCCGGGGGAGGGGGCTCTGCAGGCCTGGGGATTGAACCCCGCTTTAATCCGCTGAGCTATGTGGCTGGCCCAAGTTTAGCAGTTTTTAAGCAGACAGTTCAGTGACTTTAAATCTACACGTGCCACAGTGCTGCCGTTTTCCTTTCAGATTGAAGCTGTATTTACTAAACAGCAAACTCATGTGCCCACCTGCACCAGGCCTTGGTCAGCGCTGGGCTGCTCTCCCTGTGTTCTCAGCGATGTTGAGTTCCTCCTGTAAATGCAAGCCTGAAATATTTGGCCTTTTGCATTAGGCTTATTTCATGCGGCAACATGGTTTCCGTTTATCCAGGTTACCGTGTGGGTCAGTGTTTCGCTCCTTTTTAAAATGGTGATGGTATTGTCTGTGCGGGTGAGCCACTTTTGGCTTACACCTTCAGCCACCAACGGTTGTGTGGGTTGTTTGCAGCCTTGGCTGGTGTGAGCAGGCTGCTGGAACAGAGAAGTGCACGGAACGAGTCCCTGCTTTCGGTGCTGTTGGGTGCAGATCTAGACGTGAACTTGGCAGATTGGACAGTCATGCTCTGTGTGTGTGTGTGTGTGTGTGTGTGTGTTGAGGAACTATCGAGCTGTCTTCCATAGCAGCTGTGCTATTTTATTTTCCAATCAACAATACACATTCTTGTCAACACTTGTTGTGTTCTGTTTTTCAGCTAACAGTCATCCCAGTAGATGTGAAGTGGGAGCCTCTTGTGGCTCTGATTGGCATGTCCCTAATGACTAGTGATTTATTTACCTTTGTAGATATATTGCCCTCCCTCTCCCTACACACGGTCTGGGTAGGAGTGGAATTACTGTCCCCCCCATTTACACCTGTGAGGCACCCAAGGCTATCAGCATGTTGGGAGTGAAAGGTACCAGAGAGAGAGAGACTCTGTATGATTACTGTGCAAGGTACACCCCCTCCGCCTGTAGACCTGCTTCCAAAGTCTGTGTTGTGGAGCAGGTGAAACTATTTTATTATTTTGTCTTCTGAGACAGGGTCTTAGTATGTAGTGCGGGCTGGCCTTGAACTTGCTCATGTAGCCCGGGCTGGCCTTGAACTCATGGTATCCTCCTGCCTCAGCCTCCTGAGTACTGTGATTACAGGTGTGCGCCACCTCACCTGGCTGAAACTATTTTAAATAGAGGCCTTTGGGACTTAAGAAACTGAAACTCTCTGGATGAGATTTAACCAAGGCAAGCATGCTGTGGGCTGGGTCTGTATAATCCCTTGTGGTTTAGGGTGACGCAGAGACATCGGGAGCTCTCTTCCCAGAGAATGATCGATCATTGCTGTCATCTGCTGCAGAAGCCCGAGTCCATTTCTTTCCTCTTCCTGGGGAGGAAATCGCCTAGACACCTTGCCAAGCACTTGCTTGGACCTCTGAGCCATCCTGCTCTCTAACTTCTCCACCTGAAACAATATGCAGAGCCCTCCTCTTGCCTCCCCATAGGCTAAGAAGACTTCGTCGAGGCCCTGGCTCTTGTCTAGCCACGTGTAGTAGATGAAAGTGCGGCTTTTGCTCACACAGCACTGCACGTCTAAGAGTGCACGCTGCACTCGCTGCAGTAGTGTTTTCACCTTGGGTCTGTGTCAGGACCTCCTGGGGCTCGAGAGCTCAGAGCTGGGAGCCTCATGCCCAGAGGGTCTGCGGCGGGGGTTGCAGGGCAAGGCTGCGAATTGGGCTTTCTGGCAAGTTCTCAGGTAAGGCCGATGCTGCCGCCCTGGGCCACATTCTGCGACTGTTGTTTTGTATCAACACTGCAGTAGGTGCTCTTGCTCTGGTGCCCAGATGCTGTGAGGCGAAGTGTCCTGCACTGAGTCTTAAAGACCCTAAAGTCCAGCCGGTACTGGACTTGCACCTGGAGTGAAGGCAGGTGGGGATCCCCAGCACCTTGCTGTTTCCTTTCCATCAGGACTGGCAGACACACGACACTGCACGCCCCTGTCCTAGTCTACCTCAGGACAGGCGACACGATCCCTGACCGCTCCCTTAGCCCGGAGGTGGCCTTGGAAGCTGACATGCTGCTATCCACAGCCACGCTGATCCATCAATGGGGTCAAAGTTTGTTATCCCTGACCTTCGCAGCCTCTCTAAGTGGAAAGATTACCGGGAACTGAGTCTATCGACAGCTGGGAAGGACCTCACCTGAGATCCAGTCTACCTTGCTTAGAAGGGAAACGGCGGACTGGGAACTGTGTGACACAGCTTTTCCCAGGTGTGCTGGAACCTTGAGTCACACCTAGCATCCGGGCAACACAGGGCTTTTGGCCTGACAAGCTTTAAAATATAAAGAGGCAATAAGGAGATTGGTTTAAAGCTGCCATATTTTTGATGCATATCTCTCACTGTATGCTCTTATTCTCTTTATTTGGTACTAAGCTTAGCTTAATGGTGGATATAAAATAGGGCTTAATACATACTTGTTAAGAAAGGTAAATAGATGAGGTGCCAGAGGCAGTTGTGTCCCCACGCTGCGATCCTTTCACCAGTAGACGGGAGGAATCAACAAGATTGTGTAGAGGGGTAAAACTCTGAATTTTTATAGCACTTTTGAGTCCTTAGATTATCCACAGATTTATAGTCTGTGTTCTTAAGAAATAAACAATTGATTAAACACTGACCAAGTTCATCAAGAGAATATTTTTTTTCCTCTCAAAGCTGTGAATCACACTGGGCATCGCTGCTGTTGTGCGCCAGACGTCCGTTTATGTTTTCCAAAGAGACTTCACTGAAGTCAAAGCAGTTTTGCACAGATCAGGTGTCTCCTCGTCAGCGTGAGTGATCAAAGAAAATGACTGAATTCAGGCCAATTCTCCTACCTCTAAGTGATCTACCTTTGCCTTTCACGTGTTCCTGCAGCCACAGGGCGCCTGGCCTGCGTTGCCACCGCCACTTCATCTGCAGCTGTTGTGCAACAGGACAATCTCTGGTCTCCTTAGCTGTTTGTGAGAAGTTTAAAAGCAGGGGCAAGGATAAACGACGTTTGTGTCTTGTCTCAGGCTCCCGGTAGCCCTCAGGGAGCCAGTAGATGCTCTGTAAATATTCATGATTGGAAACACTCCTAAATCTTACTTGTGAGAATACCAAGCATAGGTAAGGAATGGTTACTCTCAGAACTCCCTGACCAGGGTGGTCTCTGGCCAAACCAGGGCACACACCGTTAGAGGGAACCTTGATGCCTCACTTGGGCTGTGATGTGGTCCTTGGTGGGTGAGGCTGGGGCATGTGGAGTCAAACGAGAAGTGATCATCCCTGGTCAGCTCCCCAAGGCCACAATAAGGTGCTTTGTTCAGTATGTCAGCTGAAGATGGAACCCTATGCACACTACTAGGCAAGGGCTCTCCACTTGAACCCCTTTCCCAGCACTGAAGGACATTTCAAAGCTCTATTAGAGCAGTTACATGGGTGGGGGGACTGGCGACACCTTCTAGAAACTTTATAGGAAAGGCAGAGCCTTCCACATAGAGTTGTTTCCTTAAGTATCAAGGGTAGAAAAATTCAAACTTGGATCCACCCTAGTGTTTCCTTGGCCCGTGGGCCTGTGGGATTTGGACACAGGCTTTTGCTGTCATTTTCGTACTGGGTAGCTCCCCAAGAAGAGAGGCTCTTCAATATTTAGGTGTGTCCTGGAGCTCTCTTGGGCTGTGTGTGCAGTGTCTCTTTAGGACCAACTGGTATTTCTAGAAGGAGCAGGAGGATTAGCTAAGGATGGTCCCACAAGTGCGCCCTCTCCCCCAAAAAAGCAGAGAGGGCAGCTCCCCAGATCTGTTAACCCCAGTGCAGTGGCTCTGGATATTCAGGCCAGAGTCTTAGATGATACAGACAGTGAAAACCATTACTGTCCTGCGTTCAAATTTTAATGTCCTTTGGAATTGTTGAGGAAGCTACTTCCAGGGGGAGGGCGTTTTTGCCCTGTCCATGGGAGGTGGAAGGAGGGGCGCAAAGCAGAACTCTGCTGATTTGGGAGTTTTCTGGGGACGGGAGGGGTGCCAGGGTGTGCTTGTGTTGTGGTAAAAGCCCTAATAGCCCATGTAAGACTGTCCCACAGGTAGGTGAAGGATGGCATGAGTCACGTTGGCAGTGACCTCTCATAGTTCAGCTGAGAGCCTAGGTACATCAGACTGGACAAAGCTAGCGGAGTAGACTGGTCAGCCCTGCCTGGCACTGTAGGACAACACTGGCCTGGCTACTGGTGGAGGCAGAGGAGCTGGAGGATGAATGCCACAACATCCTCCCGTCCCTGCCAGCCGGTACAGAAAACTCCTTGGGGCGTGTGCCCTCGCTTCTGGTATACATGGGTAAACATTCTGGGGCTGAGGCTGACATTCTAATACAATGACAGTTTACACAAACTGTGTGAGTGCGTTTTGTTTTCAAATAGAGATTGCCGAAGAGATCAAAAAGTGCTGAATACAAGGTTATGACATCCTGTCTCTTCGCCACATTTAAATGCAGAAAGAGAAAATAGCCAAGCTGTGGCAATTGCTTCTACAAAGAGAACTGTGATCGGGGGCCCCAGTTATTCCTTAGTAGGGGCAGCCTTAGCAGGCACAGCATGAGAGGCAGTCGGAGTGACATGGTAACAGTTCCAGGCCACAAGGATTGGAGCAGCTCTCCAGGCCTCAGTGGCCTTGGGGTGGAAGCCAGTGTCCTGTTCTGTGGCACTAGGAAGCACTGAATCTTGTCCTTGTTGCTGATTTTCCTACCAGCATGAGAGTAAATTACACCCCTGGGAGAAGCCGGTCAGCGATGAATCTGCTCTGCCCACTAACCTTCCAGTCCCCACTGCCCACTATCAAGAGAACCAGACTCCGTGGAGTAGCATTGCTTAAATATGGGGCCCAGGATGAGATAGTGGGGGGCACAGGTGGGTGCAGAAAGGAGTGGCTGGATAACGCGTCTGGGGGCGGAGCCTCCCATGTGACTTCACGGTTGTGCAAGAGTTAGGCAACGTTTGGCCAGGGTGGAGAGGCCTTGGCAAAGCGTTTGCTCTCCTAATAGATCCTTATCTCCTCCATAGGGAAAAACAAGTATTGAAAGCCCTGCATAGCATCTGAGGAGGAGGCGTTGGATTGCCCTGCTCGCCTAGCAGGCTGCATTTGTACTTTCTTGGAGTTGTATTCAGGATACCAGAAGAGAAAAGGCCTTTGCTCCTGGCCATAGGCGCTAGCGTTGAGTGGGGGCAGGATGGGGGTAAGACAGACAGACAGACGTTCAGTCAAGGTGGGAAATAGTCTATACCATGGTATGGAAATGGAGGAAGGTTCTAGATTGTGAAAGAAAGAGCTGGAGAGAGTGGTGGTCAGCATGCAGGCTCCAGAGCCAGCCTGCCTGGGCGCAAGTCCTGGATCTGCCTCTTGGCTGTGGAATCTTAGAAAAGTAACTCAAACACTCTGTATCTGATTCTTCAGCTGCAAAATGGGGGTCACTGCATTCCTCTATCGGAAGGGAATCATTCAGTCCTCATAAAGGTTGGTCCCAGCTCCGAGGCAAGAACAGAAGGGCTGTGTTCTCACCGAGGAGTTCCCTGTTACCTTCAGGGCTCAGTTTCCTCATCTGCACAGTGAAGGAATTGGACTGGATAAATGCTAGCATTTTGCTCATTCTACAGTACAACAACTCCAGGATTGAGTACACATTAAATGTCTTTTGTGTACCCCAGGCATGGGCTAGGCAAAGTGGAATATGTAATCCCTGCCCTAAAGGAGCTGTTGTCTATATGAGAAAACATTAGTATTTGAGAGAGAGTTTGAGAATTAGAAAATATTAGAAATTAAGCACACAGTGATATGAGTCAGAAGAAAATTGAAATATAGTTTAGGGTGGACCAGGCGCTGCAGGAGAGCTGACAGCGGCCAGCCAACACTTAGAGTTGCAAAGACTTGAGGCCACGCTTGTTCACCGGGTCCCTGGATTCTGAGGCTTCGCATGTCGGCATTAACATTTAGGTGAAAGGAGAACTGTAGGAAAGCCCCTGTCATCTATCCAGGACTTAGGTGGAACAACATTCGTAAATCCCTTCCCCCCAACCCGCAGTACAAACTGAAAATATAAAGACAAACTAGTTTCCCATACATTCTTCATTATGACTTTTCATTTTTGCAGTACCAGGGATCAAAACTCAAGACCTTGCGCTTATTCCACTTAGCTATCTCCCTGCCCCCCCCCATGTATTCTTGAATACTAATTCTATTAAACATAGTATCTGGTGCAAAACAGGCATGTTACACACACACACACACACACACACACACACACACACGACAGGAAAACCCAGGGCTTTATTGACATGTCTGGACAGCGGTGTTCTCAGCCCCACCTCTAGAGGGCAGCACACAGAGGGGCCTTGTAGAGCCTTCTGGCCACAGTGGTCTCACACCTCCTAAGCCAACCCTGTCTATTAAAAATGAATTCTTCTGTTCCATAAGGTTTCCCCTTTCTTAGGGGAGGCTACAGGCACCTCCTCTCCAGAAGCGTCTGGATTTGGGTTTCAAGGAAGCTTGGCAGCAGCCTCAAGTTTCTCCCCCAGTCTAACTGTTCCCTGGCTCTTGGTCTTCCATGTGCATATTGCTTTACACAGATAGCAAGAGACTCACCGCTTGGGATAGACTGCCGGGGGCCAAAGAGTGCAGACAGTAGGTAAGGTCACCCCCGCTGGGGCACTGGGAAGGGTGAGCTAGGAACGTGGGTGGCCTTGAAGAACGAGCAGAAGCTATGCTGGCAAGCAGGAGAGAAATCCCAAGCCTTCCCCTGGCCTTTCTGCTGCCCCCAACCACCTCTCACTGGCCCCACATGGGAGGGGACAGGCGCAGTTAGACCTGGTGCTTCCTTCCAGAGGAGGACACGAGATCGGCATCTCAGCTGAGCTGTGCAGACTCCGCAGCCTCACCCGGTCACCAAGAATCCCCATGCTCTACCCCAGCAGTCAGCGATGGCTGGCCTTGACAGGACCATTTGTGGCCCCCCGGCTCTGGGGCATCCTGCTGAGCTTCCCTTCCAGTACAGAACCCAAAAATTCTGGTGAACCCTGTCACTACATTTTATGTATAGAGCACCCTCTATAATGGCACAGGTCCATATCACCTTTATCTTCAGCACCCCCCTTCCCAGGGGCACCCCCAACAGTCGGGGGCAGAGGAGAAGTCACGGAGGCTCAGAAAGGTAAGGGCGACAACCTTGGTGTTACAACCCTTCAGGAAAAAATCTGAGGTGGAAGCATTCAGAAGAGGAGGCGGCTGCCTTCCAAATTCTTTCTTCCCATTTTTGACCCTTCATTCCCTTTTTGTTCCTCCTTTTTGTTAATAAAAAGTAATTTTTTTTTCCCAAAAAGAAAGATGGAATCAAGCTTTGCGACCTCCAAATGTATGAAATAAACATGATTGTTAAACGAGCCTCTGGGAAAGTGCTAACCTTTGAACTCGGCCAAGGATTATGGAGGAAAGCAAAAGTCTGAGGAACTTGATAGAGTGTTCGAACTTCCTGGATTTTAAAAGTAGGGCTATGCATTTGTTTTCCTTAATAAGGACAGCTCCAGAAATCCTTCTGGATGATTAGACCATGTCTGAAAGTGGAGACCTGGGATTAGTTACTGACCCTGGTTTAGGGGCTGTCCTATGGGTGCTAGGCAACAACAGAGAAGAAGCTGGCTGTTTCTAGAATGTTCTTATGCCCTGGGGCTCAGCACCTTCTCCAGCGATTCCTGCAAGTCAGGAGAGGAACAACTGGGCTATCCTAGCTTGAAATGAGGAAAGACCAACAGACAGAAAAGACAGTCAAGAGAGCCAGGCAGCTGAAAGATAGTAAGACAAGGCGCTCTCCCATAAAGACAAGCGTAGTGTTTTCTAGAAACCTTAGCTGTTCACTGCCCTGTCCCATCTTTCTTAGAGAATCCCCCCTCCAGTCCGCATGGCTTCTGCCTGCCTCTCTGGAATATGACCCTCTGAAATTTCCCCAGCTGCCTGCTCGCAGCCACGCAGTTCGCATGTAGGAATGGAGACGCGTCATTCGCTGGATGACTTAGCTCCAGCTAGGAATGTGTAGCTGTGGCTGCGAACACATTGAGATCCAGGTCCCCGTGTTTGTTGCAACACGTAGAAGCGTCAGAATTATTTTGTTTCACTTTCCTTGTAACTTCCTCTGGCAGTTTCCATCTCCATGGTCTTCATCAGGGCAGAATCCCCTAAACTCTGCCTCCCCCATCTCCTCTCCTTCAGAGCCCCAGCGTCATCTGCACTGCCATTCCCATAGAGCTCTGGGATAACAGGCTTTGCAGAATCCAGAAGTGTGGGCGACTGCTTCTGCCCTGACACTGCTTTGTGGCACTGAGAAATGCTCTTTTTTGTTTGCCTTAATCAGTTTTAAAACACTAGCCTTTCTCTTCCCTCAGGCCTCAAAGGGCCAGCCCTGACCAATCCCATGCCCACCTTTGCCCAGCACCTGTCTAGTGGAGCTTGTCTTCCAGAGTGAGCCAGTCCTGCAAAGAGCAGGTTCCCCTCTGGCTTGGAGGCCTGTCAGAGATTCTCTAGGCCTGGCAACAGAGTCGTGACCTCCCAGGTCCTGGCTCTGGCAGGACAAAGTCTGCGCTAAAACAGCCTCAGTGCAGGTAATCTCCTCTTGTAAGATCCACACAATCATCTCATTGTCGAAATATGAATTATACAGAAACAGAAGAAGTGCCACAGTAGGGTTGCACACAGTGCAGCACACCAGGAAGGGCACCTTGGGACACCTCAGGCACGAGGGTCCTAGTGATGGCCGGAGGTCAGTCCCACCCCAAGGGCCCACGCCCCTCAAGCTGATCCTTACCACGCCTGAGTCTTCCCTGTCTTCTGGAGGCCTCCTCACCACCCCGGTCAAGTCTCCTATTCCCTAGAAATGCCCCCGAGAAGCCACCAGGAGCCACCTTCAGGTTATGGCACCCTTGTCACTTTGGGCTCTGCAGCGGCAGCAGCAGCTTCAGCACTGTTTTACCACTGCCTGGTACTCGCTTAACACAGCTCTAAGTACTTCTTCACAGAGTTCACTGCAGGGATGTGGAGAGTAACTGTTACAGGACCCTGAGGTGGAGGAAAACGTAATAACTTGTACCAGGTCCCAAGGCAGGTACCTGAGTGCTTAGTCCCAGGACAGGTGGTCCATCTGCCAAGAGCATGTTATCTCAAGTCCCTGGAACATAGTAGTCACTCAATAAAAGTTCAATAATGAAAGCTCGGGCTGGCAGTGTAGCTCGGTGGCAGAGTGCTTGCTTAGCAAGGATGAGGCCCTGGGTTCCAAAACAGAAAGCCAGACATCACCAATCTTAAGTACCACATGGGATTTAAATTCCAGAGAGTTGCTGGGCATGGTGTCACACATCTGTAATCCCAACACTCAGGAGGCTGAGGCAAGAGGATCACCATGAATTTGATGCCATCCTGGGCTACGTTGTGAGTTCAAGCCTAGACTGGACTACACAGTGAGACCCTGTTTGGAAAAAAAAAAAATCCCCAAAAGCCATACTTAATAAAAGCTGTTTCTGGAATGTTCTCACTCCCCATGGACTCAGCTCCTCCTTTGATGGCCCCTGCAAGGCTGAAACATAGAGGAACACTTATTGGGTTTTCTTTTTACCCAGGTGAGGGTCCATTTCAAAGTTGGGCTTGCTTTAGAATTCTGTTTTTTTCATTAAAAAAAAAAAAATTCTTCTGGGCAGTGGAGAACCTGGGGTCTGGCCTGGCAGGCCGCCATGGGGAAGGGCAGTGGGATGGTCAGCCTCGTAGTGGCCACTGGAAGTCACGCCAATGAAATCAAGGCTGACATTTTAAAAATAATTAAAGGAAACAGGCAGGAAAACAGAAAAGAACATTTCTTAGTTGGCTCCAGGGGAGAGAAGCCGCCTTCTGTCCAGGGCAGCAGAATTGGAGCTCCTGGCTGCAGCCGAGAGAAGCTAAGCGAACTCCTGGAGCTGCAGTGATCTCCCCTCCTCGGACTCAGGGTCAGCTTTCAGGTGGCTTAACCAAACTCAGTTCTGCCTCTGAGGCCTCAGGGACTCCTGGGTGGCTTCGTCCCCTGGCTTAATTAAAGTCTCTCTCGACTGCTGACTCGTATGTGAATGACTGCTTTCCCCACAGTAGAATTAGCCGTGCTCCAGCCTGGCTGGTGTACACCGTTTGTCTGCTGAGCAGAGCTGAGCTTGCAGGTGGTGAGCCACTGCGTCACCAGGGGTCCCTTCCTCCTGTCAGGGCCGTCACGAGCCTGAACTCAGACATCTGTCATTGCTCCCAAGGCCCTGGGAGGAGGTGTCAGGACTTCTGTCCAGCCAGGGGCAGGGCAAAGTGCCAAGCCTTTTCACCAGGACCTCTTGAAAAGTGTGGCCTGTCCCTGTTACCTGTCATCGTGAAAGAGCAGAGCAGGTATTTCATAGGAAAAAAAAAATGCCCACTTGTTTTCTCTTTGACTACTGGGCTGGCTAATGAGTGACATTATCTCTAATAAAAGTGATTTGCAGGGACCACTGGCAGCCTCAGCGGCCAGGATTGGCCATTAGCAGGTGGGGCAGATAAGAGCGGCAGCTGGGCTGTCGGCCCCTCCTGGTGCTGGGTCTGCTGCGGGGGAAGATTTATACAGTCTGGGCTAATGGAAAATGCTTATTCCACAGCGTGGGCCTTGGGCCCACTTGCTGGCTCGGCTGGGGTGGCAGTGAGGGGAGGCGCATCCTGCCTTCCCATCTCCTAGTTACCTCATCAGAGGGGTGGATCCCTGGCCGGAGATCAACTGGAAGAAGGTCCTCTACGTGTGTGATGCAAAGGCTCCGGGCGATGGGCGGCACCAGGCCAGCGTAGGTTCTGTTACGTCAGGGGGGTGGGATCCACATAGGGGCCTCCTGGACCTCCTGGGATAGAGACGGGGTTTCCCCTCTTGGGCTTGCTCACCCCTGTCAGTGGAAGCCGCCTGGGACACACTCCCTGGGCACCGCAGGCCCGAGGCCGCTTCTGCATGGAAGCGTCCTTAGGATGGGAGGACCTGTCCATGGCCATACCACCGTGAACACACCTAGTCTTGTCGGATAGGAGGGTCTGTTCCCTGCAGACGGCAGTGTCGCGGGGTGTTCCCTCACCAGGTGATACCCGCAGCCACCATTACTCCTCATTAGTGGTCTGCTTTCTACAAGGAAGTGCCAGAGTACTAAAAGTCTGCGATATCGCGCCGATGGCTGAGGAAGGGTAACTGGTCTCATCTTCCCTGCAGCCAGCCAGACCGTCCCTGAGAAAGCTACCTGATGCTGCTATTGTTCTCCTCGAGGTCTGATTGTAGTTACAATCTTTTTGGTCCGTGCTAGAGGAGTAAGGGGCTCCAATCTGTGGAGATATCTAAAGCCCCACTGGGGCCTGGGTACCCCAGAGCCTGCTCTTCAGTCTGAGGGTAACACCATGACTCACTGTTCACCAAGAATGCCTTGCTGAGGTCTCTGTGGGCTGAACTGGGCTCCAGTCAGTGGCCACCCAAGGGTGGCTGCCATATTTAGAGCTTCTAACAAAGGGCTTCATTCTCCCTGGCTTTGGTGACCAAGAGGGGCCAAAGTACAGCAAGTAGAGTGCGTAAGGGCGGGCTCCTGCTCTGCCCGCCTCACTAGCTACCCCCTCTGTGCTTGGCGCCTCAGAGAAACCTAGCAGCGGCTTCTCCCACCCTTGCTGCTCTCTAGCTCGCTCCTGAGCATCAGCACTTGCCATCTCCCCAGCTGTATCTTTGTCCCTGTCCCCACTTCTGTGCCCTGATTGCCTCCTCCCTGTGTCCTGCTCCTCCTCCAAATCCCCCTTCCCATGGAGATATCTGCCCTGCTTCCCCAGCCGCTCAGACTTCCGCCTCCCCACCTTCTAAGGCCTTGCCTGACCAGCAGGCCAGTCCCCCACCCCGCGGGACTTAACCTCTCGCTTCTCTGAGAGCTCCCCGAGGGCAGGAATCATTGTTCCACACGTCATTCTGTTGCTCAAGCATGAGGAGAGAATCGTATTTGTTGAATGAGTGGAATGGAAAAGCTACTGCTGGAGGGAAAACACAGTTAGTTCTATGTAGCAAATTGCTCGGTGTTATCGTTTGAGTTGAGGAAGACTTTTAGCATTCCCTGTGGCTTCTGATGATTCCCTGCAATGGAATGGAGGCAGGCTTCCTCAGTGTTCCCAGACTTCTCGTCAGAGAAAAAAGAGGGGAGGGAGATGTGGGAGAAAGCAAGTGCTCGTACCCTGACCATGAATCAGACCCTGCAACGCCGGCATGTGACCATGCAGACTCCAAAGAGAGCGTAAAAGAGGATGCCCAGGAGAGGTGCCTAACCAGCAGATTCCTACCCCTTTCCTTTTTCCTTGCCCTTCATTGCTTTTTTTTTTTTTTTTTTTTAGTTTTCAGTTTGGTGGCAAGAAAGGGTTATGGGTTGAGGGTAGGAGGGCAAGAGTTCCTAGAGTTTTGTTTTGTTTTTTTTCTTCCCTTCTCTCTTACTGTTTTGAAATACTTAAAATACCAGGCACCAGGAGTTCTGGCATTGGGTTGGGATTAGTTGGGGAGATCCTAGGATATTTCAGCATTAGCATGTGTTAAGTGTCAGTCCTGATTAAAAGCCCCCCCAAAAATAGGATTTTCTTTAAAATCCAGGTATCTGAAATAATGAAGAAAGCATTGCCCTTAAAAATCATGCTCTGTACTGGAGGAGTTCTCTCTGACAACAGCCTCATCCGCTTTGGGCTTCCCCACCCCCCATCCCTAGAATGTCTGACGACACCGCCAGGGTAATTTCTGCCCCCTCCTTCCTGAATATGCCCAGCGCTGGCCCCTGCAGCAGCCAAGCTCTGTTTTCTCATGACACAGGGATTATTTTTGGCAGTCCACTTATTTTTTCTAATGTTATTATTACCTCTCCCGACCCTTCTTGGTTGCCTTTTGAGGAGCAGTGAGTTTTGGCAACCCCATGTAAATCAGAGGGTTAATTTTAGTTCAGTATGGCGAAGCCCGAGTTGTGGCTGGGAGAGAGTGGCTACTTTTGCACCTCCACAGAGCCCCAGCTCCACTCTAGAAGAGGAGATGCTCCCGTCCCTGCTGTAGGGGAGCCTGCTTTCCCCGGAAGCCCTGTGCTCACCATTCAGCCCCTGGCAGCAGCAGGCCTGAGGCTGGGGCTCTCCAGAGGTGATGGGGGCGCTGTACCTCAGGGCTGGCATCTTAATGCCCTGACTTGGCGGGCCTGAGAAGAGCCCCATTCAGAGCGAGTTCACTCCCTGCACAGTTGGCTCGCCTTGCCTCTGTCCATAGAGTTCTCTTGTTCGCCCTGCAGGAGGAAATGGAGATTTCCAAGTGGGAAGTAGCCTTCCCCCTGCTTTAACTCTTCACTGAAGAGCAGCCACACGGAGTGACAGAAAACCTAAGCTGGCCCATCTGTACCCCAGGAGCAAATGGGCCGGGGGCAGGGGCAGGGGCTGGGGCTGGGGC
>NW_004524596.1:15515000-15576251 GCF_000260255.1 Octodon degus
CAAGGGCAGGGGCAGTGATGGGGTAGGGGCTGGGGCTGGGGCAGCAGCTGGGGCAGGGGCAGGGATGGGCAGAGGCAGGGTTAGGGACAGGGGCAGGGGTAGGGGCTGGGGCTAGAGGCCAAGGCACTGGGATCATTTTTTCTACACTCTGAGCTGGAGAGTAGAGCCCATTTGAGTTGTCCTTAGGATCAAGTAGCAGAGCCCACTTTGTCTGCCCAGGCCTAAGGTCCTGTGAAGGACACATAAAAGTAGTCTGTGCCCCCACAGTCCATAGAGCAGGAGGCCATTTGCCTGGAAAAGCCAGCGAGTCGGGGCCACCTTCAGTAAGGGCAGGGAGTGATGCGGGCAGGACATGCTGTGGAGAGAGGAGCCAGGGTGGGGGAGATGTCTTGGAGGAGTAGGCAAGGGCTGAGCAGAGCAATGGAGTTGTAAGACATAGGAAGGGTGGGGAGAATGTGAAAGAGGAAATAGACCTTAGAGCTGGGCTTAGTGGGATCCTGCAGGGAAACGTGTCAGGAGAAGAGGAGACTTCCACAGAGGAAAACATTGAGCTTGTCAGACTTCAGTGCCTTTGGATGCAGGTGACACCAGGGCAGCACTGGCCCTGCCACCTGGTGATGTCACCACCAAGAGCTCATGGGTCATTGGCTATCTTTTCACTCAAAGTGTGAGATTCCAGAGCAGCCCACCTCACAGCCTCTAGCAGAAATATAGAGCCCTGGCCACACCCTCGTGTGCCTGGGTCACCCGTGCAGGGGTGGGATCTCTGTGGAGCCATACGCATGGTAAGGTGGAGAAGCGCTGGATCCACAGTGTGATCCACAGGTGGCTTAAAGAAGCTTTAGTGCAGATGCCAGATTTTATTCAAAGTGTTATTAAATACACACACACACACACACACACACACACACACACACACAGCTTTGAAGGTCTCTGCGCCAGTGAATCTTCCCAGGTGGAAACCTCGCATTCTAATTAAGGCTGACTAGACTGCCTGGGAAAGGCCTGTGTCTGTGCAGGGCAGGGCAGGGGTCACTAGGGTGATGTCATCCACTGTCTTCAGTCTGAGCCACCTATGCTTTCGAGAATACCGGAGTGACAGGCTGGGGTCCCTCCTCAGACAGAGGTGAGGGCCCCTTGGGATGAAGTAAAAGGAAAACATGGGCACCACCTGCACAGGGCGCCCTCTCTGAAGGCAGATTTCTCCATAGAAATCAGGGCAGGCTGGGGCTTCCTGAGGCGCACAGGCCTGTGGGAGGCCCTGCAAGAAGATGAACCAGTGGCGGCTGCGGCCCCTGTATGGCAGAGAGCCTGCCGTGCTCTGGGCGATCCATCGTGTGTGCTGGCCCCGCTTGCTCTGTCATCCCGCTAGGCAGTTTCTCTGGCCACTTACTTAGCTAAAAGTCCTGCTGCAGAATCAGGCTGGCTGCACGTGCAGGGGGGCAGCCAAAGCACAGACGGTTCTGCTGCACCCAGGAAGAAAGGAGGAGGGCTGCTGGGGAGCAGAAAGCCCGAGGAAGACCCTCAGTCTGGTCCGGAAACAGCTTGGATGTGGGAATCCCTCAGGCCAGGGGAAGTGACCCCAAAGACAGCCTCCCAAGAACAAACCGTTTACTTGTGATGTCTGTGTGCGCTGCTAGCCACGCAAGTACTTGCATTTTCTTTGAATTATTTAGAATAAGGGCCAGGGAGGTAGCTCAGTGGCATGTGTGCCTGATTGGCAAAGGCAAGGTCCTAAGTTCGATTCCTGCTACTGCCAAAAAAAATTAAGACAGACATCTCCATGCAAAAGGAAACATGCCCTCCAGGGCCAATTTGTCCTTGAAGGACAGATGTAAGACGAGGTGGTGGCCAGGTTGTCTCTGTTTGCTGCTTCTCAGACTTGGATGGAGTTATCAAAGGCTCATCAAATTTGGTTTCCTTAGAGGGCTTCCCTCCTATCTCCAGCTCAGTGAAGCCCCTGATGTGGCAGGAGGGGACCCTGTTTATTGGCATTTCAGGGCAAGTTGCCCAATTATAAAGGAAAGTGTGGGGCAGGGGCAGAGGATACAGGTGTCAGTGCTGAAGTCTGGCGCCATCCCTGGGCAGGTTCTTGGCGTACGCTGAAGTCTGTGGGGGCTAAGCTTCCTGGGTCACAAGGAATTAGGCCACCCTCAACCCGCAGGATTAGACTGGAACGGCAGGGTAAGAATCCTTTGTTGTCTCCCTAGTGTAAGCACCTCAAAGAGTAGAGAAAATCTGAAAGGTATAAGGGAAAGCAACCGCTCCAATGGAAAGAGCAATTGGGGCGAGGGAGAGGAGAAAAGAGGGAAGGGGGAGCATGCATGTGTATACACAGGATAGCTGAGGTGACTACTAATTTCTGTAGGTTTTTGAAGGGAGCAGTGAATGCTTAAATTTTTTACTTTGACCAATTTTACATGCGTATATCTCGTAATCTGAGCAACTACACTGAAGACAGTGCACGGCATAACAATGATCGTCTAATTCTTATCGTCTTATTATTTTAAATTCTGTATCATTTTTTATGAATTTTTAGGACAGGATCTACAGGGTGTAGAGTCACTATGTAGATCGGATTCATAGTGATTCTCCTGTTTTCAACCTCCCAAGTGCTGGGATTACAGGCTCGAGCCACCACGCCCAGTGTCCCTCACTGCTGGGGATTGAACCCCGGCTGCTGCGCTCAGCTGAAGCAGGCACTTTAGTCCGCTGAGCTATCTGGCCAGCCCTTAAATTCTGTATCATTTCTAATGCTTTACCTATTGTTTTTTATTCTCTTTAAAATAAAATGAGAATTTATAGTAAAAAGAATTCTTTGTTAACTGGAATCAACTAGCCCTATGATTGTTTGCTAGTTGGCGTAGCAGCAGCAGCAGCAGCAGTGTCTCAGCTTGTTGAGGTTAACTGGTCCCTGAAGAGGAGTCTGCATGGGATTTGGGGCCCCTGACAGTAGTGGACAGCCAGGGAGACACCCCTGCCATGGCCCGCTTCCTCTCTCTCTAGCCATCCTTGCCCTGGGGGTGGAGGGGTGAAGGAGACAGAAAGAACCCTGGTTATGTGTCGGAGGAAGAGATCCCAGAGGCTGGCAGGGTGACTGGCTTCTCGGGGCTGGGTTAGGGCCAGAAGCACCTCACTCTCGGCACAGCTGGTCCACTAACCTCGATATAGGAGAAGCCACAGCCTGTGGAACTGGTGCTTAGGGGGACAAAGCAGCCTAACCCAGGCCCAAGGGACAGGGCATTTTCTAGTTCTTGTCCTCCGGTGTCTGCCTTTGCAGCCCCTTGTCCCAGCCTCCGTGGTCAGTAACAATGGCCAAGGTTCTGAGGATGCTGATGAGGCCAAAGCCATCTCCTGCACTTCCACAGGGGTCACTGTGAGTAGCTGTAAGGGAGTCCACAGGAAGATGGGTGGACAGTGGCCATTTTTAACTGTGAAAATGAATTAGAAAGCAATACCTGATACAGAGCCAGTCATCATGCTGTAACTTATAACAGCTAAAAATTTAGAAACAAATGAACAACACAAAATAGTAAAATGTCTTGTGACCCATTCACACGCTGTAGTGTCACTGTTGGGTGTAGACACACACACAAAAGTGTCACCAATGTGGCACAAAGTTACCTAAAAAGAGCAAAGTAAGAACCCCGTGAATCCAGTGAGATGACTTTTCTTTGTACCTCTCTGTATTTTTGAAGCTTCCTGTAGTAAATATGCCCTACCTCACTCCACTAAGTATTTTTTTAAATAAACAAATCTATTAGGAAACACCAGCTTATAAGAGACATATTAAAGTTTTTTCCCCAATTGTGCTGGGTCTCTAGAGTTGAACAGCAGTGGGAATGTCCTTGAGAAAGTCCCATCTGAGGCCTTTTCTGTCATTCCCACATATTTCTGTTACCTCCTTAAGCCTCAGTTTCCCCCATCTCTAAAATGGGAACAATAGTAGCTATGGCTTCCATGTGAAAGTTATGTATAGGTTTCTTGTTTCACTTCTGAAGTGCTTTATAAACTGCAGTGTGGGACACAAGCGTAAGGTATTCCTGTGTCCAAGAGATCTGACACACTTAGACTGCGATAACAGATCACCGCCACTCGAGAACTTCCGTGTGGCGGACATTCTCCACTCCCGCTCCTGGAGACTTCACAGGCCAAGATCAAGGCCCAGCGATTGAGCGTCTGAAGCTGGGTCCTGCATCACAGAGTAGACGGAACCTTCACGTGTCACCACAGGACGGAATGAGGGGTCTTGCCTGGGCCTTCTGTGGGAGGACTCCGCCTCCACACTTTAATCATATTTCAAAGGCCCCACTTTAAAAATACCATCAGCGGGGTGTGGCGGTGCATGCCTGTAATCCCAGCACTCTGGAGGCTGAGGCAGGAGGACTGCAGCACGTTCAAGACCAGCCTGGGCTACAATGCCAGCCGGAGTTGCATAGCAAGACCTGTCTCAAAAACACAAAAATAAATAAAATAAAATAAATGCCATCCTATGGGAGGGGGTGAGGACCTCAACATGTGAGTTTGAGAAGAGGGACGTAAACGTTCAGACCGCAGCACTCCGAGGCTTGAGCTTGTGAATCTCTGCGCAGGAGTAGCTTTGCATGTACTCTGTCCATCCCCAGCGGGCTTCGGGACTCCTGCAAGGAGCTGGGTATCTGGAGCCCCAGATGGGCTGTGTGGTAATTGAATCTGTGGCTCTCCTCTCCAAGGTGCCTGGAGCGGAGGTGGCCAGCAGATAAGCACCGCCAGGCGGCCCCAAGCAGAATGGACCATTAATAGGCCAAGCTGGGGAAGCCCTGAAGTTGCTGTCAGCTCTGAACGCAGTCCAGGCCCCCTGCCCGAAGGCCACTGACCCCAGAGTGGGTCAGGCAGCTGGGGCTCAGCCCAGGGGCCGGGGGCTGGGAAGCTGGGGTGCAAGATACTTTCCAGGACTTTCCCTTCAGGGAAGGGGCGGTGGAAGTGCTCCCCTGACTTTGGCTGCTCCAGCCCTCAGGTTCCTTTTCTTTGTCCCTCTGTAAGGACATTTCCCTTGCTAGTCTGTGTTATTAGGCTTGTCTTTGAGGACAGAGGCCATGCCCCTCGTGAAAGGCGTGCATATTTAAGTGCGTTGGTGCCTTCATATTACTTGTCCTGGTCTGCCTGATCTACGCAGTCCCCTCACTTGCCAATTTAATGTCTGTCTTGTTTTGCCTGGCTGTGGCCTTCTCCCCTCTATGCGACAGTTGCCCCTACTAACCACTATTGCCTTTGGAAAAACATGAGGGTGCTCCCAGAAAGTTGACCCCCAACACACTGCCTCCATTCGAAACCTTTTTGCCGCCCTTTCAAATTTCCCCCAGAACCAAGACTGTTCTTCCGAACACTATCAGTTGTGGCAAAATCTTACCCTTTGGAGACACATTCTATTTCTAGCAACCATAGTCCATTCAGGTGACCGAAGGGTGGGTATACTGCAGAAGAGTAGTCAGCATCTGAAATCATGTGTGCTGGGAGGTGTCGTGACTGACTTTCTATGGGTGTGTCCTCCTGAAATTCCGAAGGAATTCTAATACAGTGCTAGCTTTCTCCCCAAGAGACTGTTGCAAAGGAAAGCATTTTTTTTTTTTTTTTTTTTTTTTTTTAGTGCACAAAACTTGGAGTGAACCCAAAATTCAATTATCTTAGAAGAGAGGAGTTGGATTTTTTTTTTTTTTTTGTGGAACTGGGGTTTGAACTCCAGACTCTGCGCTTGCCAGGCAAGCGCTTATTCTACTGAACTATCTCCCCAGCCAGAAAGCAATTTTTTAATGGAGGAAAAAAATATGTATTTAGAATTAGCCAGCTGGACTCAGTTTAAATGATCTCAATTTTGTCGGGAACATCCCAAGCATCATAATCGGGAGCCAGTGAACATATGCCTTCTTCTCGCCATCAGGCACGACTAGGGCATTGACCTTGGCAACATCCATGTCATAGAGCTTCTCCACAGCTTGCTTGACTTGGTGCTTACTGGCTGTGACATCCACAATGAACACGAGTGTGGTGTTGTGCTCGATCTTTCTCATGGCTGACTCCGTGGTCGGGGGGACTCGATGATGGCACAGTGGTCACGCCTGTGTCTCCTGGGGGCGCTCCTCCGAGGGTATGTGGGCTGCATCCGGAGCTGCATGGTCTTGGGACGGCGGAAGGTGGGTGACCTTTGGATCTTCCTTTCGTGGCTGTGGACGCCTTTCAGCACGGCCTTGCTGGCCTTCAGAGCTTTGGCTTTGGCTTCAGCTTTGGGAGGGGCAGGGGCTTCCTTCTTGCCTTCAGGACCATCTTGGTAAAAAGGGTTCAAGGATAGCCATTTTTTCCAATCTCTGTCTTGTTATTTTCAACTCCTTTCTAGCCATTGCATCTGATAAAGTGATGGTCCTTCTAGCTTCTGGATAAAATGCGTATTCAGCTTATGACAGTGACATCAAAGTTTCAGGAAATGACAGACAGGGACAGTTTGTCCCAGTCTGTCATTTCCTGACAAACTGCATGGCAGAGGGAAAGGCTGCAATTAGGTGTTAGACCTGAGTCTCAGCTCTCCACAGATATGTGGCAGCAGGTCCAGAAATCTGGGTTATAACACCATGTGTGGTTCTGATTTGGGCTAAAATTGAAAGCCACATGTCTTGATTACTTTTCTCTCATTGCTGAGACAAAATACCTGATGCTCAAAGTGAAGGAAGAAAGGTTTATTTAGTTCGCAGTGTGTAGAGGTTTCAATCCATACTCAGCTGGCCCCAAGGCAAAGTGGCACATGGCAGAGGGCAACAGATCATGGTGGTGGAAAACAGCAAAAGCAGCAGGCACAAAAGGGGAGGAGCAGCCAAGAGCAGGCCTCTCTCCCTCCCTCATACTGTAGGCAGCGCAGCACTCACCCATAATCCCAGCATTGGATTATGAATCAGTCACACACTCATGGCTGCATGAGGCTTTGGGGAGCCACTGAGACACAAACCTAGCACCACCGCTCTGCACAAATGGAAACAGTGGCACCATCAGTTAAGTGAGGTTCAAATGGAATTATTTAGGAAATGCAGCTTGTCCCAGTGCCCCACAAATGACAGTTTTCTCTGCCCCCTACGTCTTTGAGAAAAATAATAACACTGCATTTTGGATCTCCAAAAGACATCTAACTCCAGATTCCAGCAAACCAAAAACCCCAATCAGCAACCACCACCACCAACAACAACAACAACACAACAAAGCTTAAACCTGACCAATGTGAAAAATTGGCCTTTGGCACTGGCTGCACTGAAACCATGTAGGGAGCTCTAAAACTGCTGGGTCACATCCCAGATGTGGGAACCTAGCATCTCTGGCAGTAGGACTGGTGCATCAGGTTTGGTTTGTTTTGCTTTGCTTTTGAGGCAGGGTCTCACTATACTATGGAGGCTGGCCTCCAACTCATTATCCTTTTGCCTTATCCTTATGAATGCTCTACTGGGCACCATCATGCCCGGCCCAGGCCTGAGCTTTTCAGGACTCCTCTGGTGATTCCAGGAAGTCATCAAGACTGAGAATCATGGCCTTTGGTTCCTCTCTAGTCTGTGAGACTGGCAGGTCTGTGGAAGAGACAGTGACTCCTGTTGATCTCCAGGACCTGCGGCCAGTGTTTCCCACCAGGTAGTGTTTCTCATACAGCAGCTTCATAACCTCTTTGAAGAGATGCTGGATCCTCCCATTTGCATTAGGCCTTTGTCTTCTGTGCTCCCAGTGCCCAGTGAGTCGGCACAAGCTTAGAATCTTCCCCACCACCCAGAGGCTTGCTGGAGGCTGACTAAATTTAGCTTCAGTCCTCTCTCCGCTGCTGAATCCCTTCTACTTCACAACTGTTTAACCACTTCTAGGGTACTAGGCTTATCGTTTTGAAACCCTGATAGCTACAGACTTGCACGGGAGTCCCAATCAGTCTAAAGGGCAGGAGTCTACAGCTAATTTTCAACCAGCTTCCTTGCTGCAGTAGGGACATCTGGGGCCCTTCCAGGCTATGTACACCTGAGCTCAGAAGCCACAACCATCTTGACCAAGAGTGGGTTGCTGTGAGTTAGTGATTTCAAAAGGGAGCCACAAGCAACCCTTGGAACAGTAGCCCAGAAGTCACATGACCTGGTTGACACCTGTCCTGGTTGGGTTATAGCATAAACAGGCAATCTTTCATAGCCCCAGGGTCCATATCTTTTGCTTTAGCCAAACATACATCAGAAGTACTTGAAAAAGGGTTGTGTGGGTACTGAACAAGTAGTTATTTTTCTTGTTAGTCCCTAAACAATGTAGTGTAACAACTATTTGCATAGCATGCAGATTGTACGCATTATAAATAATCTAGAGATGATTTAAAGGATGTAGCAGGATTGTGTAGTTCCTCTGTAAACACTATGCTGTTTTACGTAAGGGAGTCGCATGTCTGTGGATTTTAGTATCTGAGGTGGAAGTGGAGGTCCTAGAGCCGACCCTTTGCCCGCACTGAGGGATTCTCGCACCTGCTGATGGTTTTGGACAGCTGGGTTTGCCTTTTGACTGTCTGCCTGGTGTTGAAGGGCTTGCTGCTTTTGGGCAGGATCAGGTGTCACAAAACTATGATGTTTCTGACTTGAGGAGACTGAGTATAAATGTGTGCATATCAAAGGGCCAAAAAAAAGAGAGAACTGCCTGCCCAACTAGTGCATGGCTTGATCTGGGTGAGACTGCTTGGCAGTGTCGCTTCTCCACAACCCTGAGGAGTCACAGCTAGTGGCGCCCACTGCACACCAGTCTGGTGGTGGGGGGACCACCTGCTGAAGGCACAGGCAGCACAGAACCCCTGACCCCTCGCGGCCCCTCTGACACAGATGTCAGCTCCTAGCCCTCCTCCAAGGGATGAGGTCTCGCACATGGCTGGCTGCTTGTGTACACGCAGTGCCGCCCCACTCCAAGGAGTCTCTGTCCTGGGTTTTTTCAAATCTTAGCTTGCCTCTTCCTCCCAGCACCGTCTCTGACTCAGCCCGGGACCTGTCCCACTTGTGTAGTAGTAACTCATTCCCTCACAGCCAACAAAAGGGCCTCGGTTCTGGGCCCTGAAGAACTGTGTGAGACATCTTTTGGCAAATTATTAAATCTCTTTAAATTTGTACATACTCGCCTATGAAATGAGGATGGGCAGCATCGTTGTCTGTTAGAGTTGGGAGAAGCAAATGAGGTGACACATATTTTTAAAAGTCCTTCCTGAGCCCTAAACTATTCTCCGGGCATTATTTATCTATTCAGTTCTGCTAAGGTCCTGCCTTGCTGAGTGGCCTTCCTATCCCTGTGTGAGGCACCAGCCTGTTTATGAACCCCCTATTGTATTTATTGGCTGTATTTTCTTTTTTTTTTCTTGTGGTCAATGAAGACATTTAAATTTGTTGGCTCCCTCACTCGACTGCGTCATCGTGGAGAATAAGATTTGTGGCTCCTGCTTGCAGTCCAGGGACCGCAGGGCCCAGTGCAAACTCAGGGGACACTGCTGGGGGTGCTCTACATGAGGATGCAGTAAGCAGGGCCACCTTTAGAACGTGAGCTCCAGAGACTGGGGAGATAGCTCAGTGGTCTAAGCACCTGCCTGGCGAGCACAAGGACCTGGGTTTGATCCCTGGTCTACATTCTGTGCTGGCCCCAGAACCTGGGGTGCATCATGCTGACCACCAAAACCTGCATGGTAGCGCACGCCTGTAACCCCAGTGCTGGGGAGGCTGAGAGAGAAGAATCACTGTGAGTTTGAGCTGCATAATGAGATGCTGTACTAAATAAGCAAAAAATGAATACAAAATATAAAAAGAACGTGGGCTCCAAGTGTCAAGCAATGGATGGGGGAGAAGAGAACTATTTGGAGGAAAAAAATTGAGTCTTTTCTGATCATGAGTGTTAGGTTAAGGTGGGGTTTTCTTTGTTGTTTTTTGGTTTGGTTTGGTTTCATTTTGGTTGTTTTGTTTTGTTTTTGGTTCTCTTAATGACGTGTAAATTTTAGGATTTCCATTAAAGAACAAATCTCCTTGATTTCAGTTAATGACAGGACTCATCTAGGAAGAGGGGGAAAAGAGGACAAGTGTTTAGGAAACGAACCACCTCACTGATCGAACAAGATCTAGCAGCATGGCACAAAGAACTGGCCAGGACCAGCCGCCCCATGCCCCCTTTGAGCCCCGAGACAGTGTATCTGTTGATGAAGAGCAGGTGGTATCAGAGAACCTAAGTGTGACCAGCGCTCAGGTTGGCTAGATGATGAGCCATTCTCGGCCACCAGGATGGCTGTCACTGGGGAGCTTTCAGGGGCTGCCACACTCATCCCCTTTGTTTCTGAGAAATAAAACACGGGATTCATCCCATTTCCCGGATGCAGATATCAGAGCCTAGAGAATGTAGTCAGATAGTATGGAGGGCAACTTCTGCCTGACCCCGTCTCCACCCGTGACAACAGGGGTTGGAAGCAGGCGAACCATGTACACGCTTGGGTTGGGTCGGGGGAAGGCTTCCCTTCATCTCAGTATCAATTATTCTTGTTCTTCAGTGTCACTAGTGAAGTGATTGCAGTGTTACACATTTTGTGTGCTTTTGAGTGTCAGCATTCAACAGACGTCTCTGGGCTGCGTCGAGGTTAACGAGATCACCTAATTAAGATGCTGCCTGTCCCAAAGTGTAAATGTGAGAGACGAGGCAGCTAAGGCGGAGGACACAACTTTTAAACCAAGAGGCTGCCTAAGGTTGTCTATGTCTCTTTCCCTACACATCACGATGTCGCTGTTTCTTCCTTCCTACTCTCGTTTGGGAGAGTTGGGCTCTGTCCCCATCACAATTAGCCAGCTGCCTAAGGCAAGTCATCTAACCTGGTTGAGTCTGCTTACAGCCTCTGAAAGGCTGGCAGTGCCTCCCTTGCCTCCCTTGGAGAGCTGTAAGACGAAGCTGGACAGGAAACGCCCGCGTCTCAGGACTCCCAGGTGTCTGCGCACGGGCTCCAGTGGCTTGTGGAGGCAGCAATTTGGGAACCTCGGCAAACAACATGGTGTGTCTGAACCTCAGTTTCCACATCTGTAAGCTTGTGATACCTCTGACCATGTCGTTAGGGTGAGAAGATTATAGTGAGTCAACAGGCGCACGTCCTGCAGCAGCAGGCACGCAGGTGGGTGTCAGTAAACACTGGTGTGTCTGTGGGAACAGGACCAACAGAACCCTGACTTCGGATTGGCTTTTGGCTTTCTGGCTTTTCACCACCATGTGAGCTCTTCTTTCCCAGGACAGGGACCTTGTGCATTCAGATATTGCTATTAATGTCCCAGTCTGTGCTGGGTGAAAACCCCCAGCGCTGTAGGAGTTGGCATGGTTGGCTGGACAGTCTGCCAAATTCTACAACACAGATTCCCTTATCCCCCTTTCCTCTCCTGGCCCTTTGAATGTGGACATTGCTTCCTAATCCTGCTCCTCAGGTGCTAGATCTAATCACCCAGATGCTCTCTGTATGTGCCTGACGGTTGGAGTACGGGATAAGAATGCTCCGCTCAGAGAGTGTAGGCATTGGCGCTGAACTGGAACCTGACTCTCAGGACCCAGTGGTCATGTGATGTGTGCAGGGTTAATGTGCTTTCCCCTCCCATCTTCCCTTCCTGTGCCGAATGCCTGCAAACTTCTACCCCATCAGAGGTCAGGATTAAAATGAAAATCTGAGGGACTGACACACAAACTGTCTTTAAACTCTAGCTATAAACCAGGCATGGTGGCCCATGCCTGTAATCCCAGCACTCGGGAGGCTGAGGCAGGAGGATCATCACAAGTGTGAAACCAGCCTGAGCTACACAGGGAGCTCAAGGCGAGCCTGAACTGCATAGCGAGACCCTGCCTCAAAAAGACAAAAAAAAAAGGTCTGGCTATAAAAGCAAATTCATGGTGAGGCTCAGTTCTGAGAAGGTGGTGGATAGGGTGCAGGGGTGGGAGGTCGGGGTGGGGGAGGAATTTCACAATTTTTGAAAGTTCTTCCTGACTGTCTGCAGCTGTTGGACAAATTCTTCTTGCAGTCTAAGTGTATAACATTTAGTTCATCCTGGGAGCTGGGCGTTCTGTCTTTGTAAACGAAGTATGTCGTAAAATCAGAACAGCGCTTCTTCTCTGAGTCTCTTGAGGGGTTTGAGAGGCATGTCAACATTCCATGAATCCCCAAGTACTGACTTTTCTATCCACATAACAAGCCACAAAGCAAAAAAAAAAAAAAAAAAAAGGACATGGAGCCCCTGGTTTGGGACATGTCCCAGGGCAGGACAGAGCAAGGTCGCTGGAACTGGCTTTCCTGAGCCTTGAAAACCACACATTGTATCCAACATTTACAAAAACAAAACAAAGCAAAACAATAAACTTTTTTCATTATTAAACAACCAATGTAGGTTATTTGTAGAAATAGAAGAAAATACAGATAATCACGGGGCGTGGGGCCACTGCTCCTAGCCTTATCCCTTTGCAACTGTTTTGAGCATAGGCAGGAGGGCTCCAGGCCTTCTGTCAAGTGCAGAGCCCCATGCTTGTCCCCATTTACCTGCCAGCATTCACACGTGAATCTGTCTGTCTGGCTCTGTCTGTCTGTCTGTCTGGCTCTGTCTCTGTCTCTCTCTCTCTCTCTCTCTCTCTCTCTCTCTCTCTCTCTCTCTCTCTCTCTCTGTCTCCCCTCCCATTTCCTTCTCAAAACCCATTTCCAAGGATAGTTGTGCAAATTAAAGACACTAACATGGTACCACTTAAACTCATATGTGGAATAAAGTAAGCCCTATGTCTGGGATGGTTATAATAATAGTTTATTATCCTTCTTGGCTTTTGCCTGTATAATATACAGTAAGTATCTAACTTATGAACCTGAGTTGCAAATTTTCACAGGCATACTGTTTAAGATTTGCAGTATGCCGTGTAAGATTCACTTTGTCAGTTACTAATGAATCCTACTTAAGAATATTCTCTTGAAACTGAACTACTTTGTAAATCGGAGATTTACTGTAAAAAAAAAAAACCATATGTAATACTTGAGGACTAGCCAGATACCTCTGTGGATTAAAGTTCCTGTTTAGGCAGACGCAGGGACCTAGACTAGATCCCTGGTGTGCTGTGCCAGCCCCACCCCCGGGGTGTGCTGAGATGGCAATGAGACTGGGCACGGTGGCACATACCTGTAATCCTAGTGCTTGGGAGGATGAAAATAGGAGGATCACTACGAGTCCAATCTGTGTAGTGAGACCCTGTAACCCTGTACTAAATACATAAAAAAAAAAAAAACCCAACTTGAATTTTCTGTGAACATAGGATTGTCCAGTACTATTTCATAGCTTTTTTTACTCATGGTTATCTTTTCATTGACAAACCATTTACTAATATTAGCTAACATTGTTTCTGGTTGGTCTAGGCCTGGCGTTAAAGATGTTGTATAAGAAATCACACTTAGTAATAATTCTGTGGGATGGGTGTAATTATTGAAATTTTTACAAATGAGAAACTGAGGCTGAGCATCTTCGAGCTAGCTAGTGGAGACGTTAGAATTCCCACTCGGACATCCTGGCTTTTAAACTTACCTGAGTTAGAATTCAACACAGGCTTTACAGGAAGACTGAAGATTTCTTGGGGACTTCCTGGCCGAGGCAGGTTTTGGTGTGTTTTGTCTTGCCTTCCTTCCTGAAGCAAGGAGGAAGAGGAGCATGAGCCAGACTGTAACTGAGCTGCCAGGACTCAGGAAGAAAGCGTGGTCGTAGGTGCCAGGCCTTTTCAGCCCTTGGCAGGGCATGCACTTTGAGATCTCCGACTGAAGCACGTTCTTCCTGGGCTCTTAGAAGAGCATTTTCAGCTTACTGGGGGAACCATTCTGGTATAAAATGGGAGCGACCCAAGGTGCAAGACTGGGCTTAATGTTTTCTGAGTGTATCTTATCCAGAAAAAGAGAATCTGGAAGCACTTTTTCATCTTATTCTCCAGAGCTTTTGTCAGAGCCGCCTGGGTCACTGAGTATACCTCCCTTCCCTTTTCTTTTCCATCTCAGGACAGTGAACCCTGGCCCCAGATTACCCAGGACTAGGTGCCAGGCATCACCAGGTAATTTACTCGCAAGTCCTTGTTGAGCCCCACCCATGCAAAGCCATGTTATGGGCACCACGGGAATGCTAGGGTGGAGAGGCGCTTGAGAGGACACCAGCACACGTGAACACCACATCAACAACTTGAAGTACATTCTGCACAACCTGGGCAACTGGTGCGAGCCCAGACTGCCTCAGTGGGAAAGTTGGGGTATATGTGGTCTGGGGGAGCCACAACCACATCTCGATCAAGGATGTAACAGGATAACAGTGACCTGGGAGGCACTCACGCCTCGTCTCTTCTTTTAGGAGCAGTTCCGAGAGGAGGAAGGAGAAGTCCCGGGATGCAGCGAGATGCCGGCGTAGCAAGGAGACAGAGGTCTTCTACGAGCTGGCCCATGAGCTGCCCCTGCCGCACAGTGTGAGCTCACACCTGGACAAGGCCTCCATCATGCGGCTGGCTATCAGCTTCCTGCGGACACACAAGCTCCTGTCATCAGGTGAGGCTGGCAAGTCCCCAGGGGGGTGTGGGTGGGAGCTGTACCTACACTGCCACACGTGCAGAGGCCCCAGGGCACCACAGACACAGGCTCTGCCCCCGGACACCACACCCTGCAAAAGCCCACTTACAGTAAGGCCACGGTCTATGCTTTCTTCCTTTGTCTCCTGCTGCAGCATAGACGTTTACTATGAGGACTGCCAGGGGAAGAGGCAAGGACAGGACCAGGCGAGAGCATGGGCAGGGGCCATTGGGAGTCCAGGAGAGTGGCGAGCCAGCACAGCTTTGGCCGACTTGCCAGTGCTATTGCATCTGGCCGTGAGACCCTCTTCCTGCAAGGGTCAGCCTGCAGGAAGTGCTCTGGTCTCTGCCTTCCGGTCTGCAGAGCTGGCGGGCCCTTTCCACCTTTCACCTCTTTCTAGTCAGTTAGGCCAGCAGAAGATCACTTGGCCAGCCAAAGCCCAGCTCTGCTCCTGCAGAATAGTTAGGTGTGTCTTCTGCGCGGGGTGCCTGTGGGAACTGACAGAGACAATGGTCAGGCTGGACTCGGTCCAGCTGGGCAGCGCCTGGCTATGGACAGCCTCAGTGTCACCCTCCCTGGTCCTCTGCAGCCTCAGGTCACAAAATGTTCTTTTCATCCCAGAAAATTACTTTCTTCAAAAACCATTTCCTGTCAGTCCTGACCTGGAGAAGGTGGCCTGAGAGACTGCCCGGTTTCAGCTGCTGTGTGACAGTCTCATCCAGTTGGTTGGTTTTATAAAGAAAACGGGCAGCGTGTGGCAGTGCCTGCCAGGGTGCGTGTGAGGGAGGCAGTGAGGGAGCGAAGGGGCTTTCGTGGCTGCTTGTCAGCTTTCCGGAGGGAGCGAGGTGCCCGGGAGACAAGTGGGCTCTGCCATCCTGTTATGACGCGGGTATTCTGGGAAAGAAGCCCCTGCTCGGAGGGAATCCAGTGAGGCAGGGAAGCCAGGCTGGCCTGTGCTATTCTGAGACTGAGCACAGGAAGGATACGGGGGAAAGACCTTCAGAGAAGAGGACGTGGCTCGCTCGGGGCCCAGGGCTGCAGGCCGAGCAGGGAGAACACCCTGGAGGGGAGAACGAGGGCAGAGGGCGCTCCGCACACCCAGAGCAAAGCTGGGATTGTGGATGGAGATTGGACCACAGCACAGGCCCTGAGGGCCTCTTCCTTTTTCCTTTCTTTGGTGGTACTGGTGGGGACTGAACCCGCGCTAGGCAGTACTCTTGTCAGTGAATCGCATCCCTAGCCCTTTTACTTTGAGGCAGGGTCTTGCTGAATTGCCAAACTGGGATCAAACAAATGATCCTTCTGCCTCGACCTCCCGAGTAGCTAGATGGCAGGTGTGTCCACAATGCGTGACCATTCCTTTTAAAGTGGTTGTCTTCCTAAAAAGCTGGCGGGGACCAGGGAGATAGCTAAGTGGTCTAAGCACCTGCCAGGCAAGGGCAAGGACTTGGGTTCAGTCCCCAGGACTGTGCGCTGTGCTGGCCCCTGAAACCAGGCATGGTGGCGCGTGCCTATAAGCCCAGCTCTGGGGAGGCTGAGACAGGAGGATCACTATGAGTCAGAGCTGCATAGTAAGACCGTGTACCAAATAAATAGATTTTAAAAATCTGGAGGCTTTGCTCGGTAGTGTTGGTGTCATATTTACATATGCATGAAGTGGACAGCAGGACATGTGGTGACCGGAGGGTGAGTCCTGCCTACACCCATCCTTCCTTGCTGGTACTTGAAATTCTTCTCGTAGATACTAATTTCTTGGTTTAACCATTGCTCCCTTCAGTACTACCTCCTTCCATCCACCAGGATTATATTAACCCCAAAAGCTAATATATTAATCCTATTACACCTCTGGGCTTGCATGTAGTCTGAACATTTCTTTGTTTCACAATAAGTGAGTCACAGAAATTTTAAGATTGTTCAAAGTCACACATTTAGACTAAATGTACACCTGGAGCCCTGGTCCATGAGGAAGAAAGACGTGATGAGGCATGAGGAGTCTATAAACACGGGCAGGTAGAGATGTGGACAAGGGGAGAGAACCACGGTCAGAGGGAGGCTGACCGAGGCTGGCCCCAGCAGTGGGTGGGCAGAGGATCCCCACCACGTGCAGCTGCTCCTGCCCTTCCTTCTGGTGTAGGGCCTGGTGGCCCCTGCTCACCCACAGGTGAGACTGTTGTCCCCAGCGGTTCCGAGGTTGGCTTGCAGGGGGCAGCGCATCAGAATCTGCACCCTCTGAGCACAGCTGCCTGGGCATGTGCCAGTGAGACCCCCGGGGGTGCCACAGAGACAGGACCAGAGTGGCCTTAGCCGGAGTCACACGCTTCAGCTCTGGAGCTGTGGTGCCTTATGCAACCCAGTGAGTGACCTACCCTCTGGCCTGACTCACCCACTGTCCACCAGAACCCTCTGCCTGTCAGCTCTGGGCCTCGCTGTCCCAAGGAGAGAAATAACAGAAAAGAATAAAAAGTTTCTACTCCAGGCCATCTGGTCCTGGTGTCCTTGAAGGAGAAGTTCTCATAAAATGAGTACAGCCAGGGAAGGAGGAGACAGTTTCTCAACTCCCACTCCTCCCTCCCCACCAGCTATGAAAACTCTTTTCAGAAGTTGTAAGCCAGGCTCTTTTTATTTCTAAATCCTACCTTGCTGTTTGTAATAGGTGGGGTATAATGAAAGGGGTCTAGGATGGATGGGCAGATAGCCCTGTGTTTGCATCTCAGTGTGGTTGGTAGGTCGGTCTGTCTGTCTGTGTCTCTGTCTGTCTCTCTATCTCTGTCTCTGTCTCTGTCTCTGTCTCTGTCTCTGTCTCTCTCTCTCTCATGCTCTCACGCTCGCTCTTTCTCTCTCTTCAACCTTCCAAACATTTCTTTCTCTCTTTGAACCTTAGTTTGGTCGTCAGCACTAGACTAGACAGTGTTGGGATACCTCCCCAACACTGCTAGACAATTAAGCTGATATAAAAGGCCTTATCCTCTTGCCTTCCCAATAAGTTATAGCTTAGAAATAAAAATGATTATGACCAGGAACACTGACTGATGGTAAACAGAAAAGGCTTCTAGAGAAATGTTGTAAAAGAAATCTCAGGGTACATCGTGACGATCCTAGTACGTACGTTTCAGCAATCCCTATCAAAGTGGAAAGCTGCCAGGTTTTTCCAGCTCAGAACCAACCACAAATTCATTTTTTAAGCATTTCTGACCAAGGTGAGCAAGGACTAGTGTTGTCTCCCTTTATACTAGGAAATAACTGGTTGCATAGCTCACAGTTCAAAAGGCTAAAAAATACCAGCTTTGGCTTCAGAAAAATGTCTTCTTTACTTAGTAACATGCTTCCCTTTGATTTTCACAGTAGGCTGTTGTGTGTGGGAACGTTGGAGAGGAAGCCTCAGCACTGAGAAGCCCAGGCTGTGGGTCGGGGCCTCTGATTGAGATTCGTATCACAGGAAACAAACTGAAACAATAGCTTTATGATATTCGCTTCCACGCTGGGCTGAGGACAGAACGCGCTCTGCCGGGAAAGTTGATGGAAACGCCACTTGATTGTCTTAAATCCTCTTTCAAGATGAGCCCCACACGCTGTGGCCAGAGGAAGGGTCACTTCTACACTCTGGTGCTGTAAATAGCAGTAACTGCACAGAATGCGCGTCTCACCTCAGACTCCTTCAGGGCTTCCCCAGCCTCGCGCCCGCTGAGGTCAGATGCATTGTCCGTGGAGCTGGAGGTCCGCAAGAAGCAGGTGTCTAAAGGGAAATGTCAGCTTTATTTTTGATTCTTGGTATTTGCCTAGTGAAGACGTAATCTTCGCAAGAGATTATGATTTCCTGTTCTCTTGACTACTGAGAGAAAGATGTTAAAATGTGGGATAAATACCCTTAAAGTTTTTATCGTAAGCTTTCTGTGCGGGAAGAGCGGGACGGAGGGAGCAAACCCATAAGAGCAGAGAGGATTTCTGGTGCCCTCTTATGCCCTGCTTTCAGACTTCAATTCCCTGGCCTTCAACCTTGTTTTTTCTGTCCCACCCTGGCCCCACCTACAGTCCAAATGAAGACCTTTTTCTGTACTGTTTGGAAGAAAGGCGGGAAGCTGCTCCATGGCTTAATGGCTGAGCACAGCTTTTCTAGAAATTCTAGCCTCACTCAGACCAGTCCTCTAACTTCAACAAAAAAGATCAGTCCATCAGCTGGCGTGTGCCAAAGCCAGGACTGCGCTAGATGTTAGGAAGAGTGATACAGGGGTAAGATAGAAACAGCAAAGACCAGGCGTGGTGGCACATGCCTGTGATCCCGGCACTGGGGATGCTGAGCCAGGAGGATCACTACGAGTCCAAGGTGCAGAGTGAGACCTTGTACCAAGTACACAAAATTTAAAAAAAAAAAAAGCAGATGCATAGTGACTCCGGATCCACAGTGGTACTCTCACAGGGAGTCCCTGGGAACGTGAAAGGCAGGCAGGATGCCACCTTTTGTCACAGGGGTGCCCACAGCCCGCGCCTGTCTGTGATGGGGGGTCTACAGTGAGGCTGATGACCTTTCAAGTGATTCCAAACCCGCTTCCTCTCGGTGTGGCTAGCACAGCAGGCTGAGTAGGAGGTGGTGGAGTAGGAGGTGGTGGCCTGCGGAGGAGCTGGGAGCACTGGAGAGAAGAATCCCTTTAGGAAAAGCCTTTGAAAGGAAAGAGGCCGCCATGGCAACCACCCCGAGCAAAGACATCTGCATGTGACCCTAGTGGAGGAAGAGCGGGGCTAGCATCCTGCCAGCAGCCCCTACAAGGATGGTCTGGCCCCGAGACCTGCTCAGGAGGTGCCTGCTGTATGCCTGCCGGTTGGTGCTGCCCAAGAGAAAGGAGTGGTGCTCCGAAGCTGGTGTTCTGACGCCGCCTCTGCTGCGCACACACACTGGCTGCAGGTGTCCCCGAGGCCTACTTATGGGGCTACTTTTAGCAGTAAAGAGTCCTGTCGTGCTCCCTAGGCCCAGGGTGCTCCCTCTCTGCTGAGCGCTCTGGTTCAGACTCCTGTCCCTCCTCTATGGGATCGACTCCTGCAGGGTTCCAAGATGACCCAGAGGCCCAGCTGGCCTGTAGCAGGCACCTCCCGGGGGCGCCTCACTTCAGGCTGCGCCGAGGGTCCGGTCTTCATCATTGTGTCACCGTGGGGCTCTGCGTCTCCGCCTTCCCCACCCCCGTGGAGTCCTGGAGGAACACGATTGCTCTTGCACTCTCAGGAGCGCTCGCTCTCTTGGGCACCAGACTGATCGTGTCGCGAGTGACACTCGGAGACCAATTATTCTGTGCCTAGCACAGAGCACACACACACAGCCAAAGCTCAACAGCGCTGGAGGGAGTGAACGCTTCTGTCCTGCCCAGTGCCAAGGGAAGGACACTCGTGGTACACCAAGGAAAGGCCTGGTGTTCACAGGGAAAAGACGACGTGTCCTCTACGAAGATGTGACCAGGGCCTCTCAGCCCTGGGGGAGTGCCTGCTTGCTGGCTGTAGGCTGGGAGTGACCAGACCCGGCTCCTTCCAGAGCTCCCCAGAGAATAAGCAGGTGCCGTGAGAGCGCACAGTCCTCGGGAGGAAGAGGTCTTGCCCAGCTCTGCTACGCCCAGGTCCCTGGGGGCCACCTGCTGGCTTCCTGCCCTCCCAGCCATTGTGACCTCGGTTCCAAGACATTCTGTCGCCCTTCGTGGCCCCAGAGCACCCCGTCCCTCCTTCCCACCCAAGGCCACTGACCCACTGGTGCAGCCTGTTTCACCTCCTCCTGGAAACCAGTTGGGCATCACTAGAACTGTTAAAAACAGGAAATTTTAAGCAGAACTATTTCCTGTGGATCTAGTTAACCCAAATAAGTTGTCTTGGGATTACTCCAGATTTTGAAGTCAGTATAACCACTGAGATCAAAGAAATTGAAGTGAAAATGTCTTCTCTATAGGCCTGAAAACACAGGGCTGGCCTCTGGCTGGCCAGAGAAAGTGGCTGCCTCTCTGTCTGGTGTGACTCAGAAGGAGCTGCAGTCGCTCCTCAGCCACTCCCCCGGCAGTTGCTCCCTGGCCAAGTGGCCAATTTTCCCCCATGGGGGTTCCTTGTAGGACCTGGAGCCGAGGCCATGGTCCTGATTCTAGGAACAGTAGCACTAATGTAACCTGGGCCCTTAGCAGTCAAGCACACCCCCAGCCCTGCCTGAGATGCCCCAAATCGGGACCCCTGCAGGTGGCCAGCCTCATGGGTGCAACTGGTGCCATCTAGGAAGGCTGCCCATGCAGAAGGGACTTGGCTTTGACTTTTCAGACAACAAGACCCACGTATTTACTTTATGCTGGACCCTGGAAATTATGTAAGTCCCAGGCCCAGAGACCTTTGGTTCAGCCAGCCCTCCAGGTAGCCCTGATACACACACTCAGTGATGCTGTCATCTTTTGTAAAGATCCTGCTTCAACTTGAATGGTACCTGGGAGAGTGACTGTTAGCGGCCTCAGCCTCATCTGTCCCGCCAGCTGGTTAGTGGATAAAGAGCAGAGACCCAAGCAGGGGTGGACGGGAATGAGTGCGCTGTGAGACTGTTGTTACTCGGTCCTCCCTACTTCCCTCTGGGGACTACTCACAAGTATGTGACGCAAAGGAATGTCCCTCATTGGGTTCCACCATCTTGGTAACCCAAGAGAAGGCCACTGCTCTGTCCTGCACCCTTGGCTGTGAAGGCCATCCAGTGCCTGCACAGACCTCACCCTATTCCTCTGCAGAAAGGACAGCAGCATCCAGGACTCTGGCATGTTCTCTGGCCCTGTGTCCTAAAAGAGACTGGTCCCAAAGGCACTGGGAAGAATGTTGCCGCATTTGTATCTGTCCTTGAGCTTACATTCAAAGGCTCACAGAGAAAGGGAATTAAATAAACCCACTTCTCCTGCAGAAAGACCGTGGTCAGCACGACACAGCGGTCACGTGCCAAGTGGTCTGAGAATCTAATTGCATCTTACACTCCCTAGAGGAGCTTCCATTTAAACGACTCCTTTTGGCGAAATGAATACAAACTATTAGAAGTGGCAAGTTCCTCTTGAGTCCTCTTGTTCTGTAAATCAAGTGAAGGATGTTTGAGTTGATGTCTGATGGATACAGGTTCTTCTAGATATATGGAGTGTGGAGTAAAGTAAGGGTGCAGGAGAAAGCTGGCTGAAATAACATCTGTGGTCCCAGGATGACACAGGGCTGGGGCCTGAGAAGGTGTTTTGTCTGGGGAAGAACTGAATCTGCATTTCACAGATAGCAGAGCTACACTTGGTGGGCCAGGTACTGCCAAGTGAATGGTTTGGGGTAGGCGTGGTGCCAGCTGCCCCTGGCAGCCTCCTCTGCAGCCTGCCAGTCATGCAGTTGCCTCCCTACTGTTTTATTCTTCTAAGCGTCACCATTTCTGAGACCCTCAGCAGGCTGTTGTCTGTTAGCCTCAAGCCCATCAGGGCTGCTGTGTGGTGGTACCCACCCAGCACCTGTTGCAGAGATGTGCGTCAGACACTGAGGGGCCGGCTGTCTTGAGACGCCATGCTGTGCTCTGTTGAGGTGAGGTTTCCACAGGCCCTGGACCTACTTCAGCAGCTCTGTCCCTGAGGCCGGAGCGTGGACCCGCTGCCTGGTCCCTGGAAGAGAACTTGCGCCAAGTGTCCCAGTGCCCAACCCAAAAAGCTGTCTCCTTTCATTTATAGAATGAAGTCACTCCTTTTTCATCCAAGTCTCCCCAGTTTCCCTTCTTTGGAAGTTGTCTTACCCCAGCACGGCCCCTCTTCCCTGTGAAGTGCTTACTCTGTCTCCTCCCTGGACACCCAGCTGTGAGGTCCTCGAATCTCTACGAAGCTTTGCATCTCTGTGGGTGACATTGTCCCCAGCTCGGCTTTGAGCAGTTTGAGGGCAGTGACAGTATTTTAGAGGGAAGAGATGAAAAAAACAAAAAAACCTCACATTTATTTGGTCTTATTTTAGGCATCTTGTACCTGCTTCACCCTGTAATTCAAAGAGATGGAAATTATTATTGTTACTATTCCCCCACTTTGCTGATGAGGCAACTGATGCTCAGCGAGGCTGTTACTTACCCAAGTCATAGCCTAATGGGAGGCTGACACAGGAAAGGCAACTTGTGTTGGACTCCAAACCACAGAAATGGCAGGATGTGGCTTCTGGATTCACTTTCTGGGTCGTTCTGGCTTTGCCACCTGTCTAGCCTCAGCGAATGGCTTAACCTTTCTAAGCCTCTTCACTGTGACGATGACAGAATGCCTCAGACAGTGCCGCAGGTAGCAGTTGCTACACGTGAACAGCTGGCACCTCTGGCCCTGCAGCCTCAGTGACTACTGTTCTACCATGACTACCGTTACCGCCATCGCTACCAGCACCCCAAGCACTGTTCCACCACAGCTATGCTATCCTCAAGCCTGACAGGCTATGCTGTGTAGCGGTGCCCGCCTGGTGCCTGCTGTGTAGGCGTGTGGCAGAAACTGAGGGGGCTGGCAGTATGCATCGCCCTAGCCCCTGGATGACCTCTGTCCCACCAGTCACATCTGTTTTAACACCAAATTCACGCATGCTTCCCAACACCTTCCCTCTCTTTGCAGTTTGCTCTGAGAACGAATCTGAAGTGGAGGCTGACCAGCAGATGGATAACTTGTACCTGAAAGCTTTAGAGGGTTTCATTGCTGTGGTGACCCAAGATGGTGACATGATCTTTCTGTCAGAAAACATCAGCAAGTTCATGGGACTCACCCAGGTAACACTTTTCTCAGCCTCTTTCAGAAGGAAAAATGTTTCCACTGTGGGGTAAAAATTAGGGAAAGGTGCTGGTCACGGTGCCGCTTGACTTCTCCCTGCAGTGCCCACCCTGGCCCTCACTGTCCCCATACCATATGCCCCAGGAATATACACCCACTCCCCACCACTGAGCTTGTCACTGCTGATGGCCATTAGGTAGGTCGCTTTCTGCTGACTAGGCCAACAGAACACCCCTCAGGAACTGGGTGCCCCGTCACATCAACGGTCCTGGTTATAATGGTGTGACTGGAGTCTGGGCCCTGCCTTGAGGCTCTGTGAGGGGTGATCTGGGGCAGTCGTCCCCTCTTGTCTCCAGGTCTGAAAGGTATCTCAGGTTGCTCACTTTGGCATTAGGAATAACAATGCAAAACCTTGTTTTTGGAACAGGTGGAGCTAACGGGACATAGTATCTTTGACTTCACCCATCCCTGCGACCACGAGGAGATCCGTGAAAACCTGACTCTCAAAACTGGTAAAGTATTCTCATGGGTTTACTTCCTTCTTGTCCTACCGAGGTGGGCACTTGCCTTCCTCTGTGTATAAGCACAGGAAAGGTGGCTTGCGGCCATGGGGAGGCCAGGAGAAGCTGCCACCTTAGAGGTGGGCTTGCCCTACGGTGCGGTGGCTGGAGCTCGCTCTCTCCATGGTAGCCAGCTTGCGTGGCTGCAGAGGGCTCCCGGAAGTGCAAATGCAGAAGCTGCCATGAAGGCAGAGGCCTGAAATGTCCCGTGGTGCTGGTTATGGCAGGGCATAGGCTGGCCCCTACATGTGGCCACGAATGTCAGGAGGCACGGCTCTCCAACGCCACCTTTGGAGCTACCACAGGAGCCACAGTGTGCATCTAGGATTCTGGAGGTGAGACAGGACAGGGAGGTTTTGATGAAGATGCCTGTGGATACGAGGCTGTGCTCAGGCTGAAGGCACTCTGCAGTGACAGTGGGGCTTCCTGTTTATAACTAGGGACATCCAGTCCAGGGCATGACTGAGGATAGTCAAGAGGACTGAAGCATTAGGCAGCAGTAAGGCTCAGTGACCTCCGAGACCCGGCCTTGGCAGACTCCTCCCACTTGTAGACATCCTCCTTAGCATCCCTCGCCTGTCTGTACCATGGGGCACGTTCTTGTCCAACTTGAGTAACAGAGCCAGTGATGACAAGCCTGCCAGGTCTTGCTCTTGTGGCTGCACATGCCACCAAGGCGCACCCTTCACTGGCGCCCCTCCACCCTTGCTACGGACTGCCTGCAGCCCTCTGCTGGGCCTTCGAAGCTTTGCAGCATGACCGTTCTCGCCCCTTCCACCGCCATGCCTGGCCTGTCCCCCAGGCCCTACTCTCGAGGCCTCAGCCACCTGACTTCTGGCATACACAAGCAAGGGCGCATTCCATGGCTCCTCAGGGCCTTGGAAGTCTGCTTTGTAGCCTGTTGGCTCCTGGTGGAGGAGCTGGCAGGCTTCCTAAAGCATTCCCTGAGGCAGGTCTCTCTTACTGTGCTAGTCCAGAAACACAGAGCCCCGATTTCTTGTACCCAGCTTCACCGCTAACTAGTCAGGCAGGTCAGACTCCGTGACCCAAATCAAGCACCTCACTTCTGCCTTTCTTGGAATCTTTCTTTTCAAAATGCTGGTGGTGGCGAGCTAGGCAAAGGCTAGGAACTGCCAGCTGTCAGCACGGCAGCCTGTCTTTATCAGAGCAGAACTTTAAGTCTCTTGGTAAACGGTTGGGGATTTGGGATTAGTCAACCTTAGTGAGTCAGCAGGCCCTCACCGAATGTGCCGGCCTGGGTGGACTCATGATCTAGAAGCAGAGCTGGTGTGAGTTCCTGGAGGAAAACAGGCCATGAGGGTGATTGTGGAGGGCTCTGAAGGCCAGGCAGAGGCCTGGGAATTCATCCTGCAGCCAGTGGGCAGTGATTGAAGGTCCTCGAGCAAGGGCAGGGTGATGTTATTGGAGCTATGTCTGGAAGAACATAACTGGATAAGTAAAGAGAATGTAGATGTTAACGAGTTAGGAGTCCACAGTCACACCCCCAGGGAAAGTCATAAATGAGTCCCTGGAAACACCTCAACCCTCCTCGTGGGGGCGGGGCCCAGCCCAAGAAGCAGGTGTGTTTCGTTATATACAGAACCCACATATGAACATTTTAAATTACAAAATGTTAAAATAATTTAAGTATAGGAGAGAGTCTTCTGTCATTAGGGAGGAATAGTCTCTCAACAAGGAAAGCCTTCACCTTTAGACTCCTTTCAGTTCAAGGGTACCAGAGTTGCTTTGTCACGGAACTCAGCGGTACGTCAGAAATCAAGGTCCTCTGGAGGCTCAGGTGCAGGGGCCAGTGGCTCTGCCTGGGTGAGGGGTGTAGCTGTGGGAAGCAAGACTACAGGTTGTTCTAGGGTGCTGGGTAGGGGCTGGGCTCCAGCTGCGGACAAGCCCGAGGTGGGAAGCCATCGCTAGCCCGCGGGCCGGTTGGAACTCGGCGTTCATGCCGGCCCAGCCGTTAGGTCCCATGCACACAGACAGCTGGGAAGTGGAACAAATAAGCCACCCCGAGAGGCTGATTCAGCTGGTCCTGTTCCCGCTCTCGCCACTCCCCATCCAGGCTCTGGTTTTGGAAAGAAAGGCAAAGACGTGTCCACAGAACGGGATTTCTTCATGAGGATGAAGTGCACGGTCACCACCAGAGGGCGGACTGTCAACCTGAAGTCCGCCACCTGGAAGGTAGGCTGGAAGAAGCCAGGCCTGCCGGGAGGCCCAGGGGTGGACCGGCCGGGCCTGACCTTTGCTCACCTCTGCTGCCGGCCCCCAGGTCTTGCACTGCACCGGCCAGGTGAAAGTCTACAACAGCTGCCCTCCCCACAGCGGCCTCTGCGGCTACACGGAGCCGCTGCTGTCCTGCCTCATCGTCATGTGTGAGCCAATCCAGCACCCGTCCCACATGGACATCCCCCTGGACAGCAAGACCTTCCTGAGCCGCCACAGCATGGACATGAAGTTCACCTACTGTGATGACAGGTGAGGAGGGGTGGGGTGTGCAGAGTGCGTATCTTATCCACGTAGGGTGCCGTCAGGCCCGTGGTCAAGGGAAAGGGTGGGCACGTGAGCAGTGTACTGCCGCGTGGATGCGTGTGGGCCCATGGGCTGGTTTCCTGCATCAGTGGACCTCAGAAGCACCCAGTACCATGTGTGGTGATCTCCCCAGAGGCAGCCTTGGGGTCTGCAGTGCTGTTCTGCTGTACAGCTGGTATTGTGGCGTAGGCTTCCTTCTCCACATCTGCTCCAGGCTCCTGGGGAAGTGTCAGGGACAGTCTTCTGCCCTACAAGAAGAGGGCCAGAGAATTCTTCTGCACTCGCATTTTGGAGGCCAGCCAGGGCACCAGGTTCGGGCCTGGAAATGGACCCATGGCTGGCTGGCTTCCCTGTGTCCTCCCTGGTGACTGCCAGCGCTGCTCCCCAGCCTTGGCCCTTCCTGTGAGTAGCTGGGAGCACTCTGGATGCTGTCCAGCCTCCTTGTGCTCCCCTACCTTGGCTGAAGTTGCTGGGAGCACACAGAAGATCATGCGGGGAAGCCATGTCTTCTCCAGTTGGCAGCTGAAGCTGAGGTGGTGACATGGTGATGAGGCTGGGGTTGTCATGAGTGAGGACAGGGTGACACCACAGCTTCTCAGCCTGGTTTCCCTGCTCTGGGACCGTGGAGCCTGAAGGTCAGGAGGGCGAGGTGGTGGGCAGGGAGAGTAGATGTGAATGCTACCACACCTGATTGTCTAGGGCTCCCACAAGTGCCCTTGGGTGCATCTCAGCCACGCTGATCCCCACCTTTTACAAAATACCCAGAGGTGCCTTCCTGCCACCCCAGACCCTGCCACTCCTCTCCACAATAGACGCCTTTTTGGCTGGTTCCTCAGAGCCACTGTAAGATGCAGTCCTCGCTGGGAAAGCACTCGGAGGAGGGTGGATGGGAGGCTTCCTGCCACTGCTCACGTCAGTGTGCAGCCTCCCTAAAGCAAGTGCTCCCCGCGAGGCTCAGGGACAAGCTCCCCTCTGAAGGCCTGGGCCCAGCACAGAAAGGGAAGATCAGCAGCAAGAAACTACCTTGTCCTCCCCGCCAGTGGGAAAGCACCAGCCCCAGGAAGGGAGGCCACGTCCGGCCTGTTAAGGCCATCCCTCCACACTGGCCTTCTGTCCTCACTGGGTGGCCTGGAGCATCTAGTGTCCTCACAGTGTGACCCTGCTTTCCAGGTTAGGCTGTCTCTCTGCTGATTCTAAACTGACCTCATGTGGGTGGTTGGCCCCTTCTTGGAATTGGCCACCATTTGTGGCACAATGTCAGAAGTTTTGTACAAGCACCACTGGGGTGTCCCTGTCCCCAAGTTGTGACCACAATGGGCCAGAGGCTGGAGCCTCTGGGAGGTGGAGAGTCGGAGACTGAGGGAAAGCGTACTCCAACCTCAGAGGCTGCAGCGGTGCTGTCCAGAGGCTTTGGTCCTGGAACTCTGACACAGTTGGCGTGCGCAGTGGCTGTGCAGTTGTTAGTGCTATGTCTCGGGTTACTGTGATGATCGTGGGGATGAGTGGAGAGACAGACTGCTCCAAAGGCTGGCCCCGGGGAGCCTGCCCTGGGTGAGGTCCTTGTCCTAAGTGGGCATTCTGGGCAGAAGCTGACCCTGCAGAGCGCTCCCCTCTCCACGGTCTTCTGGGATGACAGGTGGCCCACTGTATGGCCTGCGTGGCCCTGGCTTTGGGGTGAATTGGTGCTCTGGGCCACTCGTCCTGCCAGCGGGGAGCAGCTGAGGGTGCAGGGCAGATCTCGTCATCCCAGAAAAGAACTTGCTCTCCCTAGAAAAGAGCAAAAAGGGGATTTTGAATTTTAAAAATGCCTAAGACTTAGATTGTTGTTAAAGTGAAGAAAAAAGAAATACCCTGGAAAGAGAAATTCGGTGTTAATCCATTATTCATTGTTTTGGTTTGAATGAGTTCTTAGTGCTTTTCTGAAAGCACTAACTTTTGGGTAGAACGAAAGAGGGAATAAAACCCCAAATCTGGGTTTTATAGTTATGGAGGAAACATGCACAGCCTGGGAGGTGCCCTGTGCTGGCTTCTCCGTGCATGTCGGGACTAGTAGGCAGACCTCTGGGCCTTCAGGGCCCTGTGACGGGAGGCCTTGTGACGCGGGAGATACCGCCTCTGGGTGCTGCAGGGCGTACCGCGTTCTCAGCAGGCCCTCGCCTTTCAGGGAACCAGAGGACGTGGCCACTCTGAATGCAGTGGTGCCGGGGCAGTGCATGCAGGGGAGGTAAACACAGAACCGCTGCGCAGCACACAAGTTGTGTTAAAGTGATTAGCCGATTAGCTAACAAGGGCACAGACGTGGCTTAGAGAGTTTATGAAGTGACTACTCTTAAGTCCTTAATCCGTGTTATTTCTCAGTTATTTTGATGAGGACTTGAATTGTTTTTGTTTTGTTAGCATGTTTTTGTTCACTCTTTGAACACACACATACATAAATACACACACACACACACATGCACACATACTGACCTTCATACTCTACTGAGAAAGATGCTTCAAAAACCAGTACCTGCAAATGACAACTAATGGGGAGGTGAGGGGGGATAGGGCTCCCACTTTAATCAGGCAACTCACTGGACTGAATGACATCGGACGTGGGAAGGGGCTGTGGTTTCCACAAAGGGGGCTGTGTTCCCACCTAAAAAGCTAGAAAGACTGAAGAAAGCAACGTCAAGTGCACAGAATCCCTTTGGAGGCCCTTTAATAGTTATACTGAGATCACAGATCTGAAAAGCAAAATCAGGGCTGGGCTGGGCCGTCAGAGCATTGGCCTAGCCCAGCAAGCCCTGGGTTGGGGCCCCAGCACCATGAAAAGAGACAAAGAGAAGACAAAATGGGGCGAGGGCAGAGAGAGTGCGGAAGGCATATGCTAGCCTTGCGCTGAACTCAGGTGTCCTCCTGAGGGAGCCTCAGGGGCCCATTCGCAATCATCCAAAACTGAAGAAAGCAGTGCACATGGCTCAGAATGCTTGTCCTCCCCTTCGGAGAGGGCCAGGGGAGCATATGAAGTCCTGCATTAATCATTTTGGAGCTGGGCACATCACTGACACAGTGTCTGCCTGGCAAGTGCAATGTCCTGAGTTCAATTTCCGGCACCCCCCAGTAATAATAATTTTGATAGTTTGAGCCATAATAAAAATTTTAAAATGCATGCAACATGTTACATTTAGGTTTACAGATTGAGTATCTCTTATCAGAAATGCTTGTGACCAAAAGTTTCCAATTTCAGAGGGTTTTTTGGATTTGGGTATATTTGCATAGACTTTACTGGTTGAGTAGCCCTAACCTGAAAATCAAAGCTCGAAAATGCTCTGCAATCTGAAAGGTTGTGAACATCATGTTGGATTAAGGGTGCTCGCTCAAGCTTGCACTCTGGGTACAGCTGGGTCAAAAAGACTGCTGTGTTATCAGAGCAATTCCTGATCGACCCCTGCCACTCAAACCTAAGTGTTACACTGTTTCCTGAAACACTGAGCAACCCTTTCACGAGGCTTATTGATTGAACACCCGTTATGCGTCTCACCTTGTGGCAGACTCTCATATTAAAGAGGAGATGATTTCTGATCTCCAGAAGCGTAGGGTTGAAGGCAGAAGCAACTTCATGAAACCACACTGGATGGTACAAAATCAATCATCCCATTCACCCAAAAGGCAGGCAAATGTTCACAAGTAGGTGAATTGTTTTTAAAATGTAGTGTCATTTGCCAGGTGTGGTGGCTCACACCTGTAATCCTGGCACTTGGGAGGCTGAGCGAGGAGGATCTCCATGAGCGTGGGGCAAGCCTGAGCTACATAATGAGTTTAAGGCCAACCTAGAATATATAGCAAAACCCTGTTCTCTCACCCTGCCCCCCAGAAAAATACAAATTCAACAACTTAAAAGTGGAGTGGTTCTTAAATTCATATGGTGGTGCCATCTGGTGGTGGGAGAGGGTAGCTGTGGAGGATAGCACTATCTTTCTAATGGACCCATAATCCCACCTGGGATTATGTGCGTTGAGTCTTCCTGTATTCTAGAACTAAATTATGAAAGCAAACTATGCTGATAGGGTCAGTGTTACTGGGGACAATAGGTATCAAAAGTACAGTAAAAATGTCAAGTTCGTAAACATTTAATCTTCACAGAGAGAAGACCGGCAGACCCAGTTTATAAATGGATTAGGGCAGCAATGAAAGCAAGAGCAACCAGTTAATAAGTGCAGGTGACCGAATCCCAAGATGTGGTGGAAAGACCGAGAAATTACAGTGAATTCGTTTCATATGAAGATGCTAGGAATAGTAAAGATGGTAAAGTAAGGGGAGATCAAGGCGCGTGTATCAAGACGCTGGAAGGGGCTCTGAGGTCCAAAACTAAAACAGACCTCGCACGCATTAATAGTAAAAGGTTGTGTTCAGTATGATATAAAGGAATATATTTAAGGAATTATTTTGCTACTTACCAAAGGAAGGATGCCACCCTAGATTCAAGGGCGTTTCAAAAGATGTAAATATATTAATCTGAAGTATATTAATATATTACATGTAGTTTTGTTGTAAATACGGCATAAATATTTTTGTAGGCCTATTCACGAGTCTTTCTCCACACATCGTAAGCCAGAGAGCATTGTGTGCTTCTTCGGATCCCTGAGCTAGAAGGATCTTTCAGTGTGTTCCTTCGGCCTCTGCACAGTGGACGATGTTGTGGGCGCCACACAACCTGACGCTGCGTATAAAGAGTGCTTGTGTGTTACCCTGCTTCACCTCAGAGTACTCCTGGAAGAGGAGACTATGAATTCTCTCTGGAATTTGTTTCAAAGTTTAATAGGCCTTATAGTTCAAAAGCCATTCCCCTCTCTGCTCCACTGCTTGCTTGTTCTAGCTCAAGATAGTTTTCTTCTTACTGCCTGTGGATTTTCAGATAATGAAAGATGACAGGGCCATTTGGTGGTACTCATGGCAGGCTGGAGCCAGATCTACCTTCCTGTGTGTGAATTCCCCCCAAGGGCACCCCAAGCATAGATGAGAGGATCAAGGGTTGCCGGGGGACAGGAGGAAAAAGCAGTCTTCAGTATAAGTATGTACCGGCAAATGTGTTCTTTGGAAAACAGGTAGTTTGGAAGTGCTTAAAACTTTTATCCTCTTAAATAGTCTGAACATTCTCTAGGCATCTTGTTCACATGGTTGACTTCCTTAGCAAAGCCCTTGCTCCTGTAGAGAATCGGGGTAAAAGCTGGCACCAGGCCCTGCTTATCCCCAGCAGTGGCATCTGCATCCATGGAGCTCAGGTGCAGGCTGCGGTGGTCCAGACTGGGGAGAAATCCTGCCACCTGGGGCCTATGGCAGGCTTTCCTTTGCCTCTTGGGTTGACAGCAGGGAGAGCAGAATTTCCTTCCTGGCCCTTGGCTACAAGTGATCCATTCTGAACAGTTCTTCTGGATGTTTTTAAGGATAAAGAGCAACTGAGACACAGTGAACAGCGCATTTCACCTTGAAGGGCTTTCACACTCTTGAGGTCCAGAGATGTGCCCACACATTTGGTTGGCATAACAGTAATTTCAGAACTACATGCCCCTCTCCTCTGTATTTTTTCCTTTTCCCTTTCACCTTCTTGTGGCTGACTTCTCTGTCTCTCTTTACTTCATCTTTGGTCTTTTTCTACATTCGATTATCCTGTCTCTAGTTGAAAATCTGGTGCACAAAGTCCTTTTCCACTTCTTTCTCCTCTTAGAACAGAAGAACCCTACTGAGTTGACTTTTAATTTTGTGGGTCACCCTAAACTGATTGTTTTCCAGTAAACAAGGATTCTTAATTGGGAAGAAAACAAATAATGGTTCCCTGCCCTGGTGGGCAGGACAGATGAATCTGTTATCCCGGCCCTCCGAGGAATGATCAGGCCGGCCCGTGTATGCTGTGATAGCCAGCCTGTAAGCAAGCGGGGTTCGTTCACCTCCCCACTGGCGTCTCTGCGCCGATGGAGGGAGGCAAGTGACCATCAGCCTGAAGTTGGGGTTTCCTGGCTTTGTGAAGCTGGACAACTCGAATGTTCTTCAGTGGTGGTTGGGGAATGGGTACTTCCCAGGTATTATAGTAGGCTGTTTAAGGAATGAAGAAAGACATTAAATATTTATTTTAGTTGACAAGATAAATGAAATCATCTTCTGGGAAGATAACTGGCGATTCTGAAAGCTAGGTTTGTTTGTCGACTTCCAAAACATACCCATTGTGTGCTCATGAGTAGAAGATATGTTAATTAAATTAAAAATCATCTTATTGTAAGGCTGCTTATAATATTTACTTTGAACCTTTTTGATTTAAAGATCCTAATCTTGAAAGGAAACTTAATTCTTTTTGGAAGCAGGAGCCTGTCTTTCCTAGAATGCCCCACAGACTGACTCCTATTTGAGAGAATTCTAGATCTGGCTAGAAAGAGCTCAGCAGTTCATCTGGCAAATCAGGGAGCCTGGAATGGCTAGCCTGGCATTGGCAGGGCCACCAGGAGCAGTTCTGACCCCAGGATAAGCTTGAAATGCACCTGACCCAAAAGAAAAGCTGTTACGAGCTGGTCACGTTAGTGCACAGCTGTAATCTTAGCTACTTGGGATGCTGGGGCAGGAGGATTGAGAGTCTGAGACCAGCCCCCCAGCAATTTAGCGAGACCCCATCCACATAAAATTTTAAAAGCCTAAGGATGCAGCTCTGTGGAAGTGGTTTTACCTAGCGGTATGTGTCCCTGGACTCACTCTCCAGCATCAGGAAAAGGAAACAGAAGAGGAGCTGTTTGGGAAGACCAGCACTCTTCCACCTCCTTGTTTGGTCCCAGGCACTGCTGGGTCAGGCAGCACCGAACGTGGCCAGTGAGATTAGAGACCAACTAAGGGGATGACGACAAGTCTCGCTGGAGCCTGGCTGGCTGGCCCAAGCGCCTGTCTGGATCCATCATCTCCGCTGGCCCATGTCAGCTGGGCCTTGAGCTTCCCATCCCATCTCTGGTGCACTCTCTTTTGCTTGGCATAGGCTTCAACCTGCAGTGCCTCATCCAGCCAGGGACCTTTTTCCCTCTCCTTTGCTTACTCCATCCCAGACCTTATAGAATGGAGGGCAAGGGTTGAGTACTAGGAGGGGCAGCAGAGGCTCTGTGTGTGTGTGTGTGTGTGTGTGTGTGTGTGTGTGTGTGTGTGGTGTGTGCGCGCACACCTCTGTCACCAGGAGCAGCATTGAGGCATTTCATCATACTCAAGGTAGAAAAGTGAGTCACTAGTGCCCAAGTTCCTCAGAGGTGCTGGGACAAGGCTCTCACAGTACCTCAGATCCAAAGACAGATTCAATCCACTGGGAAGCTCCTCGAGTGCTTGCCAAGCAGCCACTTTAGGGGAGACAAAGAAGAGGTGACCTGTCCCCCCCACCTCACCTCCCCAGTCGAGGGCATGACAGCAGAAGAGGTGAAGAGACAAATGCATGCTTCCTGATGGCACTGTGTGTGCCCTTTGGACTTCAAAGGGACAAATGGTGAGAGCTTGTAGAACTGGAGAGGGAGAGGTCTCTGGCTGGCCTTGTAGGAGTCGGAGCTTGGAGAGGGCAGTGGAGACACCAAAAGCCAGCAGCAGAATTGAGCTGGAGAAGGGGACAAGGGGTGGTGTGTGGACTGGGGCCTCAAGAGCAGCACACAGTATGCTACAGATGCACTGAAAATCAGATGGTGTAGAAGACTGGCACAGGATCCTGGGTGGCATGTGGCAGTCAAGGTCTATTCTCAGGTGGTTGGCAGTAGGGAAAGCTGAGATGCTTAAGGGAGAGGAGAGGCAGAGTGGGAACTGTGTTTTAGGCAAATTGCAGATGTGTGAATCTAACAGGCGGATACAAGGTCACCTGTGTGGAGAGGGCGAGGCTTGAGAACAGAGCTAGGAAGCCAAGGCCCCACAGCCTCTGTTCTCTGCCCCTGTCCTTCTCTCCATTTCTTAGCCCTGAGTGGATGCAGGCCAAGACCAGACCCAAAGGTCACGGGCCTCTAGCACCCGCTGACTTGTGATAGGTAGGCTAGCGAGGCAATTAACACATAGGAAGAAACCCGTAAATAAGAAAGATGGTGAAAAATGATAACTTAGGTATGACATGGGCAAGTGGCCAGCCTTGCAGTTCTTGGTGTGTGTGCATGATTCCACTTTCGAGCAAAGGTCCTAAGGAGGTTGAGCGACTCTTCATGGTTATCCACACCTGCCCTTTCCCTGTCTACTCCCTGTAAAAGTGAGGCACCTTCTAAAATGAACACTGAGACTTTGGGAACAACCGTGTTCTACCTTGGCCGAGCTTCCACAAGGCCCGCTTCTGCAAAAGGGACTGTGTTTAGCTTCCAGTCAGCAGCTCCTGCCTTCCAAAGCTAGAAGAGCTGGTGAAGCAGCCTTGGAAGGCAGCCAAAGCAGACACCTAAGGAGGGACAGCCTGGGCAGCTCCCTGCCGGTGCCCCCCAGGGCCTGCCAATCTCCCCCTTGTATGTGCATCACCTGCTACTAGAAGGAGCTTGAGCCAAGAGCCGGAAGGCTTCTGTCTCCTGCTTGCTGTGTCCCTGGACACTTGTGTGGACAACAATCCAATTGCTTACCTTCCTGGATGTCTAGTCCCTTGTCGTGTGTGCAGTGGGGTGGGGGCAAGGGCGTCCTCTGCCTTACTTTCCTCTCAGCTGTGATTCCAGTGCGGGCAGAACAGTGGGGATTTGGAGGGACTCAAGATTACAAGTTGAGAATGATGGGCTTTGCTGGTGTATACACGACCAGGAAGCTCGCTGTGTCCGCCTGAACGTGCCTTTTACCGGCTGCAGTTGGCTGCATGCGCATGCGCAGTGCTGTTTTCCTTACTGCCATTATTTAATTCAGAATCACGGAGCTGATTGGCTACCACCCCGAGGAGCTGCTCGGCCGCTCGGCCTACGAGTTCTACCATGCGCTGGACTCTGAGAACATGACCAAGAGTCACCAGAACTGTAAGTGCCGGCAGTGCCCCGTGGGGCTTCCTTGGGTCCATGAACCTGGCCTTGAGGGTGGCATGTGACTGATGGGACAGAAGCCTGGGCCTCCTCCTCCTCCCACAGATACCCGGCCGTATGGGAGGAGTAAGCCTCATTCCTTCATGATGGCTAGGAGCCAGGCTGCTGCCAGCCTGGGTTGGTGACACTTCATGGAAATTAGCAAAAGCCTTCCTCCAGGGGTACACCATGCTGAGGCATGCAGTGTGGAGAGTGGAAGGTGGGCTAAGCCTGCGGGGCACACAGTGCTGGGGACCAAAACTGCTCTACTGCCTGGAAAATTGAGTATAATGAATGGAGGAGGGGGCTGGCCGGTAGAACCTTCTGCCACAGAACTGCTCTACATCTGTGAGGCCACGGGTGGCCTATGCAGTACTTGAAATAGGGTTGGTGCAACAGATGAAATGAATTTTTAATTTGAATTTATATAGCCATGCTTGGCTTGCACCTACCATAGAGGGCAGGACTGTTCTGACCAGGCTTCCACTCAGGCTTCCGGTTTGCAAGAGATCCAGGCCACTGTGCTTGAATGTGGGTACCATCAGCCTACAAGGACTCTGGGCAAACACCCTGTGCTCTGGGCCTAACTTGCTGGGACCACAGGAATTGGTGGAGTTGATCTCCATCTGGTGGATTCTCATTTCTAAGGGAAAAGACGAACGGCTTTCCCTGGAAGCTCGGTGGCTGACACCCTTAACCTTGGTGTCACTAAATGGTAATATTTGGGAAAGACTAGATTCCGGGTATGCCCATATTGGTGCAGGGAGAGGTGCTGGAAGAGTGTAGAAGGGTGAAAATCAGCACGTCTGAGAAGATTTCCAGGGCGCTACTGGTAGTAAAAAAAAAAAAAAAAAAAAAAAAAAAAAAAAATGGGCACTATTTGTCCATTGTTCCTAAATCCATCCTTCCATCACTGGGTCAGGACAGCTGAGGCTCAGAGCAGTCAACGGTTTGGCAGCCCACTGCTACACGGGAGCACAGGGGACTCATGGAAAGGTCACTGTTTCTCGTTGGCTCCCCTGTTTCCTCCTGGTGGCTTTTGCGTTTAGTCTGACAGTACAACAGGGACCGCGGTGATATCTCAGAACTGCTCTTCACTGTGGTTCCTAGCCAAAAAAAACCCACCCAGGCCCTAGGTGTAGGTCCACTCAGGAACCCAGAGGCAGTGTGTGTGTTCCAGGCATGTGACCCAACGCTAACCTGCCCCAGCTCTGAGGTTGTAGGGTACAGCTCTAGGCTTCCCTTTGGGAAGCATGCATTTCTGATAGGAGCAGGTCCTGCTCTAAAGGAGGATTGGCAGGGTCCTGCAGGCCTTGGGTGAAGGACTCATTGCCTGAGGCCTAGCCTTCTGGACCTCTGCGCCATTAGATGTAAAATTTATTTTTTTTTTGAAAATTTATGAAAACATCTCTATTTACTTAATTAATGTATATTTAGCTTCATCCAAAGAGCACATCATTGTTGAAATGTTACAGATTTGCTCTGGATTACTTTTGTGAATAGAACAAATAAAGATAAAATTTAAATTTGAACTGATTTATACGGCATGCTCAGTTATAAAGGGAAGGATTTTTTAAAAAATCTTATTTGGGTTTTTTATATTATTTTATTGAGAAATAAATATGAATGAGACAGTTTTAAAGCTGAATAATAGAACACTTTTGATAATCAATACATTGTACATTGTTATCTTCCTAGTGGTTACCCATAGTACAAGAAGCAGACAGGATATCCTGTCCAAACACTATTAGTACACCTCTTGCTTCTCATTGAATTAAGCGAAAGTAGCTGTATATCTATCCTATTTTGTATATATAAATACAAAACAATCTTTCCTTTGTATCCCTTTTTTTTGTTTAGTCCTGTCAGAGGTGAATATTCCATTGGCATCTAAATACTAAGGTGTTTGAGTGCAGCTAAACAATCCAACACTGTCTAGCAGTCTATAATATTAGTGGGTTATCCTCAGAAGTTATTGACTTGAGCCTCTTACAGCTCATCATATTAATATGGCTTTACTTTATATACCTCGTTTTTATACTTTTCTTCTGGATGGTTAAGACCAAGATATAGAGCAAGACCTATATAACAAGAAATGTAACTTTTGTATCTGATATGGTCAGTCAAGTACCCTCAGGATTTACCCCGCAGCCCTGTACCACACTTTGTAGATCTTTTGTCAGTGACAACCAAGATGTAAAATTTAGATAAGCCCAGCTTTCCAAACCAAGGGGGGAAGCCAATGCAGAGAACAAATGGACAGCTTCTCTGAGAATTCTGGGAATGCTATTGTACTTTATCTTGTGGAGAAAAGAGAGTAGAAGCTACCATCCAAGACTTCTTGCCAGACACAAAAAAAGATTTTCCCTTCTTAGAACCCCTTTGATCTATAAAATGGGCCCCAGCCCTCTCAGTTCTCTACTGGTTCCTAGAAAAAGTGCTGGGGGTTTGTCGCTTTGTTGCTGCTGTAGCTGCCACTGCCATTGTTTACTGAATCCACGTGTGTCAACACGGGACTCGCTTAGTGGTTATTCAGGGCCCAGATAGAAATTACAGGCTCCTGTCTTCTCCATCATAGCCAATGAAAGCTGCCCTGAACTCAGAGCCTGGTGCTCACCCTACAAGCCCACATCCAGCACAGCCCAGTCTGCGTGGGAAGAAAGTGGGTTAATGTCAGTCATCACAGAAGTCATTCTCCCCAGAGTATGAGAGTATGGGTGGGTGGGTGGGTGGGTGTGATTTGTATTTGAGTTAACAAATTTGCACACAGATTCACACTTGTGCAGGAACTGGTGGTCTAGGTTTGAAACTGGCCCAAGTTTACACGCCAAGGCCCTGCATTGTCACACGTGTGTGTCACATCTGTCACTGTTAGCCACTGAAATGACTGGCAGCCTTCAACCAGGTTGAGATAATTGAAAGCCATCATTTTCAAATGGATTAATAAATTATACATTGTCACTCTCAGTGGAAGGCCTGGGGTTGGTTTCTCTTTGTTGTTTCAGAACATGTGCTCTTAGGAAAACAAGATTAAAGGCCATAAAAAGAGCCTATCGCCCTACTAAGTAGCAGGCCCCTCCCCATGGCTGGCGTTAATGAGATGACTAGAAAGCTGGCGTTAATTATATTCTGCTGACAGAGCAGGCCCTTGCCCGCAATTACTAGAAATGCAGTTACAGCCTCTGCTTGCTGTGCTGTTCAATCAAAAAGAATAAGGGCTCTTGCATTAAGAACTGTCTAAATAATTAATGCCAGGTGCTTGAAATTGTGCACGCCTCCACCTGCTGCAGCAGCAGAACCTCGATGGCACAGAGAGGGGGACACAGAACAACACACGGGGCTGATTTGATCAAGGAATCCAGGATGGCTTAGGACAGTGAACTTAATGGAGTGAGAGAATATTGCTCCAGGAGCCGCAGGACCTGCTGCTCATCCCAACCTCGGTCACCCTCATCCCGTGTTATGTGAACTGAGTCATGACTCTTCAGGTCTTTCTTTTGTAAAACAAAATGATACCTGTCCTCCCTGTGGCCCAGGATTTTGTGAAAAATGTGAAGACGATGTGATCGCTTTGGAAAATAATTTGGTAACTCCTTATAATGTGTGCTTACACTTACCACATAATCTAGCAATTGCACTTCAGGAGAAATTAAAATATATATCCTTGCAAAGATTTATACACAAACATCTATAGCAACTTCACTTATAATGACCAAAATCTGAAAACTCAAATGTCCACATGCATAGATAAGCTAGTTAAGGTCCAGCATCCCTACTGTGGAATACTGCTCAGCAATGAAAAGAAACGAGCCACCAGTAACTACAATAATGTGCTGAGTCTTGAAGCACGCTGATTTTTGACAGGTCCAGACACCAAACGTGCTCTTGTATGACTCTATTTACGTGGAAATCTACAAGAGACAGTATATGACGATAAAGAATTTAATGGGTCAGTGGTTGTACGGAACCAGGGTGGGACTAGCTAGGGGTCAGCCGTGAGGAGACGCCAGGGGCTTTGGGGGGAATGATCGAGAAGTGCGCGTGCCTTCACCATTATGATACTTAAGTGCATGCATTTGCCAAAATCCATTGCACTGCGTGCTTCAAACAAGTGCATTGAATTAAATTTCAAAGGTCGGGGGTTTTTTGAGACATGGTCTCACTGGAAATTCTCACATCAGCAGACCCGAGTGTAAAGAGATTTATCAATTCCCCAGTCTGGATGTAGGGTCCCTTCTGCTCATGTTTTTAAACAGTAAATATACATTTTAAATGAACAGAATAATGTAGAAGAGGAAAGAAGCCACAAGCAGGGAGTCTCGCCGAGCAGTTGGGAGAAGGAGGATGAAGGATTTATTACCACCAGCCCTCTCTGGACCCATCGCCCAAGAGCGGTTTGCCTTGTACCTCCGCTGGCCTGGCCGCAGAAGTGGCAGGCTGATAGAAGACCTTGGGGAAAAATGAAAGGAAGTTATTAAGCCTGTGCCTACAAGCAGGCTGTGGTGAGGGGTCTGCTGCAGAGGGCGACCTTTAGATCAGGCTTTCTGCCGGCTGCATGCAAGCCTGTCACCTTGTGCAGGGCTTGAGGGGCAGGGCCGTTCTTGCCCCGGGCTGGTGAGGTAACCAGGGTATGTGCTGCTCTCATTTGTGCTGCTCAGCAAGGTGGTCTGAGTGCCAGTGGGGTTAGGGCTGGAGGTAGGCCGCGGAGAAGCGGCACAGGGAGTGGATTTCTCCCTCCCTGGACAGCCCTGGGCAAGTCACGAACCTCTCCAACTTGCGTTTCCTCCATCTCAAGTGAAGGGCTGGCACGGCGATCTCTAAGCTCCCTCCCCGCTCGCACCTACTTCCCACTTCTGCAGCCTGACCTCCCCCACCTCTCTGACCTTGGCCCTCCCTCCCCACCAGTGTGCACCAAGGGACAGGTGGTGAGTGGCCAGTACCGAATGCTCGCCAAGCATGGGGGCTACGTGTGGCTGGAGACGCAGGGGACCGTCATCTACAACCCTCGCAACCTGCAGCCCCAGTGCATCATGTGTGTCAACTACGTCCTGAGGTGAGTAGCGAGAGCCGGGGCCTGGCTGGGTGTGGAAGGGCCCAGGAACTCCAGCCTCCAAGAATGGGACCATGTATCCAGCAGCCATTGTCAGTGCGAGTTCTTAGGACTAGAGGACCTCCTCCCACGGGGCTCCTGGGAATAGTGGGGTCCCTGGGAAGTCTTAGGCCCCTCCGCTTCATCTGTCATTAGGCCATGTCTCTGACATGGCGGGGACAGCAGATAGCACACAGTAGTCACTTAACTTCTGGATGAGGAAACGGACAGAAGTGTGGGTGCAACACCTTCCCTCTAATACCTGAGGGGACACCAGAAGTCACGGCTCAGGGGAAACACGTACAGGCAGGAGCATCCACTCAGCTCAGTGCGAACAGCACCCAGACATGTGTGCTCAGAGCTTTCCCTCTCCTCACTGCCTCTACAACTCAGACTTCCACAGTGCGGTTCTGCACAAAAGGCCAACACACGGTGCCCTGCCCATCCTCGGCCTGAGAGGCTTGGCCGTCAGGGTTTCCCTGGGTCTGAGGGAACCAGAGAGTTTTGCTAGAAAATATGGAAGGTCTGAAGGGCTCTCCCATCTCCCCAGTGAGATCGAGAAGAATGACGTGGTGTTCTCCATGGACCAGACCGAATCCCTGTTCAAGCCTCATGTGATGGCCATGAACAGCATCTTTGACAGTAGTGACGAGATGGCTGCATCGGAGAAGAGCAACTTCCTGTTCACCAAGCTGAAGGAGGAACCAGAGGAGCTGGCCCAGCTGGCCCCCACGCCTGGGGACGCCATCATCTCGCTGGATTTTGGTAGGTGCTTCCCAGCTGAGGGGCTCTGACCATTGCCATAGCAGCTCCCTGGCTACGTCGTCTCCCAATCCAGAGTCGCCCCAGCCCATGCCCACATTGTCCACATCATCTATGCAGGCTTTGCTGGGCACAGGAGAACCCCATGTACCCCTGCCCCTGAGTCACACCACCTCAGATCTGTCCTCACAAAATGCTGAAGGATGCCATGTTGCTCTCCTGGGAAGAGAAGCTGCTGAAGATTCTGTGTTCCAGGCCTGCACTTTGGGAAGTCTGTACAAGGAATCACACCCGCACCCCTGCCCCCGTCAGAGGCCAGCCTTCCCAGCTGGGCCCCTGGCATGCTGTTAGGACCCTTGTAGGCCAGCGTAAGCACTGCGGGTGTTCATCAGGCAAGCCCTTGTCTCCACAGGGAACCAGACCTTCAAGGAGTCCTCAGCCTTTGGCAAGGCCATCCTGCCGCCAGGCCAGCCGTGGGCTGCTGAGGTGAGGAGCCATACTGCGCAAAGCGAGGCTGGAAGCCTGCCAGCCTTCAGTGTGCCCCAGGTGGCGGCCCCAGGGAGCAGCACCCCCAGTGCCACAAGCAGCAGTGGCTGTTCCACGGTGAGTCCCCCCACCCACGCCCCAGGTCATTCTAGCACTGCCACATTGCTAAAGAGAAAGCCCAACGTGGGGGCTGCACTACAACCACCTCCCAGCCCTGGCAAAGCCAGGACACTCGCCACCAGGGATTGCAGCCCCTCGCTGGCTTTCAGCATCTGCCCAGAGCCTGTGGCACAGTGGCTAGCCCTCGGGCATCCCACTCAGTCCCTGCGTGGAGACCTGGTGGCCCTGCTTTGCTCAGTTTGCTCCTCCAGACATCCTGTCAAGTGCCAAAGCCTCTGAGCCTCAGAGGGGCCTGGCGTTCCGAGAGTTGATGAGGTGACCTGGCTCACACAGCACGCTTTACAGACATGGGGTGGGATGGAGCTGAGTGGGGCCGGGTGGGGCTCTGCTTCTACACTGACTGAGGGAGATGGGGCCCTGGTCTTGACTGGGTCCCCCCTCCTTCCTGGCCCCCAGCCCAGCAGCCCTGAAGACTACTACACATCCCTGGGGGATGACCTGAAGATTGAAGTGATCGAGAAGCTGTTTGCCATGGACACAGAGGCCAAGGACCAGTGCAGCACCCAGGTAGGCAGCCGAGCGGCCGACCGTGTGAAAGCCTCCTGTAAACCTGTGTGGCAAAGCCCGCTGGGGAGGCGTGCCTGAGGCCCCCAGGTGGCCCAGGGTGCCAGGACTCGGAGCCTGCTGGCCAATTCTCTGACCACCCCCCCCCACCTTCTGCATTGCCTGTGTCAGAGTCAGAGCTACCATGTTTAACACTCATAACGACTCTGTCCTCTTTGCAAATCCCAGCTACAGCACTGAACCTTCAAGGGAGACCGCTGCCTAAAAACATGTCCAGACTCAAGACACTTCTCAATGCAGGGGCCAGGGGGCTGGGGAGATAGCTCAGTGACATAAGCACCTGCCTGGCAAGCACACGTCCCGAGTTCAACCCCCAGTACCAAAGAAGTTCGTCAACATAGGGGCCAATTACCTTCTTCGAAAACACATTCATCTTACAATTTAAAAATTAATTCATTTTACTTGAAATACATTTAAGATAACCTCTGACCTTATTCATTTATATACAGCTTCTCAGGAATATGGTCACTTTGTAAGGCCACATGTTCTTGCACAAATGTCACAAATGGAAGAGGTAGATGGCTGGCAGAGAGTTGTTACAAAACTCAGAGAGGATCCATGTGCCCCTGTGTGTCTTAGTGTGGCTTATGCCTCCGTTTCCACCTTGTACCTTCATCCTACCTAGCACAAAGTCCAGTGGTTCCACAAAACTTGTCATCACTGTTTCCCATGCTCCGTAGGACTCCCAGGGGAGTTTTTAGCACTTAATTGGAACCACCTGCCTGTGCTAGGGCCTGTAGCTGTGGGCAGAACTGACCTGCACCTTCAGCTGGGCTCAGTCTCGGGAGGTGGAAACTTTCATGTCTCTGCTTGGGAGCACTCCCTGGGATGCCATTGGGGACACTGGGAATGAGAGGTGGCCTCCGGGCACCTGCTGTTGGGAGCAGAAACCCCTCTGCCACTGGGAGCCAGCTGTATACCAGAGCATCTGGGTCTAGGCTGTGTCTGGCCATGAGAGACACAAAGACAAGTTGTCTTCTGTGCCCAGGTGCCACCATGTGCTCACGGCCTGAGCCAGGCAGAAGGGCAGCTACTGCAGCAGAGCAAGCAGGGCTGACTCTGCACGGGGTATACTTGGCTGGGAGGGCAGGGGTTGGGCTCCTCGAGGCGTGGGTTTGCTGAGGTGGCAAATGAAGTGGGAAAAAACCCATGGAAGGAGAAGCCCTTGCACCACAGCTGGCCAGAGGGAGCAGGGGGTGACATGAATTGTGCTTGAAAGGCAGGCGGGTGAGGGACTGGGCCGGAAGGCGGCCTCTCACGGGGCTCCCTGCACTTGCCTGACCCTTCCTCAGACGGATTTCAATGAGCTGGACTTGGAGACGCTGGCGCCCTACATCCCCATGGATGGAGAGGACTTCCAGCTGAGCCCCATCTGCCCCGAGGAGCCACACCTGCCCGACAACCTGCAGCCCAGCCCCCAGCCCTGCTTCAGTGCCATGTCAAGCATCTTCCAGCCACTAGTGCCCGTGGCCTGTCCCAGCCCTTTTCTCCTGGACAAGTACCGGCAACAGCTGGAGGGCGAGAAGACAGAGCCGGAGCACCGGCCCATGTCCTCCATCTTCTTCGATGCTGGGAGCAAGGGGCCCTCACCGTCGTGCTATGGCCAAGCCAGCACCCCTCTCTCTTCCATGGGTGGCAGATCCAACACACAGTGGCCCCCAGACCCACCATTACAGTTTGGGCCCACATCATGGCCTGTTGGGGATCCGCACCCTGAGACCTTGGGGACATCACCATTGGGGCACCCTGCTGCCTCAGCCATCTCCATGTTCAAGATGAGGTTAGTGACAGACACAAGTGGCTGCACTGCCGGGGAGGACAGAGAGGTACCCACTGGTGGGACAGTTGGGGCCCCAGGGAGGCTTCTCATGCTCTAGCCAGCCCTCCTCAAACTCTGAGAGCTCAGCTCGGGGGCAGCCTTAGGGGGCACGAGGCCTGGAGCAGGATGAGCTTTTATCCAGACTGCAGATTGGAAGCTCCCCAAACCTCAGCCCTGAGAGACTCTGCCCTTCAGGCCCAGTGAAGACGTGGGGCAGTTGGGCTCCAGGCTTCCTCACGGCCCACTCTCTTGGGCTTGGCAGGTCTGCAAAGGGCTGCGGGCCCCGAGGCCCAGATGTGATGAGCCCGGCCATGGTAGCCCTGTCCAACAAGCTGAAGCTGAAGCGGCAGCTGGAGTATGAGGAGCGAGCCTTCCAGGACTCAAGTGGGGTAAGCTGATAGCGCAGTAGTCACCCCTCGCCAAGCGCCTGCCCTGGACCCAAGGGTGGCCCTGGCAGCCCCTCCCCTCACACCTGCCCTTCTCCTGTGCAGGGGGATCCTCCAGGCAGCAGCACTTCACACTTGCTGTGGAAACGTATGAAGCGCCTCCAGGGGGGAACCAGCCCCCTGGTGCCTGACAAGTCCTTGAGAAGTCTCCACGTCTCCCCAGGTGGGTGGCCTGGGTTCTGTGGAGGGCCTGGTACACGGGAGCTGCCTAGCTCCTGCCCTGAGCCTGTTAGGATGGGCTGGCGGAAACTTCTGACTTCCAACGTCTTTCCCCTCTGTCAGAGGCGACCCCTAACTCCCCAACCTTGATATTTCAGACGAATTCAACAAAAACCCCCTGCGGGGCCTGGGCCAACCCCTACGACACCTGCCAGCCCGTCAGCCACCATCTGCTGTAAGCCCAGGGGAGAACGCCAAGAGTGGGTTCTCCCCCCAGTGCTACGCTGCCCCCTACCAGGACTATAGCCTGCCGCCCACTCACAAGGCGTCAGGTGGGTCTTCCCACATCCCAGGGCTGCCAAGGTGAGGGGGCTGGGCTCAGCAGGGCAGGGGGGACGGACACCTCACAGGGCATAGATCGGTGTTTGGGAAAGCTTCAGAATTAAACCACTTGTCTTCATAGAGTCCCTGCTGTCCTCGGGTGCTATACTAAGTGCTAGATGCTGGGCTTCCCAGGGTTGAGGCCAGGTAAAGGGCAGTACTGGGCAGCAGGTTGCAAAGAGCCTCCTCCCGGGGCTCAGCTCTCAACCCACCACCTCTCAGACACAAAGACATGGCTAGAAATGTTAGAATATCCAACATGGACTCCGGCTGGAGAAACCCAGGACTGCAGAGTATCTCTGGTCCAGTCTCCGAGCCCCACACTGTTGAGTGAGCTGAAGGCTGGGGACTGCTGGGAGCATGTCTTTAGAAAAAAAGGAACAGCCTGGGTGCTACAGGACCAGAGGCTGTGACATGTCAGGGACTGTGGAAGAGACTACTAGGTGTGAAGGGGAGGTAGACAAGGACCTAGAGACAGACACCCCAAGATGGCAGGTCATGGCTCTGAGTGCTTTAGAAGGAGCTCGCCAGTGACTGGGTCACCTCCAGGGCTCCTGTACCCCAGGATCCCCAGAGTCTGGGTCTTTTCCTAGTTTTCACATTGCTCTGTGGTCAGGCAGAAGCTGAACAGAGGCTCAGCTACAATCAGCAAATGTGTGTGCGGAACATAAGAGGGCTTTGTGACAAAGTGTTTGGCCCAAGCATAACGTGTAGAATTGAAAGAAACACACCAGGCCCTTGTCCTCAGCAGTATGGTCAAGAAAAAATTGCATTTTTGTGCTCAGAGATCAGCCATAAATTCCAGAATTTCTGCCTACCAGCTGGATGGTAGGCTAGCCAGGAAGTTTAAATGAGAGAGTTTCGTGTCGTGTATCCAATTGAGTGACGGCATGCAGTAGCCTGCAGTGTTCTTCCTTTTGAACACAAGTTGCTCCCAATCTCATCTTTTCAACATATTTAATTTCTGACTGTGAGTGAGCAAGGCAGGCACTTCAGCAAGTATGTACTGATGCCGTGCTGGTGCCAGTCTGCAAAAGTACAGGCCAGAGGGGAAGGAGGGCAGGAAGGAAAGGCCGGTGAAGATGAGGCTCTGTGGACAAGGGTGGGAAAGCATCCCCTGAGCAGCAGTGTGTGTGGATGCTCTGCAGCACATGGGGACCAGTGCAAGGTCTCCAGAGCCTTGCAGCTTGGAGGAGAACCCATGTACGTGTGTTATGTGCAGGCGTGCATCATGCACATGTGTGCACCTGCACTCATGCATAGGTGTCAGAGTGTTCCCAATTCCCTCTCTTCCATGCTGCAACCCCAGGCCTTGCCAGGCTCATCCCAGAGCCTCTTTCCTTGAGGCTGGGCAGTCACACGAGGGCCCCTCACGAGACCTCTGCCCGGCCTGCTTCCCCTTCCTTGGGTCTCAGCCCCGATGAGACAGGGATAGACGCAGATACAGTCTCTGCTCGGCCCCAATTGGGGAATATTAGGTCATGGGAAGGTGGCAGTGGAGAAACCTAGTGAAATTAGGGCTGCCCATCCAACCCTGCTAACCTGGAAATGGAACTGCCTCTTCCTCCTGCACGCTTTTCCCAGCGTTTGATCCCAGCCTTTTTCTTCCAGGCATAGCAAGCCGGCTGCTCGGGCCTTCGTTTGAGCCCTACCTGCTGCCCGAATTGACCAGATACGACTGTGAGGTGAACGTCCCAGTGCCAGGCAGCTCCACGCTCCTGCAAGGAGGGGACCTGCTTCGGGCCCTCGATCAGGCCACCTGAGCCTGGGCTCTGTGCCGGCCACACCCCTGCCGACACTGTCCTGCCAGCTTCTCTCTCTATATCTGTTTTCGCAACTAGGTATTTCTAACACCAGCAAACTTTTTACAAGATGACTTACCTGGCCAACATGCCCAGGTCATCGAGCAGTGGCCTTTTTCTGAGATGCTCACTTAATCGTCCTTATTTTTAAAATACACAGTTGTTTTACCTGCTATGTTTTACTATCAGTGAAAATGTTCTTAAATTTTATAAGATCCTCCCTCCCCACCTTCAATGACTTCTAATTTATATTAGCCAGAGTTTTCCGTCTCACACCCACACCATCCGTACTAACAAGCCTGGGGTGTGTTTGCTCTCCAGTAGGAAAGCTTTGGCTTCGTTTAACTGAGATTTTTTGTTATTGTTGTTGCCAAAGAAAACTAAAGGATTTTGCTTTCTAAATGTGGTTTGTGGCTTTTCTCTTTCAAAGATTTTCTCGTTTGCTTTTTTAAAACTTATCACCATATTGTAAATTTCACTCTTTTTGTTGTTAAAGCTGACTGCTCTAATTTTGATATGACCTATGGGGAAAAGGCAATGTGAAAGGCGAACTCCAGCGTACACGGTTACCTGTGAAAGTTGCGCAGAGTGGCTTTCTTGCACAGTGTAGCTTTCTTGGAACTGCTTGGTGCCCCCCCAGTCGGGTGGATTTTTTTTTTATTATTATTCAGAAGCATAACTGAGTTTTTTAAAGGAAAATTTATATCTGGGTTAAGTGTTTATCATATATATGGGTACTTTGTAATATCTAAAAACTTAGAAATGGAAATGGAATCCTGCTCACAGAATCACTTTCAGCCCTTTCCGAAGCTGTCCGTCTCTCTCCCGCGGGGCTGCCAGCGCTGTGGGACTGTACAGGACTCCCGCGGCCTGCGCTAACGCTGCTCGCTGCTCACACTCTGCACTTGCTGCTGGCTTTTGCTTTGGTGATTCGCCGTAGGTGTGGCAAACATCCTGCGTGGGAGCGTCCCCGCTGTCTTCTTCTTGTGTCCCTCCTTGTGTCCCCGCGTGTCAGGTGTGGCTGTGTGCAGGAGTGCGGCTGCCACCTGGGGTGGGGCTGGGGAGATGGGCTGAGGGAGAGGGACTGCTTAAACTTCTCTTCAGGTTGTGTTGCTAGCCCTTCAAGTGCACTGAGCTGCCTGACCGTATCCAGCCCTCAAGCGGCATGTTTGGCTATTTCCAGAACTACCATGAAATGGTTTGGATGGGAATTCGTGAAAGCCAGTAAGGCTTCGGAAATTACCTGGTCCACATCCTCCTAGCGCACGACCTGGGAGCGACCCAGACAGAGGGCACCCAAGGGAGGGTCACTGTCCCTCCCTCAGCCCTGCCAGGCCATGGTGCAGCAACCCCGCCCGCAGGCAGCAGGCAGCCCTACCAGGGAGGGGCCTTACCTCAGGTTCTCTGAGATGTCAGTCACATGAAGTGACATGTATAGGTAGGAAGCACTGAAAATAGTGTTCCTGGAGCACTTTGTAACTCACTGGGTAAGAGGGACGACACCTTTGGGTTTTTAAATACCAATCAACGTGGAACTTCTCTGTTGTGGGTACAATAAGAAGTTTCTAGATACCCACAAAGCATATCAAGCTGAGAATTTAGTAAGCCAAGAGGGACTTATTGCCAAGCCAAAAATTAACTTCTAAAAGAAATCTAAATTTTATCAGAAAAATTATGTAATCACTGTGCTGCTGAAAGGCCACTTGAGCAGCACAGTGGGTCCCGCCATGCAGGGGCAGAACTTGAAGGGTTACTGACACCTAACCGCTGGTATTTGATTTCCTGTGTGTGTTGCCTCAGCATCCAGGGCATTTGTACCCTTGCAGTTTGACTAAAACACTCTAAAAATTATTCCAAGCTTCATATTAACCTTACCTGTCAACGTAACAACTTCATGAACATTATTATATTGTTGAATTCCTACTGACATTATAACTGTATGGGAGCTTAACTTTATAAGGAAATGTATTTTGACACTGATATCTTATTAAAGTATTCTGATCCTATCATTGCTGGTGGTTCTTCTTTCCCGTGGCTCTGCCAGGGGCTGCACCGATGGAAAGCAAAGTATTCCTTGAATAGCTTAAAGAGCACGGACATTGACACTGACCTTGGTGAGAGGGGCCGGGCCAGCTGACGGGACCCCAGGGGAGGAAGGAAAGAGCATGATGGCGGCTTGGCAACTACATTTCTGCAGGTATTTTCTTCTCTGCCTCAGCAGCCTTTTCAGGATCTTGTGGGGAGCCCAAGGGCAGAAGCCACGGTCTCTGCCTTCAGAAAGCTACACAAAGCACTGTGTGAGCCGAGCTGAGCTACTTGGACCCACACTGCCTGCGTGAGGAGCGCAGGTTCCCAAGGGAAAGGAACACGTCAGTGTGGAGGTGACTGGATTTGAGCAAGGCCTTCCCTTTCCCGATAGAACATGGGCAAGAAAAGCAAAGATAACCTCGGCCTCAGACAGAGGGCCACCAAAGCCCAGCACTGGCCGTCACCCTTGTTAGCTCACTTGAGCCCAAGCAGTGCCACGAGCGCTCATTTTCCAGGTAAACCTGGTCTGAGTGCTTTGCACAGTCATCTCTGAGAGGAGCATACCTTGAGCCTAATCCCAGCCAGGGCTTTTTCCCTCTCAGTAGAGAGCCCTTGTGTGTATTACAGTAGCATTTAGGCCTCCTCCTGGCTTTTATGCTTATTCTGTCTTCTCTCCCCTCTCTTGGTGCCTGGATCTTCAGGTTGCAGTCTCTGGGCCCAGCCCGCTCCCACTTTTGCTGCCATCTTGGGCTCTCTGAAAGCATCACCCGTTCTTCTCTTCTGCAGCTGACACACCTGAGCCCGTCTTCAAGAGCAGAGTTGCCTCAGGGCGTGGGCAAGCTCAGGACGCAAGCCTAGAAGGGAGTTACCCCAGCCCCTGGAAATTTCAGTGAACATACGGGGCCTTTAATGATATCCTGGGGCAAAATGCCTTTATCCATGCCCAAGGCTGTGCCTGTGCCCTACAGTTTCCAGCACAGTCCACACTTTTGCTTCCAAGTCCAGCAAGGCGAGACACAGCGAACCCATCGTTCCTGATGGGTGAGGTGCACATGGCGCCCTGCAAGTCCTCAGTGCCAGACAGAGGACCCCAGAAGCCCCCCTTTTGTCCTGTGTCAAGCAACCCAGTCATGATTCTGGATTAAATGCATCTGACCTATTTTGTTTTTACAATGCAGGTGGCGTAGGAGTAGGTGTGGGTCCACCAGGCTGAGGGTGGAGAGCCTGGGCCCCTGCACAGAGCTGATAGCTCCTGAGCCGTGGGCGCTCCTCCAGACTCCAGACGGGTTCTTTGGCAGGCACACTCTGTGGGGTGTGGCACCTCTGTGCCAACCTAGCCAGTGGCCTCCTAGGAAATCTCTCTGGGAAGGGGACTCAGACCCAAGCCTAGAGAGGGAGGGCCCCCTCTGATCCGTGCAGGACAAACTGATCCTCTCCCTGGGTGACCTCCGAGGCACAGCTGAACTTTGGCTTTCCTAGAGAGGCAACGCAGACTCACTTCCTGTGCAGTATGCAAGACTCAGCCGGCTCTTGCTTCCCTCTCTTCGACCCATCTATCCTCTTCTTTTTGAGATGAACAACTTCTCCTGGGAAGCCTGACCTAAGAGTGGCCAGGTGCCTGTGGAGACAGGGATGGCCTGGAGTCAGCAAGGTCCAGCTCTCACCGCAAGTGGTGTTTCAGGCCAATTCTGAGCCTGTAAGGGGTTGAGAACCACCATGGCCGACACCATCACAACTTTTCATGTTAGAGAGGACACAGGCCCAGGGAGACACAGTGGCTTGCCTGAGGCCACGCAGTGATTACGTGGCAGGACTGATGTGAGCATCCTGTGGATAGAGGTGATCTCTCAGACAGAGAAGGATTCTCCTGCGATGGACAGCCTGGTGGGCAGGGACCCACACACCAGCCTCAGGATACTTTCAGTTCTTCTAAAACGGCCATAGTCCAGCTGTCACTCCTGCTGGTTCCAAAGCTTCCTGTGAACACTGGGGCCTGTATGGATGCTGCTTAGTCGCTCAGTGACCTTGGTGAAGTCTTCATTCCTCCCCTCCCAGGCTGATCATCCTCACTCCCACCCAGGACTTAGGAGAAAAGGGCTTCGAGGTATGCCCCCAGTCACACATACTATATACACACACACACGTGGTGCTCTAAAATGAGACTTCCCCAGTGGAGTTCCAGTCTGTCTCTCTAAAATCTTATTGGCTAGTAAAGGACAGAAGCCGTCTTGAGTGACTTAGACCGGTATGAGATGGTGTGGACGAGGCAGGCCTGGACCAAGCTTCCCTATGGTCTCCACAATAGACCTTAGGCTCCACTATCCCCAGATGTGTGCTTGGGCCAAGAGCCTAATAGTGGGTTCATAAAGCACCCACTACTAATGGATACAAATGAGCCCCCAGAGGTTAGGGGTAGAGTCCAGCTCCTAGGAGGGTTTATGTTGACTCCCTTCAACATAGCCAGGGAGTCAGCCTGGGTCTTGGGAGCTAAGGCAGAAAGAAACAAGAGGCAGGCAAAGAAAGAGGTCAGTCCAGGAGACATGCGCCAGAGGGACCAAGGCACAAAATCACTGTTGCAGCAAATGCAGCTGCCCTGGGGGCCAGGCAAGGCTGGCAGGACAGCCTAGCAGCCCATGGCACAAGCCTCTGGTCAGAAAGTCATGGGTTCAAATCCCAGCTCCGCTTTGAAACCCCATGCCAGCAATTCTGTCTTGCAGACAGGACCCACCTTAAGGCTAAGGCTGCAGTTACAAACTGGGAAGCCACGGCAGGTAGTGGACTGGAAATCCACAAGATGTGAATAAATGCACTTACAGGAGTAGAGGGCAAAGAGCAGAGAAACTAGGATAGAGAAGAACCTCCGGTGTACAGCAGAAGCCAGGAGGGTAGGGCCCCAAAGGCCAGGAGCCCAGGGCTTCAGGACGAAAGGAGGAGTCAGTGGGCTGCACACTAAGCGAAAAGCAAAGATAAGGAGAAACATGGCCTCCAGGGTGTGCAAAGCTGAAGTCGTCCTTGCTACACAGAAGCACCTGGGTGGGGAGCCAAGGCCTGTAGGCTGACTGTGGACAGAGACACAAACTGGCTCCAAGGAGATGCACAGTCCTTTCAGGAAGTGTCCTTGTCAAGGATGGCAAAATGAAAGAAGCTGGAGGAAGACGCAGGTGGGGGAATTTATGGGCTTGGGTTTTTAATACTTAATAAGCTCACTTTAGAACAGTTGAGAATATTATAGAGTTCCCTGCACCCAGCCCCCCCCCCACTATTGGCATGTGACACACATGTCACAATGAATGAGCCAATAATTGTGCATTATCCAAATCCTGTACTCAGATTTCTTTAGTTTTGACCTAATTTCTTCCTTTGCCTCCTTTCTTTCCTTCCCTCTTCATTTTTCCTGTTGCCATATCCTATCCAGGAGACCGCAACACGTTAGCCATCCTGTCTTTCTTGGCTTCTCTTAGGTTTTTGATGACCTCAATGGTTTTGATACAAACTGGTAGGTATTTTGAGTCTGGATTTGCCTCTTGTTTTTGTGGGTCAAAGTTCTGGGTTCTCGGGAGGAAGACCTCAGGTTATGAACTCTTACTGCCCTTGTCAGGGGGGCGTGCTAGTTCCATGACTTTTGCTGTCTCTGCTGACCTGATCACTTAGTTAAGATTGGTCAAGAGAACTTGTTGTTCCTTTTTAAGATGAGCTACATTAGAAAATGCTTACCATGGCAGAAGGGCAAGCGGGTAAGTGCAAGAAAGGGACCACTGCAGGAGCGGAGCTGTTGGAAAGGTGAGAGGGACACAGATGGAATCCAGTGTGCCCCACTGCACTGGCTTTTGAGTGGCATAGTTGGGTCAGCTTTCTAAGACAGGGGCATAGAGAACAGACAAAAGATGGGGTCACTCGGGTGCAACAGGTACTGAGAAAATGAGGAAACTCCAAGTGATTCTACCTCTCGGTGATGTATGAAGCAAAACCAGTAGCGGAGAGAAACGGGGGCTTGTCAGCGGTCTGAGGAGACAGAAGTATGAAATGGTCATTTTAGATGGTCAGGTTGGCGATTGGTTGGCTCAAGATTTGTGGCCATAAATGCGTCCTTTGCCACAGTTAGCATTTGTCTCTAAATACATTTGTCTACTCAGAAAAGGGGAAGAATGGATGAGTTGGTAAATAATAAATAAATAAATAAATAAAAGTTTACCAGGTTGAGGTTCAGCCAAAAGGAGATTTGAAGGGGCTAGGAATGGTCTCAAGGGCATGGGCCACGTGACGGGCTAGGAATGGTCTCAAGGGCATGGGCCACGTGACGGGCTAGGAATGGTCTCAAGGGCATGGGCCACGTGACGGGCTAGGAATGGTCCCCAGGGCGTGGGCCACATAACAGGCTAGGAATGGTCTCAAGGGCGTGGGCCACATGATAGGCTTGCCTCTCATACAAGGCAAGAACCAGAATGAAGAGATTGATGGCCCATGAGAGAACGGTAGGTTCAGTGAATTGGGGCCTTCGGTGAGGTCAAAGAAGGACCCGAATGATATTAGATAAAGGGAACCATGGGGACAGGGAGCAGTCGCCAAGAAGAGGACGCTTGACGCTGACATTTCACACAGGCTTACCACAGGAACCAGGAATACCACCTTTAGGTATTATTTCCTAAGAAAGTGAAATGTTTAAGTTTATATGAAATCTGCACATAAATGGCTATAGCTTCAGTTTCCATAATTGCTAAGAGTCCACAGAGAAACTCAGCAGTAGAAGTTAGCATGCTTGGGCCGGTGAGATACCTCAGTGGACTAAGCACCTGTTTAGGCAAGCCCGGGGACCATGGTTCAATCCCAGGCAACACATGCCACGCCAGCCCCACCCCCAGGCATGCAGAGCCAGCCACAGAGTCCAGATGTAGTGGCGCACACCTGGAATCCCAGTGCTGGGAAGACTGAAAGTGGAAGGATCACCATGAGTCCGAGCTGCATAGTAAGACCCTGTAACGATGAAATACATTTTTAAAAAAAGAAGTTAACATGCTTGATTCCAGCAACATGGATGACTCCTAAAGGTGTTATGTTGAAAGACACCAACATCAGAAGAGTACCTTCTACTTAGTTCCATTTATAAGACATGCTGTGCAGGGCCAAAATATTAGAACAGAGAGCGGATCATTGCTTTCTGGGGACAGGCATGTGGAAGTGTTTGAATACAGAGAAGCAACACAAGGGAGTTCTTTGGAGCTCTGGAAGTGTTCTGCATGCTGCATGTGGTATGTGTGCATACTATAAAAATCATAGCCCTGTGCATCAGGAAAAAGACCTTAATGTATGTGAACTTGAAGTGGTGGAAACGCAGAGCAAACGAGGTTTCAGAGGGGCTGGAATGCGACAGAGATGGCAGTGGAGGCAGTGGGCACCAGCACACTGTCTGCAGGTGACCAGGCGGGGGTTAAGGCCAGCGAGAGCAGAGATGGAGGGGACTGAACCACTGGAGGATGGAGAAGCCAGAGTTTGGTGACCTAAGAGGAGAGAAGAAAGCGACAGGGAAGCAGTCACAGGACACAGCAGGACCCTCCACTTCCAGGCCAACCCTGGGGGATGAAAGAACGGGGGCCCTAGGGACTGCATCACAGAAGAGGCAAAGAGGCACCTCCTTGAGCGGCTGCAGACCTGCAGTGGCGCAGGGACGCCACCTGGCTGAGGAGCGCAGCGCCCATGAGGATCTGTTTAGGGCTATGAAGCGCCAGGGCCCAGGTCGGGACTGGTGGCCCAGGAGGTTTCTCTGCACTGGTGACAGAAATATAGGGATTCTGGAGACCCTTGAAATACTGTGGGTCACAGAATGCTGCGAGTGGGCCTATGCTGCACTCCAAGCCCCTTCCCTGGCCTGTGCGGCCCTGGATGGGCAGTGGACTCAGGTTCTTTCCTTGCTTTCTAGGCAGGCCTTAGCTCCCTCCTGGGCCTCCCCCAACCCATGGTGACCCAGCCCACACAGGAACAGAAAAGGAAGCCTGCTACAGCTGGAAGACTCATTTGGCCTCAAAAGACATTCTCTGGCCCTCATAAGCCCAGCTGAGGAAGGGCCACTGTGTGTGAACACTGGCAGGGTCTGGGGCCTGGCTGCACACACAGGGGCCTCGAGCTCAGCCTCCATTCTGGACCAGGATGACTGGGTGGGTCACTGGCCCGTGTGGGAGCGTGACTGCACAGTCTGTGTGTCCACTCCTGTTGTTCACAGCGTAGAACATCCACTGTGCCCGCCAGGCTGGCTCCTGCTGTGGGAGCGCCATCCCCTCCAGCCCAGAGGCTGTGTGGAGTCCCTGACCATCATCCTGGGGGCTCATTCTGACTAGCGAATTGCACATTTGACTTCCAAGTCACGCTTCACTAGGCCTTCCTCAGGAGCCCCCCCGCCCCCCGCCACACACACCCTCACAGGAGAGCTTCGAACAGGACGTGGAGGACCCGGTCTCAGCTCAGGCTCAGAGGTCTCCTTGGGGTTCCTCCACTCATTCCCATGTGTCCATCTGCCTTCACTTCCCTACAGTAGAGGGGTGCTCTGAGGGGCAGCTGGGGTGGTAAGGAACAATGCAGAAAGCAGGGCAGCAGCCTTGGCCTTTATTATTTACCACACGAAGCCCTCCCAGAGGTGATGGCTTCTTCACAATAGTCCTATGAGCTCCAAGGATCATAACTGTCCTCATTTGGAGAGGAAGAACTGAGGTAGAAATAGTCAGAAAGTGCCCTTGAAGAAAGGTGTGACGTTTCTGAAAAACACCTGGCAGTCATTTATGTAATAAAATAATAATAAGGTGACCCTGAACTGCATGAACGGAAGAGCAATGCTGAATGAAAAGGAACTGATAACCCCCCACTAGCGGCAAGGCAGCCTCTCTGATGCCTTCCATCCTGCCCCTCCTCAAGTGCCACACTTCAGGAGAGACACAGACAACCAGGAGTGGATTCTAAGAAGAGGACCGAAGTGGTGCGGGGACTCTCAACCACCTCACAGAAATTGACCAGGGTGGCTGCGGAAGTTTTCCTTGGAGAAAAGATTTGGGGAGCTCTGGAGGACAGGCTGTAGTCAGTCTGCCTGGCTCCCTGGGCTTGCTGGCCTCTAGGCTCTGGAAGGCGGAGCAAGTGTGCACAGAGGAGGCCTGACAGAGGAAGCCTACCGGGGAAATCGTGTCTGTCCTCCGGCCACCAGGACAGCTTAGGAGCACAGCAGCCTCTGCAGGGCCTGTCCTGTCCACACTCCGCTCAGGCCTTAGCGGAGGTGGGGCCTGGCCACCAGACCAGAGGGACTGCACCAGATCCGGGAAGCGCAGAGAGGGTTCTCTGCCTAGGAAGTGTGGACGAAAGAAACTACACATACTAGGTTCAACTTGGGTTTTAAACTGCTCTTCCACAGTGCGGGTGTGGACTGCGTGGTCTCAAAGAATTACTTTTTTCTCTTTGGGAGATACTGGGGAATCACATCTAGAATCAGCAAATAAAGAAAAAATCCACTTGGCCAGAATTGGTCTGAAGAACCCTACAGGGAGGCGTGACCACGCGGGTGCTGGCCTGGCCTCCTGCCGGGTGCAGCACTGACAGCTCATCCCGAGGGGTGAGAATTCTGTGGTTCCTGACATGAGCACCAGAGAAACACTTGGCTCACACTCTTGAGACGGCAGCGCAGAGAGGGAGACTCGCGCATACTCGCCCTGCTAGGGGTCAAACTCAGGCCATTACCACTGAGCGCTGCCCTCAGTCCTCTTTCAGTTCTTAAGGTAGAATCTTCCAGCTTGGGCTTGAACTTGTAATTCTCCAGCCTCGGTCTCCCAGAGTGCTGGGAACACAGGCACGAACCACAGCAGCCACTGAAAACTTGGCATTGGAGAACTCGACAGCACAGCGTGATGCTTACTTCCTGGCAGGGAAGCAATGACGGATCCCCTGAGGAAGCAGCTGACCCACGAGTCCTTCCTCATCGGTTTTCAGGGATCATGGCCATTCCTGGGCTGATCTGTCAGCACAGCTACGCACATTCGGGGGTGGCTCTGGATTGCGAGGGAACTGTCAACAGCACTACTTTGGCAGAATGTGATAAAAATGACAATTCACCTGTCTGGCTTCTTCCTAACCCCAAACCTGTAACTCTCACCTAATCAGGAAAAATACTGCAGGCAACCAGCACGCCACCTCAGGAGCCACCAGGCACGGCAGGTAAATCTGAGAAACTAACTGCCTCAGGCAAGAAGTCCAAAGAGAGGTGACAAACACAATGCGGACTTGTAAGGTGCTGTGATGTGAAAAAGAACATTTTTTAAGACTAAGGGAATCTGAATAAAGTATGGGTGTTAGCTCAAAATAATTATCAGCCTTGGTTCATAAATCTTCAGACATGTATGATAGCAATGGAAGGTGTTAAGAGGGAAAATGAAGTGAAATACATGATAATTCTCTGTGTTATCTTTGTCATTTTCCTTAAATCTAAAATTGTCCTAAAAAATAAAGTTCATCCAAAAGATGATCTCAGATGAAAATAGATACAGGCAGAAGTTCAGAGCAAAGGAAGGGGTACATAAATGAGTAAACTTAAGTGAATATTGATTATTAAAACGATAATAATAGTCATGGGGTTTACAAGAAATGCAAAATCAGTGTATGTGAAGACAGCATAAAGGTAGAAAGGGATGAATGAATTTAAGTCCTATAGTTACTCCATGGTCTAGAAAGTGGTGAAGGACAACTGTCCTCATTTGGATTAGACTTTAATAAGCCAAGGGGACATATTGTGATCACTAGAAGAATCATAAAGTAATATATAACTAACAAAGTCAAAAGAATAGTACAATAGAATTTTTTTAAATACCTAAGGGCCAGCCAAATAGCTCAGCAGGTTAAAGCGCCTACAAGCAGGCGCAGGGGCAGGGGTTCAATCCCGGGCCTGCCATGCTGGCCCTGCCCCTGGGGAATGCTGAGACAGCAATTGAGACTGGGCATGGTGGCACACGCCTGTAAGGCCAGCTCTTGGGAGGCTGTAAACAGGAGAATCACTACAAGTCCGATCTAGTAGTGAGACCCTCAACACCCTGAGGAACCTTCCCTAAAATACAAAAAAAAAAAAAAAAAAAAAAAAAAAGCCTGATTGTTCCAGAAGGCAAGAAAGAAGATCAAAGGGAACTTAAAATAAGGCGGATTCAAACAAACTAAATAAAAGGCTGCTAAACTTTACTATATTTGAAATTACATAAAATTATAAATTATTAGGTCAACTCCATTAATGAAAAATAGGTTACCTAGAAGATGTACTTTTTTTTTTTTTTTTTTGGCTCGGAATGCCCTCAGGGGTGGTTTGGCTGGCTGGAGCGTTGTGGGGATCGAACTCCAGCAACCTGAGGCTGACAGCTTTGTGGAAGCAGCCACTTAAACAACTGAGCTAAGGCCAGGCCCCCTGTACTTTTTAAATATAGGTATAAATGGGGGAAAGTAAAAGGATGAAAAATGAAACCTCCCAAAGGAGCTGGTGCAGCATATTAATGCTCAGTAAGTGGGCTTGCGGGAAGAAGTACTAACTGACGTAAAAGAAGGACAACTCATGGTCATACTTCCAAAACCGTTCCACAGATGCAATGCAATGCCTATCAAAATACCAATCGCATTCTTCACGGAACTAGAGAAGACAACCCTAAAATTTACATGGAACCAAAAGAGATATAGAAAGCAAAAGCAATTTTGGGTAACAATGGCAAAGCAGGGGCATCACGTCCCAATTTGTAGTCATATTACAAAGCTACTATGATAAAGAAAAAAAAAGCATGGTAGTATCAAAGACAAACAGACCTGAGGATCAGTGGAACAGAATAGAGGACAGAACAGAATAGGAGGTAGAGAAACAGCTCAAGCACGCTCAGCCATCTTATCTTTGACAAAGGGACACACCTCCTCACTGGAAGAAAGACAGCCTCTTCAATAAATGGTGTTGGCTTTCCACATGCTGAAGGTCAAGCCTAGACATTTATCTCCCATCAGATCAAAATGGATCAAACAGCTAAATAATAAAAGAAAAATATTTAATCTGCTAGAAGAGTAAGTAAAACTCGTGAAAACAGGCAACGACTTTATGAACAGAGCCCCTGATCACACAGGAAACTTAAAAGAATTAACTACTGTGATCTTGTTACATTAAAAGCTTTTGCACAGCAAAAGAAACCACCAACAGAAATGAAGAGACAAGCCACAGAATGGGAAAATTTCTTATCATTTACTCTTCAGACAAAAAGCTAACAACTAAGCTATAGAAAGAATTCAAAAAAAATCAGATCCTCAAATTTAAAGACCCGATCCAAAAATGGGCATCTGAAATGAACAGACACTATTCAGATGAAGAATTACAAACAGCAAATAAATGTATGAGAAAATGTCTAACATCACCAATTGTTCTGGAAATGCAAATTGAAATGACACAGAGATGCCACCTGCAGAAAGAGTGACTGTTATCAAAAAGTCAACCAGGGGGGCTGAGGAGATGGCTCAGTAGAGTAAGCGCTTCCCTGGCAAGTGCAAGGGTCTGAGTTCAGTCCCCAGGTCTACCAAAAAAAAAAATCAACCAGGAACGAATGTGGCAGGGCTGCAAAGAAAAAGGAATGCAAGGGTAAGTGGGGACACTACTGTGGAAATCAGTAGACAGATTCCTCAAAAAACTACAACTAGAGGTTGCATTTGGCCAAGCTATTCTCCTTCTAGCTGTCCTCCCAAAATCATTAAAAGCATCAGACCTCAGTCCTTTAGATAGTCTCACTAAGTTGCCCAGCTTGGGCTTGAACTCGTAATCCTCCAGCCTGCTGGAGGGGACTCTCAACCACCTCACAGAAACTGAGCAGGGTGGCCGTGGAAGTTTTCCTTGGAGAAGAGATTTGGGGAGCTCAGGAGGACAGGATGTAGTCAGTCTGCCCTGTGATATATGCACACCCATGTTTATAACAACACAATCTGTAGCAGCAAATCTTGGAAATAGCCTAGCTGCTCATCAGTGGATGAACAAATAAAGAAAATGTGGTTTTTATATGTAGTAAAGTACTACCCTGCCGTAAAGAAGAACGCAAGACATTTTTAGGCAAGTGGATGCACCTTGAGATCATACTTTTAAGTGAAATAAATTAGGCAAACAAAAAGCATAAATGAGGACAACATGGATGATGGATACTGTGAAGGCGGAAGAAAATGTCCAAATGGGAAGGGGAACAAGGGAGGGAGAAGGGTGACGGAAGAGAAAAGGAAAAATAGAATGAAAAGAACGGAAAGAAAGCTTTTGTAGATAAGGAAGGGAGAAGGGGTGGAGGGTAGGGAGGGAAAGGGGAAAATGAAGAATTAAGTATAGCACGCACTGGTACAGATTCGCTATGATGAAGGCAATGAATATAGATGAAAAATATAATAACAAAAAATGAAGTTAAAAAAAGAATGACATTTCATTATAATAAAAGGGTCACTAGGGTGGCAAGACATTTGAACACTTTCTGTATGCTTTTAAGAAACCTCAGAAGTTCATGGGACAATGAAAAATTAAAGACCTATCATCATAAGAGCCTTTAACATACTTCACTATAAAACTAGTAGGAAAAAAGTCAGTATGGACCAGGAAAGCACAAAGACCATGGAGAGAATGTTACACATCTTAACCCTTTCTGGCCTCTCCCCTCCCTCCCCCTCCTCCCTTCACCCCTTGGGCTGCACCCCCTCCACTTGCAAGGTCTACCTACCTATTGCTTATTCTCTATTTTTACTCTACACTTTATTCATATTTTGAGTTTTTCGTATGCAATATTTAAGCTGTGTGCCTGACTTACTTCACTGAATGTTATGTTCTCAAATTGCATTCATTTTCCTACAAATGACTCAAGTTTTTCCTTCTTTATGACAGAGCAGGCTGCTTTGAGTGTAAACACCACATTTCCTATATCCATCTCCTAGGCTCAGTGGTGCACTCCTGTAAACTCAGCACTTGGGAGGCTGAGGCAGGAGGATCACTGTGAGTTTAAGGTCAGCCTCGGCTACACAGTGAGCTCAAGGCCCACCTGAGCTACATAGCAAGACCCTGTCTCAAAAATCAAAAACCACCACCATATAAGGCTGTCTTTTTTTTTTTTTTT
>NW_004524596.1:15578462-15579858 GCF_000260255.1 Octodon degus
CCTGGGCTACATAGGGAGTTCAAGGCCAGCCTGATCTACATATAAAATAAATAAACAGACAAAAAAAAATGTGAAAATACCAGGACACAAGGGTATTTAAGACAATAATAAAAAAGTCAAAGTTGAACTTAAACTAGTAACCCTGACAGTGCAGTGCGTGTAAGCAGAGACATAAACCCATGGGACAGAACCAAGTAGGCCAGGACCTGACCCATTCCTTCCTAGATGAACACACTCTATAGGACAAAGGCAGACTTTAAAACACACACACACACACACACACACACAGAGTCAACAGGATATCCAGAGGGGGGGGGGAAGCTGGGGAGACAGCTCAGCGGCTTTAGTGCCTCACGGCAAGTGCAATATTCTGAGTTCAATCCCCAGTACTAACAGAGAGGGGAAATTTTTCCTCTGTTCTCACTCTACATTAAGTGTAGAATTTCCAGAGCAGACAGATCCACATGTGAGAGAGAAAGCTTCTAGAAGGTAACACAGGACAGCATCTTCACAACCTCCACGTAGGCAAGACAGAGGGCACCTGCATCGGAAGGGTGATGTCCAGGTGGAACAAAGAACTCTAAAAAAATAAGATAGCCAAATACCAAAGTGAGCTAGGACTTTAAGAACCACTTCTCAGAAGCCTTTATGGTCAACAAAACCATACATTGGTGTTCAAACTCAGGAGTCATTAGAATGAAAATTAAAAGCACAAAGAGAAAACACTTAGCAGAATGGCAGAAGGCAAACAGGCCTTCACTATCAAAAGCAAAAGAGAGGGGCTGGGGAGATGGCTCAGTAGAATAAGTACTTGCCTGGCAAGTGCAGGGGCCTGAGTTCAAACTCCGGTTCTGCCAAAAAAAAAAAAAAAAAAAAAAAAAAAAGCAAGAGAGAATAGGAAGCCAGTGCAGCTCTGCTAGGGTTCCGGCAGAAGCATGAATGGATACAAACGGGAGAGGAGGACCCGTGAGACAGCACAGCGGACTAAGCGCCTGCCTAGGCATGTGGGACCAGGGTTTGATCCCCGGGCTGCATGCCACGCCGGCCCACCCCCAGACACACTGAGCGGGCCACCAAGTCTGGGCATGGTAGCCCATGCCCGTAATCCTGGTGCTGGGGAGGCTGAAACCAGGAGGATCACTACGAGTCTGATCTGCAGAGTGAGACCCTGTACCAAGAACATTATTTTTAAAAAACAGGAGAGGAACTAAACATCAGCACAATCTCTTAACCTGGCTGTTGTACTCGTAAGTATTATCAAGAGAAATGAGTGCATTCTTCATGTAAAAGACACGCTTAGGGCTGGAGAGATGGCTCAGTGGTCTAAAGCACCTACTTAGAACAAGCTTAGCAAAAGCATCAGGGACCGCGGTTCAATCCCCCAGCACCACATGCC
>NW_004524596.1:15581987-15584023 GCF_000260255.1 Octodon degus
AACATCAATGGTACAAAATCTCAAAACAAGATTTTAGGAGAGTAACAATGGTTAGTACATTGTGTATTGTTACTGCCAAAGTAGTTTTTCATATTACAAGATATAGGCAAGAAATAAAAAATAAACAACACAGGTACAAACCTCTGTTGTTTTTTTTTTAAAGTCAACAGAAAATGGAAATATACTTTTTAAAGTTTCTAGTAGTAGGAGAAGATATCATACAATGTCTTTTAAATAAGGCTGTCTTTATCCATTCATGTGTTAATAGACATATAAAAACACTTCTCAGATTTAGCTCTATAAATCCTGCTGCTATAAATATGAGTATGAATATATCATTGTAATATGATGTGTGTAAGCTTTTCCAGAAGGTAGCTAGAAGGGAATGGAATCTCTAGTAATAGTTTTTTGAGGAATCCCTGTACTGATTCCCATAGTGGCTATACTAGTTTACATTCCCACCAACACTGCAGAAGGGAAAAGAAGTCATTTATCTACTCTTGATTCCAAAGTTGGACAATCTCACAGCAAGACAGGAAACGTGGGGCCGGGGAGATGGCTCAGCAGAATAAGCGCTTCCCTGGCAAACGCAAGGGCCTGAGTTCAATCCCTGGTTCCGCCAAAAAGCAAGCAAGCTAGCTAGCTGGCTAGCTTATAGGAGGCCAGTTTCTCACAAATAGCAGTTCCTGAGAAAACATGACGAAGACGGCAGCATCACTTCTGTACAACAACAAGCAAGATCATGTCTCCCGCCCAGCCTCCACGGCCCCCGCGCTGCACACGCCTGCTGTGTAGGGTTTTTCCCCACATGCCAACCACACAATTCCCCCGAAGACAGCAACTAGGTGACTTAGAATTCAATTCATTTCTGCCACTCTCTACTGGAGATAGCACCAAATCAAACCCCACAGTCGGGGCTCACACCCACAAGACGCCCCCTTTCCCATTCCAGTTACAAGTAACAGTTGTCACCGATACTTGTGACAACTGACTTTAAATTGGCCACAAGTACTGTTTGGGGTTTAATGTGCTAAGACAGCCACTGAACTCAGAGATAGTTTGCTAACGTTTACCCACTTGTTACAAAGAATATGGATATTGGCCAACTGGGAGAGAGGAGTGGAGTGAGGTACGGAGCAAGGGGTACAGAGCTCCCATGCTGCCTCAAGGAAGGCCGCCCCCCAAAAAATGTTCCACATTTCAGCTGGCTGGAAGTCCCAAACCCTGTCATTCTCCGTGTTCATGGAGGTTTGACTATCTTGGCACGAGTGGTTCAGCCATTGGCCGTAGTGATCAGCCCTCAGTCTCCTCTTGCCTCCCTAGAGGCTGGGGACGGGGCTGAAAGCCTTCTGGTCCCGCCTGCCACTGTCTCTCCGATGGCCAGTCCACACCCTGCGGCTGGCTAGGGTTCCCCAGCCAGCAGTCACCTCAGTGACATATAAAAGACACTCTTACTACTTTGGAAATTCCAAAACTTTGAGAAATAGGAGAGCCAGGGAGGTAGCTCAGCTGCATAAGTGCCTTCTGGGCAAGCTGAAGGTCCTGAGTTCAATCCTCAGTACAAAAGAAAAGAAAAGAGGAAAAGGGGTGGAGTCTAAGTATATATTTCATAATATTATATATAAAATTTATTAGAGGATATGACCAGTGCAATACAATAAAAGTAGGATGACTAGAAAAAGTACACAATTGTGGTTATTACAGTCTACATAATTTTACATATATATATATATATATATATATATATATATATATAGAGAGAGAGAGAGAGAGAGAGAGAGAGAGATCCAGAAAGATCTTTAGATATATTGGCTTACTAGTGAATTTAGCAAGACTACTAAATTCAAAGATACATATAAAAATCAGTCATATTTTTATAGACCAACAGCAAATAATTGCAAAGCTGTATTTCTGAGTGATAGCACATACTAAATCCATAAAAAGAATAAGAATACATCTGAAAGATAGAACAAAAAATGGATAAAAATCAAACACTAAAAAAGGGAAGGGTTAGCCCATGTTCGTATACTGCAAAA
>NW_004524596.1:15585659-15632175 GCF_000260255.1 Octodon degus
TAAATAAATAAATAAATAAATAAATAAATAAAAAGACACACTTAGGAACATACATGGAAGCATTATTTCTAATGACCTCAGACTAAAAATAACCCAATTGTCCCTTACTAATAGAAAGGGCAAATAAGTAGTAGTGAAATCATAAGATGGAATAAGCTACAGCAATACACGTGGGCGTGCTACTGCCACATGCGATTCAGGTGACCTTCAGAAATCTGAGAGCTAGAAACCAAAAGCAATAGGCGGCAAGTTACGTAAACTCCATGTAAGTTTAGTGCAGGCAACACTAACCTGTATTGTGTAAAGTCAGATCTTCGTCGCCTTTAGGCCACAGGGCGAGTAGTGACAGGAGGGAACACTTCTAGAGGTCATTCGTACTTCTCTGACTTAGACAGGAGCTACTCAGTTACAGTTCAGGTGGGGAAAATCCAGGTAGCCAAACATGACCTGTGCACTCTTCTGTGTGAATTCTATACCTCAACAATGTTTCACCAACTGGAAAAAATACTGGGTCATTTGATACAAGTATTCAGAATACTTGATACAAGTATTCAGAAAGACAGGTATTCTGTGTGTTGATGGAAATATAAATTGTAAATATCTTTTTAAAAGGCAACTTGGACCTATCCATACCAATTGAAGTGCCATATATATCCTTTGAAAGAAAAATCCTACCTCTAACCTGTCTGTAGTTACACCTTCACAAAGGCGTAGAGATATTCATGCAAAGATCTTCACAGAAACACTATAGTTAAGCTAAAAGGTTAAAGGAGATTATTGGATTAAGGCCATGGTAGATTTTTACACGATAGAATCCCAGAGTTAAAGACAAACAGTTACCAACCCAATCTAGGCCAAGTCTTCAAAGTCATAGCCACGTGTTAGGATTTCTCTGGAAGAGCACAGGAAGTTAGTTATGGAGGTGGTCTTTATGGCAGAAGAGTAGGGGACAAGGCCTCAAAGTGGGAGAAAGGTGGCCCTATAACAACCATGACTTCTGTATCATAAACTCATTATTCAAAGCACACATGGTCCTGAACTTGCAGCAGGGCCAGAAGTTACAGTACCATAGAACAGCAGGGTAGGGACGGTCTTCCAAGGCATCGGTGTGACCTTCCTTATGCCCAATAGGAGACAAGGTAACATGGCCTGCACAGAGAACACACTCAAGGAGAACACATCCCCTGGAAGGGAAACACACCCAGGCCACCTCACCCTTTTCTCATGCTTCAATGGGTATAGATGGAGCCAGAAGATAGGGGCTGAGTCCCCAGGAAACATGTACAGGAAAATCAGGTTTTCTGGGGGTGGGGAGATGGGTTGTAGGTGACAGTTCAAGGTTCTGGGTGGCCTTTTGAGCAGGCAAGAGGTAGGGGAGGAGACAGGAGAGAGCTACAGGGACTTTGTCAGTCTGTATAGTTCTCCTGTCTCAGCACAAACTGGTATAGCAGGACAGGCTCAAGGCCAGTTGCCTCTCTAGGTTTCTAAGTCCACCCATTCATTCAACCACTCCGTCATTTGTCTTTGTACACTGACTACCTCCTAGGACCTGGGTTGAGCTTGAAGAATGTAACCATGAACACAGTCCCTGAGGAGCCTATGGCTCAGCACATGGGAAAACAGTGATGGTCCACGGAGTCGCTGCCCAGCAATGTTCCTTTTTGTTCTTGCTTTATTGTAGTTTACAGGAATGAAAGTCTAGCATAAAAGCAGACTGTCATCTTTTGTGCTCATTTGAAACATATCTTTTTAATCTCCCCTCCCAAATTTGCTGTGGCAGAATTGAAGTCCAGTGAAATGCTCCTGTTTAAAACATATAATTCAAAGAGGCATCATAGTGGGTAAACTATACCCCAAGCATATTTTTCTACTGAAAAATTTCTGCTTCAGCAGAATGGTACCTGGGGGTGCATCTCAGCAGCTGTGCTGGGGGACTCAGGAAGCGGCCTGTGTGCCCCCACTTGCTGTGATGGCGCACACGCGTCAAAGTATAACTTTGAGGATTTTTTTTTTTTTTGATGGAACTGGGGATTGAACTCAGACCCTTGCGCTTGACAGGCAAATGCTTATCCTACTGAGCCATCTCCCTGGCCCACGTCAAAGTATAAATGGGTGCGTTTTACACACATTATCCACTGTGTTATATTTCCATGTATTTATAATTTTTATTCTATGCTTTCTTTTCCTCCTTATTTAGATTTAACCTAGGGGCTGGGGAGATAGCTCAGTAGAATAAGGTCTTGCCTGGCAAGCACAGGGTCCTGAGTTCAATCCCTGGTACTGCAAAAAAATAAAAATTAGACTTAACCCAATTCAGTCCAAGGTGACATGAAGCTCCACTTTCACAACTTAGGGAGGAGTTTGAAAGTGAGTCATCAGGTGTCTCAGCTGCTGATGAGGACGTGGATGGTGCAAAGCAAAGAAGTCAGTTAGCAAGGTGTGATGGCGAAGCGCTGAGAGAAGACTTTGGTTCAGATGATCATCAAAACAGTGATGTAAATAAATATTTGACTAGTCAAAATGCCACGGGGTCTAGGGAGATAGCTCAGTGGTCTAAGCGCCTGCCTGGCAAGTGCAAGGACCTGGGTTTGATCCCCAGCACCACACGCTGCGTCAGCCCTGGAACCCCGGGTGCGCTGTGCCAGCCACCAAAAACAGGAGTGGTACTCACGCCTGTAATCCCAGCATTGGCGAGGCTGAGACAGGAGGATCACTGTAAGTCTGAGCTGCCTGTACCAACTAAGTAAATAAATAAAAGATTAATATATTGGGCTGGCAAGATAGTTCAGTGGACTAAGCACCTGCTTAGGCAAGCACAGGGGCCGAGATTCGATCCCTGGCGCTGCATACCTCACTGGCCCCACCCCCAGGCGCACTGAGCTGACTACCGAGTCTAGGCGTGGAGGCAAGCAACTGTAATCCCAGTGCTGGGGAGGCTGAAAACAGAAGGATCACTAGGAGTTTGAGCTGTGTAGTGAGACCCTACACAAAATACAAAAGAAAAAAGATGAATACACACAAACACAACACACACAAATGCTACAAAATGATCACATATGCCTTAACAACCCCATGTTAGACCTAGGTCAGAAAATGTTATTAGGTTCTTGCCAGTGTTGAAAGCTATTGGGCGGAAGCCAACACACGATTCGGTGTTGGACAATATGCTATGAGATGTTTTGAAACACACAGCACTAAAATACAAGTAAAACATTCCATGAGCTCCATAGAAATACGCAAAAACTTCTCACAGCACCTCACTGTCTGAACTCAAAGCCTTCGTAGCGGGGCTTTCTTGTTCTAATCACCAGAATCTGAAGGATTTATGGACAAGTGACAGATGTGGTGCTGAGATTTTTAGAATAACGACATTATTCTATTATTTGTGGAATAATAAAGAGATTCACTTTCTTTCAAGATTGCCTATATTCCAATAACAGAAAGATCCATCAAGGGGCAGGAAGTCTGGCAAGTGGGCTGCCCTCACTCATTCTTCGGAAGCTTTGCGTGGAGCTGTCGAGCAGCTTACAACCACCCGAACTCACACTCATTGCCAAACCACTTGCGTCATTCTGTGGTTGTTGAAGGTTTCAGCAATGTAAGCCAAATAAGTGTCCCAATATATGTAAACATATATGCCCTGGTAGATGGGAAGACATTTTACACCTTGACTTTAGAAATGTATCCTGGAACGCAGCCACCAGGTCTTTATTTGTGCAGTAACAAAGCACTGGGAAGAGACATTGCGCCTATTCCAAAAAGTAACCAAAATGTCACATTTGACAATTAGTTCACGAGTTACTCATTGGTGTTACATTTGCTAAAAAAAATACCAGTTGACCAGCACAGGAACTATTAGCAAGAACAAAGTGGCAATTCCTGAAAGAAAAAAAAAAAAGTTGCAAGTTCACAAAAGAGAAATGTGTGATACACTCTTTGGATTTCAGAAAGACTTCACTGGGCTTCAATATGGTGAAAAAGCAAAGTAGTGTTGATGCCTTCAACATCGCACCATGATAGCAAGGTTGACAGGGAAGCCTGTGGGCAGCGCACACCTGTCCCCCAGCACTCAGGAAGTTGGGGCAGGAGAATCCTGGGAGTCCAAGGTAGTCCGTGCTGCACTGTGAGTTCCAAGGTAGCCGGGACTAAAATGTGTAGAAGAAAACCAAAATGATATTAACACTGTCACTATTGTACCATCATGATAAGATTGACAGTGAGCCGGGGTGTAACAGGGCACGGGGCACGGCTGTAATCCCAGCACTGCGGAGGCCTGCGAGCCCGTGAGCTCAAGCTCACTGAGTGCTATGTAGTGAATTCAAGGCTAGCCTGCCCCAGGTAGGAGGTCCTGTCTCCCTACCAACAAAACACCAAAAAGGGTGCGAGTGGAATCCAGAACACAAATGAAGCCAGAAACAGCAACACTTCACGAGGAAGTGAAAGGCAGGGCCGAAGCTATTGAGGGGTTGGTTATGCAAGAACGTGATGTCAGCCGAACTACCAAGCGCTGGTCCAAGGCTATATTTACTGGATCCTAAACATGTTAGTCATACTTTCATAGCTTACAAAGAAAATAGAAAGCACAAAATATCGCAGAGAAATTATCTTAAAAGGTTGAGACTGGAATTGATAAGCAACCCGTTACAACAGAAGAAGAAAAATATGTATTTGCCCAAAGAACCCCGCAAAAGAATTCTGGAGAAGACTATTGAACAGATGGGCAAAACATCACAGGAACTTCCTAAGAAAACAGGAAGACCAGCAAGATGTCAAGGATGTCCTAGCAAAGAAGACAGGAAAACGAAACACAGATGCTATCAGTACAAGCGATGCTTGTGTATAGGACACGCAGTTTTCATATGCGAAGACTGCCTTGGGCATGGCAGCTGAAGCAAAGATCACTTCCGAGGTAGACTTTTGTTTGTATTTTTACTGTCGCTCACAGAGGAATTTATTTCTGATGTTATCTTTTAGGTTTTGTAAGCAAGTAAAAAGCTGATGTTAAAAACGTCGATGTCTGTTCTAAACACTCATTGCATATTAAAAGTTTAACATTTTATTGATATTTTATTTTCCTGTTAGGTACGTGTTGTTTAATGTAACAAAACTTCAATATAATGATATAACAAAATTCATAATTCATCAAAAGAAATACTAAAAAATAAATTTAGGCTTTATATATCCCCATAATGCTCCTGTAAACAAAGTTAGGCATTACGCCTTGTTTAGTCACTGACATAGGCCTGGGCCTACAAAGTCATCCCAACTAGAGAGCATGTCTTTCACCCACAGAAGTTTCCTTCCTTAATCCCTCCCTCTTTCATCCCTGTCCTCGGGCAACCACAGTCCCAGAAAAGCCTTTTCTGGAAATAAGAAAACCCTATTTATTCCTTTGGTAGCTGCTGTTCAGGGCGGAGCAGGGGTGAGGAGGGGAAGAAATATCAGGGAACGCAGGCAAGTGCAGAAAAAGCACAGGCCAGTGAGAGGCCCAAGGCAGGTCCAGGTACGCAGAGATGTGGAGAGAGGGCCTGAGCTCTGGCTAGGCCCAAGGTCCACACCGCTCAGCAAAGTGCTTTCCCTGAATGCTCCACGTCCACTTCCGGGATGCTGTGCACCACTGCGGTCTCCACTGGGCCCTGAGGGTGGCCTCCAGCATGCAGGGAGCCCCTGTGTGTCCGAGGGGACTCTCAGCCCCACCCCTCCCACCACCCAGAGGGGAGCCACAGCACCAGGGCACCGCCTCTCTTGCTGCCCTCTGCTTTAGCCCTACCTGAGGCCGAGCACAGCGAGCCCCACCTTCAGGTTACTGCCTAGAGATCCCTAAGCCTCCACATTCTGGAACAAGGCCCCAGATGGGGACAGAGAGACGAGGTTGGGGAGGGCGATTCACAGCGCTCTGTGAGACATGACTGGGAAACTTAAAAACTACCAGTGGTTTCAGATTTGGACAGCGCTGCTTTGAAACACACTAAAATGGCCATGCTAGGTGGCCGAGAAAACCTCCGGAGCGCTCTCTGAGCTTCAACTTCCAGAGTCAGTGCAGGGCAGAGGTTGCAGGAAGCCTCTGGGAACAAACATGTCCCAGCCAGGCCTCTGTTCCTTCAGGAGCCCACCTGGTGGGAGGAAAACGGAAATGAAGAGATGGGTTCCAAGTTGCATAACTAGCACTGGAGCCCGGACTTCCCGGAACACAAAGCCACTCCTGGCCTTGTTCCTCCTGCACACGAGGGACAGAGTGCCCCAGTTCCTTGGGGTCCAGCACTGCGTGGGGCTCGGTAAGCAGCGGCTCCATCCTGCTTCACCAGGGCTTCTGCCACCACCTGAACGTGCAGGCTGTGAGAACACTGCGTGGTGTCATGGTCCCCTGCTGGACAGGTCTCCCTGTTCTCTATATGGACTCCCTGATTATGCTCATGGGGAACAGGATGGCCACCAGCTCCACATCTGGATTCTTTGTTGTTCATTTTGTCATCTGACCTGGGGAATGGGCTTAGGGGTGGAAGGACATCTCCACAGGACCTGTCTCTGGTCTGCCCCACCCCTAAGGACCAGGGAATAGGGGCAGATGTCACTCACAGCCACCAAGCTCCTTGTTGGCACAGACACATGGAGCCAGAGCCAGTCTCATCCCCAGTAACTGCCCCTGGCGTCTCTTGGCTCCTCTGCCTTCAGCAGAGCTGATACCACTGGGGCCTCAGCAATGAAGGGGAGGCTTCCGGCAAAGGAAGACAAACCACGCCAGGCCTTTCTTGGGAGTGGCTGGCCAAACTGACACACAAGCAAGCATCCTGGCAGAGTCATGCAGGGGACATCTCACTCACTGGCTCCTTAAATAGGTGTCCCCCAAATGCACTGTGGGCGCAGGAATCCGAAAAGGAGCCGCACATGCTCCTTGCCCTCCCCACGCTTGGACAAGCAACCAAGTGAAGAGTGAAGAGAGAACCATCTCGGACACAGAAGGGGTGCCTGGTGGTGCCCGAGGCAGTGCCACAGGGGCCAGCCGTGGGTGGTCACACATGGGAGGCACGTGTGTGCACCCAGGGCCTGCACTTACCTGTTCAATGAACTCAGCAACTCAGTAAGCTCTCTGTGCCTCAGTTTCTTCATTTGTGAGTGGCCATTACTTCACTGGGCTGTAGAACTATGACCTGAATTCCTACTTGGAAACCACTTTTAGTACAGGGGTCAGCGGCTATCAGATCGGTAAGCATATTTGTTAAGGTCACCATCTTGGGGAAACAGAAAGCACAAGGGAGACAGAGGAGGGGACAGGAACAGCAGGAACGAGGGTAGGTGGGTGGCTGCCTGGGCTGTGGTTTGGTACTCCTGCTGCTCAGGGGCTTAGGGGACAAGAGACACAGAAGGTAGGCAGGGCAGAGCTTGCCAGGCCTGGTGCAGGGTGGACTGGGCCCCAGAGGTGAGGGGAGCACACGTTTGTGATGAGGCAGCTGGACAGGAAGAGGCAGGACTGCAGCAAGCGCCCAGCTGGGAGCTGCCACAGGAGTGGAAGAGGCAAAGCCGTCCCAAGTCGCACAGGGCAGCCGGGGGAAAGGGGGGGGGGCAGGTGGAAGCCAGCTGCTGGGCGAGGCTCAGGCAGAAGGCAGGATGGCCACAGGAGTGAGGAGGGGAAAGATAATCACACAACACATGGATTAAGCACAATCTGGAAGTGTTATATGAATCATGTCATTTAAACCTCACATTGATTCTCTGAGAAGGATATAGATGTTATTCCTATTTGCAGAGGAAAAAACTGAGACCCTGAGTGATTTCAAAACTTGATCTCTCTGCTCTGTGTTGACTTTGAGATACCTAAGGACAGTGGTGGGGAGGGTAGAGGAGGGCAGATTTAGTGCCCTGGGAGGGCTGGAGTCAGGCAGAAGAGGGCAACAATGGGCAAGGAGGGCAGGGGCTGGGCGTGGAGAATGTGGCTCTAATTACATGCTTGCAGGACACAGGGAATGAGTTGGGGCTGCCCAGGAGCCCTCCCAGGAGGCCCAAGGTCTCCCATGCCCCAGGGAGGAGTCCCTGCTGTGCTGCAGCCCACAGAACACCCCACAGCTGCCCTCCCGGGTGCCCACCTGCAGCTGGCCGTATGACCATGAGCCCAGCAGCCATGAGGCATAAGCTCTCTGCCCAGAGAAAGAGGAAACGCATGCTGGGCTGAAGTCAGCCAATGTGCACCAGGCTGCTGTCCCGTCTCCTGGTCCGCATGTGTGTGGACAGTGCTAGTCGCTATTGATAAAAGAGAAGTAGCCCCCCGTGTTTCCAGCAGCCCCACTGCCGCCAGCCTCCCGGCCCAGATCCCGTGTGGTGCATCCTTGGCTCAGGCGAGCTCCCAGCACCCTCCACTCTGCCCTCTCAGCCTCCTCCCTGAGGCCCCCGCCGCCCTAGCCACTCACACCCAAAGCACAGGTCATTGGTGTGGCATCGAGCTGTCAGCGGTGGGAGTGTGACCGAGGAGTTTCTGGAGGTGACCAGCACTAAGAATGCGAAGGGAAGGACACCCGAGGGAAGGACAAAGTCCCTGACCTCCACCTAAGCTACTCCCCTCTAGTTCCAACGACACACAGGACTGATATATGATCCCATGGAGACAATAACCTAAAAAGAAAACAGCCCTGAGAAGTTGGGATCACAGAACACAGAATGTGTAATCTCCAGGGCGCTTATGGACCAAATTAGCCCAAGCCTATCTCATCTCGAGATAAGAAAACTGCATATCCAAGGACACTCAGTGGGCAAATGACTGAGGGGGACAGCACCCAGGCCCTTCCATGTCTACTCAGCACTGTGTCTGAGACTAACCCTACACCTGCTCCTGGAGAAAGCCAAAAGCCTGGGCCTGGCCTCCTCCTCAGGGGTCTCCAGGCTATAGCACACAGCGCCACATGTCAGATGGACCCCTGCAGCCCCCGAGGCTGCCCCGCATCCCTCATGACGTGCGGGATGAGTTAATTTAATATCAGGTTCTCCCACGAGGACATATGGAATCTACCTTCTTGGAAGCCATGAGGAATTTAAGGGAAACTTTAATTTACAGTGGTCCCTTTGTTCACAAATGCTTTTGAAGCATTTGGCAAAAGTTTTTCTTTGCAAACTGCGCACTGAGTGACAAACATGACTGCGGCCATCTTTTTCAGAATCATGGCCTGAACTCAGTTCATCAGCTGAGGTGCCACTGTATTTTTATACTTCATGTATGTTATGATTTGGATCCAAAATGTCCCCTAATGCCAGCTGATGGACTTTGGGAGTGACTGGCTGTCCCTTCAACAAGCAAAATTATTCCCTGAGGAGATCACAACTTGCCAGTGTTATTGAGAAGTGACAGAAACAGGAGGGGAGGTGGGGTTGAAGGGAGTAACAGGGTGATGACCCGCAGGCTATGTGGGGTCCTTGGCGCTTCTCCTCAGCTCTTCCTCTCACTTTACACACCGTGAGGTGAGTAGCTTACGTCATTCCTCACCCCTCCGCCATGATGTTGTCCCTTCCTCTCAGGCCTACAGGAGTAGAACCAGCTGACCATGGACTGAAAGCTCTGAAAATGGGAACCAAAATCCATCCTGCCTCCACTAGCTCAGTTTTCTCATGTGTTTGGTTACAAGCAAAAGGTGGCTAACACCATGTATCGCTCAAATAGTCTGGCTAGAATTCTGGCTGGCTAGTGTGTTTCCCTTGTGGTGTGTCTGGATGGCTCTCCTGTCTCCAGCAAGCATGCTGGAAGTGGAGCTAGCCAAGACAAAGCCTCCCTTGCTGGCATGAGCGTAAGGACCAGCTCCCCCTCCATGCCACAGTGAACAGGGGAACCTCAGTGCAGTTACTAAAGCGGACTCTGCCCCATCTGTCCTTGGTTCAGCTGGGTGGGTCCTGGCAGCAGCCCACGGCCCATGGAGAAGAATGCCCAGGATCAAGAGGGACTTTCCTGACCAGCAGAGATGGCAGACACTAGGAGTGTTTCTCTACCAGAGATTGCCAAACACTTCTTACAAGCTGGTCTTTCTCTATGCCCTGAGGATAGGCTTGCTCTGTCTTTATGGGGCTCAAAAACCTTCCTGTTGGCGCCAGAGACACAAATGCAACTGTATAGAGCAAGCCAAGCTGGGCCTCTTAGACAAGGATAGAGGAATGGATACTGTGAAAAGGGAAGGACCTTGCTAGGGAGAAGATGGCTACAGAACAGTCACTCAGGACAATATCCTTGAGCCAGTCAGAGTACACTCCCTGAGCATTTGTAGTGTGCCAGGCCCATGTGGAACCCATCTTTATGAACATAATCCTTACCCATGCTGAGATGATCAACTGTTATCATCCACCTGAAGACAATGGGCCCCACAGACACTACCTGAGAAGGAAAGGTCACATGGCTGAGAAATGATAAGAAAATCTGAGCCATGGACAGAGCACGGGCACTCAGACGCCTGACTTCCATGTTTCTCAGTTGTCTTCCAGGCTTCAGCGGTGTTAAAGTTTTGCATCTGGAGTGACCGAAGGAGGGTAAGACCAAAGAGTCTCAAGGATGAGCGTTGCTTTGCTATTTCTTGATGAATTTACTTGGTCAGGGTCTGGCCTAACACTAACTAAAAAGAGAACTTTGTCATTCATACAAAGATGAAGACACTTATTCGTAATCATCAGAACCTAACGAGATGCAGAGGAGAGCTAGAAAACCCACTGTAAATGAATTCATTTATGGTAAGGCTGTGTATACGTAGTAGCAAGCTAAATACCCCTCTCCAGGGTGCCAACCCATGAATGGAGTACAACTCTGTGAGGCCAGCTCTCTGGAAATTGAGGGGAAGCACGAAATCGGAGCATAGGGAACAAAGAACTACAGGCGGATCCCTTTTGCTGAGGTAGTCTCCTGCCAAGGCCCAGCACACACATCTGGGCAGGGCCCATCAGACATGCTGCTAGGCAGTGGGGAACATACGGAGCATGAATAAAATATTAGAAGCTGTGAGAGAAAAGAAACAAATCACCTATACAGAGAAATCCATCAGAATCAAATTCAATTCAAACACTTAAGCCAAGGATACCTTGGAGTAAAGTACTTTAAGCCCTAATAGAAAACAACCTCCAACTCAGATTGATGTATCCTGCAAAGTTATCTTTCAAAATTGATGGAAAAATAAGCTATGCCCATGGAAAAGAACACCTGCAGAAATTCATGACCACCAAAGCAGCACTGTGGTAAGTTCTGTAGGATGTTCTAGAAAAAGACAATGAAGAAAGCAACTCCAAGAATCAATAGAATGAACCCACTACTCAAAGTAAGCAATTCGACAGAAAGGAAATAAAGGAAACCAACAACAAGACAATAAACCATATCATTAGTACTATTAAATATAAATGGTCTAATATCGCCAATTAAATTATGGAGAATATCAGAGCAGATAAAGAAGCAAGCTCTACCTCCTCTGCAAGAATTGTGCTTTATATATAAAGTAAAAAGCAGGGCTTACACTGTACTAACACTAACAGGAGGGTATCAGGAATAAGCAAACAGTCTATAATAAGAAAGGGATCAATATATTCAGAGGATATAATAATACATGTACATAGGTCTAATCATAGACTTTCAATACATATAAAGCAGTACAGTACATTCTTGGCCCAAAATGAACTGTATTAGAAGCAATAACAGAAAAATATTCAGAAGGTACAGAAGTAATAGAGCTTTTGCCAATGGGAATGAGATGCAGGGATCTCAGGAAAGGGGGTACAGGCAGGGCAAGGGAAAATAAAAAAATTAAGTTGTGATTTGCACACGTACCAATTTCCCATGGTGAATGTATTCATTATTCATCACAAGTATGTGTTAACACAAAATTAAAAACATAAAACGTACAAGTATAGATGCATACGTTTGGCACACGCTGTCATCCCAACACTTGGGAGCTGAGGCAGGAGGATTTGTGGGTTTGAGGGCAGCCGGGACTACGTAGTGAGTTCAAGGCCAACCTGAATTACACGGCAAGGCCCTGTCTCAGGAAAATACACAAGTAGTTAGAAACACAAGTGGAAGAACACATTTTAAAAGAAAATTAGGAAGCACGTTTTTAACTGAAGGGGACTGAGAACACAGAATTTCAAAATTTGCGAGATACAGTAAAGGCAATGTCTTAAGGAAAATTCACACTAGTGGAGTGTTTCAAGCCACATTTAAAATTAGAAAAAGAGCCTTGATCGCCATATGTGCAAAAATCCTCAACAAAATACAAAGACACTGAATTCAGCAGCACGTTAAGCAGATCGCCATGTTCAGTAAATTTGCAGGACATAAAAATCAACAAAGTTAATAACATTTTTATACACTAACAACAAACTGAGGAACTAAAAGAAACAATCCCAGGGCTGGGGAGATACCTCAGTGGTCTAAGCACCTGCCCAGCAAGCACAAGGATCCCGGTTCAATCCCTAGTACCACGTGTAGTGCCGGCCTCAGCCCCAGAGCGCCATGCTGGCCACCAAAATTGGTCGTGGTGCCGCATGCCTGTAATCTCCTGAGACAGGAGGATCACTAGGAGTCCAAGCTGCATAGTGAGACTCTGTACCCAATAAATAAATATATAAATATTGAAAAGTAAATAAAAGAAACAATCTCTTTTACAACAGCATCAAAAAATAGAATGCATAAAAGTAAATTTGACAAGGAAGGCAAAAGATGTATACAACACAAATTATAAATATTGATGAAAGAAATTTAAGGTGACAAAATACATGGAAAGACACCCCATGCGCATGGAGCGGATGAATATTGTTAAAATATCCATTCTAGGCCGGGGAGTTGGCTCAGTGGAATAAGCGCTTGCCTGGCAAGTACAAGGGCCTGAGTTCAATTCCTAGTTCTGCCAAAAACAAAATAAATAAACAAAAATAAAAAATAAAATATCCGTTCTACTCAAAGTAACCCATAGCTCTTATTTAATCCCTATCAAAATTCTAATGTCTGTGATGATGTCATTTTTACAGAAATAGGAAAAGGCCTAAAATTCATATGTCCACATATAGAATACAATCAGACCCTTATTTCAAATCATATACACAAATCCAGTCAAAATTATTAAAGGCTTAAATTTAAGATATGAAAATACTAGAAGAAAACAGGAAAAGCTTCATGATACTCTGAGCTAGGCAATGATTTCTTGGGCAGAAGCCCAAAGGCCCAGACAACAGAAGTGAAAATGAACAAAATGTATTGTGTCAAACTAAAAGTTTTTATAGAGGGAGCCAGCTAAATAGCTCAGCGGATTAAAGCAAGCAGGTGCAGGGGCAGGGAGTTCAATCCCCAGGGCTGCCTGCTGGCCCTGTCCCTGGGGCACACTGAGACAGCAATTGAGACTGGGCGTGGTGGCACACGCCTGTAATCCCAGCTCTTGGGAGGCTGTAAACAGGTGGATCACTATGAGTCCGATCTAGTAGTGAGACCCTAAACACCTTGTAAACCCTTCTCTAAAAAAATACAAAAATAAATAAGTAAAAGTTCTATAGAGAAAATAACAGAATGATGGGCAACCCACAAATCAAAAGGAAACATTGCAAACCAGATATGCAATAAATAACAAAAATCAAAATTTTATAAAGAAAAGAACTCAAAAGCAAAAAAAAAAAAAAAATGCAATTTAAAAATGGACAAAGAGGGCCAGCCAAACAGCTCAGCGGATTAAAGCTCCTGCTTAGGCAGAAGCAGGCGCCTGGGGTTTGGTCACCAGCGTGCTGTGCCGGCCCTGCCCCGGGGGTGCACTGAGACAGAGATTGAGACTGGGTGTGGTGAGTTCCTGTAATCCCAGCTCTTGGGAGGCTGAACACAAGAGAATCACTGAGTCCGATCTGTGTAGTGAGACACTGTACTAAAAATACATAGATACATACATACATACATACATACACACACACATAGAAGGGTGAGGAGTTAGCTCGGTGGCATAAACACCTGCCTGGCAAACGCATAAGGTCCCAATTTCGATTCCCAGTACTACACATTGCCAGCCCCAGAACTGAGTGTGGTGGCGATGCCTGTAATCCCAGCACTAGGGAGGCTGAGACAGGAGGATCACTATGAGTCCAAGCTACTAGTGAGACCCTGTATCAAATAAATAAATAGGCAAAGAAGCTGAGTAGCACCTTCTCAAATGAGGTTGTATAAATAGCCAATAGATCTATAAGGAAAAACAACTCAACTTTTAATCATTGGGAAAATGCAATTAAAATTACAATGAGAAATCCTTCACATTTATTAACACATCTGCTATTAAGAAGACAGAATGTAAGGGTTGGCCCGGTCAGAGCAGTAATAAGGGAGTTTTGGTGGAAGGTAAAAAGCACAGCTACTTTATGAGATAATATGGAGATTCATCAAAAACTAAAAACAGAGGCTGCTTCAACAAAGCAGTCAGGCTCAGGTCGCTGTAGTTCGATCCCCACAACTCAAGCCAGCCAAACCTGCCTGAAGGCATTCAGAGCAAAAAAAAAAAAAAAAACAACTAAGAACAGAATTGTCACCTAAGCCAGCGGCACTACTTCAAGATACACTCCAAGAAATTGAAATCAGCATATCGCAGGCATCTGCCTGCCCCTTCCAGCACGCCCACTTCAATAGACAAGACGTATAATGAGCAGACGTGTTAGGATTTTAGACACGGGAAGAAATTGAGGTGAACAAACTTCTGTCACGTGTGAACCAAGAATTTAAGAAAGGACACTGAGACATCTGTATTTAAAGAAACTTTAGGACTGGGGAGATAGCTCAGTAGAATAAGCGCTTGCCTGGCATGTGCAGGGTCCTGAGTTCAATCTCTAGTACCACAAAAAGAAAAAAATCATAAAATAAAAATATAATAAAGCAGCTTGAACTTTTGGTCCAAATTTTAGTCTTTCTGTGCCTGAGCATGTGTGAGGCTCTGGATTCTAGCCCCATCCACAAAAAAATTGAACTTAAGATGAGCGAGAAAAATATTCTTATCAAGTCTGCATTTGTTGCTAAATAAAATCAGATATGCAAATTCAAACAACTACAATTTGAACAAGCCAGATTATAGCAAAGTTAGAAATCATACATAAAATAAACGGGGACACTAAAAGTGAATATTACTTTATTCAACCAGATTGTCTAAGGGACAAAAGTTATATTTCAAATATTTGATTTGCTTCGATGACCTATCAGAGGGGGAAATCAGGAACTGACAGATTTTTCAACTGTTGTGAAAAGTCCAAGTTTTATCTCAGCACAACTACAGAAGCTACCTCTAACAAAGAAATTAGTCTCAGAAATTGTCAAGAGCAGTCTGAGAACCCAAGCGTGGACCTAGGAGAGCCATCTGCCACGGCTGTGGCGTGGGTGGCAAGAACAAAAAACAAGAGCCTGGGGGCCATGGCGATGCTGGCAGCCATGTCTGCTTCCAGAGCCAAATCTACCCAGGCAAAGCAAGAAGCCAGTGGCCAGGCAGACCCCTGCCATCACTCTCGGTGCCCGGGAGCCCCGGGTCAAGCAAGAACTGTGAAAGAATAAATTCCTGGCATAGTCACCCATCAAATTTGTGGTGATTTGCTGTGACAACTTTAGAAAACTAACACACCAACTATTGGACTTAAGTCCAGGCAGAAAAGTTCCAAAAATGTATAGCTTTAATTCTTCAAATGATACTACTGGAGGTCCTGCAAATCGGGATGAATCTAGGTAATAACAAGCTGGAGCAAAGAGTTATTGGAGTGATCAGTGAACATGAAAAGCAAAATGATGACAAGAGGGTGCTTCCTGGAAGACTTATTGCCAAAAAATTAGGGATTTATAGATGGCTTTACAAGTGCTTTCATTTACGATGAAGGACATCAAGGATGCCATGACCAATCCACTTTTTCTTTTTCACACATCATTTATTTTTTATTCATTTTAATGAGAAAAAAGATAAAATGGCAATGACATAGTTTCAAAACAAGTTAGTAGGATAGTTGCAGTAATTAATACAACCAATGTACTCTTGTTGGAGGCGCTCTTCGCTCTGTTTTGGGTTGGCTCTGTGTAAACCTCATAGAGGATGCACTTCGTGACGGATTCGGGCCGGAATTGGAAGAGCAGCACCCTAAACACAGGCCAAAGTTTCGCTGTCCTCAAAAACGAGCCACGGTTTCACCTTCATTGCCAATTAAGATTAAGCCAAAAAGAGGAAGAAAAAAAGTAGGAGCAAATATGAAAGTGTGGATCTTGTGATACAGTGAACAATAAAATGAAGAAGAAAAGAGTGATGATTCTAAAAGTTTAGAGGAGGAAAAAATTGACCCTAATGTTTGCAGCAAAACTTCTAGATCCAAAGAAACAAGCAGCTACTTTTAACCTAGAAAAAAAAAATAAGCAGGGCCAAAAAGAGACTCAAGAGAAAAATAAGAGGGCCGGGGCTATAGCTCAGTGGCATAAGTACCTGCCTGGCAAGCGCTAGGCCCCAAGTTTGATCCCTAGTACTGGAAGAAAAAAAAAAATTATAAGAAGAAAATTTCAAAGAGAAATGGAAACTTTGGAAGTCCATCCAGTATTCAATCAAGCCATAAACATATCACATCAACAAAATGAAAGAAAGAAACCTTCTCTAGCTACAGAAAGGAGAACAACTTGGAACTTTATTTGAGTAAGCCTGTTCTGTATAACGAATGTGGTCCTTATGTACACCTAAGCTGCACCAATAAACTTAAATATTTAAAAAATTTTTAAATGGTCGAGTGCAAGCCTTTGAAATGGCACTAGTATAGTTGGTAAAGATTCTAGAAGCACTGTTTCGCCAACAATCTAGAAGCCTTTGTGCTCTGTAGCACACAGCTTTGTTTCTAGAACATATGGACCAGCTGTGTCAAGAAGCAGTGACATCCTTTGCAAAAGTCCAAAGACTGCATCTCTTTATTTCTATACATGTATAGATCTATAGAACACACAGGTCACATGCATTACATACATACTATATAGATATGCTTATATCTGGAACGTCTTGGTGAAACGTATCAAGTGTGACCGCATGGATACTCCAAGGTTTTGGTTTTGGTTTTTGTTTTAATTTTTTCCCATAATTTTATTGAGAAACAAATAGCAATGAGACAGTTTCAAACCAAATTGGTAGGACAGTTTCAGTAATTAACACATTGCATACATTCTTCCTAGTGGTTAGTTGCTGTACAAGATGCGGACTTGATGTCCTATTTACAAACACCATTAGAACAAATCCCTCTATTCATTAAGAGAATGTAACTATATATCTATAGTTGAATACACAGATTTGAATACACAGATACAAAATGGATATTCATCTGTATCCCCTTTTTTGTTAAGTTCCATCATTTAAATATTATAGGTGTGTAAACTCAGCAAAGTAATCTAAAAGAGTTCAGTAGTCCTAGTATTGGGTCTTCCGCTTGACTGGCAATGTCAGGAATTGTTGACCTGAGTCCCCTACAGCTCAACATAACAGCATGGCTTTACTTCTTATACTTTGTTTTTATACCTTTCTGCTGGATGGTTAAGACCAAGGTAAAGCAGGACCTATGCAACAAGAGTTGTAGGTTTTGGGTCTGATAAGGTCAGTGAAACCCTCTCAGGATTTATTCCAAGGTTTATAGCAGAAGCACCAAGTGTTGTTACAATAAGTAGATTTCACTTAAACAAGTCATAAAGCATATTCAATGAATTAAGTAAAATGATAGAAGAGCCTCGAAAAGTGTGTCACAGTATTTGGTGAATTTTAATTTGCAAGTCCAGTTATTTGCTTTCAACTTTGCTTTCTACTAATAATCTAGACACGACCACTCAGTCCACGTAGGTCTAAATTTGTCTACTACACTTTTAAAAGGCTAAAAACACTCTTCTTGAAATGTTTTGGAAAACATTTTTTGCAAAATCAAAGGAATGTATTAATTATTGAAACTGTCCTACTAATCGGTTTTGAAACTGTCTCATTGCTATTTGTTTCTCAATAAAATTATTTTTTAAAAAAAATCAAAGGAAATTGCATATGAAAGGTGAAAAGCAGCAACATGCAAATAAACCATGAGAAAAATTAAACAAGTAAAAATATTTGCATGAAAATTGGACAAAAAAGAAGAAAATAGAGGATCTATTCTTTCTCATTAAAATTAATATACAGGAGCTAGGGAGATAGTTCAGTGGAATAAGTACTTGCCTGGCAAACACAAGGACCTAAGTTCAATCCCTGGTTCCGCCAAAAAATAAAATTAAATTAAATTAATACATAAATTTTTTTTCTTATTAAAGTATATAAAAGAGAGGATCTATTTACTATAAAAGCCCCCAAAAGTCTGCATATTTTTTAAATTAGGGATTCATACATAGTCTTTATTATAGTATCTAAGTATTTTTAAATTGTGAGAAAAGCAGAACTGAAATACTGTACAGACCCAACATTGCCTTAAATGACCGATGCTGAATATCCTTAGATGCCATAAAAACATATTGTCATGTTTCCACAGTAACACACAATTCTACTGCATTGTCAGCAATTCCACGCATTAAAAAAAATTCCATGCGTAAAACTTATTCCCAGTCAACAGAAATGGATTAAGTATTTTATTGACAATTTCAGCAGCTTCCCCAACAGAGTTTAATTTAAATGAATTTTAAAAATTAAGAACTACAAAAACTCATGAAGTAATTATTGTCAGTCAAATAGAAATTTTGTGGAAATCTCGATTATAAGAACATAATTGCTAATTTTATTTAAAAGAAAAAAAAATTTTTTAAATATGGAACGCTTCACGCATTTGCATGCCATCCTTGCTCAGGGGCCATGCTAATCTCTGTATTGTCCAATTTTAGTAAATGTGCTGCCGAAGGGAGCATGAAAAATAAATTCTTTATCAAAGTATTATTGGTCCTCTCCAGCCCTCTTCAAAAAAATTCTTGGGCCAGCGCCGGCAACATAGCTCAGCGGACTAAGCACCTACTTTGGCCAGCACAGGAACCAGGATTTGATTCCCTGTCCTGCATGCCACGCCGGCCACACCCCCAGGGCACACTGAGCCTACGACCAAGTCCAGGCGTGGTGGTGCACGCCTGTAATCCCAGCACTAGGGAGGCTGAAAACAGGAGGATCACTATGAGTCCAAACTGCGTAGTGAGACCCTGTACCAAATACATAAAAATGAAAAAAAAAAATTATTGGTCCATGTATGAAATGCCCAGATGTGTCAAATAAAACCTAAATTCAGTTATCGCTGATGTTCTGCTAACTCTGGTCATATAAAAACCAAAGCATCACATGTTTTCAATCTTGTTATAAAGATTTGTCAAAGTACAATATATCATTTAACAGTTTATTAACCTGAGTTATAACTAAACACATACATGCATACACACACATCTATATGCTTGCTTTATAGTCTATAAATTTGATAAATATAGCCAAGCATTGTTACCTTGAAGATACTAACAAACTGATAAATCCTAGAGAGATTATGCAACTAAAAAGAGAACCCTGAAAAATCCAGGATTATGAAGAAAAGCCTGAGCGTCACTGCAGATCTACAGATACTATCACTTATCGTAAGAGATATGTTGAACATAAATTTAAAAATGTATATGAAATGGTCAAATTCCTGGAAAAATAAAGTATAATAAACTGAAAAGCTAAATAGTAACATTACTTTTTCTAAAGAAATGTAATCTGTGAACCTTCTCATAAAAACCCTATAAGCCCAGATTTTTTCAAGTGAATTCAAACCCAGTATTTAATGAACTCATTCACCAGTTTTACAGTGTTTTATTGAATCAAAAGAGGACAAGCTTCAGAATTGATTTTATAATAACAGCATTACCTTCTTTAGGATATTTTTAAAAAGAAAGTTCCAGATCCATCTTATTGATAAACCTAGTTGAAAACTTCCTATACAAATGAGCAATTTGTTCATAGACCTGGCATTCTACCCACCTTCACAAAGTCAAGATATTTTTTTCTACTGCTTGGGATGGGCCAGGGCTACACATAGCCTTGATGCCCTAGAATGCTAAGATGGCTTCCTCTGAAAACCAAGTCTGGGGACCCAACACGCCTGAAGTCCTGGTCACAGTACATGTCAAAAGCTCTAACCAGAAGTCCCCCACCTCTTAATCTTAAACCTCCTTCCCCTATGACTGCGCTTCCAGCACCAGCTCTTAAATTCACTTCCCCTCCAACTCTGGAGCCTACAGATCATTCATGTCCAAGGTCCACCTGTCTGCGCTCTGCTGCCCACCTCCACCACAGGCCTCTTGAGCATAGCGACTGGCTCACATGCTCCTCTGTATTCCACATTTCCAGTCAACCCCTGCATTCGAATTTGAGCCCCATGATCACCCTCCTGATGAAGGCGCTCTGAGGATCAAATCTATTAATTTGTAACATGCTCCCTGAGGTCTCCTCCAGGGATCAATTCTGCCAATCTTTGGGAATGATTTTTGTGGCTCTAGAAAAGACATCATAGAAAAGAAAAAGCAGAGAACACGCAGTAGGCCCTCCTTATCCATGGAGGGACACCTTCCAAGACCACCAAGGGATGCCTGAAACCACAGAGCACCAAGAAAACGTTTGTGTGTTCACTTAAGCAAAATGCTTGTGGCTTCTCTTTGCTACATCTGAACTGCCAGCATCATTTTGCATTTCAAGGCCATTATGAAGTCAAATAAGAGGTTACTTTGGGCCCAAGCAGTGTGATACAGTGACGGCCCATCTGATAACCAAGGGAGCTGCTAAGTGATTCAAGGGCAGGTTGCATATGCAGCATGGCTGTGTGGGATAAAAGGATGATCCAGGTCCCAAGTGGGACAGAGCAGAAGAGCAAACAATGCCACCATGCTGGTCAAAATCGAATGCAATGTAAGACATGAACCGCTTATTTCTGGAATTTTTCACACAATATTTCCAGGCCCTACATAACTATAGGTAACTGACATCTCAGAAAATGAAACCTAAGATAGGATGTGACTACTGTAGTGTCAGCTAAGGCTAGAAAACATTAGGTACTTGCTGGATGAAAACAAAGAATCAAGAAGGGAACAAAGTTTAATGATGGAGAAGGAAAGCAAAACAGAAGCCAGGAGAAGTTTCAAATGAAAACAAGAAAGGCCCTTAGACGGAAATTCCATGAGCAACAGTCTACAGAAATAGGGCATCTGGGACTGGGGAGATAGCTCAGTAGAATAAGCACTTGCCTGGCAAGTGTAAGGTCCTGAGTTCAGTCCACAGTACTGAAAAAAAAAAAAAAAGAGAGACAGAGAGAGAGAGAGAGAGAGAGAGAGAGACAGAGAGAGAGACAGAGAGAGAGAGAGAAGAAAAGAAATAGGGCATCTATGAGGATCATCAAAGTTTCCTGGCCCAAAACTCCTGCAGTAGGCGTTCTGCAATTGCTGGGGTTGATGGAGTTTCCATTGACCAAGTATGTGGGAGAGGCAACTGTCACACTACCTGTAATTTTGAATTTTCCAGTAACCACATGAAAAGTTCAAAAGAAAAAAATAGTTAATTTTATTAATATGCTTTAGTGTTAAGCCAGCATATCAAAATTATCATTTCAACATGTACTAAAACATTTCAAGCTACTGACAAAGTATTTTACATTCCAACTGGAGAGAGAATTGCAGAAGCAGCCTTAGATAAAATGGTAAGAGTCAGAAAAGAAAATCTCTAGAAAGGGCAAAACTGACCAGTATCCACCAAATGAGGAGCTAATGGAGGGAAGACCTCAAGTGAGGCCCTCCAGTTTGTGGAGGCCAGTGCAAAGGCCACGTGGGGGACAGGGAAGGGGCCAGTAATAGAGGAGCTGTAAGAGACAGACGGGCAGCGGACTGTGCGAGGCCAGGCTGTCCACACTGCTGCATCACAGAACTGGCTACACAGCCTCTAGAAAATGCGCACTCCACGCTCCTCCCACCCCCCAGGCCTCTAGATAGTCTGACAAGGTGGCTTAGAGGCCCGCAGAGCTGGGTTATGAGAAGAGGAAGAGCTGGGAACGGCTTGAGGACGCCAGCTGAAAAAGTAGGACTGGAATGCTTTCGGCTGAATTTGATGGGGGATCCTGGTCAGAGCTGAGTAAACCAGGATGCGGACAGAAATGATGCCCCTGAAGACCAGGCTAGGGAGGTTGTGGCTGGGATGAATGGCTGCATTGGCTGTTGGGCTCCAGAGGATGTGCGCTGTGGCTTGTCAGAAAGTTTGTCAGCATTTTGTTCATGTCCAGAGACTTTGCCCAAGACTGAGATTAAGGGCAGAGGACTAATTCATCTTGAAGAATAAATTTTGAGACAACTAACGTTGGGGAAATAGCATGGTTATTAAGGGCTTTTGGCCAGATTTATGTTGAAAATCAAGAGCAAGGAGCCCATAATGATTTAAGACATTTTGAGTTTGGCCAGAAAGGAAGCTCCAGTAAAGTCTAAGCTTACACAGATGGACACGAGGAGAAATGGATCATTGAAAAGATTAGAGAGAAAAGGTCAAGTATGTCAGAAGAGGACAACAGGAATAAAAATGGCCTGAGGCTATCTCAAGAACCAGCAGAGCTCCAGCCCTTGCAGCTCCAAATGCAAAAGTAAAAGACTCTGCTTTCAGAAGGGAGCCCCAGAGTCCCCCACATTCCAGAATGGTTCATAGGTGCTTGATCTCTACAGCTAAGAAACAAGGAAGCCTGGGGACTGCTCCAGACGGCAGCAGACCTTGGCATCATTGGTGTGGCACCGAGTTTATGTGCATGCACAAAAAAACTCATCTGAGAGAGTTATGGTGCCAGAAAGGCTTCCACCCAGATTTCAGAAGAAGGCCTAGGAGTCCACAGAGTGAGCTCCTAAGAGGGCAGTGTGTGAAGCCAAAGGTGCAGTGGAGTCCCTGGAAGTCTGGAGAATCCAGGAATGTGGATCATCTGAGGAAAACTACAAGGAGGGAGCAGAGCCAGCTCAGCAGAGAAGCCATGACCACCAGAAGTGTAGTACGGTTGGAGCCACTCAAGTCCTCTGGAGTTCACAGCTTGCCTCAGATGCCACACAGAGAACGTTAGGGCTTAATGTTTACTCTGCTAGATTTTAGACTTGCTTTCATCCTATCCTTTTGAACTCCCTGATTCGTACCATTTGGAATGGTAATGTCTACCGTGTGCCACTGAATGTTGGAAGTCTTTAATTTCCTTTTCATTTGTACAGGAGATGATAGCTAAGAATTTGCTGCAAATATCAGAAGACTGGGGCTTTTCAGCAATGCTAAAGCTGTTAGGATTTTGACTACTGTTAGAGACGGATTAAATGCTTTTTGTGCAAAGGAATGTATATGAAACTTTGGGGGGCCAGGGGCAGGATTTATGGTTTGTGTCTAGGACTGGTGATGTAGCTCAGTGGCACTGCAGCAGCTTAGTAAGTGATATATAGTGTCTTCATGTGTCCCAAAAGCCTCATAGGGTCATCCATGAGGTTTTCTTCAAAGGCGGCTGAATCTAGAGTGTGTGATCCTGGGATCAAGGGTGTGTGATTTCTAAATCAATAATCAGTAGTACTACTAAATCAGTCCACTAATTGGTTGGGCACTGTCCTAAGCCCAGTACTCTATGCTTCATACTTCCCCCAGTATAAAGGGGAAAGAAAGAAGTTGCCAAGGTCCCCTGCTTGCTCACTTTGCTACCTTCTACCCACAATGAAGTAGTTCTCCTCTGCAACACATCTGCCCTGCAGTCCCACCTCAGAGCCAGCCAATTATGGACTGAAACCTCTACAAACTGCAAGCCAAACAGCTAAATCCTTTGACTTTGGGTGTTCGGTATTCTATCTCAGCAATGAGAACGGTAACGAAGACCGTGGACTTACTTTGAAGAGGTCACTGTGTCTCTGTTGGAAATCCAGTCCACGTGTGGGCTCCAGAGTTGACCACACCACCTAGCACTGGTGGTTCCTTCCGCTCCCCCATGTCCCAGAGGGGTTTTCTGACCCTGCCTTTGCTGCACTAGAGACACCGAGGAGTGAGAAACTGACCTATGCTGGAAGAATGAGGGAAACGTTTCACAGAGACTGAGACAAGCACACTCCAGGTACTGGGAGCTGCCAGCTGCCCTATTTCTTCTGTGAGAAGTTTAGGATTCCTGATGTGGACACAGAGCGTGCATGGGAATTGTAGAGCTCCAGGAGACCACCAAACCTCTGCTTCTAGCTGTTTCTGACAAGCGGTGGTATGTTTCCCTGCCTGGGAACCTGTAAGCGACCCTGAAAGACGTACAATCCACACAACATAAAATGACCACTTTGGAGCAGGGCACTGAGCGGGCGTAGCACACTCGCGTGTTGTGTAGGCAGCGCCTCTTCCAGCACGCAAAGCGGAGCCTTGTACGGTGCAGTCGCTTCAGAGACTAAGGCAACTCTAAGGCAGCCACTGTGTAGTCACTCCCCGTCCTTCCTCCCTCCCCCTGGCCAAGCGCTGCGCTATTTTCTGTCTCTCTGGCTTTTTCCCAGATCTGGATATTTCCAATGAATGCATTTGTACAATAACTGCTTTTGTGTTTGAATTCTGTAGCTTCGGGTACTTAAGCACACTTCGTCGATCCGTTTGTGCACTGACAGACGCTGGAGCAGTTTCCAAATCTGAGAGCAGCACTGCTGTGGGCACGTGTGCACACGTTTCCATGTGAGCCTGCTTTTCGCTATTTGGAATATACACATGGGAGTGGAACTGCTGGGTCACGTAGAATCGCTATGGCCAACGTTTTGAGAAGTTGCCTACAGGAGTATTTTCTTTTTGCCTAAAGTTGTACATACTAGAGTTCTGTCACTTTTATAAAAGCAAATCCCCCTAGTATCAACTCAGGTCAGCCTTCTGGTGCACTCACTGACCCACCAACTCCTTTCCCAGTACCTGGCCTGAGCATGACACCAGCAGCAAGGTCTTGACTGTCTCCACCTGCACTCCCCCTTTGCTGTACTAAAGTAACCCAGGACTGAGGAACCGACTAATGGGGGAAGAGGCTCCTGTCGAATCAAGGTCAATTCCTTCCTCCTCTGGTCTTTTCATTTTTCAAAATCCTTTTTATTTATTTGGTACAGGGTCTCGCTACATAGCTCAGACTCATAGTGATCCGCCTATCTCAGCTTCCCCAGAACTGAGATTATAGGTGTGCACCACCATGCCCAGTTTTGGTGGCTGGCCCAGCACGCAGTACCAGGGATCGAACCCAGGTCCTTGCACTTGCCAGGCAGGCACTTGGACTGCTGCGTTGTCTCCCCAGCCCTCCTCTTCTGGTCTTCATAAAACAGAAAGGACCTTTTGGGGTCCTAACTCGCAGACAGGCATTCTGAGTACCTAGGGTCATGGTGAATAAGGACAAGGACAGTTGTTTTCAAGCACGACAACCCTGCTAGGTAGAGACTGTTCTATCAAGTTTGCAAAATAGGACATCACATCGGGGCTGGGAGATTAGGTAAGTGCCCGAGGTCAATCTGCCAGCAGCGCTAATGTTGAGTTTTGATCCAGACTAGCCTAACTCTACATTCTAGATTCCTTTCACCACATGACATGGAGCTCAACTGAAACTGCAGCACAGGAGGCTATGACTAGCAAGATGACAAGAAAACATTACATCCACCCATCGTTCCTCCTTATGAAACTGGCCAGATTCTTTGCAAAACCAATTTGGCAATAAGTACAAAAATCCCTAATACATCTCTACTTATGGACCTTGCTAAATCATTCTCAGAAAAAAATCAACTTCACTATATTAAAAGACACATAGAGTAAATACTCATTTTTCCATTATTTGTCATAGAAATATATTGAAAGTAAACTACATGTTCAACAATAGTTGACTGGTTGAGAAAAATTACATTGTCAAGTCAAAGAAATATTATATAGTAATGGTACTCAGCTAGAGATAATTCTGCTCACGAGACTTTTGGCAATACCTGAACAGCAATTTTGGTTGTTCCAAATGGGAGAAGGACTGGCCAGGGAACTCACAACAGCTCCCCCAAATGTCAATACTCCTGAATTTGAGAAACCGTTTTACAGATTATGATGACTAGAAAGACTTTCTGACTTGAGATATAGCGTAGAATTCTGAATTTAAGTACATTAGTAATACTAAGAGAAAAAGAAGAATCCAAACTTGGGGCACACTAGCATTATAAAAACAGAAAATTACTTTGGGTATAATACAGCACCAATTGGGAACATTAAAAAAAGCATAGATAGAAGTGGAATAAATCTTACACTCTGAAAAGTTTAATAATATTACATTATTTTTACCCTAAGCAAAGAAACTGAAAAACAGCACAGCTTTCTGCAGATGTGTTATAATTGTTACTGTCCATGCAAATCTTGCGAATGGCACGTTTTCGGTGCACAATAAACACTTCTGAAAGGAAAGACTATATGTTTTCGAGCTGTGAAAATAGATTGGGATCAAAAGCGAGACGAGCACCCAAATATCACGTGCCCTGTGTTGATCAGGGCATGTTCTGATTCTGAGGCAGGCAACAGAGACACAGCTTGGACCAGCGACACAAAGATGACCAGCAAGGCTCACGTGACGGAAAGAAGGGCCTGGCGTCAGGCAGGTGGCCCGGGGGCTCCTTGGGGCCCTCTGCGCTTTCTCCTCAGACTCTCAAACACACGCGGCACGCGCACACACACACACACACCCGGGGGCTGGCAGGTCGCCCTCTTCAGGCCATTGCCCTTGTGTGAAGGAGAGGTGAGAATGACTCCAGGCCCAACTCTAAGGTTTGAGCTATGAGTCGAGAGAAAGGGAAAATTGCATCTCAGCCTCCTTGCAGATCTCAGGTGAGAGTTCTGGGCGACCTGTTGGGGACCACACGTGCATACTCCAGTCCAGCCACTAATTGCTGAATGTTGTTAACAAAAATTTGGAGTGCATTTGGCAGAGAAGTGAGCAGGGCAGACCAGAACGACAACTGCCTGCCATCTGCGTGTGTCGGCAGACACTTGAGTATTTGGTATCAGGTAGCGGCACAGACCTAGGAGTCAAGTGTCAGGACAGAGCCTGAAAGACACGTTTTGGGTCTCCTGTGATCGAGAAAATGATGAGACACTGTGACAGCCTTTTTTTTTTTCTGCTACAAAAGAAAGTCATAGAACCAGAGCTGAAGTGGACCAAAAGAGAGATTAATCAGCCGTATTATTCTTGCAGATGTAAGGTAACACAGCCAACGTATCTCTTTTGGAAGGCTGCAGCATGCTCAGAGGAAGGTCAAGCCCTGCGTACCTGGAAGAGCTGTGACACGTGTCCTTACCGCTCAGCTCTGCCCCCTGCAGCAGGAGAGGGCATGAAGACGCACACTGGCCTTCAAGTGTATTTACTGTATTGGACTTCAAAAAAGGGGGTCCTGCCGAATGAGTGAACTGAAGCAGGTTTTGTTTAGACCAGTGGCTTTCAAAACATTTCTGATGGCAACTCAATACAAAAATATGCTTTACATTGCAGTTTTCTATACCCACCACACACACTGAGAGAGAAGTTTGACAAAATGATACAGTGATGCCTCGGTTCATGAACTTGGGAAGAATTAAGCTCATGAGCCATACTGGGCCTGTCTTGCCGGCCCCGCCCCCAGGCGCACTGAAACAGGCAGTGGAGACTGGGCGTGGTGGCACGTGCCTGTAATCCCAGCTCTTGGGAGGCTGTAAACAGGCAGATCACTAATAGTCTGGTCTAGTAGTGAGACCCTGAACACCCTGTAGATCCTTCCCTAAAATACAAAAATAAAATAAAGTTCGTGAGCCAAGGCACGCCTGCATCTGCCCTTAGTACATGTAATGCAGTCTCATACTTCTACTCTACTTGAAAAATATTTTTCTGGCTCATTAAGTTGATTTCAAGTCAAGACCTACCCATGATTTGGACCTTTGACTTAGAGCATTTAGAACCACGGTTCTCTCAATTCTACTTGTGGGCAGTGCTTGAAGTTTCCACTATCAGTTTCACCATCGGGAACTGGGACATTGACAGCGTCACATTTTGTTTGTGAGTTTGCTTTTTCTCCAATTCTGAGGATCAAACCCAAGCCTTGCAGATGGTAGACAGTTGCTTTACCACTGGACTGTAGCCCCAGCTCCGTAAGTCCCTGGACTATATACATATCCAGTATGAGAAAGAGATGACCTACCATGGCCTGCTGAGGGTGCTTTGGGCAGGATCATGTGAAAAACTTAAGAATGGTACTGGCAGGACTGTGCAAGTAGGGAAAATGCAAACGGAGTCCAGGCAGCAGCAGTCAGCAAGGAAAGCTGAAAGAAACGCACACAAAGATACAATCACGTACTCATTCCAAAGCTGATTTGATTATTTGAGTTTTCCCTTTTTTGTGATAAAATAGGACGAAAGTATTTAAGACCACAGGCTTGGGTAAAGTGTTTCATTTGTGATTCTGCCCTTTGCCACATGACTCAAAGGTTCTCCTGTAGGTGGGGTGCATTCCTCTGCCACACCAGGCTTCGCCATGTGACTTGGTTGAGCTATGAAAGGCAGTGGCAGTGAAAAAGTTTTAGGGATGCTGACAAAGTTTCCAGTTCATTTGCAGTTTTCCTGGCCGAGTCTCCGCTCCTCAAATGAGGATAAACATGGAGCAGGGCCAGAGCTGATCCAGAGACTGCACAGAAACAAAAACAAATCAAGGCCTCGTGTGCCACTTAGAGCTGGCCATCGCCACAGCAAGATGGGCTAACGCAGGATCCCACCGACAGTGACAGGGAGCAGCAGGAGGAATCAAAGGAAGGACGCAAACAAACAGGAACCGATGAAGAGGGTTGACCTTCGGAGCTCCTTTCGGTGCTCAGGATCATGATAATATCTGCAACCCACATAAAACCAAAGTTAATGAGGGGATTTGACCGACCTTGTCAGATACAGAAGTTACATTTCCTGCTGCATAGGTCTTGCTTTATCTTAGTCTTAACCATCCAGCAGAAAAGTATCAAAACAAGGGCTGGTGAGATGGCTCAGTGGTCTAAAGCACCTAGTTAGAACAAGCTTAGCAAAGCACAGGGACCGCAGTTCAATCCCCCAGCACCACATGCCAGCCATCTTCGCCCCCTGGTGGGCTGAGCTGGCCACACACAAAAATAAATAAATAAATAAATAAATAAAATTATTTTAAAAAAGAAAAGTATAAAAACAAGGTATAAAAAGTAAAGCCGTGTTAATGTGCTGAGCTGTAAAAGGCTCAAGTCAACAACTTCTGACATTGCCAGTCCTACAGATAACCCACGACTATTATGGACTACGGGACTATATTGGATTATTTTGCTGAATTCATGCACCTACAATATTTAAATGGCAATGGAATACCCATCTCTGACAAAATTAAAAAAGGGGATACAAATGAAGGACCGTTTTGTATCTATACATACAAAATAGTTAGGATAGATATACAGCTACTTTCTCTTAATTTAATGAGAAGAAAGTTTTGTACTAATAATGTTTGGACAGAATACCATGTCTGCACCTTGCACTATGAATAACTACTACAAAGATAACAATATGAAATGTATTAATTATTGTAACTGTCCTACTAACCTATTTTGAACCTGGTCTCATTGCTATTTGTTTCTCAATAAAATAAAAAATTTAAAAAACAAAGTTAATGTGTATGTTTTCCTCTAAAAGTTTAAAGTTGAATTAGAGTAGAACCCTTGACACATGAAATAGTCTAGCTGCTTTAGCCAAAAACATGGTCTAGCCTGGTGATGGTGAACCTTGGAGAACCTTCCAACAGCCTGTTATGGCATTCAGGCTGTTGAAACATAGGTTTGCCACCACAGTCCAGCCTGACAGCACAAGGTAGGGGCCGAGAATACTTCCAGCCAAAGGCTGCCATCAGCCCAGGTATCAAGGGACAACTGTTGATAAGGAGAGAATGTAAAAGACTCAAGTTGAGTCTTTCTGGGTACACAGCTCTTTAGGGTTCAAGGAGGTGGGGCTTCTGTAGGTGAGAAAGGACACCGAGCATGGGCAGTGGGGAGGCCACAAGGAGAGGCCACGCCCAGAGATGTTCTCAGTGTCAGGACTCCATAACTTCTCCTGGAGTCAAGGCATCCTGCCAACTTTGATCTCTTCACTGAGTTGCAATTCCAGGCCTGATCCTATTCAATGATGACATAAAATTAACTGACCACATCCCTACTGATTCCAGTCAAGACACAGAAAACTCAGGTATTCTACAGGTCTGGTGAGGCTTTCCCTGGAGTGAGGTCAACTGGGGCTGTAGAGCCTTGACAAAGGGTTTGTTTAACCTTGGTTAAAGCCCCAACCATTCACAAAGCATGACTGCATTTCTGTGGAATGGGGCCCAGACTTTCCACTTCTGTAATGCCTTGAGATTTCCTCAGAAAGCCGAACTTCTAAGAGTACATTGAAGGCAACCAGGGAGGGACAGAAGGGGATTTTGCAAAATGCAGAAGAGAACAGGTGCTAAGCTTTGTTCTCCCCTCTGGAATTACCCACAAGCTGGGCTGACCTTCAGCAAGGCACAGTAGGCTCTAAAACTCAGATTTGTCCCAACTTGCTCCTGCAGGGATTTATAGTAGTGGCAGATGGCCATGCTAGACAATGAGAGTTTTGTTTCCATGAGAAAACTGGGCAAGACAGATAAAGCAAGGAGTCAGACATGGTGCCAGGTAGACAAGACCACAGGGTGGGGATGTACATCCCTTAGCAAGTTCACAGAGGATGATGTTGACTACAAGCATCCTGGTTTCCAACAGACTCATATGGGTCCTCCAATGAAGCACTGGAATCAGGAAGAATGTTCTCCTCACCCCAAGGGAATGGGTTCAACTTAATTCCACCTGCAGTAATGGCCCACAGTAAATCCAACAGGTTTCAATTACTTAATATTAGAGAATGACGCAAACCAAAATTTAATTCCTCCAAATGAATTCTTTGAAAGATCAGGACCAGGAAGTCCACATCTATATCTACTGGAGGGTCTCCCTTAGTCCAGGGATAATATTAAGAAGATAGACAAAAAGGCTCTTCTTTCAAGCAATTCTCTATGAAGACCATTTCCTAAAACAATAAGCTTCTGATCAAAACAGAGCTACCAGGTTTGAGAAATCTGGGGAGAGCTCAAAGTTTACCCAAACTAGCATTTCTATTAAAGAAAGACTGGATTGACCCTGCCAGCCCAGCTGAGGGTGGAGCCAAGGTTGTCTGCCAAGTGAAGGAGTCTAATCAGGATTGGAGCCAGCATGAAATCTATCAAAACTCCACCCAGAAGGGCAACCAATTTTCCCACAGAAATTACTTCCGCATCTATTCCAACCCATGGCAAAGCTCCAGGATCTGTATGCCACAGAGATCAGCCACTAGCGTAGTAGAGAAGGTCCAAAGCAGCCATTGTAGATTGCCTACTAAACCCACAATGCTTCGGAAAGCATGCAGGACATTAGAATCCTGACATTAGCTTACAACTAAAAACTTTGCATGACCTTACCAGAATGAGCTAGACACAATTATCTGTACAAGTCATAAAGTGAGAATGCAAGTGTAAGAAACAAGGGTGAAGAATATGCCGATGTATGAATTGTCTTTAAAAATAGTTACTTGTGTCCACAAAGTCTTAGGATGATGTAAAAAGAAAGTTCTGAAGAATCATCGTTTGTTTTTCCCCTTCTGCACTACTGTCTACAGTTCAGTCAGCTCACCCAATAAGTTGGAAGGTCTGCTTCACTCTCTTCTTCCTACTAGCCCATCTGACAACTGGGCCTTCCCAAGGCACCACTAGCAAATTTAACTGAACTGATCATAAATCAACTAATTCAAGAAAGCCAGCTCTGGAGACAGCTTAGCTGTCTAACATGTGCCTGGCAAGCATAAGGATCTAGGTTCAATCTCCAGTACTGCACACCATACCAGCCTCTGAAACTGGGCATGGTGGTGCACACCTTGTAATCTCAGAACTGAGGAGGCTGAGCTAGGAGGATCACTACGAGTCTGAGCCGTGTAGCAAGACCATGTACTAAATAAATAAATAATTTTAAAAATTATTAAAAAGCCAGCTCTGATCCCAAGAAATTATGACACTGGAAATTATCTCTACTGGAATACACAATCTTCATTAGTCAAGATAGCCTCAACCCAGAGACAAGAAAAGAAACAAAGTTTCTCCTCTGATCTGCATCAATGGATTTGGGACACGATTCAAGTTAGTCTCAAGTTCATTAAGAGGGAGCTTACACACCCTCTTGATTCACCCCACAACGTCTCGCACAGGGCCACGTACAGTGCAGGAGCTCAACAATTGCTTCCATTCAGCATGGCTGTTTTCCCCAGAAATTACACTCCATACTGAAATTATTTTATGCACATATTTTGTCATTCACTCTGGTAATGCTCCTGGAAAGCCACTAGGATCCCTATTTTTGAGATAGGAAAACATCTCTCTCGAAAATAAACTCATCTAAGACAAGACATCTTTGGAAAAAGCAGAGTGGACGTTGATCCCAGTATTTCTTGATGCTAAAGCCTGAACTCTCCATTTCACCAAATTTCCTTTCCATCAACATTTCTCAAAAGCTGCAAGTCCCTCCAGTGGCTGCTGTACTGGTATTGGAAGGCAGAGGCAGGAACTTTGGCCCAATAGACCACATAAGGCACCTTACAGTTTCAAGTCTAGCAACAGTGCAGACTGTACTATAACGAAGTCTTCATTGCCCAAGGAGATTTCTATATGAAATACAGACGGAACCACTAGTCGGGCTGAAAATGAGATAAGGCAACCTCAATAGCTAAGATAAAAAAGCAAAGACAGAGTCATATTCTAAGAAGTGAGGCCAAAGTTGAAGTCCAGCTTCCTTTCATTTCAAAAGAAAAGTACACTAAGCACTTTTTATGTGATATATTTTGAGATACTAAACAAACACTAAGATTTTAAAAAGAGACAGTTGTGGATATGGAAGTGTTGTAGACAGGGTTTACAAGGGAAGCAATTTAACACAGGACACATAATTTGTGGGATTATTTTATAATAGTCACCCAGAAAGTCAAAAAGGCAAACAAGGGCCAGGGAGACAGCTCAGCAGTCTAAGCATCTGGCTGGAAAGCACAAGGACCTGGGTTCAATCCCCAGTACGGCACGCCATGCCGGCCCTGGAACCTTGGGGATGCCATGCAGGCCACTAAAACCAGATGTGGAAGTCCATACCTGTAATCCCAGCACTGGGGAGGCTGAGACGGAAGGATCACTATGAGTCCAAGTTATGTAGCAAGACCCTGTACTAAGTAAGTAAATAAATAAATGATTTTTTAAAGTTAAAAAGAAAAGGCAAATACAAAAGTCAAACACATAGGAAACCTGTCCACACACTAGAGACCTAAAGAATCCAGCTGAGGGCCTGGATCCCACAGCAATGTTCTAAATGAGTCCAGCTGAAGGCCTAGAACCCATGACAATGCCCTCATGAGTTCAACTAGAAACCCAGAGCCCATGACAATGTTTCATACAGGCCTGTTTCACAGATCTGCACTGGGAAGGCCCAAAGGTCAGCAGTGGAAGCTAGAAAGCCTGCACCAGCAGAGTGAAGGATCTGCTCTGGAACCAGGAAGTGATGCTTAAAGAACCAGCACTCCCCCCAAAAGTACCACAGCCATCCTCAGCAACAAGATCCCGGGCACCTCCAATGATGAGAGCAGATGAGTTCATATCAGGAAGCCAGCGTGGCAGGCTCCTCCCTGAGAACCAACAGCACCGCGTCTTCCCCTCTAGTTATCTTTCATGATGTTGGCAACAATCCATAGGTGGGCCTTCCACACCCAGCACCATGCTGATTCAGTTCAGCTGTGTGTTACAAGTTGGCCACCAGCTGTCAATCCACCACAGGAAGATGATATCAGTACAGTACTGAAGGAAGATAAATTTTCAGAAAATGAGGATGGAAAAGAATTGGAGGTTATATCTAGGAACAAAAGAAGAACAGGAGGTATTCAAGCTCAGGATGGTGAGAAAATGCAGAGAAGTTTCAGGGAAATGGTGGTACTTCACAGAAAACAGCAAACAGCACAGAAAGAGTAACTGAGACCAGAGGATGAATGACTGATTTAGATTTTATTTTATTGTACTTGAATTAAGTGATGTTCTTTATTTGTCTATGACTGTAGCTTAAATAGATCAATCTGAATCCTCTGTAAACAGAATCCAATTATATATAAAAAGAATCATATAGCACAACCAGGTGAAATTTATTCAAGGCATGAGAGGTTGGTTCAATACTGGAAACTCAGTCCACGTAAACTAACACATCAAGAAGCAAAAGAAGAAAAACCATATGATCCTCTCAATGGACTCAGAAACAGGTGACAAAACCCAGTACCCATTCATAACAAAGATAAATACAAAACCTCTCAGCAAACTAAGAATATGAAATTTCATCAAGCTGATAAAGAACATCTACCAAAAAAAAACCTGACAACTAATATCATATTTAATCATGAGAAACTAGATGCTTGCCACCTAAAAGAACAAACAAGGCAAGGTTATGGAATCTCACTATTCCTTTTCAGTGTTATACTGGAAGTGCCATCTACTGTACTGATAAGAAAAGAAATAAAAAGCACACAATTAGAAAAGAAAGAAATGAAACTATCTTTAGTCACAAATGATATAATCATCCATATAAGTAGACCAAGCTCACACCCAGTTCAGGAGGGACCTTTAATTGGATAGCACAATTGTGAATCAAAAGAGAAAAGTGTATTAAGCTACAGTAGATACTTGCTGTGCCCACCTAAGTAATGAGACAAACCAAGCCAACATAAACAATTCCCAACTTAGATAGCAAGCTCAGATCCAAGTAATGTGAATGCTAAGGCACTTAAACAAAAAAGGGTAGAATTCCATTAGATGTCAGCAAGCACATCTCTTGTGTCTTCTTTGACCATACTGCCCCAACCCTCCTCTTCCCAAGATACTGACTTCTGTCCTGGGGGTGAGAGGGGCCTAAAGTGAGAGTCAGAGCTGTGTTCTGACAAGCACATAAGACCCCGACAGAGAAGAATGGAAGTGTAGACAAGTTTCATGTGGTGAGTGAGCAAAACAAAGCACTTAGAGCCAGATGGACAAAATTGAGCTTTGAGTCTTACACTGTTAACTCCAGCCACGTGATGGCAAATTTCTTTATGTCTCTAAGGCCTCAGTGTATCCACGTTTAGCTGAAGAAGACTACATATCTGTATACGACATGTGTGAGGGCCGGGGATGTAGCTCAGTGGCACAGCGCTTTCCTGGCAAGAGCAAAGTTCTGAGTTTGATTCCTGGCTCCAAACAAAAAGAAATATATAGTGTGAATATGAAACAAGACAACGCACCTGAGCTTAGTTGGCTGCGAAAGACTACACATAAATGTTCTGCTTATCCAATTGGTAATTCCAGTTGGCAAAGTCAACGCGCATGCATGAAATGCCAAATGCAAATGAAGGGCAGAAGGCCAGAGTAAGTGATTTGTGGAGTGGACAGCGAAGGCATCCCCAAAGACTTGGGCTTCCAGATGAATCTTAAAGGGTTCAGTGTTAAGTCCCAATAGGCAGGGAAGTGAGAGAGCCACCAGCATAACCAAGGAGCTAGAAATTGGTGAGTGAATGAATGAACAAAAAAGTTAGAACATCCTAGAAATACTTTAGAGGCAGTGAGTGGCCCAGAGTCTATAATTAAAGCTAGCCCTTGATGCTGTGGGAATTTTAATGATTTTTAATGATTAAAGGTCTTTTTTTTTTTTTTTTTTTTTTTTTCAGAACCGGGGATTGAACTCATACTCTTGTGTTTGCCAGGGAAGCGCTTATCCTACTGAGCCATCTCCCTGACCCCCAATTTTAATGATTAAATTTAAATCTTTTTCAATTTTCTATGGTCCCCCCTGTGAACCCTCAGACATTTTCTAGAGATGAGCATTTACATACCCCTGGCCCTAGAGACCTCACATGTTTGTCCTGACCATGCTGTGGCTCATTTGACCCCTGGTACTGAACTATCTCTCTGACCGATCTGTGACCTGCACAGTGAGGTGAATACATTTCCTGTTGCTGCAGCGGGACAAGGTAGCTCTTGCACCTGCTGACATATTTAGACACATGCATCATCTGAACAGCCGCTGCTCTCTGTTGATAACCACCACATCACCTACATTGCTAGTCAGCTTCCTCCACAAACCACAGTGGAAACGATTCTCATGGGAAAAAAAAAAAAAATGCCAAGGTGTCTTATGATTTTAGTTCTTATGTTATAAAAGTGAAGCTTTTGGGTAAAGACAATGGTCAGAGGAACTAAAGACTCAGCCCGTGGGCAGGGACAGAGGTAGAGGCTGACAGCAACAGAGGCAGGAGGCAGCAGAAACTACTAGAAAGAACCCTAGTGATTCATAACAGAGCCAGGGCCCTACGTCTCTCTGTGACCTTGAGCAGCCTGCATAACCTGTACTGACAACAGTTTTAGGAGGTTGACAAACATGACTTCTAAGAATCTTACAGCTCTTATATTCTAGAACTCCAAATAAAAGAGCCATCTTCTGCATCAGAAAGAGGTAATTTAAGTCCAACTCTTCTCTTTTGGAGCTGCCTTTTCCAGTCTCTCCTTCACATCCCCTAATGACCCACGGAGCGACCAGCCCCATCATTAGAGAGCCGAAGAAGAACTTCACTTCAATTAAACCAATAGGTCTATTGATATATAAGCCAGCTGAAGATAGGTCTGGCTTTTACTTCCACCCAACCATAAGAAAAAGTCACTGGAGAAGGGCTTCCCCTACCCGCTAAGGCTTCACATAGGATTTCTCATCAAGTTCTGACTCCAGAATCCTCCTCATGGGTGGCACACTTTAAGCCAGATGCTAACAAGCTGAACTTGGCCTGGAGAAGACATCTGACAAGAAACAAGAAGACATGAAGGGTCCAGGCTGGACAGGAGCAGGCATGGGAAGCGGCTGGATAGACAGAGAAGACAGGTTTGTTCAGTGGTGCTCCACGGGGTAGAGCTGAAGGCCACCAAAGGAAACTTCTGGAAGAGAGACAGCATTGGTATGATACACACACCAAGGTTCCGGGCCGGGTTCCGGGCCCGGCTGCCAGGCAGCCCAGAGGGTGTGTGTCGGCAAAACGAGCAGTCCGCAGGGCCTTCCCAAGGCAGAGGTTGTGCCCCACCAACGCTGACTAAAGCAGGATGAACATCGCTCTAGTGGTTTTGTTTTCTAAACTTGCTTAACTTACTATGAGCTGAATCCTGTGGTGTGATGTGTGTCCTCCCTTTTCTACAGGTCAAGAGGGCAGAGAGGCCCAAGCCTTGGTTAAAATTCTCCCAGTTTCTGCAGCATCTTGAGGACTGACTAATCAAGAGAGGGAAAGGAGAAGAGCTAGGAAACATGACAATGTCAAGTCATACCATTATATGTAGAAGATGGGCAAGACAATGATCCTGATCTCCAGAAGATTTTTGAATCTAGCAGTTAATTGGAAAGATTCTCACCCTGACTAACTATATATACCGATACCTGTGAACTAAGCAACTGCATTGAAGATGGTAATCTGTAATAGTAGTTTCACGCTTGGCGTGCCTGTCATTCTGGTCTTCTGAATACGGGCTGCTTGTCGTGACGTGGCAGTTGCTGCTGTGCTGTCTCTCAGGTAGATGACTGTTCAAAAAGAAGGGGGTGGTGAATGAAGGCAAGAGATAGGAAAAGGAATATTGTGGGACTGTCCTGCTTCAAGGTTGTATATGGTGAGATTTTTGGACTTATGTGTAAACATAAGAAGTATATAATTCTTTATGCCTATTTTTTAAATATATTCTAATTTTTAAATTTTTAATATATTCTGTAGGGACCTAAAGTTCAACATATCAATACTTGATGAAAAATACCTGTTCCATGTTAGGCCTAAGATGTTTGATATTCAGACAGATAGTGAGGTTAAGCTTAACAGCCTAAGTTGTATGGTAATAACAATAAGCTTGTCTTCTGGAGGGTTAACAACCTAAGTTTGCAGACCAAAATGAGAGAAAAAGGAGGGCTGCAAGGAAAGCCAACATTTTGGCCCTAGCCTTCCAAGGTCAATTAAGACTCAGGACATATGAGAACTTATACTGTAACGTCATGTAACTCAGTAGTGCCCCAAATTTTCTGATCAAGGAGATTATGGGGCCAAAGAGGAAAGTGATCAATGATGTAGAGTGTGCCTAAGGAGAGTCACTTGGAGAGAAAACATTCTCTCAAGCTTTCACAGAGAGCACATTGGCCAAGCAATGGCCGTGACTCATCCACATGGCTGACACTGACAAAGGTTATACAATCTGAGGTACAGGATCTCAGGATAAATCCTGAGGGGATTTCACTGACCTTCTCAGACCCAAAAGCTACAACTCTTGTTGCATAGGTCCTGCTTTATCTTGGTCTTAACCATCCAGCAGAAAAGTATAAAAACGAAGTATAAGAAGTAAAGCCATGCTGTTATGTTGAGCTGTAGAGGACTCAGGTCAACAGTTTCTGACATTGCCAGTCAAGTGGAAGACCCAATACTATTATGGACTACTGGACTCTTTTAGAATATTTTGCTGAGTTTACACACCTATAATATTCAAATAACGGAACTTAACAAAAAAGGGGATATAGATGAATGACCATTTTGTATCTGTGTATTCAAAGTGGTTAGGATAGATATATAGTTACATTCTCTTAATGAATAGAGGGATTTGTTCTAATGGTGTCTGTAAATAGGATATCATGTCCACATCTTGTACAGCAATTAACCACTAGGAAGAATGTATGCAATGTGTTAATTATTGAAACTGTCCTACCAATTTGATTTGAAAAAAAAAAAAAATTCCCCCAGTTTCTGTCTCCTCTCTGAATCAGAAGTGCTATCACCATGATCAGGAAGAAAACATTTCGGGGCCGAGGAGATGGCTCAGTGGAATAAGTGCTTCCCTGGCAAGCGCAAGGGCCTGAGTTCATCCCTGGTTCTGCAAAAAAAAAAAAAAAAAGAAAGAAAGAAAAAAAAAAGAAAGAAAGAAAAAAAACCATTTCCCATGCAGCACTGCCATTACTCAAAAGCTTTGCAAAGCCAGTTATCCCTTTGCAAAGCAGAAAAAGCAACTTTGCATCTTTCTAATCAGGGTACTGTGGGGAGAATCCCACCCACTTCTTGCTATCCATAGAGTACAACAGGGCTGCTCCAGCCCAACAGCTGAGAAGCTCTAAACGAAGGCAGAAGCGAGATTCAGAACGAACTCCACAGCCAGTAGCCCGTCCCAAGCCTGCAGCAGCCCTCTCTTGTGAAGGATTCAAGCTCCTTCCCCAGCTTCCCTGATTGCACCAAATCTTCTTGGAGATCGTGAAACTTGGCCCAGCATTACTGTCCCTGATAGGAAATGAGCAGAACCACGTGATTCCTCTCCACCAGAGGTGCCTAGCTAGGTGCTGAGCCGCTCAGCCGCTCGGGCAAGCGCAAGGTGCTGCAACTGTGAGCAAGGAGCGCTGGCAATCCAGCAAGCAATTGCAAAGCAGGGCGGATGCATCAGAAGACAGAGAATCTGCGTCATCCATGAGCCGTGCGCGTGTCCAAGGATGGAAAAACAAAAACTTGTTGAGACAAATAGTTGGCATGTTGTTGGGGAAGACCCTGAAAGGACAGGTCCTCCCTCTTTCCTCTCCCCCCAACAAACCTGTATTTAAATTTTCTCCTTCTTAAAATTACTTGCCTGACAAGTAATAATATAAACAAACGTTTGATCATTTTTTTCCTCCAGCATTACCTCTAAGAGGCTGTTTTCCTCTGCATGAGAGACAGCCAGCATGTCACCTGGGGGTCCTGTGGAGAATCTGACTTTAATGGGACAGGGCACCAGAGTGTTCACCCTGAGGGCTCTCCACATGACAGAAGCCCCCTAGGAAAACAGCAGTTACCCAGAGCTTCCGTTCTTGGCCAAGAGAGGTTCACTTTGCTTGTGAGGTTCACCCCTCACAGCAGAAAGCAGCACTCTTTCCTCCTGGAAGCAATGAGTTGTCCCTGTTCAGAGCTCCATGTGTGACTGACCCTGGACCCAACACACTGGGAAGGGTCAGGCCCTAGAATGGGACCCCAGGTCTCAGCCAGGTGTTCCTGGAGTGGGTCAAACTCCCTAGGCTCCCACTTGATCATCTGTGTTCATGGCCAGGCCATGGGTGGTCTTCAAAATCAGGACCCCTCCCTTCCAGTGTTCCATAACTGTTGTCAGTCTGAGAGGGCGAGGGCTCCCTCCCATGATGGGGAAAACCAAGAACTTTTCCTGATAACCCTGATGTTGCAGATCACACCCGATGGCCCGCATTCCTTAATCTCACAAGGGCTGCTGCCCTCATCCCACACAGGGCCCTGCACCACATCTGCAGTGTCCCTAAAAGCTCCTGTCCAGATAGAACCAGACAGCCTAAACTTTCGACTGGGTTCATAAATGACTGACTCTAGTGTTACCAGAGTTGTTAAGCATGGTATAACAGACGAAACCATCCTGCACTGCCTGAAGAGACCACTTGTCCCAACTCTACCCGGTTTAACGGTGGATGATCTCCCATCCCAAGCTTCAGCCCACATGGCCCTGCCTGGGGCCAATCGTGCATCTGTTTTCTTTGGGGGGTGGGGGTGGGACTGGGTCTCGCTATGTCATCCAGGCTGGTTTTGAACTCACTGTGTACCCTAGTCTCACCTTGAAGCCATCACGAACCCCTGCCTCAGTCTCCTGCTTTGATCCTTATGAGGGTCATCTGCCCTGCACTGTCATCTCCTTCTGGGAGTCTGGGTCCAGGCCCAGAGAACCCAGCACCTCATGGGGCACATGGGACGTGCGGAAGTGCACTAGAACATAGACGATACAGAACCCCCTCAAGAATCCAATCGGAATGCCATTTGGAGCTTATCTATCACACCCGGTTCAGGTAACTGCATGCAAACTACCCAGCCTTAGCTTCCGGGAGATCTTCTATGCCTATCTGAATTGCAGGAGCCTTCTAACCAGAGGAATCCTGAAAGTTGAAGTAACAGAAAACACGATGCTGCACATGCCTCGGCAAAGATGACAGCACGGCTGGCTGAGCCTCTGCCCTCCTGCTCACGGTCACCTCCTGCCTTCACAACTCCGAATGACTCCCAGAAGGCCACCCTCCCTGGTGTCCTGCTCCCCTCAGCTATGATCCCCTTGTGTCTTGCGGGGAGAGGGGGCAGTGGGGGCCTCTTCCTCCAACCAGGGCCTGTTTTCCTCTTCGCACATCTCTGAGGAATTAGCAGAGTAGCAGTCACCAGCCACTGGCCGTCTAGAGCTGAGAAGACCCCTTAGCTTGGTCTCCATTGCTTAAACTACAACGTCCTAAGTTCAAGTTATTCAAGCTCTGGGGAAGCTCCGGCACCACCACGTGCTATGCAGGGGTCTCATCTGCAGCTCTGGACCCCCCTTAGGCAGCCTGGGAGCCAGCCCTGAGACGCGTGGGAGCGCAGGTCACCGGGTGACAAGGCACTCTCATCTCACGTGCGGGGGAGACCGCACAGCTTCGCCCCCACAAGGGCCTCGCAGACACCCGGAAAGCATGACTGGAACAGGAACAGGGGTCTGGAGAGCCACGCTGCGATAGCCCAGGCACTGGCCTGTGGAAGCCCCCTGTCCGCAGCTTGGCTTGCAGCAGCACACCTTTCTCCTCAAGCCCTTGATCTTCACAGAAAGAAATGTTATGCAGAAACTTGAAAGTTTTCTGACGGCAGGGAAAAAAAATGTGCCAATTTCCCCGCACATGTGGATGCATGTGAATTCTCATAAATGTGCACGTTTGCTCGAAAAAGTGGGGAAAGGCCAGCTTAGTGGAAATTTGCATATGTAATTCTAATATAATTCTGGTCCAAATTCCACTGGCTTAGCATTCATGTTCTTCTTTTTTTCTTAAGTAAAAATAATAGGTAAGCTGTCTCTTTTGAAGAACTTGTCCATTTCCTCTAAGTTGCCACGTAGGAGTCGCTCGAGGTCTTTCCTAATAAGTGTTGGTGAGGAGCTTAGACCTGCTCTAACTGGCTCTCAGCCATCGCCTCTTGCCTCTGTCATCTGTGTGCATTTGCCTTTCCACAGATTTTATTCTCATCTTCATAATCTTCTTTCTTTTGCCTATTTTTACAGGTTGTCTTTGCTCCTCTTCTGCTTGAGGTGACAGCTGAGGACACTGATTGGAAATCATCTTTTTTATATATATATTTTAGGGAAGGGTCTGCAGGGTGTTCAGGGTCTCACTACTAGATTGGACTCGTAGTGATCCGCCTGTTTACAGCCTCCCAAGAGCTGGGATTACAGATGCGCGCCACTGCGCCCGGTCTCAGGAAATCATCTTATATATAGGCGTGTTAGTGCTATCAATGTCCGCCAAGTACTGTTTTAGCTGCACACTACAAATCCTGAAATCCTATACTAGTGTTCTCATACATTTAAAGTACTTTCCAATACTATCTCTGTTCTTATTCAACTACTCTATCATTTGGAAGTATATGGAGAGTTCCCAAGTATCTGATTTTTCCAGATCTTTATTGATTTCTGATTTCACTGCAGACAAAACACAGACTTCGGATGACTGGAATCTTTACAATGTAATGAGACTTGTTTTATGGCCCAGAGTCTGTCCCATCTTGGTAAATGTTCTGTGTGTCATGTTCTACTATTGCCAGGCAAAGTGAACCATCAAACATCAGTGAGGCCAAGTTGTTAGATAATGTTATTCATATCTTTTCTATCTTATTTTCGATTTGTTGCATGGATTTTTCTATCCTTCTTTGTAATTCTCTCAGTTTTTCCTTCATATTTCCGCAACTTTGGTATTAGGTACATAAATGTTTACAGTTGTTCTCTTCTTAATGAATAGAGCCCTTGATCATAGTGAGATCAACCTCTATCTCCAGTGACATCCATTTTCTGAAATCTACTGTGTTTGATAAACAAGCTACTATACTGGCTAGCTGCTTATTACCTTTTTACTTTAAACCCAATTGTCTCTTTGAAAGTTTTAAAATTTCTATCAAAATTAAATATTTATAACTGATTTTTTTATACAAATGTGGGTATGACTTTAATAAAATTTTCTCAATTATAAACGTTCCAACTGTATTATACACTATGTTACAATGCAAACATTATGCTAAAGGAAGCATATTACAATAAAGGATGCTAAAGTAACTGAAAATATTGATTTACTTGGTTTTTTTTTTAGTTTAACAAATGATTTTATTTTAGAAACCTCACATTCACATTTCTGAGTTATAATTGATTTCTTATAGGAAGAATGAAGTTGGATCTTCCTTTTTTATCTAATCTGAGAATATGGATAAAAATCTGCCTATTTAGGAGATTAAAACATTTTTCACGTAACGTAATTATTGACATGGTTCAGTTTAAAATCTATAATCTCGGTGTTTGCTTTCAGTTTGGCCTCTAACCCTAGTTCCTGACACAGGGCTACAAAATCTTTTGTAATTTCCTGAGTTATTGGAACATCTTTTGTTCAAGCGAAGCAACTTCTGGTGGACCCCTGGGCCAAGGCGGGCCATCAGAGAGACCAAGCCAAAGTTAGAAACTTGGAACTTGCAGTTTTACCTCTAATCCTCCAGGGAGGAAGGATGCCTGACTTAATAATTGACCGTGCCTGTGTGATAAAGCCCCAAAAAAAAAATCTCTAAACTAGAGGGAGCTTCTGAGAAGGTAAACAAATGCACAAGCTTGGAAGGCCACGTCCCAAGCCCCGCTTACCCATGTGTGTTTCACATCTAGCGACAGAAAACACAGTAGGAGTTTCATATCACTGAAAGAAGTCTTGAGATATCAAAAGTCTATAAATTCATTCACGCAGTAATTGCTTCTCCTATGCTTGCTCGAAGCAAGATCGCACTCTGTGGTCCAGGCTGGCCTCAAAGTCACAATCCTCCTGCCTTACGCTTCCCGGGGCTGGGCTTCTGGGACTGCAGGTATGCCCCGCCGCAACCAGCTAGATGGCCTTTTGCTTTTTAATTCTGGGCCTCACAGATACCAGGTGTGTGCTCTCCACGGAGGTACATCCCCAGGTAGCTGCTCCATGCAGAGCCTGGTGAACCCTCCGAATTATTTTCCTCCACTTGAATTTCTTACACTGCTGGTCTTTTGGTGACTGTACTTTTCTTCTCCTTTAGATCATCGAAACCTTCATCTCACATGTGCCTTTGAAGATGCTATCACTGGATTAAAAAAAATTCTGGGGCAACACTTTAAAGAAATCTAGCACTTTAAGGTACTGCTCCTGAACAGCCTTTCTTTAAAAAAAAATAAAAAATAAAAAAGATATTGCTCCAGTGTGAAATCATTCTAACTAGAATTCTGCTAACATTTTTTTTTTTTTTCCCCAGAACCAGGGATTGAACACAGGCCCTTTTGCGCTTGCCAGGAAAGTGCTTATTCTCAGCCATCTCCCTGGCCCCTTCTACTATCATTCTTGTCTTTGCCTCTTTGTCTTTTTTTCCTGATTGATCAATTTCTTATCAAGGAGCCAGGGAGGTGTCTCAGTGGAATAAGTGCTTCCCTGGCAAGCACAACGGCCTGAATTCAATCCCTGGATCCGTTAAAAAAAAAAAAAAAAAAAAAAAAAAAAAAATTCTCATCAAAGGTGTTAAGTAGTGATATGCCCAGGTAAAAGATTTCTTACACTTAGTCACAATGAGTTTTATGAATTCATAGTTTTTATCAAATTTGGAAATTTTGCCAGACATACTGACATATGGCTGTAGGCCCAGCTACTTGGGGGGCTGAGATAGGAGGATTACAAATTCAAGCCCAGCCTAAGCAAGTTAGTGAGATTCTGTCTCAGAATAAAAAACGAGAAAGATCTGGGTATATATCTCAGTATCCCCTTGGTTTGAACCCCAGTACTGCAAAAAAGAAAGCAATTTTAAGTTATAATTTATTGAAATAGCTTTCCTGTTCCTCCCACTGTCTACTCTACAGGATATTAAGCTGAGCATTTGAAGTTGTTTCAAAGTTCACTGGTGCTCTGACCATTTCTCAGTCTTTCTTCTGTTTCATCTTGAGTTGTTCCTATTACTATGCTTCAAGTTCACTCACCTTTTCTGTTGCACTAATTTTTAGTTACATTTTTAATTCCATCTAATGTAATTTTTCATTTTGGACATAGTTTTCATTTGTAGGAGCTCAATTTAGGTCTTTTAAAGAATATTCAAGGGGGCTGGGGAGATGGCTCAGTAGAATAAAGTGATTGCCTGGCAAGCACAAGGGCCTGAGTTCAATCCCCAGTTCCAAAAAAAAAAAAAAAAGAATATTCATGTTTCAAAAAAAAAGAATATTCATGTTTCTAATATAGTTAACTTTCTCTAGTTTCTGGAACACATTTGGGTCAGTTACAATAATCATTTTAACCTTTGTCTAATTCTGTCATCTGTGTCATTTCTTGGTTAGTACAATTGCCTGATTTTTGTCCTCAATAAGGATCTTGTTTTAGCTTTGCTTTTTTTACATACCTGGAAATATTTGACAATGCCAGACACTTTCGGTGTTCTCTTTCAGGGTGCTAAATGTTCTAATATTCCTTCCTTTTTTCTTCAGTGTATTTGATACAGGGTCTCACTACGCAGCTCAGACTCAGTGATCCTCCTGTTGTCAGCCTCCCCAGCGCTGGGATTACAGCACGTGTCACCACGCCTGGACTCGGTGGCCAGCTCAGCTCCTCAAGAGGTGGAGCCGGTGCAGCATGTAGTGCCGGGGATGAAAACTTTAAGCGTTCTTAAACTTTGTTTTGGAGTATAGTTTTAGGTACCTGAAAAACAATTAGCCTCAGGTTCATCTTCCCTGTTACTGAGAAAAGATCCTTGTCAGTCTACCCAACTTCTGTCAATTTGGAGGCTTTCCTCTCTGGCTCTCATGACTAAGCACTTTTCTGACCTCTGTGTGACCTCCAGCCATGTTTCCTCTAGTGCTTTCGGGTGGCTCTTCGCCAGGCCTCCAGATGGCATCCTCACGTGCATGCGGGCACTGCTCGGCACTGAAGGCAGGCCCTCTCGGGCTCTAGGCTGCTCTGGAAAGGCAGTTCCCGCCTTTCAATTCCGCAGAGTTCTGATCCCCCCGCCCCAGCTCCATCCGCTTAATTTAGGAAGATCAGTAGGCAGCTCCTGGGTGCCCTGAGACTCAGCCCGTAGCCCTCCTGCAGGCCGTGGGCCATGGACATCCTTTACTACTTCATGTCCCAAGTCTGGACAGCCACTGCTTCTCAAAGTCTGTCTGGGTTGCTGCTCTTTGGAGGTAGGAGGGTAGAAGTCAGAATTAGGGCAGTGGTAACATCCCCGAGAGAGGTCTGTGAAGGGGATGGGGTGGGAAGGGAGACTGCATCTGCTCCTCAATCCAAAGGCAAAATGCAAAGGCTGGCTGGCTAGCTGGCCTGCTCTTTCTCTCTCTACCCCTCCTTCCCTCCCTCCCTCCCCCTCCTCCCCATCCCTCTTCCCTCCCTCCTTCTCTCCCACTCTCCCTCCTCCTCTTCCCCCT
>NW_004524596.1:15632275-15636025 GCF_000260255.1 Octodon degus
TCTCTCCAGTACTAGGGATTGAGCCCTGGGCCTTCTCTCTAACCTGTATCCCTAGTCCTTTCTAAGTTTCATGACAGAATATCACTAAGTCTCTAAGTCACCCAGGCTGAGCTCAAATTTGTAATCCTCCTGCCTTAGCCTCTCTCAAAGACAAAATTGTTTGGCAAGTATATAAAGAACCGGTAGCAAAATATACCTAAGTAGCTTAAGAAATCCAAAGAAATGTAGTCTTTAACTAAAGCAGAATTCACTGTAATCTTAGTAAGGTTATAGACAGTCACCCAAAAGTAGACAATATGTAGGTTAGTATTAAATACAGCATTTCTATCGCTTCTCGGCCTTTTGGCTAAGATCAAGTGTAAATACAGCATTTCCACTCATGGGCCCATCTGGTTAGGGGCCCGAGCCTGTTCTAGTATCACAGGGAAGAGTCCCGCGCTCAGCTATGGCTGGGTTCCTCTCTCAGTAAGAAACCTGGAGCACCGTGTCAGGAGCCACAAGCCACTCAAGTTGAGACAGCACATTGTTTTATAAGTGTTTGTTTGTTTGCTTGTTTTTTTCTTGGTAGTGATGATTAAACTCAGAGCCCTCACCCTGAGCTACATCCCTACTCTTTTTATTTTTTGAGATAGAGTCTCACTAAGCTGTCTAAGATAGACTTAGACTTTGAATCCGCCTATGTCAGCCTCCCAGTGTGCTGGGATTACAGCTCTACACCGCCATGCTCAGAAATAAGTGCCTTTCTAACACTCAAAGTATAGAAGTGATTAAGTCAAAACTTTCTCAAAAATAACATGTGATGGGGCCGGGGAGTTGGCTCAGTAGAATAAGTGCTTCCCTGGCAAGCTCAAGGGACTGAGTTCAATCCCCAGTTCTGCCAAAAATAAATAAATAAATAAATAAATAAATAAAATGTGAAATTGAGGAATTATAGGTAAAAAAATCAATATTCAAATTCATGTCTCAAGAAAATTTACTGATTAGAATATCTAACAGAATAGATCTGTGATTCTAATTTAAAAGCATATTACTTTTGGACTTAGATTTTGTTTTGTTTTGGGGGGTGGTCTTGCTGTACAGTTCAGGTTGGTCTTGAACCCCCTATGGAGCCCAGGCTAGCCTTGAACTCACAGCAATCAATCCTCCTGCCTCAGCCTCCTGATTACTGGGATCACAGGCACATACCACCATGTCAGGCTGGACTTGGAATTTTAAGTCGAAAATTTTAACTGCTTTCTCAACTTTATAAAGTTACTAGTAGTTATCATACTAAGAAATTATTTACACATTTTTTTTGAAATTATAAGATACCGCAGAAGCCAGGGTTGGCTAATGAGACAATTGGAGGGCTAAAAAAATCAAAGCAGAAAATATAGAATTTTAAAGGCACTTTGAATATTTTAGAGGAAATGATACATGTTCCTCTTCATATAATTCTAAATATTTGCTAGAATTATGGTACTTGCAAGTTAAATTCAACAGCTAAAGAACTAGTTTTTCATCTAGAATTTTAATACGAAATTAAACCCTGAGTAATATTTTCTGTGCCTTCCCTCAAGATGCTCAGCAGCAGCCCCAGGCCTCCTAATGTATCCCACGCAAGGTGGCCCTGAGCTGTCAGGACTGCTGAAAGGCTTTCCCAGGGCTGACTGCAGCCAGTGTTCACCTCGTGCTGACTCCACCAGGTCCTGTTCCTTACCGATTTGCAGAACTGTCCCAACCCTCTGAAGCAGGGATTATTTTTAGTCCTCGATTTACCAGCGAAATAGCTAAGGCCCTCAGCCAGGACACAGCTGAGCTGAGTGCCCCCAAGTCAGGCAGCACTCCGAGCAGCTACACCACAGACACTGTGATCCCTTTGTTTTCTTTTACTTCAACAACACAGGCAGTGGCGCTGAACCTACTGCACACACGTGGCAGCATGCTGGCTGTACCACTGAAGGTTCTAGAAGGTTCCCTATCACTGATGTAGAGAACGGGTTGGGCAGGGAGGCCAGCTAGAGCCCAGTTACCCCCAGGCAAGGGATGGGCAAGAAGATGTGAGCTGCAACTGTGTCACTGGAGTTGGAGAAAGAAGCCAGAAGATAGGACAGGGGACGTGGACTCCGTGGGAGGCTACCACTGGACAAGCCCAGAGAGAAGAGAGATGCCAGGTGCCCTCTGGAGGGGTGGGGGGAGGCAGGAGGTGGAGAGAAGGGAAGGTTGGAGAGAAGGGCCATGGCTGAGAGCCTGTGTAACGGTCAGTAAACAGCCAGGCATGTTGGTCCACGAGTGAGGACGGAGAGGGGCTAAAAGGTTAGGAAGGTAGAACACTTAGTGGCGCTCACAGTGCTATGAGAAGAACCTGTCATCCCCATTCCAGTTACAGCTGCTCTGGAGCTCAAAGCAAGTGTGTGCTCGGGCTTGGGTTTTGTTTGCCAGTTCTTACCAATCTAAGTCTCTAAGGGCTAACATGCAACCAATGTTTGAACTAAAGCTAACTTTTATTATTGTCCCCAAAGAGAAATGGACACCCGCAACTGTAGCAGAAGCCAACCCTGCAAGTCCTCCTTACTCCAGAGAGCAAACCTGGGTGTTTCCAAACTATGGGTTATGCCCATGCCAAGTGCAGGAGGATATCAAAGGCTATTAAACATAGCACCTGCCCTCCGGGGGCTACAGTGCCCTCCGTCCCTGGCACTCAAACACCTGCTGTCTACCAGCAGACTACGTGGGCCAGTCCAGTATGTACCCGTGAGTTGTGGACTCTCTTCCATAATTTGGGATCTGGTCTTACCTTGAAATTGCCAGATTCTAGCAACTTTGTTAGTTCTTTTGTTCACTTGGATCATCAAAAGGATAAACAATCATTTTTCCATTGCTTGAGCAGAACCCATTACAGTTGCTGAGAAGGGTAATTGAGTTTCTCAAATATAATTACCTCTCCTCAACCCACCTCCTCCTCAACTTGTGTTTCTCAACCAAGAAGAACCAAGTCCACCTCTCTCAAAGGACCCTTGCACATTTGAATGGCTTCCCAGGAGCCTGAGTGGCATATAATTACACTTAATTTAATTTTTGTCATTAATCCCAGAGGCTTTGATCCACAGTCTGTTATTCTAATATAAGGAAAACACAGCCCCACCTCAAATTAAATATTTGCCTTTGCCCACAATTCACTGTTTACTGTAAACTGATCTTCTGTTAGAGCTTCACCTTCCACCAACACCACTGGGGTTGGCGTCCCTTCCCAGTCCTTGTGTTTCCCCTTCAGCTGCAGGTTCCCCAGAGCCTGAGAATACTCAGATTTCACAGACCCTTCTAGATCCATAGTCTCAGAAGGTGACACTCAGGGAAATCTGACATCACTCTTGTTCTCCATGAGGGGGGCACTCCTCAGACCTTGAACTTCGGGAATGAAGTATTTCTGTTTAAAACGCAAATTGAGGAAAATACAGCTTTCACCAACTGGTCTCAGGCTATGTACCAACGTAAATCATAATCTGGCCAACCTTTCATCTTTTTTTTTCCATAATTTTATTGAGAAACAAATAGCAATGAGACAGTTTCAAATCAAATTGGTAGGACAGTTGCAATAATTAACATATTGCATACTCTCTTCCTAGTGGTTATTTGCTATACAAGATGCAGACTTGATATCCTATTTATAAACACTATTACAACAAATCCCTCTATTTATTAAGAGAATGCAACTATATATCTATCCTAACCATTTTGAATACACAGATACAAAATGGACTTTCATCTGTA
>NW_004524596.1:15636760-15653486 GCF_000260255.1 Octodon degus
CATTTAAAAAATTAAAATATATTTTTAAATAGGCATAAAGAATTATATAATTCTTATGTTTACACATAAGTCCAGAAATCTAACCATATACAACCTTATAGCAGGACAATCCCAGAACATTCCTTTTCCTGTCTCCTGCCTTCATTCACTACCCCTTTCTTTTTGAACAATCATCTACCCAAGAGACAGCAACCCTTTGTCTTTTAGAGCCAACCTTCATTAATACCTACAGTGTAACAGCCCATGCTGCTTGTTTTCAAGAACATAACACTACTGTAGAAGGAAGAGGCATGCCACAGGTCAGAAATAGGAGGCCAACGAAACTCAGGCTGTCACAGAGGTGCAAAAACCACGCGGACCAGCCTCTACATCTTAGGGCAACTGCTCCAATGTTGGTGGACAAGGCAAGCTTCATGTGCTCCCAACTCTACCTTGTCACATTCTTTAGGGACTCCCAGGACTTTCCACAACTTTGATTAAAAAATTTACCATCCTTGGGCCAGGGGAGATAGCTCAGTAGAATAAGCACTTGCCTGGTGAGCGCAGAATCCTGGTACCACAAAAAAAAAAGAATTTTACATCACAGTAAATGCTAACTGCTGCTCCAAAGCCTAGGTGGCAAACACTCTCAGTGCTGCTGACCTTCACCTCCTTTTCCGTAACTAACACTGCAGCCCCTGCCCAACATTTGATTTCCCTGTACATATTCGACATTTTTCTTCATCTATAGTTTGAACTACCTTCTGACATGCTATAAATGCACCCATTAGTTGTGTTCATTCATTATTGCCTATCTTCCCTTGTTCAGTGGAACTAGTCACAGAACCCAGGGTCTAGGAACAGCGTTTGGCATGTATTAGGCACTTGGTCTAAACTCATGGGCATTTCCCTGCCAGGCTTGTGACACTTGGGCTGTGATCCTGTAGCCTGAACTCATCGTTCTTTGGGGTGAAAACATCTCATCCCCTCCGAGAAGAGGCTGCGCACATACAGACCTTTTATTTACAACTTACTTTGTATTAAAACTTTTCAAATACCTCTAAAAAAATAAAGCTCATGGACATCTGTGAATTGTCACCAGCAATCTGCCAAAGCCACAGGGAAATTTCCAGTCTTCAGCCTGTGGGATAGTTCTGCAACTCAGACTCTTGTCTGAGTTTATCTCCCCTCAAACCTCTCTCCTTTAATTTTCCTTCTGCGTCTTGGACCCTCTTCACCATCTCTTTTGTAGGTCTCTCTTCCTTTAAATACTGAGGTTCCTCCCCACAACACCTATGAACTTCCCTCCACCTTAGTCACCCTGTTGCCCTTGAGGTGTCACCTGCCACGTGGACCCGGAATACCTTGTGAGCATACACCTTCAGACAGACCGCTCTCTCGGGTTTCAGACTCATTGACCAGCTGTTGGCCAGATAACCTCAGACCCAGGATGTCTACACCCGCTCTTCCTCCACCGTGGTCCCTTTTTCAATGAGCACTATTCCTAGAGCCCTGGCAGTTACCCGCTCCCTCCCTCTCTGAATCCCCACCCCCAGCTCCCTTGCTTCTCCTGCTGTCACCTGCCTCTTACTTGACCTGCCATCACAACCTCCTACATTCTCCCACTTCTTTAATTCGCACCCAGGAGTAGTATCTGTTTTAGAGGTACAGTTATCCATGTATACCTGTGTAATGCTCTGGTCCATTTGATGACCATATCTATTACCTCAGACATTATTGTTTGTGTCTAGGATATTAGGACTCCTCTCTCCTAGTATTGCCAGCCACATTTGGCCCACTGGCCTCTAGATCAGCTCTTGGCTTCCAGCTCCACCCCTTCGGGCTATCAAGGTGCTGAACCTTCAGTCACACAGCTCCCTAATCTACGGGCCATCTAATTGTCCTCAGGAAAGAACACCAGGCCCTTCAAGTCCCCTATCTTCAGCCACAGCCCTTCCCAGGCCAGCAGTCCTGCCCCTGAGCAGTCTCTTCCAGAACTGGACCTGCCCCTCCCCCACCACCCTGTTCACAGCTCAGCTCCCCTAAATACCAGTAACAGCCAGCACCCCAAAGAGCCCTGCCTGACTCCTCCCCAAAGCCCAAGGCACTCAGCCTGGGTGCCACCCACATTTCCCACACGCTTCCCCCATGGCCATGATCTGATGGCCCCAGAATGATAATAGCCCTCTGTCACTGTCCCTGTGCTGGCTAGGAGGGCATTAGGGGGAATAGGGAAAGGGCCTGGCACTCTGTGAAACCCCCTGGGAACTGACAGAAGATGTATATGGGACCAAAGGACCGGAAGATGACGAGGTTCCGACCTTCACAGAGCTTTAGCTATGAGAACTGGGCACAGAGACCCTCAGCAGCTTTGACCTGGATTGAAAAACTTGCATCTAAGCATTCGAGGACCATCAGCTGGGATTCAAATCAGGAAACAGGGGCTGGGGAGATGGCTCACCAGTCTAAGCACCTGCCCTGCAAGCACAAGCACCCAGGTTCCATCTCTGGTACAACATGCCCAGCATGCCATGCAGGCCCCGCACCAGGTACGCCACACCGGCCACTGAGACCAGGTGTTGTGGCACGTGCCTATAATCCCAGCACTGGGGAGGCTGAGACAGGAGGATCACTATGAGTCTGAGCTGCATAGCGAGACCCTGTACCAAATACATACACACATACATACATACATACATACATACATTATTTTAAACAATTAAAAAAAAAAACAGAATCTACTCATTTGTTCACTTTTTGAGCAAAAGGCTGGAGCAGAGGGAGCTGGGGGCTTACCGAGGGACCACCATCAGCACAGGAGGATCTAGGCTAGCTGGCAAGCAGGGCTCTGCCCCCCAACTGGCCCACGGGGAGCTGCGTGTGCTGTAAACAGGACACAGAGGAGCAAAGCCCCAGCCCAGGACTTGGGGGGTGGGTCTTGCACCCCACGATGTGCCATAGCTGCACAGAGCGAACAGCCAGACCTGGAGGCTTACCCCAGCACCCACTACACAGTCGCTCCGCGTCGGCCTTCTGTGGATTGCCCTGGAGCCTTGAATGCGGGAAGCTAATGCCAGTGCAGGCTGGACAGGCAGACTGGAAGGAGGGTTTGAATGGATACCAAGCGACTGGCTCTGGCGCCCTGAACACAGCCCCAGAGGGAACTCCCTAAGCAAAAACATTCCTCCAACCGGGACACGAAAGTTTCGTTAACTTTAAGTTTGCTTTAGAACAAAGAGCTAAAGAGACAGTTCAGCTCCTGGGAAAGAGACAAAGTTTTTCCTAAAGCGAACCAATGAGAGAAACCTTCCCGGGTGAGGGGGTCTGCCTTCCACCGTGGACATGGCGTGACGTCTGACAGAGTACACCTTGTGCGTCTTCAAGGGAGTCTCACAGCAGACAGGAGAAATCAGATGCTGGTTCTTCAGGTGCTTTCTCCTCTGTGGACATGGGATCTCAGACCTCAGCTGCCCAGTCCTAAGGCTGGTCACCAGCCAGCTGCCTCATGTAGCATTCTGCAGAGCAGCCTGGGGTGGGGAGGTGTCAGGTGGGCATTGGGGGCGCTACTGAGAAGACATGGCATCCTTCTACCAGAATATGGCTCTGTCTTATTATAATTCTACATAAAATACTTTGGAAAAGGGTCTTTGTGACTTTAAAAAATATTTGAAAGTTAGTCTTTGTCTGTCCTAAAAGTCATTTCATGAAAGCATCTTTGGTAAGAGCCAAACAGAGCAACAGGAGCTTGACCAGGCTAGAGCAGACTCTGTTCAGACTGATGCAGAAGCTTCTGGAGACAGCGTGGCCAGTGTGGAGCTTGCCTTGTCTGGAAGGCCAAACCTGTGCCCTTCTATCACGGCCCACAAAACCCAGCTTCACGCCGAGGTCATGGCACGAGATAAATGTCAGGTACCAAAGCAGCTTGGAGATGCCCCGTCTAGTGCCCCAGAAGACACAGAGAGCAAGGGCCCAGCCAGCCGCAGAGCGGGGGCCCCAGCCCAGCCCAGCTCCCCCTTGCGGGCTCTTGCGCCACTTTCTCCTGCCAGTGCTCTGCTTCAGCAATGTCTCGCCTGCCTCAGCGACTCCCTTAGAATTGAAATGCAGCCCTCACAATGCCAGCAGTGTCCTCCAGCAGTCCACTGGGCATTTACTAGATGTTGGTGATCCCGGGGAAACTGCAGCGAATAAATGTCTCTATCAATCATATGAGCAGCTGTCTCAAAAGGGCCTGAACTGGAAAAAAGAAATGCCTCTTGCTTTCTGCTCTCCCCAGAAATTTCCCTTCCATCCCTGTGGTCTCTCTCACCTCCTCCTTTGGCAGAACGCCTGGTCTTTACTCCCCAAATCAAGCCTTGTGGTTGATTCCTCTCCCCACCCCCAAATCAGCCGAGCCCTGGCTTGCAGGGAAAGGAGCACCAGCCCTGGTGACGTAGAGCCCGGCCAGCCGTGGGCTCCGCTCTGTCCGGCCACAGCTCTGCCTCCCTCGGCAGCGAGCCTGTCTCCTAAACAGCTGGCAGCTAGAGGCTGACTGAGAGCACATTCAGGGTGGACAGCACCTTCTGGAAGACCAGAGCGTAGAGGGACTGGGCTGGCGGGTCTGGCAACCGCGGCTCTGCTCTGCTTCCTGTGTCACTGCTGACCTCTGGCCAAATGGACACTCACTCACCCGGGGAATACCTGTCCATGCGGTCGGGCTTCCAGGCCACACCAGGTTTTCCTCTCTGACCATCTCTGCATTACCATAGTGTGGTGACTTTCACGCTGTCCACAGGCACTGTCCTGGTCACCCACACCATCCACTCCTCGAGGTGCACATGCACCCTGCACACACAGCTCCTGATCAAGCTGGAACGGTCATCCTCTGCCCCTCAGTAAAGTCCCAAGGATTCTGTCGGTTTGCTTTTGTTCCCTCCATGTACCCACCTGACACACGCTCAATCTACCGTGTCCTCTTGCCTAACTCCCTCTCTTTCTTCCAACATGCCCCCTTTTTCCTGTACCCCTCGCCCTCCAAAGGGGCCTTCCCACCTTGAATGTGTACCCCATTTGTCATCTGCTCCACTGAGAACTCTAGTGCCCAGAGAACTGGAAAGTTAGCTGGGCCCCATAGCGCCACCCTCCTGCTACAGAGCAGAAACGTCCTGCAGACCTCCACCCTGTACGGTGCGGCATGGGCACGTCACAGAGCTAGCCCTGGTTCCCAGTCCAGCGGGGCCCTCTCCCATTATCCCTGCAGTGCCAGAGGCAGACTGCCAAGGGACCAGGAAGGAGGGGGCAGGGAGACCGGGCCACACTGGGGACGGCACTCACTCACGGTCCGAAGAACCCAAAGAGAAGCAATTCCCCAGGCAGCCAGAAAAAATAGGGCAAGCTCTGCTGGAGGAAAAATTAGCCCAGTGCCCACTGGGTGATCAGCCAGGCCTGCCTGCAGCAGAAGGGGCTGCTGCAAGTACACGTCCCTCTCACATGGTGCAAATAGGACCAGCAATGAGCCTGGGGTTCCGGAAGGAGGCCTGAGGGCAGGGCCCTCTTTATGCTCAGTTATGTTATCAGGCTGACCTGGGAGAAGCAAACTCTATTGGTCAGATCATCAGGAAAACAGAGGCCAGACCTTGAAACAGGGTGCCTTTGTCCACGGCTGACACCTTGGCCGAGAGCCCAGCTGGGCTTCAGGGGACAATTCAGGTCAGAAGGAAGACTGGTGTGGGGGTGGTTCCAGCCCTGAAATCTGTATTAGCTCAAGATTAGGGGCTGTGGCCCCTGTCCCTCAGTCACACCTGTGCCCTGGGGCACCAGAGTGAATGGTTTGCTTTAGTAATCAGAGGTGATTGAGGAGAAAGCCACAGGAGGCCTCTTTAGTCCCACAAAAGAACTTTCTGGCAAATTCCCATCCTGCTGGAATGTCCCCAGGCTATTTTGTTAAAGTGCCACCCCCTCCAGCCAGCTCAAGTCCAGAAGTCCCTGGTGACCTCTGTGGAGGGGAAGGACCTGTGCCACAGGGGTAGGGTGCCACTGAAGCTTCTGCTCAGCTGGGAATGAGGGTACAGAATTGGGGGCCGAGGGGGACAGAGGCCACAGAGCTGGGAGTGAGACTGCAAGAGCCCTTGGGCTTCACCAGGCAGAAGGGAGGGCATCGGGACATGTTTGGAGTTGGGGGCTGCATCCTGAGGCCACCTCAATGATCTTTAAGAAAAGACGCCCCGAGGGGGTTGAGCAATGGGCTCTGTCGGGTTTTCTCCTCCCAGGCTCTGCTAGGTACCTTTTCGAAGGGATCAGAAAAGAATGTGCTTCAAAGATTAGCACCGCTAACCAGACACATTTATAGGTTGGTGGACAGGTGTTTCAGCCCTGCCTGGTTTACCTGTGAGAAAAGGGCTCGGGCGCCCTGCTCCCCTGAACCGGCATCATTCCCGCTGGCCTCGCCCGCCACCTTCTGGACAAAGGCAGTACTGTCGCCAAGCCGGCCCAGGCTCGGAGAGCAAAGAAGAGCAACAAAGAGAGGGCTGGAAAAAACCACGGCACAACACTCTTGGGTCCCAAGGAAGCAATAATGGACTTCCTACAGCAAAAACATGCACTTAGTAATACACTTCTTTGACTTGGTTTTTTTAAAAGATCACGTTTGGTACCTCTTGCCCCTGGTGTCGTCCACCAAACATGCTTTAGTTGAGCAGGCGCTTCGCACCAGAAGCACACAAGATGCTGGAGTAGACGGAATCACTGTCCCAAGCCCCCATGCAAGCCTGAAGTCTGGGGACAGACAAGTATGAAAGCCAACAGTGACATCTAAAGTGATTTGTCCTCTTGAGAGATACACTCTGCTAGAGACTAGAAAGAAGAAATCCGCTTGGGGCTTAAAAGGGGAGTGGCCTGAGGGGACAGAGAAGGTGGCATCTGACTGGCAGGGGCACCAAAAAGCAAGGGCACAAAAGGTTTGGTTAAGTCTTGCTGATGCCAACATTCCCTCCCTTCCTTCCTGCCCCAGATTCTGCAGTGTCCCCAGGGACCGGTATCCAGAGACGAGGGCTTACGGGCTCTTTATCAGGCATTTTGTGGGACCTGTAGGCCCAGGCTGCATGAGGGGGCCAGGGCTAAAGCCAAAAGGAAACAGAACACCAGACTCGGAAGTAAAACTGAGATGGTGTTAGATCTTCGCTTTGCCACTGAACAGCTCCATGACACGGGAAAATCTCAATCAAGATTGAGAGCCTGCTCCACCACGCATCAATGGGAGTGACTGCATCGATTACCCCCTCAGGAACGAACTGAGGCCACGCTTGGGAGAACTGGCCAAGGCTAGCGCACACACCCGCAGCAGCACTTGGCAGGGGTGGCATCAGGCGCGATGCCAAGATCCTCACAGACCCCCGAGTTCAAGTGGGCCTTGGTTACCTTTCTCCTTGCGGAGACAGCAGCCAGCCCCAGAGCTAGAACAGGAAAGGTCCTCTTCAGCTCATGGTGTGCAGGGGCTTCAGTCCACAGTTGGCCGGCCCAAGGTGGGGTGGCGCATCAGAAGGGGCACCGCAGAGCGGGCGGGAGGCAGCAAGAGGTGATCACGGTGCCGCCCTTCTGTCCCTAATGTACGCAGGGCACTCACGCTCCTAATCCTAGCACTACGTTCATCCCAGCATCACCTAGCAGATCCAGCCACCTCAGAAAGCTCCACCTATGACCTCATGAGGCTCGGGGGACATCCAGACACAGCCACAACAACCTGTTCCCTGGGCATCACCCCCCGCCCAATGGGCATCTTTCCCATGTACTGCCTGGATATTAAAACATCGTTATCTGAAATTTAAAAATCTAGCCAGTCCTCCTCCACCACTGGCTGCTAAATTGAGCAACTCTGCTTTCACCCGCTTCCCAGGGCCATGACCAAGATCATTCAGAGAGACTGCGAAGTGGATTGGGGCTGCCCTGGAGCTGCAAGGTGTTGAAAGTAGAGGGGATGCCAAGGCCTGGGGCATCCAGCAGCCTCTGGGGTCACAGCTTCACTCTCATCCAGCCTCTACTAAAGGTCCCAGTGTGAACAACAGCAGGCTCCTCGTGAGCTCTGTGGGAAACTTGTTCTATTGGGAGGGAAACACAGGCAGGGAAAGTGAGTTTGCCAAGCAGGAAATCTCCATTAAACCAGGGTCTACTTGTTTCCCCTCGGCTAGACTTCTCAGCCCCGATATTCTCACTTCCTGCAGCAGGGGCTGTGCACAATACTTCCTAAACTTGTCTGGCTGTGGAGCTTGAGCGCCCGTGTGCATCCCTTGGGACTGCTTGCTGGAGAAACACTGCACCGAGGTGGACTTCTGCAAGCAGAGCCATGTCCCCCTCCTGCAGCCTACGGACGAGGCCCCAGCGCTCTGGTCCTCAGCAGCGAGAGACAGTTTCCATCCTGCCAGCCTCTGGGGCAGCCTCTGGGCCAGCAGACAGAAACACAGCCACGCCTGAAGCATGGGGTTCTAACGGGTTCACTGTGGGGCTGTAGTTCCTGTGTTTCGCTACCACTGCCAGGTGACTAGGATTTGATGGATTGTCACACTGCACAGCTGGCACTGGGTCTTTGACTACAATAATGCCAAGAGGGGCTGGCGAGATGGCTCAGTGGTCTAAAGCACCTACTTAGAACAAGCTTAGCGAAGCACAGGGACCGCAGTTCAATCCCCCAGCACCACATGCCAGCCAGCCCCGCCCCCTGGTGGGCTGAGCTGGCCACACACACACACACATAAATAAATAAAATTTAGAAAAAAAAAACTAATAATAATAATGCCAAGAAAGACATTGATGAACAGACCAGATGTCACATTACAGTTCCTTAAGGAAAACATTAAAATGGTTTGTAAAATTTTAATACAGCTAATTTATGGTAGAGCGGTTGAACACACATTATATACACAGGAATGAGGTACTTGGAAGACTCCTACATTAAAATTTAAAGAATTATTGAGGAGCTATTAATCCACTAAGAAATGCCACAGGTGAAAATTACTAAAAATAATTCACTTTACAGATGCTTGTGTAGGATTTGGCAAGAAACACACACAAGTCATTAGAGACAGAATGGTACTTTTAAAAAATTGTAAAACGGGCCACGGAGATAGCTCTGTAGTCTAAGTGCCTGCTTAGACAAGTGTCGGGCCTGGAGTTCAATCCCCAGTACTACATGCTGTTCCGGCCCTGCCCCCAGGCATGCTGAGCCTGCTACTGAGACTGAGTGCAGTGGCGCACGTCTGTAATCCCAGCGCTGGGAGGCTGAAAACAGGAGGATCACTACGAGTCCGAGCTGCCTAGTGAGACCTGTACCAAATACATAAAAATGAAAAAAACTGAAAAAAATAGGTGGTACTGTAGCCCCCCAAAAAAGCTAAATGTGTCCTGTTTTATGCACAAAATGACCACCTTTGTATGTAAAATGTTTTAAAGAAATTCACAAATATTCAGTGTTTTTGAGTGAAATTTGATTGCTGTAAGAATTTTAATTGGTGCATATTGTTAATATTTACATGTAGGTGGCAATTACTCAAATCCAAGCAACTAGATCCGATCCATGTATACACTTTTTATGAGCAAAAAGACTGATGAAAGTGACCAGACCTGCGTGTCCCACCCGGTGGGACACACGAGCACGTACCAGCAGCGGTTCAAGCCGGCACAGCGTGCTCCGCCTCACACCAAGTGCTTGCATTCAAGCTCCTGCGTGCGCACCTTCTTGTGGCCCAGCCAAGCTTCTGGGATGCCTCCTCCTAGCCGGCCACCTCCCTCACACCCTGCGTCTGCTCCCAAAACTCCATCCCTCACGCCCGTTCAGTTGCAAATCCACCTGGGGAGAAGGGTACGCAGAGCCTTCAGCTGCCACCAGCACGTAGCGTGCTTTGGTAGGCGGGACCCCACTCAGGCAGGGCCGGGGCCCCAGGAGCAGCTTTGCCCCCTGGCTCGCACACTGCTAAGGCTCAGGAGGGGGCGCAGGAGGGAGGGGCAGGGCCTCACTGAGGCTGCAGGGAAGAAACATGGCTAAGTGCTTGCCAGCTTGGGCCTCACCTGTATCTAGGGCTTGACTTGAACCCAGGACCTTGAGTGTGCTGAGCACAAGGCAAAATTTTACCAGGAGCTACATGCCAGCCCTCTGTGGAATCGACGTACAGGCTGGGTGACAGCCCCTGGTGAACAGCTAGAGCTGCTAAATCTTTCTCCTTAGGGTCAGTTTCCCTCCAGAGACTCTCAGCACCTGTGGGACTAGCCAGCGCACACAGGCACAGGCCGGCCACGGCCAGGCCCACTCCACCCCAGCCCTGCCTGGCAACTGAGCCCCACCTGCTGCCCCAGTTCCAAGACCTGGGCACTAACCCTTACCCCTCATTTCTTTCTTCAGTCCCACACCGGACTCCCTACCTGACCCGACCCTCCTCCTGCCTCAGCTTCCTCCGTGTTCCATGGCTTCAGGTCTCCCAGCCCTCAGCCCTGCACCCCTTCATGGGACCTCAAAGCCCTGGACCAGCCCGGGGGCTCTGGCCCAGCGCCACAGCCTTCTGCGTGCTGGGAGGGCCTTGGGGGCCAGGCTCTACCTCTCGACTGTGATGCCAGCCGACTGTGCCTGCAGCTGTCCCACGGCTCCCTGCTGGCCCCCCCCCCCCACTCTCAGGGTCATTGTCCACCTCCTCTCCTCCCTGGAACACAGAGCGCTGCAGGACAGTACTACAGACCTGCCCTGCAAACAGACACTGTCTGGAGCTGAAACCCCTCCACCCCTCCACAGGTCCATGGTTCAGCTTCTCTGGGGTGACCCAAGACTTCAGAAAAGGACCAAGCGCAGGACCCCCGGGGAAACTTGGGCAGAAAGCCTCCCAGCAGGGACAGGATGGAGCCACAAGGGGGCAGTGTCGGTCCACACACGCTTCCCGGAGAGGGTCGCGGCCCATCGCTGCGCGGCCCCGGAATCCCAGCCTGCTTGCGGGAGGAGAGGGCTGTTGGGAGGATTCACACACGTGTTAGCGTGCACAGAGTGGAAACACGTCAAATGAAACGTTCAGCGAGACATTTTAAGGGAAACTCCCTTACTTCATTCCGCTGAGCTGGCTTAAGCGCCAGGGGCCAAGAACACATTCTGAGAGGCCAGACCGAGCAGCCCGAGCGAGGAGCAGGTGCTCCACCGCGCTCTGCCCCGTGACCCCAGCAAGCGCGGTAGCAGGCTGCAGGAAGCAGGGCGGCCTTAACTGCCTGTGCTTCAGCGCAGAAGCGGCGTCCCCAGAAAGGTGTCGGTGACGCCGAGTGGAGCCTTAGTGGAGCTAAGGCAAAGCTTGAGCCAGGACCCCACGACGCCAGGAGGCGCGCGGATCTTCCACTGCACCCCACCGTGCCCCTCCTCTGACCCCAAATGAGGCTGTTAGAATGTGCGTAGGAGAGCTCCCGGGAGCCCCACAGTGCAGGGATCCTGGCCCATCCAGCTCTGACTGATGAAAACCCAGCCTGACCCTGGTCCTTCTGGACTTTCCTTCAAGCAGGCTGGAGCCCAGGGTCACCGTCATCCAGAGTTCCCTGAGGTCACCAAGTGGGCTATGCTTTAACAAACCCCATATATGAATGGCCATTGGCTTCCTATGAGTTATGAATCAGGAGCAGGCGGCCTTGTTAAATTATTCACAAAGTTCCTTTAAATAGCAAAATTCCCACACCTGTCACCCTATTGCCCAAGCACTTAAGAAACGAAATTAAAATCTGGGGATGGCAGTGCATGCCAGTAATCCCAGCCTTCCGGAGGCTGAGGCAGGAGGATCGTCACAAGTGAAGCCGGCCTGAACTACATCTACATTGAGACCCTATCTCAAAACAATAAAAGGAATTAAATTCACAAGACTCAGGTTTTGCCAACTTCCCCACATCAAGGCAGGAAGATGCAGGACAGTGTTTAAGAAGTGAAGTTCCTTTATGGGTACCTTTGGGGGTATCTATGCTTGAAAGCGAAAAGGCGGCTCTGTGACTAGCCCGTCTGCCTAAGTCACACTCAGGACGAAAGGGAGCCAGCAGCAGGCCAGGCCCAGTGCTAACCTGACCCTCTCTGGACACCTGCTCCCGAGCCCAGCCCAGCTCTGCCTCCAGCCAGCTGAAAGCCAGGGAGCCAAGGCAGCCTGGGAGCTGGGCAGCCCAGAGGCAGCTCTGGAGCAGGAAAGGCCCCTCCCAGGCAGAGAGGAGCGGAATACGATATTTTAGGCTGAGAAAACTGCCAGTGAAGTGTCAGGGAAGAAGGCATGCATAATGTATATTTAGAAAACACTAGAAGCATTCAACCTGGTGTTTCTGTACACTCCATAAAAGTCAGAGTTCTCAGGGCTGGTGAGATGGTTCAGTGGTCTAAAGCACCTACTTAGAACAAACTTAGTCTAAGCACAGGGACCGGGGTTCAATCCCCTGGCACTGCATGCCAGCCAGCCCCGCCCCCTGGTGGGCTGAACTGGCCACATACACACACACAAATAATAAATAAATTAATTAATTTTTTAAAAAGTCAGAGTTCCCAACAGTAACCCTTGATATTTCCCTGCATGGGTCCTGAACCTGGAAGGGGCTTATGAAATAGTGGCTTAGGGTGACTTCTCCAAAGGCAAGCAAGACCCAGCCATTTTCCTACAAATGACACGAATTTATCCTTCTTTATGGCTGCCTAGTGCTCCCCTGTGGGTGTGGGGGTGAATCTTGAGACCATAATACTGAATGAAGTAAGTCAGACACAGAAGGTTAAATAGAGTGTGCTGTCTCTAGTAGGGGAGACCCACAACATGAGTAACTTAAAGATCAGAATAAAGGTGAGATGGTAGGAATCGGGGGAGACGAGTAGGGTGAGGAAAGGGAGTGGAAAGTGATGGCAAAGCCGCGTGATGCACCCCTCTCCCCAGAGTGAACACTGGTATTAGGAACAGACACTAATAAAGACAATTACATTTTTAAAGAGGAAGAACAGAGACCCAGGTGTGTTGGAAGGGAACAGTGTACCTCCGATGCCTGATACCAGTTTGTTCCTGCTTAGCTGCGAACCCATCCTGCACGGCCCAGGGTGGAATTCGGAAGCTGGGGCCCATAAACGTTTCCCTTGCTGGCTGGCGTGGCAAAGAGCCTCGTCAGTCGAGGGCTGGAGAGCGGCCTGGGACGAGACAAGGGGCTGCTCCTCCCAGCCCTGAGCGCCTTCCTCTCTCTTGCGCCCAGGCTCTGTGGTGCTGGGCCCACATCGCACGCCTGGTGGCCCTTGCCTCTAGAGTGGCAGAAGCGCCTGTAGAGGTTCTCTCCAGTGACCTCCCAGCAATGCCGTGCTCCCTAGCAACTCCCAGTGGTTCTGTTGGCACCCAGGGGCCTCACCATCCTCCAGCTGTGACCTCCGTGAACTTTTAAATCACCCAGTGGCTCGGCCACAGCTCTCCGAGGACACCTGGATCTTAGCCTTGGGGAACGCCTCTCCTGCATGTACTCTTTCCTGCGGTCCTTAGAGGCTTTTCACCCCCTGCGTAGCTGGCCTGGTCCTAGTGAGCAACTCTGCACATGCTGCCATCTCTGTCACAACGGCTGCGGGGTTTCTGTCTGCAGCCTGGGCCACAGTGCACACAGCCTTGATGCGCCTGTGCCCACACAGCCCTGGACACTCTGGGCAGGGCCCGCACTGGGCAACGCCTTCCTCCCCCATGGGTCGGATATCCCCAACAAATCCTGGGGGCATCTTGCTCACCTCCTTTTCTCGAGTACCCCCTCCTCATCAGTGGAGCCAAGCAAGAACATGAAAACCTCCATAAGTACCTGAAGCAAGAAGGGATTTAATACAGGGACTTCAGTGTTTAAATCCTGGTCTTTCTAGCTGTGCCACTAGGCAAGGAACTTAGCCTCTAGATAATTCCATACTACTTCCATAAAGATAGAGTGAATGATGGTACCTAACTTACAGATGGCCCTGAAAATTAAGAGAAATAATCTGTCGAGCATTCCCAGAGCCTGTTAGATGGCCATAAACCACCGTCGCTATTACAGTGATCCCGCCTAAACCCCTGCAGCACACATAGAGCCAAGCGACAGAGCCGTAGTGGAGGCACCCAGGAAGGGAAGAGCACGTTTCAGCGGTCAGTCGTCCATCCCTGGACGACGTACAGAACATACTGGATCAAAGAGAGGACAAAGGGACAGGGCAGATGTGTGGGTGGTAAATCGCCCCAAAGGTCCCTGCCCATCCACAACCGAAACTTCCTTCACCTGTGCTGGGCAAAGCTCTCCCCACACAACTCCTGAATTTTTTAAATTTTTATTCATTTATTTATTCGGAACAGTGTCTTGCTATGCAGCTCAGACTTGTAGTGATCCTCCTGTCTCAGCCTTCCCAGTGCTGGGATTACAGATATGTGCCACCACTCCCGGTTTTGGTGGCCACTGGGGCCTGGCACAGCATGCAGTACTGGGATTGAACCTGGGTCCTTAAGCTTGCCAGGTAGGCACTTAGACCACCAAGCAATCTCCACAGCCCACCTCTTGAAATTTTAATTGAAACCCTAGTACATACAGGTCTATGTTAGAAAGCCAGTGAACAACATGACATAGAGTTCAGAACACTGTAGGGGGGAGGAGTAAATTATACAGGGTTTAAGTTTGGTAATTATTATAGTAAAAAACACCTTGCCACTAGTCCCTCGAAAAGACGCCCCATGATTTCAACCTCACCTGTCCCATCATTCCTGCCACTTTCTGAAGCAGCTCTGAGTCTAAAGCAGTGTCTGAATTTGCACCGCTGCAGGTGCCTCTGTGTCCCGAGTGGATTTAAAACATTTACCTTTCACGGTCACTTCATCTTTGAGAGCTAGATGTCACCCAGAACCAGACCTGGTGAACAAGGTGAGTGCGGACACACCGCGATGTGTTTCCAAGTCCGCTTTTTTTTTTTTGCTGGTTTTGTATTTTCCTTTTATTGCAGCAGAAGTTGCACTGAAGAAAAGGGTCGATTTGTGATGAGACAGGGAAGTGGGGGATTTCATTTTTATCTTGGCCAAAAAGCCACTTAGTGAGATGGTCACAAAGGTGAGTTGTGAAGAGCCAAAGGCTGCGTGGCTATGCTCACTGGGCGAAGTGTCTACAGACAAAAGCATTCTTTGACTTTAGAGTACTGTCACCCAAATAGCTACAAGTTAGTCTCATCCAATAAGTTGGTTATTTGACCTGTCTTAACTGGTTTAAAAGGTATTTAAAAAAAAAAAAAGAAGAAGGAAAGAAAAGAAAAAAATTCTCAAGGAGTCAATCTGAGTTGGCACTGCTCTTGGCCGCGAGGGTGCCTGGTCATACTTCTAAACCCCCTTTTGTTTTGCTGCCCAAGTTTAAACATACTTTTGCTAACTGTTCTTTTACTAAGAGATAATCATTATCTCAAGAAATGTATTTTTAAAACACTTTGCACAGTAATTTTGCATCCATTTAAACTAAGCTTTGTATTGAATAAAGCACTATTGCTTAGATATTAAAAATAAATAAAAAATTGAGGGCAGGCGTGGTGGCACTTGCCTGCAACGCCAGCACTTGGGAGGCTGAGGCCAGAGGATCTCTGCAGGTTCAAGGCCACCCTGGGCTACAAAGTGACTTCGAGGTCAGCCTGAACTGCATAGTGAGACCCTGTCTCAAAAAGACAAAAAAATATATATACTCAGGACAAGGACAGTCTGCATATGTGGAACTACCTGTCTAGTAGAGAAAACACACTGTCAGGTACTCTCAGAGACAAATGTGGACACATGACGATGAGTCTTTGAAGGGCCAGTGCGACGGCTCAGCGGACTAAGCACCCACTTAGGCAAGCGCAGGGACCGGGGTTCGATCCCTGCTGCGCCGGCCCCGCCCTGGGTGCACTCAGCTGTCCACGGAGACCCGGTGTGGTGGCGCCTGCCTTGTAAGGCCAGCACTGGGGAGTCCAAGCTGCATAGTGACAAGTCTGCTTTCTGTTGGAAGGCGCCGCCGCAGCAGCACTGGCTGTGTTTTTTGATCACACCTCCTAGAGGGGCCAGGAAAGCCGTCTCGCAGCATGACTTCAGAAAGCACAAACACGGAAGGATGGGTTTGCAGCAAGAGGCAGCATTCTGAGGGCGCTCGACAGCAACGCGCCTTAGACTGAAATGATTTTATTTATTTTTATTTTTTGTATTTTAGGGAAGGGTCGATAGGGTGCTCAGGGTCTCACTACTAGATCAGACTCATCATGATCTGCCTGTTTAAAGCCTGCTAGGAGCTGGATTACAGGCCACCACACCCAGTCTCAATTGCTGTCTCAGCCTGCCCAAGGGGCAGGGCCAGCACATGTAATGATTTTTTAAATGTAAACATTCACCATATATTTCGATCATACCTCATAAGTCTCCCTCCCTCTCCATCCCCCCATCCTCAGAGTCAGTGTCATGAATTGCGTATGCTTCCCCTAGCAGAGAAAACATTCTAGACAAGGTAAGTATATTTTAATACACAGAAAAGGACTGGAAGACCCAGGCCGCGGGGTCCTGAACAGACCCGGAGCGCAGGCCCGGCGAGTGAGAGAGACGACAGAGGCCGCGGGATCCTAAACAGACCCGGAGCGCAGGCCCGGCGAGCGAGTGAGACTTCCCGGGCCGGGGGATCCTCTTTTGACCCAGGCTGCAGGCCTAGCAGGGAACCCTTCAGCAGAACTCCCTGCAAGGAGGCTAGAGGCAAGACCCACACAGCTGATTCAGGAGCAGAACATCTTGCCAAAGAGACACAAAGGGTTCAACTCTAA
>NW_004524596.1:15668757-15670274 GCF_000260255.1 Octodon degus
ATATGAGTTGAACATAACTGGGCACCCCGTAAGTGTGCCGAACCCACACACGAAGCAGGACAGACTCCTCCCCCTGCAGCTGCGAGGCCGCTCACGTGGCCACTTCCACGAGGCCGGGAGAGGAGAGCTACGCCTCTCTTACAGATCTGCAAGAAGCTCAGAAGCCAAGTCCTGAGCGCAAGCCTCTCTCCGTGACACACCCACCCCTTGTCGCAGCAGTGGCGGCCACCATTTGCTTAGTCCCTCTATGCACAGCGGGAGGGCTTGGAACACAGTCTCACTTTCCTATCGGAGCTGCCACATAGAGAGGTAGCGACCTTAGCTCCATTCACCAACCGGCTGGGTTATCAGACAGGCTGCGAACTTTCGCTGCATCCCGCCGCTAGAGGGAGCGGCAGAGCTAGAGTTAAAGGCAGCGCTTTGTCTGGGACCGGACCCTGCCTCCAAGGACAGAGTGTTTTGCTGTGGTTTTCACACACCTGGAGATGAGGGGAGCTGTGACTTTCAGTCTTACCTGTACTCGCCTGCCTGCCGGGTCGGCTTTCACCCACGCAGCCACAGCATCCGGCATTGCACACACCAGAAGCCGGCCCCGGACTTCACGGTCACCGCTGCGGTGGATGGTGCCTTCGAGGAGGTCACGCTCTGGGACTTCAGAGGGACGTGCGTGGTCCTCTTCTTCTACCCGTGGACTTCACGTTCGTGTGCCCCACAGAGGTCACTGCGTTCAGCGAGTGCGCTGAGGATTTCCGAAAGCTAGGCTGCGAGGTTTGGGGGGCCTCTGTGGACTCCCAGTTCACCCACCTGGCTTGGATCAACACCCCCCGGAAGGAGGGAGGCTTGGGCCCCCTGAACACGCCCCCGCTTGCCGATGTGACCATATGATAAATATGGAGTGTGAGGAGGGACGGGGGCATTGCCTACAGGAGCCGCTTCATCATCGATGGCAAGGGTGTCCTGCCACAGATCACCGTGAGTGATTTGCCGTGGGGCGCTCTGTGGATGAAGCTCTAGGGCTGGTCCAGGCCTTCTAGGACACACATGAACACGGGGAAGTCTGTCCTGCCGGCTGGAAACCTGGCAGTGATACAATCAAGCCCACCGTGGACGACAGCAAGGAACACTTCTCCAAACACAATTAGGCTGGCAGATGGGGAGCTGGGGCCTGAGTGTGTGTCCTTGGATCCCACCTGTACCTCCACCTGGCTGGCTGCGCTGGCCCAGAAAAGGTGGATCCAGAAAGAGTGGATCTGCCCCTCCGATCTCCACTGCCTGGGCAGAGGCTGGAGGCATTGGCCAAGACTTTCTCTACCTCCCTTGGGATCTGGCGACGAGACCCTTCCGTGGAGCCCACCCCATTGACATAGGACTGTAGGTGACCAATAAAGTATTAAGGACAAAGAAAAAAAAAGCCTGGAGGGCTGGAGAGATGGCTCAGTGGTCTAAAGCACCTATTTAGAACAAGCTTAGCAAAAAAGCATCAGGGGCTGCGGTTCAATCCCCCAGCGCCACATGCC
>NW_004524596.1:15670406-15681654 GCF_000260255.1 Octodon degus
TCTCTCTCTCTCTCTCTCTCAAATAAATAAATAAATAAATAAATAAATAAATAAAATTTAAAAAAAATTAAAAGAAAAAAAAAAGCCTGGAGATGCCAAAACATGTTTCCTAACCTGCTGGTCTTTTTTCTGCTCTTGAGTCCATTCTGTCCATCTGTATGTACGAATAACACAGGCCGTGTTTGTTTCCTGGTACTACTAGGACAAAGTGTCATCGATTTAGCCCCTTAAGTGATAGACATTTATATTCTTACATCTCTGGAGGCAGGACATGGAGACCAACATGTTGGTGGGTGTTACAGCTTGGATGTACATGTCCCCCTAAGTCTTACAGAAAGAAGTGGGGAGCTTCAAAGGTGGCTAGATTAGGGTGTGTGATGCAGGTACTGAGGCAGTAGATCAGAGAAGCCCGACCATGGGCATGGGTGGCACAGTCAATAGGCTTATAGCCTGGATGGGACATAAAGGGAAGGAGGGAAGGCAGGATTGCTGCTGCTGCTGCTGCTGCTGCTGCCTTCTGCCCACCATAGCATGCACCATTTCTCCTCTGTGATGTCCCTCAGCTGTTTCACCCTGACTTGGAGCCAGCCAACTTCCAAATGAAGCCTCAACAAAATGTGAGCTAAAATAAGCCTTTCCTCCACTCCCTTGTGGGTGCCAAGTGTCTTGTCCTAGCAAGGAAGGAGAAAAGGAACAGAGAATGGGGTTGGTTCCTTAAGAGGTCGGTGAGAGGAGGGTCTGCTCCAGACTCAGGATTTGTGTCAACCTCCCTGGGCCATGGGACGTCCAGTTAGCCAGGTAAACACTATTTCTGAATGCAGCCTTGAGGGTACGCTGAGAAGAGCTGGGCACGGGAATGCGTGTACTTGGAGGCCCTCCCCAGCGTGGGTGGGTCTCATCCAACCCTTCAAGGTCTTGAACCCACTGAAAAATGGAGGAAGCCTGAACTGGCTCTGGGAGCCTGGCTAGCTGTGCTCAGTCGCAGGTCCTGTCCTGCCTTGGACTCAGTCCTGGCACTCAGGCGAGAATGAATTCACCGGCCACTTTCCTGGATGCCGGCTCAGAGACAAGAACTGGTGGAGCCGCTCAGCCTGCGTGATTTCATGAGCCCATTTTCATCATCAGTTTCATTTCTCTCTCTTACTGCTTCCGTTTTCCAGGAGGACCACAGTCCGAGGCCTTTCCTTGTCCCTATATCGCCTGTGTGCACATATCAGTGTGCCAACTTCCTCTTCTTAGGACATCAGTGATGTTGGCTTAGGATCCACCCACAACTTCATTTGAACAATCACTCCTATCAAGATGCTATTTCCAAATAAAGCCATTCTGAAGAGTTGGGGCTGGGACTTCGGTACAGGGACGGAGGGGCTGGCTGACCCAGCCATAACAAGGTGTCTACAGCTAACTGTGGCTCATTTCAATGCAATCTGCATTTTAAAGAACCCAAGGGAATGGAGCTTATATGCTAGGATTCTGAAGGTCAAGTGAAAGTAGTTTTCTGAGCAGTCCAGGCTCAGAAAGGCGCACCCCAAGGTTCTTAACCGTACCCCAAAGGTGTGTGCCACACCCTCTAGCTGGGGACCCCGGTAACTGGCAGAATGCGAGTGATTATGAGAACAGATCATTGTGACAGCAGCCAGGCTGCAGAATCTGATGAAGTCAAACATCACTGCCTTAAAAGATGTCCTCTGGCCCGGGTCGCCTGCACTGTGGCCTCCTAGATGGCAACAGAGGACAGGGAGGCGATGGAAGCCCGGGGGGCAGGAGAAAGTTGTCCCACCTTCTCCAAGTTGGTGCCTGGTGATGCTACACCTGAAGGGAAGCCCAGGGTCCTGCTGGTAAGGGGCAGGCCCCTCTCGCTACGCCCACTTCTCCGGGGGAACCAAGAGTGTTCCAGGGACATGTGCAGGAGCTGGGTGCCACGAGGTTCAGAGGGACACCAAGGAGAGCAGGACCAGGACCCCCTTCCCATAACTTGCACCCAGCTGTCACGGGGTTGAGGGCAGGAACCTCACTCCTCAAAGCTGGCCTTGTTCTCTCTCAGCTAAGGAAAGGGACCCCCTGTAAGGCCCTTTGCTCCCCGTAGGTAGGCATTCCCACCTGTCTGTTGGTCCTGTATATTTAGGCTCTTCCAATACAGACTCTAGATTTTTTCCTCTCTCCATAACCTCTGTATCTTAAAGTTAGCTACAGTGGGCCTTAGGAATGTGATTTGAACATCAACAGAAACACAATCTCTCTTCCTATCCCAATGCCCAGCTTGTAACTCTAGACATATCCTTTTGTGGCTTGTATTTTCCTCTGCATCCCTGCCTGTCCAAGACAGGCCTGTGCCCCACCCCTGGTCCCTGGACCATGCCCAGGCTCCACCTGTGGGGAACCAGTCCAGTTCTCCAGGCCTTCCCCCACCCAGGCACCACTTGCAGGGCAAATGAGGATGAATGACAGAGACACCAAGTCAATGTAGCACACGGGCTCCACCCCTTCATAGGCAGAGGAGCCCGCCCGGCCCATCCTATGTTCACTCACCCAGGCACAGGCACAGCATCTAAAGTACCACAAGGTTCACAGGGATTTTATCCATTAATTCGTCCCCAGGGAAACCATTTCATCTCAGCTGCAGTGACTTCCACCCCTTTTGCTCTCAGAGGTGGCCCAGGGAGCCTCAGTTGGCTGGGGGATGGGGGCAAGACTGGTAACTGGCAGAGTGCACTTCCAGCAAGTCCCCAGAGCTGAAGTTTCACAGTAGGACACTTTCTAACACCCTAGGCCACCGTGGCTGAGACCCCTGGGGCGCAGCGGGGTAAGGACCACCCTAGACTGACTCCCCACTGTCCCCACGCGTGCTCCAGGAGGCAGAATCCCTTAAACCAGACTCATCCTACAACTACCTAGAGGAGATGGACACAGGCGAGGACCGAGGCTGCCCAGGGCTCTCCAAGTCCGGCCCGACCACCAAGGGCCAGGCAGGAGATGCACCCGAGCCCACGGAATTTTCCCCGGCCCCAGGGCCGGAGCACCCGGTCTCAGTGGAACTGGAGAAGTTGCGCATGGACTTCGAGCTGGTGCGGCTCAAACACCTGCACGAGGAGAATGAGCGGCAGCGGCAGCACGAGGCAGTGATGGCGCAGCTGCAGCAGCAGACGGCGCCACGGCAGGTGGGTGAAGCATGGGGCCCCTTCCTGGAGCCCCCAAGGCAAACCGAGACTCACTGTCTAGGCTAGCAGGGCTCACGACAGCCTGGGAGAAGTTTCCGCCATTCACAACCCTCTTTGTACCTTACAGAATAGTCCTGAGTCTATAGAGTCCAGGAGTCCCCTGCAGCACCCCGAATGTTGCTACAACCGCTGCCTCCCTGGCCAGGGCTGCCTCGATCTGCCAGACCTCACTGCCTGTGTCAACACCAACAGCAGTCTTTCCATAAGAAATGTCCCCTCCACCCTTGTGCATACTAACCGGGCATAAGATTGCCCACCTTAAAGCTGGGTGTGATGGCACACACCTATAATCCCAGCACTCAGGAGGCTGAGGCAGAAGGATCACCATGAGTTTGAGACCTGCCTAAGTAGTTCAAGGCCAGCCTGAACTATACAGTGAGATCCTGTCTCAAACACTTAAATGAATGCCCATGAGACAAATTGAGATGTAGAGTGCTTATTGCAGTGGTTTGACCATCATAAACAATCAGGAAAGAATTTTTTTTTTTTTTTTTTTTTGTGGAACCGGGGATCAAACTCAGGCCCTTGAGCTTGCCAGGGAAGCGCTTATTCCACTGAGCCATCTCCCCGGCCCCAATCAGGAAAGATTTAACTGTTGACAGCAGTGTTTCCTAGATTTGCAATTCCGATAGCCTTGGGTTAGCACACTAGCTCTGCTCTGGCTAACCACTGAGGCGGTTACTGACCTCCAGGGCCTGCTCTGCTCACACCTGTTTCCTGCAGCTGCTGGGAGGGTCACAGGAGAGGACTCAGGTGAAGCTTTTGGCAGCAAGCCCAGTACATTAGGTAAGCACTCAACAAATGGTGGCTAGTCCCACTTTCATGTGCTCATGCAATGCACTCCCTGACCCAAATGCAGCAGCTTACATTCGTCACTTTTAATTTTATTGGGATGTAATGCATGAGCTCCGCTTCCCAGCTCTGAGTCACTCTCGATTCTGAGCAGCTCACCGTCCACCTTCAGCCAAGTCATGGCCATAATCGTTGAGAAGGATGCGCCATAAAGTAAATGCCACTAAAAGATCGCACCACAGTTAGCAGTGTTCCATTAATCAACACTCCGGAGCTACATTTTGTGTCTCTCACATTTCTACAGCGTGGCCAAAACACTGTCCTGAGATACACTGGCAAGTGGTTTCCCAGAATTAAGATATTATATTACCTACAGCATTTCTCTTCTTAACTGGTCTTTTTAAAAATTTTATTTATTTTTTGTAAGGAGATAGTCTTGAGGGCCAGCGAGATAGCTCAGTGGACTAAGGACCTGCTTAGGCAAGCACAGGCACTGGGGTTCCATTCCCGGCACCACACGCTGCACCAGCCTGGACGCTGGGCGTGCTGAGCTGGCCACCGAGACTGGCGTGGTGGCACATGCCTGCAATCCCAGCGCTGCGGAGGCTGGAAACAGGAGGATCACGCCGAGTCTGAGCTGCGTAGTGAGACTGAAAGTAGTCTTGATTTTAGATGACGTACTTTCAATGAATACATGCTGGCCCCTTAACAGTCATTCTGCCCCCCCCCTTGTTCATAAAATACCTTTATTATACATTAAACAATGGTGGTCAGTCAAATGAAATTTATTGAACTAGTACTTCCAGACTCCGTATTTTTCTCCCTCTTTTTGAGAATATAGAAAATATTTGCCCATCTCTAAGATTTCTGGCACATTTTCTGATATTTTTGAATTTTGAGTCATTGCATTTCAAACGTGTGGGTTGTCTCAATATCCAGGGTCACGAGCTTGGGCCTGAAACTGTTTAAGGTAGGTATGGTATTACGCAGCGGGCTTTTTGGACTTGAACTCCTCCCAATCATATTTATTTGCCCTTTTAGTTTGAAAATCTTTCTCTTTGCTGCATGAGATAGAAATCCTCAGTATATGGTCCTATCCATCTTTTGCCTTCTGCTCAAAAGAACAAAGTATTTTTGAAAAGTCCCTAGAGGGAGTCACAAATTATGTTTTATTATTAAAATCATGATTATGCACCCTTCGGCATTTCAGACCAAAACACACGCAGGCTGCAGCAAGGTGCATGGTACGAGGGTCCGAGGCCAGCGAGCGCCCGGAGTGCAGCACCTATCCCGAGTGGACTCGGAAGGGCCTCCTCCTCTGGCCTCGACTTCCTTGCTCTCCATTTGAGAGAGGCCGGGACAGGACTCAGCGTTTGTCCCTCTCAGTTTTATTTAGTTGCCATCATAGTTCCTATGGCCGTTCCAACAGTGGTCTGTCCAAGCCCCCAGCCTTTGGCAGCAGCATTACTGAAGTGTCTTGTTTACAGTGCAGGGACTGAACAATGGAGGGTCACCTGATTTTTGAAACTTCCCTCATCCCTTTTTGAGTGTGTGTGTGTGTGTGTGTGGGAGGGAAGGATGATGGATTTCGCTGTGCTGAAAATATTTGATTTTTGCCAGTGTCAGAGTACCACAGTCCCTGCTGTCTGACTGCTTTTAAAAATGTGCTCAATTTAAAAAAAAAAAAAAAATTGAAGCTAAACCATGGCACCAGGCATAGTGTTCTGTGCCTGTAATTATAGCATTTGGGAAGCTGAGGCAGGAGGATGCAGCTCTTCAAGGCAACCTGGGCTACAAAGTAAGACCCCGTCTCAACAAAATGATAAGCTATGATTCATGCAGATGATTCCTACAGTTCAGTTTTGCCAGGTTTTGCTTTATGGAGGGTAGAGAGAACTACGCAGCAAGGGTCTCTACCTCACTCAACAAGGAGAAAGATTTTCAAAAAGGGAAAATAAAAAATACTAGTTTAAATGAGATCTGTCAGATCCCAGTTACACAGATTCCAGACAAAAGTAACTCCTGGCAAGAACTAATCAGATCACTCAGGCTGTCCTCCCCCAAGCCAGCAAGGATCCAGGGGCTCAGAAGCAGCCAGCTGTGCCCAGGACGCGTCCTCTTACTGTGCCATTATCCAGAAAGTGAGGCCGAGTGTCAGGGACACTGTCCAGAGAACGCCCCCAAGACCTGCAGTCCAGATCCAGGATTCTGAAGATAAACTGCTCAGATGATACTCAGGTAGGCAGTGAGACAGGAAGAGAAAGGCTTTGGCCCAGTGCCCGAGCCCAGAGGGGTAACTCAGGCCTGAGGCCCAGAGAGCAAGGAGTTCCCTCTATGTGCTGGTAACCTTACTAGAAACTTCTTTACCTGCTTCCTCCCTCCTCTTCCTCATGATCTTGTGAAGGGAACACTGTTACCCTTGTCCTCAGGTCAGGACAGTGACCTGTCAAGGTCACATTCGAGGGACCAAGCAGGACTGCACACAGATCTGTCCGATGCCAGCCCTGCTGCCGCCACAGGCACTGTCTTCTCTCCCCACAGTTCTCAGGTGGCCTCCAGGACCTCCTGCTGCCCCAGAACCAGTTTGCCATGTTCCTGTTCTGCTTCATCTTTGTACACATCATCTATGTCACCAAGGAGATGGTCTTCTTCCTCTTTTCCAGGCACTACCTGTTCTGCATTGCCGCCATCTTGATGTGTTTGATTAAAACTTTATGGTCCTACTTCCAAGCGCCTTTGATCTCTCCATCAACAGGAACCCCATGCTAGAGTGTTATTAGGACTGCTCCACGTAGGCGCCCAGCCTCCCTGGCTCCTCCTCCCCTCCCACGGTGCCTTCCTCCCCTTCGGCCAATCTCTCCCCTCAGCCATGAACACCCAAGTGTGAGGAAACACATCCAGATCCCTTGTGCCAAGCCTGCCTTGTCACTATGCTTTGAGGAGGTATCTAGAGGAAAGAAAGTTTCAGTCAGCCTTTCCAGAATTTTAATAGCGCTCCATGACCAAGCCAGTTTGGGTTCTACCACCTCTATGACCATTCGTAGACTTTCTCTGAGGCGTAGGGCATCTGTGGCAGCCTGGGAGATCGCTCCTCCCACCCAAGATGTCCGTGTCTCCATCCACAGAATCATGTACATATTCCCTTACACAGCAGCAGGAACTTTACAGTGTGATTAGAGACCTTGACAGAGACAGATGAGCCTGGATTGCCCAGGTGACCCTCATACAATGACAAGTATTGGGGGGGCATAAAGGGGGTGTGGTGAGAGCGATGCTGGACCACAGGTCAAGGGATGTGTACAGTTTCTGGGGCTGGAAAAGGCAGGAATCTGGATTCTCTCCCAGAATCTCCACAAGGAACTAGCCCTGCCAACCCATTTTAGGCTTCTGACCACTAGAACTGCAACAGAATAAATGTGTTTTAAGCTGCCAAGTTTGTGATAATTTGTTATAGCACCAATAAGAGACTCGTCCAGGAGCCAAGATGCCCTAGCCCCTTCCAGCTACAAAGCGTGTCAGAGGTGGTTACGTGGCTGCTGGCCAGATCTGCTGACCACTGGCCTGAGCAGCACAGTACAAAGCTGACCATTCAGGCCTGGCGCCTGCCTTCAGGCAAGGTCAGATTGAAAAGGAGAGACGCAACCTAGGTGTGGTGGCTCACACCTGTCATCTCAGCATTCGTGGAAGCTGAGACAGGAGAATCACCGGTTTAGGCCCAGCCGGGGCAACTTAGCAATTTAGGGAGACCCTGTCTCAGTAAAAAGTTGGGGATGTACATAGCTCATCAGTGCAGAGGCCTTGGGTCCAGTCCCCAGCACAGCCAAAGGGGAAGAGAACAAGAGCTCTTGAGGCCCAAGAAGCTCGGCAGTCTGCTCAGAACCTGGTGGGAAGGGGGGCCTGTCCAGAAACCACAGCAGAAGCAGTAGTACAGCCCTTGGCGAGGCAGGTAGCAAAATCCTGGGGGTATAAAGAATGAAGCAGGGGCTGGAGAGATGGCTCAGTGGTCTAAGGCACCTACTTAGAACAAGCTTGGCAAAGCATCAGGGACCGCGGTTCAATCCCCCAGCACCACATGCCAGCCAGCCCCGCCCCCTGGTGGGCTGAGCTGGCCACACACACACACTCTCTCTCAAATAAATAAAAAAAAATTAAAAAAAAAGAATGAAGCACCTGACTGGGCCCAAAGAAAGTCATCAATGTGACTCCCCTGGGCGAGTTAGAGGAGGAAAATACAGACAAACAAACCGACCAACCGACAGACCCATGAACCGATCACACACAGCTCTCCCCATGCCACCTACTAGCCCGGGCCTGCAGACTCACAAAACTGCAGAAAAGTTAAACCAGAAATAAGTACTCAGACTTACAGACACAGAGTAATAAGGGGCTATCTACAACACACATGTTCACAGCCCGCGCCCACGAGCACGCACAAACATGCTTGTGTGTGCGCAACAAGCAAAAAACAGACTGAACGCTAAAGGAACAGGAAGAGGCAGAACATGGGAGGTTCCCAGGTGACAAAGGAGTTGGAGTCCCTCCACTGGCTCCCACCCCCTCTCCACCCCACCCTGCACTCTCAGCAGCTCTGACTCCACTGGGGATCGAGGGGAGAGATCACCAGGACAGCCCGGTGGCAAGGAGCCACCTGTTCACTGGGCGACTGCAGGCAGATGTGGGCATGCACACAAACCAGAGAAGCCAGGGGCTAGAAGGTCACTTAGTTGATATCTTTGTTGTCAGGTAAAAGTGGCCTTAGAGGGCCGGCAAGATAACTCTGTGGACTAAGCGTCTGCTTAGGCAAGTGCAGGGACCGTGGTTCGATCCCCAGCACGAATGCCATGTCAGCGCCGCCCACAGGGTGCGCTAAGCCAGGCGTGGTGGCACACGCCTATAAGCCCAGCCCTGGGAAGCTGAAAGCAGGAGGATCACTACAAGTTTGAGTTGCATAATGAGGCCCTGTACCAAATACATTTTTTTAAAAAAGGGGGCCAGGGAGATGGCTCAGTGGAATAAGCGCTTCCCTGGCAAGCGCAAGGGCCTGAGTTCAATCCCCGGTTCCACCAAAAAAAAAAAAAAAAAAAAAAAAAAAAATCTACAAACAAGGTTTAGTTTTCTCTGAGTGAACCCTCAGCTATGGAGGTCAGCGCTCCCTGCTCCCCTCCTATTATGCTTCAAGCCTGAAGCCAGGAGCCTGAGACACATCCTTTAGGAAAATGACAATTCTTGGTTGCTCCCCAAACAGTTCAGGTTTCCTCATTGAAATGCAAAACATAAAAATCAGGAGGGGGCCAGGGAGGTAGTTCAGTGGAATAAGCACCTGGCAGGTGCAGGGTCCCGAGATCAAGAACCAGTACCCCCGCCAAAAAAAAAAATCAGGAGGGAGGGAGCCTCAAGGATAAGAGGAAGGCCAAGCAGCGAGGGCCAACCAGGTAGCAGGCCGACTCACAAGCTCCTCTTAAACACCTCCACTCTGCGCAATGCTTCTGGAGACCACAGTGTCCAAACCCGGGGACTCTGATGTCTGTCACCCCCACACGCACACAGAGGGGGGCACTGAGGCTCCGAGTCTGGCTCTAGAGTACTTTCCCTGCACCCAACACCCTGCCTGGGAGCAGCTCAGAACCTTGCCAGAAGCTGAGTTTAACAGACAGGAAGGTGTGACAGAACCGTCAGGCAGCGGGCAGTGGGCAGTGGGCCTCTGTTACCAAGGTCAGCAGCCCTGGGTAGGGCGGTGAGCCTGCGATCCATGCAAAGATGGAGGAATAAAACACTAAGGGTGGGAACATAGGCCGAACTCACAGCAGCAGGGTCATCCTCACTCCAGTGAATGGTGTACAGGGTAAGAGGCCCATAAACATAAGCAATCGCTGAAGATTGTAGGGGGAACAACGGCCCAAAGGCCCTTCTTTCCCTAATTTCTGGGGACCTGTTCTGGCCTCAACTTTCCCTTCCCATTTCCAATGGGGAAACATTCTTTCTTTACAGTCTTGAGTTTAAGGGTTGCATTCAGCTGTAAAAGAAATCCAGCTGTGGTAGTTTAACCACAAACTGGCTTGTGCCTTTTACATGCCAAGAAGTTGCAGGGGTCAGTACTGGCTGGTGAAACTCTTCGGAAGTCACAGACCACCGGGGCAGCTCCTCAGCCCACGCTCCTCAGCACCCCCCTTTTATCCTTACCGGCCAGCTTTCAGCCTCATCATCTGAAGACTGCCCCCACAGCCCCACACACCACGTCCACAGTCCCAAGTCAGGCCAGTGAGGGGAGAAAGTCAGCTTCCTGTTAAAGGCTCTCCAAGGAGTTCCGCTCAAAGACTTCTGCTGCACCTCATTGGTCAGGCCGGGTCACGAGGCTACTTGGAGCTTCAGGGCTTCAGGGTTGGTGAGGTTTTGCCTTGGTTCCACTAAACCCTTGTGGAGGACCACCTGAGCAGCCCTCCGTGATAGAAGAGCGACTGTCTCCATTTTGACTGAGCCTGACCCTATTTCCTCGTATCGTTATGCACAGAGCTGGCCAGGACTTCTGTTTATCCTTCAGTCAGCCTTAAGCAATGTAATTGGTCTAGCTGAGGTGCTGGTGATAGTCTCTGAAGGTGGAGTGCGTGTTTCCCTGGTAACCTACACCTGCTGCTCTTGAGTGTGAGCCTGGTCGAGACAGGATGGTAGAGCTAATGCTCCACACCACCAGCTGGGAGATCAAGCCCCAAGATAGAGGCTGTGACTTCCTGGGGCTTGAAGGACCATCAGAGCTGAAGCAGCAGACTCCCCAAAACATTGGATGCTGTCTCTGTAGCATGATATTATAATGCAGATTACTCTCTCTGCATATGGCAGAGGCAAATGCAGGCCACCCACCTGGCTCAGCTCACAGAGTCACCTACTTCCCACAGTTCTCAGTCAATCCTCCTCAAGCCACTCCTCCACTAAATAAAACCGGGTGAGGCCCTGGGTGGCTCTCTTTATTCCGGGAAGCCATCTTCATGGCTGAACTTAGAGCTCCTTAACTCCCCAATGACTGAAAATATAATTTAGCGTCTTTATTTTCGCCATGGATTGCATTGAAAGTGGTAGATTGGAATTAACTTGATGGGATTCCAATAACATAACTTTGGGATTACAAACATTGGCTTCTTGGACCAAGATGAGAACCTGGAAGTGTCTCCTACAAACCCTGAACAAAATTAGGGTCCTGGTAGTGTGGGGGAGGGGAGACACTGGGTATACAAATAACTGTGCCC
>NW_004524596.1:15682404-15701085 GCF_000260255.1 Octodon degus
CTCTTTTCTGGGCACCATGGCCTAGCTGCCAGAGGGGTAAAGCTGGCATCTAGAGTCTCCCCTGCCCCCTACAGTTCTGCTCCCAGGACCCCATGTATCAGCCCAGTGCCTGTCAGGGGATCTGCTCAGCCTCCCGTGCTCCCGCTGGAGACCACGTGCCCAACGCAGCACGTTGCAGCTGCACTCAGCTTTGGCCCAAATAGTGACGCGTGGGTAGTAAGATGTCAGGCAGGCTTAGGGAGAGAAAGACAACACCCGCCTGCCTCCCGAGTGGCCGGCAGCCCCACACAGAGGCTGCCGTGGGGAGATGCTGGCCTCCACAGCAGGGCCAGGGCAGCCCGCCTGGTTCCCTTCAGCAGGTGACCTTCAGCGAGTTGGCCAAGGCTTCCAGGCTTCCCTCATTTGGATGATGAGTAAATTATCTACAGACTCACTTAGTGAATACATAAGCAAATAAGTGAGGATTAAAGCCCAGGTTCTAGTTTAATTAGACCGGTGTCTGGAGGTGACTCGCTCCTCTTCAAAACACCCCGGTTGATTCTAATTTCAGCAGGACAGAAAAAGCTACAATCCTGCTCCTTAACATGAGGTGTGGAGCCCAGCAGCTCAGGTGCATCTGGACAAAATCGCAGGGTGAGGCACCTGCTCTGCTGAGACCCAGCCTGGCCCACGCTGTTCCGGCCCTGCACTCGGCCCACAGGGCATGAGAGGAAGACAGGGAAGGCGAATGAAAGGGCAGAGTGTGGTGCCGCGGAAGTGCTGCAGGAGTCCGCACTAATATAGGGCCAGACACAGGGTGCAGGAGCTTGCTGTGTGACATCAGAGGCAGGGCCTGCCCCCCTCCCTCTCAGCTCTCTCCCCAGTCCTTGCTCTGAGCCTCTGAGCAACCAGATGATTTTGCCTGGCACCCCAGGAATCACCAGAAAGTTCTGGACTCCCCTAGGCCTAATGTTTCTCTCCCTTGTTTGGCTTCTGTGTGTGGCTTGGGGACTCCGGCTCGTGTACATGCATCCATTATTTAAAGGCTGCCGCTGCTCCTGCAGGAAGCTTGAGCATGATCAAAAGGTAGGATTTTTCCACCAGGCATGACAGAAAAGCCCAGACTCCCACGTTCTTAAGCTGTTTTGGCTAAGCCTTGTTGCATAATTTAAAGTCCTTGACTTACTTAGATTTAATTAGCCAGAGGGGCAGCAGCTGCAGGTTATTCTGTATTTATCAAGGCCTCCTGAGGGCCCTGGGCTGCAGGCATTGGAGGGTGGGGCGGGGGGCTCAGCAGGAGGGGCATCTCTGGTCAGAGAGCAAGGATGGCATCCAAGCCTCTCACCAGACTCTGGTGACAATTAATGTGACACAAGGTGGAAACCCAGGGAAAAGGCAGTGCATGCAGATGAGGGTCTTAACAGGAGGCAAGCAGGAAGAGAGCACTACCCACTTCTGACGGGGGGGGGGGGCCGCCGGGACGCTCCTCTTGCAGGGATGTTCAAGACTTTGAAGAGTTAATTAATTGTTCTGTTCAAAAACTCTTAAGAAGTCCCAAGTGGTGACAGAAGGACTCTACACAAGGCACAGCGCCCTTGCCCCACACCAGCGGAATGCACACGTGGGAGCTCTGGGTGAGGGGGGCCCTGAAGCAGGGGCTGCGTGAGGCCTCTCAAAACTGTCCTTCCAGCTACCCCAGAAGCAGAAGAAAGGAAACGCGTTTTGAGGGAGCTGGAGACTGCAGAAGTGACTGAGGGTGGCGGCTGCTGAGTGTGGTGGCCTGGGATGTGGGCAAAGCCCTCTCTGCGAGCAGCCCCTGGATGCTCCAGCCCTGGACCAGCGTCTGCCTAGGTAAGCAGAACCTCTTCGCGAGCAGGCTACACTCTGGGCTCCCAGAAAGCTCCAGCTTGATGACATTTCCTGTCCCTCTTGGCTTCCACTCTTGCCCTATTCAGCTGACCATGTTCCCCTGGGCTAGAAAATCCAAAAATAGGAAAAGAAAGCTACACTTTTTATCCACTTGAGCCTCTTGTATCAAATGACACAGTCACTTTGCCTCGAACTTTTCCTCAAAGCAGCCTTTGTAAGGTCCTGGGGCCGCAAGCAGGTCTTGGAAGACAGCCACCAGGAAGCCGCACAGAACTGCTGAGCAAGGGGACGGTGGCGGAGGTGGGGTGGGTGTTGGTGTCAGGAGCTTCCCTCCACCCGAGCACGGCCCAGAGCCCGATGCCTGCTCCTGTGTGGCAGCTTGTCTCTGTGCACCTGCTGCTGAGTGGCTACAGGAACCACGCCCTTGCAAGGGGCCAGCGAGTCCACAGGAGCGCATCAGTGCTTCCATGCATCAGAGACTGAAAGCAGGACCGCCACGGGCAGCCTGCTGAGGTTCCTTGCAAGGGGTGCTCACCTCTACCAGACCCCCCATGATAAGCTCCACCCTGTCTGTTGCACTTTGTGTCACCTGTTTCAGTCCATGGCCACCTAGGCAGGAACATGATGACCAGTCCTAAGGTGTTGTCTGCTTGGGCCACCACAAGAAATGCTACAAGTAGATCCATGATGTTTGCTTTCACAGTTCCGGAGGCAGAAGTCCAGGATCGAGGCGTGGGCCAGGATGATCTCTTCTGAGGCTTCCCCCAGGACTGGCAGGTGGTCCCACTCTTGTCTTCTCACACGGCCTTTCCCCTTTGTGTGCCACCCTGGGTGGACTCTCTGTCCAAATCTCCTCCTCTTATAAGGATACCAGGCAATTGGACTAAAGGCTCATTTTAATCACTTCTTTAAAGGCCTTGTCTCCAAATAAGGTCCCGCTCTGCAGGAGCAGGCAGTAGGGTTCAATGTGCAAGTTTAGGGGAAACACAGTTCAGCCCAGAAGACAAGACAGGAGAGCCAGGAACTACTCAGCACAAAACCGGCAGCGACCAACCACAGCAAGGAGCCAAAAGCTGGCTTGAAGCAAACGAAGAAATCTGCCGTCCTATCCCTGCGGGTTTGTGGACAAAGTTGCATAGCACCTTGCTCATGTATTCAGAGAATCCTAGTTCATTTCAGTGGTAGGGGCTAGCTCAGCGGCACAGCCTCTGCCTGCCAAGTGTGAGGTCCTGAGTTGGATTCGTGGTACCACCCCTCAAAAAATCAGCCTTCAGATGGTATCATGTGGTCCCACGATGTCTCCAAGTGTGTACCTAGGGGTAGTAACTTCAAAGCTGCTTTGCTTCTGAGCTGCCTTTTCATTCTATTTTCCCACTTCCTCTCCCCGAAGGCTGAGAAGGAACATGTTCTTGTGATGGGGTAAAAGGAAGCCCTCGCTCGCGGGCTCCTCTGTTCTGCATGCCTGCCACTGTCCAGGAGTGGCAGGAAAGCCAGTATCAGCTCTGCACTGCTGCCCTGGGCCCCAGCCCACACCCTCTGCGAGGCCCCCAGTCAGGGCAGCAAGTCTATAGCTGGCATCCCGGGTCTTCCCTCTAGAATCCGTCATGCTTAGCTCTTTGCTGAAGAACAGAACAGAGCTATTTTGTGAGCAGGTGTGTGACGGGAGAGGGAGGCAACTGGAATAAGAACAAAAGCTCCGAGCTCGCTCTCCGACTAGCCCTTCCAGCACTTTCAGTATCTTCACCTCTAAGCCAGCCTGAATTGGCTCCTGGAAAATGAGGTGACTGATCAGAAGATTCTGGAAGCCCTGGTGGCAGCAGGCAGCTCACCTGCTCCCTGGTGTCAGGTTAATTTCAAAGGAACCCGAGAAGACTGCCCCAAGCAAACCTGCACACCAGGGGAGAGTCCTGGTGCAGGGACAGTTAGAGCCGGGGTCAGGCACTCAGCACCAGGAAAGCCGGGGAAGTCAGGGAGATGAGGGAAGCTGATCATGGGGGGCCGGCAGGCAGTGAAGAGTCCCCTCCTCCCTGTGGCCCTGCATCCTAGTCAAGGGGAGCTGGAAATGCAGACTTTCACATCAGATCCACAGACTTTTTTTTTTTTTTTTAATGTATTTGGTACAGGGTCTCTCTACACAGCTCAGACTCATAGTGATCCTCCTGCTTTCAGCCTCCCCAGCACTGAGATTATAGGTGTGCACCACCACACCCCGACTCAGTGGTCAGCTCAGCGTGCCTGGGGGCAGGGCCGGCACAGCATGTGGTGCTGGGAATCCAACCCTGGTCCCTGGGCTTGCCGAAGCAGGCACCTGCTGACCTGTAAATGTCGCTTCAATTTTCTTCAGCCTCTCTTTGAAGCTAACAAAGGTCTGCGGGGCCACCAGCCCTCAATCTCTGAACTTGAGATATCTTTTCCTTTCTGATAGTCTCTGGCTCTCTCGGAGACATGCTGGGAGATTTCTTTAAAGAGAAAATACTCCTAGTACAAAAATAGAACGTGATTCACTCCCTAACAACGCTGAAGCACAAAGCAGCAGTAAGGGAGGCTGCTTCTCTTCCCAAACTGCCTCACCTTGAGGTGTTCCCAGAGACAGAACTCTTAATGCATTTCTAATAAGGTCAGAGTAGCAAAAATCTAATTTCCATACAACTTATTGAAGGGAGATGAGAAGTTAGCTGAAGCCTAGATCAAGATTAAAGAAAGCTTAAAATGGGGAGAAGTTTAGAAGGGCGAGGTTTAGGAGAAGGGAAATGAGGGGTGGGAGAGAGCACCAGGGGTGGAGGGGCAAGGAGGGTAGAGCTGGGTGTCCCAGCTGAGTGAGAGGGAGAGGCTGTCAATTGCTCTGTGAAGTTGATCAGACAAAAACTGGTGGGGCCTGGGGACCAGAGAATGCCAGAGGGGAAGAGGGGGAAGGAGCATCATTAGTTGCCATGGTAACAAAGGAACAAGGAAAGGGGGAAAAAGTGAAGAGCGATTTCAGGGAAGAGCTGCTGCTTTGGGCCGCTGCCTGCAGCCACCCCCTCTCTATCTGTGCACTCCTCTCTGGGACTCTGTGGCCCCTCTGACCCCTCCCCCACCAGCACTGATCATCCCTGGCACGGATCGATTCCTGCTAGGTCATTAGCTCTAACACATGCACAGGATACACGGGAACCTAGTGAGCCTCAGGGTGACCTTTTGGGTTTAAAATATTTTCTCCCTAAATCATTCTCAAAAGGGAAGGGGATCAAGAGACAGAAACGGGGGAAAAAAGGGGGCGGGAGGAAAGGGACAAGGATGAAGACAAGGTCCAGGGTGTGTTATGTACCTGTGCTAACCCTACACAAGGATTATAAACATTATGTACTATGAACATGCACCCTAAAAATGGAAGGGAATCAGGAGAAGGGGGAGGGGAGATGGAAGGAGGTTTGAAAGAAGGAATTAAGACACATTATGTGCATGTACCAGCTCCCCCCAAGGACTGCAAATGGTGTGTACTACACAGAACCTGAATAAAATTTTAAAAAACTAAATACGAAAAGTTCTTCCCACTCCTGCCACAAAGCCTATGGTTCTACCATGAGGGCAGTATTTCCTGGACTAAGGCTTTGTGGGTATTCAAGTACAAATCCTCTTAGGAGGTTTAATATCTGGGCTACCAATTTTTAGACTCTCATAGATAGGCTTTCACCATACATGACAGGATCACAGCAGGCTCAGGCATATGCAAATACCTGAGAAGCCACTGGGGCAGACCCCAAACAGGCCAGTTCCTGAAAGGGTTCTGGTGACATCTGCTGTGTGTGTCCAGCATTTGTGTCCCCGTGATTTTCTCTGGAGAACTTCCCTCTTCTTCAGAGTACCCCGGGTCCTGGGGGGCTGACTTCCTGGACACAAACCTGGCCAATCAGAACCGCTTATCCAGTGGCCAAAATGATTGGTTCTTGGGTGGGCACGTGACCTAAGCCTGCCCAATGAGTCTCAAACCTAGGGCATCGATGGCACTCCTCGGAAATAACAACTCAGTAGGGACCTTCCTGCCCAGATAGAAAGGCGGTACTGCCTCCCTGCACAGCAGTAGGAACAAAAAGGCACTTTCTTGGGGCCAGCACCTTGAAAGCATTCTATTTGTGCTCTCTTCAGTGTCACTCTTCCCTAGGGGTGAGGGACCTAGAGGACCCAGTGGATGTACCCACACGTGCTCACGGTTCCCTTCTTGCTAGCCCATGCTCTGGGTCTGGGTGTACAGGGCCCTGGACTTCCTTGTGCAAAACGCTTAGTTCTTACTTCTAAGACTGCAGGCCTCTTCCCCAACATAGCCTCTAAGGCAGGCTGAAAACACTGGTGAGTAGATAAGGGTGAGCCGGAAACACGGATGCCTGTGCTGGAGGGGCTTGTCGTGGCCACAGCAGAGCTGGCAGCAAGAAGACCAGGAGTGTGGACAGCATACCATGAACTCAAGGGGCTCTGGCGTCAGCTACCCCCACGACTGCGTTCCAGTGTAGCAATGAGAAGAGGGTGCGAATTCTACAAACTTGACCTTCCAAGCCATTCCCAGACGTGTGTGTTGAGCTGGGAGGCCAGAACACAGTCACAGCAGACCCACACACATGGCTGGTGGACCTCACACCCCAGGGCTCTCCCAGTTAGCAGCTCCTTGTTGACGGCTACTCCTTGAGAGGAGACATCTATCGGCGCCTGCCTTCCTAGTGAGTCAGGGTGTGAGGTTTTCTCAGCTGCATTCGCAGATCTGGGAAACAGTTGGTAGATTCCTTGCTCCAGGCTGAAGAGAAAGCTGGCAAAGGACTGCCTGCTGCCTCGCCGGCTAACGATTTCTCTCAGTGTGGTCCTCAGCTCAGCCTGAAGGTTTAGGTGCACTGGGAGGTCCCGGCTCCCTGCAGACCTGGTGGTTCCATAAACACCACACACACATACACCCTCACACCCTCACAAAGTAATCAAAGCCACTACACCATAAAGGAGTCCTATGTCTGCCAGCTCACTGGGCTGTTTTGTTTTTTAGATGTATAGATTCTAGCAGCAGCTGATAGAAAGCATCTGAGGACAGTCTTGGGGCAGGCCAGAGCTCATCCTTCTAGAGTGCCTCGGAGAGTCCCTACACCCTAGGGAACATGGCGTTAGTGCCCTTGGTGATGGACACCTGCTAGAACATGATCTGGCCTCTGAGAAGCTGCCATCCGGTTGAAGCATTAACGATAGTAAAATCATGAAACACAGTGGTAACACACACACACACACACACACACACACACACAACCTCACAATGTAATCAAAGCCACCACATCATAAAAAATGTCATGGCCAGAGAGCAAGTAGTTAAAGAGACTCTCACCACAGCATGAATGACACTTGGGCCAAAGATGATTCTTTGCTGTGTGTGTGTGCTGGATGGATGGGCCCTGCTCCAGTGACTGCCCAGTAAGCCCTACAGGTCACAGTCTCCCTACTGTACCTTTCAGCAGCCCCCATTCCCAGGGTACCAGCGCCTGGGGACCCTTTACATGCAGCCAGGCCCAGAAGGGGGCCAGGAGGAACCTGGCTTCCAGGAGGAAGCAGCACCTCAAATCAACCACACAGGATGGGTAAGAGTCAGCTCTCAGGGGTTCAAGGCCAGCCTGAGGGCCAGCGAGATACCTCAGTGGACTAAGTGCCGAGCGCGGGGACTGGAGTTCGATCTCATGTAACGCATGCTGTGCCGGCCCTGCCCCGGGGCTTGCTGAGCCGGCCACCTAGTGTGGGCATGGTGGCTCAAACCTGTAACCCCAACACTGAGGAGGCTGAAAACAGGAAGATCACTATGACTATGAGTTGCACTACAAGTCTGAGCTGCGCAGTGAGACCCTGTCCCAAATACATAAAAAAGTAATAATAATAAAATAAAAGGCCAACCTAGGCTACATAGTGAGATCCTGTCTAAATAAGTTAATAACTAGCTACCAGCTAAAGTTAAACTTGCAGTCTTCCTGCCTCAGCCTCCCAGAGTGCTGGGACTGCTACACACGCCAGCACACCCAGCAAGGAGACCTTCTCAAGACACAGAGATGCCCCAGAGACCAGCAAAGTTCCCTGGAAACAATGCTCCCAAAGATGACAAAAGAGATAAGCCAGCACAGAAGGCCAGCGATCTGTCAGCGTCTGTCTGTTGGGGTTGTAGTTTATCCGGGCCTAGCATATCTCACTCTGCTAGGCTCCACTGGGACTGTTCTGGTGCTGATTGCTCCCCACCTCAGGGCCTGCACAGAAGAATGTGAAGGAAAGGTTTCCAGGACCCAAACTGGCTGAAGGCCAAGGGTCAGGAAGGCACTGAGAGAAGTCCAGCTCTGGACGGACAGCAGCTAGGGCATCTGAGGCTCACCATTGCTTCTGCCCTCTCCCAAGAACAGTCCTGCAGAGGTGGACCCTCAGGGTCTGCTTCTGCCCAGAGCTCCTCCCCTCTTACCTTTGGAATCTTAGGAACCCCTCAGCCCATCAGCTTCTCTTTTGCTCACTGAGCCGGCAATAAGCCAGCACAAATTAAGGTCCAAGTGCCCTGGGGGATCCCTGAAGGTTTCCAAAGGGCATGTGTTTCAGCCTGGGTCATCTCCAGAGACAGGACAAGTCCTCAGTTTCTCCAGGGTCCTCTTGCACAGGTGATCTGGCTGGCCTTGCATCTGGCTAGGATGCTATCAATTCTTCTTCCTGCCTCCCTTTCAAGGCCCCTACCTCCACTTCTTGTAGGACAGGAGCATCCTTTACCCACCCCACCTCTGAGCCTGGTGCAGCCACTTAGGGGCAAATGCCTGGTGCGCTCAGAGCACAACCTCAGTTCCAGGGTCCATGTTGAGAAAGGGAATAACTCTCCTGACAGCGCAAAACAAATAGCTTCCAATGCTTTGCTTTCATTCAGAATGAGGGAAAGTCGATTTCTAGTTGTCAGCCGCTAAGATTTTTAATGATTTACCCAAATGGCTTTGGGCATGTAATTCAAAAGGGGATACAAGTGAATGACATTGTCATTGGGAAAAATCCTTGAGTTCCTCTTTATTAGTTGAGAAAGATTTGCGAACTATGCTTTTGCATCAATTTAAAAAAAAAATGCTGACCCCTAACCCTTCCTAGCAATAGGTGATGCTTACCTGGATATGGGAAGCTAGTTGGGGAGGGGACACTTCATCTCCTTAAGAGATGCAGTTCTTATTTTTGCTCCTTTATTTTTGTTTAATTGTATGTCACTGTTACGTTATAAATCCAGACAAAATGTTCTTTAACAGTTAGAGCCTGTGGTTGCAGGAATTTTAGGAATCAGCTCACTTTAAACACATAGTTTTGCTGGTGAGAAGTATGACAAGATGATACATAAAAGGCTTTCAGGCATAAAAATACAAGCTGAAATTCTATAGGGAAAGTGGAATGGAAATATGTAAGTGCAAGGAGAAAAAAAAAAGGATGAAATTTCTCCAACTTGCTCATGTATTTTTTTTTTAAAGACGTGACAGTGGGTAGCCAATTGCTATAGTATACTGTATTTCAAAACATTTTTCAGAGTACTATAACAGTGCAATTTTAAAATGTCAATATTTGCAATACACCAGAAAGATTTTGGGTAGCTATTTAAACTTGAAAAAAAAAAAAAACTTTTTAAATACTTGCAACTAAAAATGTACAAGTGGATACCTAAATTTTCAAAATTCTTTTCGGAGTCTACAAGAGAAACACGAGGCGGGGCATCACGGAGCCCAGGCACTTCCCGGAGCGGGGTGGGGCAGTGGCTGCAGTGGACACCGATTCAGGGCTCTGGCGGCTCCCCAGCTCCCCGATCCTTTGAGGGCCGGAAGGCACCCCCAGGGAGCCGGGCTGGCGGAAAGACCGCGGGGCCAGGTGGTGGGGAAGAAGCCAAGGAGCCGCCCCCTCCTCCGTCGAGCCTTTGCGCTGGTCTTTCTGAGTCGAGGTCGGTTTTAAACACCACTCCAAACTCCGCTCTCTGCCCTCCAGGCTGCCGGTGCCGGTCAGTCCAGTCCATTCAGGCAGCTCCCCGGACCCGCAGCGCCCCCAAACCCCTCTTGGCTCGCGTCCGTCCGCAGCGTCCCGGAGACGCTCTAGGCTGCAGCTGCCGGGGGAACCGGAGCTCGCGGCGCGGGTGCAGGTCGCTTCCCGGCAGTTACAGAAGTCGGGGTTCCTTGGTCTCCCCTTCCCGGAGGGCTGCGAGGAGCCCCCAAACCCCTAGATCTGCCCTAGGAACTTGCCACCCCGGGGTGCGGGAGCATCTTCCGCGCCCCTCCTCCCGCCCAGCTATGAGGTCATGCTCAGGCCACGTGACCGCCGCGCCAGGGTCCGCCGCGAGGCAATTACGGAGCCGCGGGGCGTGGGTGACATTCAAACCTGCTCTCTGCTGCTCCTCCTTCTCACCGCCCGCTGGCCCCTTTTGCACCAAGGCACCGTCTCAAAAGTCTAAGAATCCACAGTGCACGGCTCCCAAGGGTACAACTGGAGAAAGGAGGCGAAGAGGGAAGGAGAAAGTCCAAGGCTACAGTTCTTGCCGCTGTTTGAAACCACGCGTGAGCCCTGTTTGCAAATCCTTTCGCCAAAGTCATTTGACATCTGTTCTCATCATCTCTTGAAAAATCTCTTTTTACCCCACTTATTGCTAATCTAGAACACATTGCCTACAGAAATAAGCCAAACTGGAGCAAGATTTAGGTCCGCAAAATTCATCACCCTAGAATTGAAAGGACAAAGTGTATGAAGAGATTGAATAAATGAGGGTATAAAAAAACAACATGCTATTAGGAAGTCATTAAAAACAGTGACTTTTAAGAATTTTTCACAGCCTGGATTTTACAAGACCAAAAAGAAAAAAAAAAGTGCCTGGTATTTGTTGAGCATTACTACATGCTGGTGTTTCTGCCAACCACTTTCTACAGATTGATTCTACACCCCTAAGAGAAAGGAACTGTTGGTATCCTAAAACCACTGGCCAGAGAAGGAACTTGCCAATGGTTGATTAGCCTAAGAAAGTGAAAGAGTTTAGTCAAAGAGCTAAGCATCAGAGGCTACATTTAGACTACATTAATTTGTGGCAAGTCTGGCCTCTTAAGCCTCCCGCCTGGACAGAAATCATGCTAACACGTCACACCCGTCACACCCGAAGGCCAGGGATGGCTGAGTGCTCCTACTGGAAAGGGATTGGAAAGGTGGGAACCCCGCGGTCACATGTTCTCTCTCTCAGTGACACGATTGCTCATGATTTAAGTTTTCTTTTAAATGTCTGTGACATATAGGTACTAATTTAACAATTAGATGCATGGGGGGGTGACTGAGACCGGGTCTCCCTGTGTGGTTGAGGCTGGCCTTGAACTGACTGTGCCGCCCAGGCTGGCTTGGAACTCGCCGAGATCCTCCTGTCTCAGCCTCCTGAGTGCTGTGATTACATATAGGTACTAATTTAACAATTAGATGCATGGGGGGTGACTGAGATGGGGTCTCCCTGAGCTAAGGGCCAGTGTCAGAATGAGCATGGAAGGGGGCCGGGGTGATGGCTGGGTGGAATAAGCGCTTCCCTTGATCGTTATTTGCGCTTCCCTGGCAAGTGCAAGGGCCTGAGTTCAATCCAGGTTCCGCCAAAAAAAAAAAAAAAGAATGAGCATGGAATACATGGGTCTCTGTTTTGCTTTCTGACAGAGCTTTGTTTTATCTCATTTCATTGTCCACATGCCCCCAGGACAATAGGCATTTTCTTTCTTATCTTACTGATAGGGAAGGTAAGGCAGTGGGAAGGCCAGTCACATGGAGATTAGCAAAGACTAGCTAACTCTGGGAGAATTTAGGCCTTCAGGTCCGACCCAGGGGTCCACCTACATCTCGCTGATTTCCTTACCTAAAGATGCTGCCCCAGAACACAGACTGCTCCATGAAGCCCCCAAGCACCGAGATACAGGTGTGGATTCTGCCAGGGCGTGAGCAGGAGGCAGGAACAGAGCCCTAGTAGTCATCTGTCTGTAGATTTCTAAGCCCTGTAGCAATCACCTGCCATCCCCTCCCTTGGATCCACCATCCTAGTGCCCTTGCTGGGTGTGCGTCCTGCCCTGGGATGGAAGTCAGCAGGCTTGCAGTTCATCCTCCCAGAATCCACAGCAGCGGCAGGAGGAGCAGGGGCTCCATAGGCCAGCAGATGCCAAAGGTCAGTAGCAACCCAGGCAGGTGCCAGTGGAGCCAGCTGGAGAGAGGTCAGAAGAGGTCAAGTGGGTACCCAGTGGAGCAGCCAGGAAAGCGAGACAGGGGATGTGAACAAAATTGGAAAGGAACCCAGGTGCTCTATGGCACACAAAAGGAAGGGGCCCTGAGCAGGGTTTATGGCTCAACGAGGGGGGAAAGGAGGTCGGGGCCACAGGGTGACGTGACTACTGACTAAAGGATTCCTGCAAATCGTGCATTTTTCTGGTTTTCTCATCTCAATTATAGAACACTTGACTATTAGCAGTTCTTGCTACTGAAGACAAAGGTGAAGTTAATGGCATTATTTGTAAGAATAAAAAGCATGTCATTGGCTCCAAATGCTGCAAACAGGGAGCTTTTCAGAAAAAAGAAGAGTTACCTCTCTGAAGAGAGCCATGCCTAGGGCTGAGCCAGCTGCCTGCACCGCATTGGCCTCCTTCGTGGGGGAATTGTTGAATTTCTTGTGAGCAGAAAGGGCTTCCCAGCCTCTGGACAGCGAGCGGTATATTTGTGTTCCTTCTAAATGGGCTAATCTAAGGGGTGTTGTCACAGTGGCCTGAACGGAGGGAGGTGAGTAGGATACTCTTGCAGACCCTTCTGCTGAGAGAGCACCGAGCATGCCCCCAGCCCCGCCTGCCCATCTGCTGCTGCGTGACACCTCCTCATCCTGTAGATGCTGGGGAGAGCAGGAGAGCGCAGCCCAGGCAGGGCTCATGGTGGACCCTCTGCCCAGAACTTCACACATTTGTCAGTGTGTAGATCAACTTAAAACCATCCGCTCCCAGCGTGCCTGGTGGGTGCCCTTCATGAGCTCTCCCTGCTCCCACAGGTGTCCTCCTTCTCTGTATTAGTGTCCTTTGGGAAGGTGGAGGCAGGGACTATCCTTGATCGTTATTTGTAGGTTTTTTTTTTTTTTTTGCGGAACGGGGGATTGAACTAAGGCCCTTGCACTTGCTAGGGAAGTGCTTATTCTACTGAGCCATCTCCCCGGCAGAAGGGTGCTGATTTGAATCGAATTCAGTGGAAACCAAGGCTCAAATTTCAAAGAAGCAAAGGCAGGAATCTTTAAAACACCCTACATGTCTGTCTCTTCACTCTCCCCTCCTTCCCTTCTCACCTCCTGTCCTTCTGTCATAGTTCATCCACCTCAGTCATTTAGGCACTGTGTGCTGCTCCACTTCCCAGCTACTCTTCCCCGCTCCTCACCCTGTGTGTCTCAGCACCCAGATGGATACAAGGGCCCCATCTTTCTTGGAGCCCCTCAAGCCACACCCACCCCATGCAGTCACCTGTGGCTGGGACAGCCTGGGAAGGAGCCAGGTCGTTCCTCCTGGCACCCACTAGGCCATGCCACTGTTACCACATCTGACCTGCTGACCACCAGAGCTCCTAGCTTCTGCATGGTGAATTTCTTCTAAAGCCAAGGACAACCCTCCGATCTGCTCAATCTTTTCTGCTCTGCAGTCCCCCAAGCCCCAATACCTGATCCTGACCTGGGAGTGCTTCCCTGCCTCCTCTGAGCTGTAGATTCCAGCATATATTTGGCTCTCACACTTCCTGGCTTCCCACAAGTTCTAACCTGTGTCATGGGCAGGAAGTGAATCTGCTCAGGACAGGTCACAGGCAGGACGAAGCCAACATCGCCTTCCTGACTCCTCTCCCAGTGATGGAAGAACATGCTCTGTTCAGTCGCTGCAAGGTGTCCAGGGTGTGGAGGGCCAGGCAGGGGCCTGCCAGGAGGGAATCCCCTGGCTTGGGGTCCCCTTCTGCTGCGCCTGCCTCCTACAACAGCAGCACTGGCCCTGTGGAAAGCACAGTCCAGGCACTAGGGAGCCAAGCCGGCTTCCTCAGCATGAGGAAGCGCATGGGGCAGAGGTGGAGCTTCTTTCCTGACACTGTGACTAACAGGAGCGACTTCAGAGATGGTGTCATGAATGGAAAGGGGCGTGGGAGTGCAGTGGGAGGGGGAGCACAGGACGGCGACAAAGGGCAATGTCCCCAGAAGCGGCAAGGTAGATCTGCTAACCCCTTCCCAGGGGTCCTGCAACCCCAGGGCCCGGGGAGGCTCTGCAGCACCCTCTGTGCTGCTGGTCTGGTCACCTACTTCTTCAGGGCCTCCTGTGTGTCAAAGTATCCGTCCCATCTGTGGCCCTTGGGGCAGTTCAGGACCAGAAGGACATCTTCACTGCCAGCCTCCAAGTGGCCCCCGGGGAGGGACCTGGTGCACAGGGCAGCAGGCACCTGTGCTGGGCAGGGCCTGCTGCTTAGGGCTGAGCCCTCCTCTGCCTGGGCCTCCTCCTCCCAGCAGCTGTCGCCACAAGCAGAGCCTCTACCTGCAGCCAACAGCTTCCCTTGCACCTCCTCTCGCATCTCCTCGGAGGAAGTGCTAATGAGAGCGCAGGAGAAGGGTTGCGCCTGCCTGCGGTTGTCAGGTTGGCTCCTCACAGAGGAAGGCCCCTTGCTGAGGGTGGGGTGTGAGCCATAATAAAGGTCACGCCCTCACAGGAGGGGACCATGCTGGTTGGGTCAGCAAGCCCAGCACCAGGGACCATATAGCCATCAAGGCTAAGGCCCCCATGGAGGAAAAGGTGAGAACCAAACAGGTCCAAAGCGAGGCCTCATGTCTGCATCCCAGGGAGAGAGGCAACCACCATTCCCGGAGCAGACCGAGTGTTCCCGAGTCCTGGGCAGCCCTTCCCCAGGAACAGAGGGGTTTTCTTGCCCAAAGCTCCCTCCCAAGGGCCAGAGGAGGAGACATAGGAGTGCTCTGCCCAGGACCCAGGGCTGCACTGGGAAGGAGGATGCAGTTGTCACCATGCTTGTCTGGAGCCTCCTGTGTGCATGCCCAGTGCTGGGCACCAGTGCCACCACAGCAGGGACACCAAGAACAGTGAGCCCCTCTGACCAGAGGACACCAAATTGGAAGATACGGTAGAAAAGTAACCAATAGAAAATGCAGGCCTTGCATGTAAGTCCTCACAGAGGGATGCCACCGTGGTGGCCAGGGACTCGGGGAGGCCAGGCTTAGTCGCTTGGTTTTTGCTCGGCTAAGGGGACATGGTGAAGGAGACTGGGACCCAAGGGACAGGAGACAGAAAGTTGGGAAAACAGATGCTTGGACAAGACTTAGGGAAAGTTTGGCCCACCGGCCTCTGTTTCCTACAAAGCTTTCATAAAATCCACACAGTGGTCCATGTTTTGGAGATGAATTAACAACAGAGACCAATAATTGATGGAGGCTGGCTCAGAGAGCCAGGCTGGAAAAGCCATGGGGTCCCACACGTTCTTGGGTTATAAGAGGCAGAGAAGCCATGTTCCCAGAAGGGGAGGTGGCCAGGGAAGGGCAGCTGGGAAGAAGGGGCTGTGCCGGTCTGGAGTGAGGCCCAGGAGTGGAAGAGGTCGCTCCAAGGACTGCAGGAGGGGTACAAGATGCCAGAACCCTGTCATGTGCTGCAAGCTGTGGACAAGTTAGCAAAGGTGCTGGGGCCACGGCCGGAGAGTGTCAGGAGGAGAGTGCGCTCTCCTGACCTGTGATCTCTGTGAGTCTCACCCCCTCAGGAAAGAGCTGGGTGGGTTACGGACCCCTCACTGAGGCTGATGGGTGGCCTCCCCCAAGCCTCTTCCTTCCAGTCTGGCCCTCTTCAGGGGTGGCCTACACATATGGTGACCCTGGGATGGTGTCTTTGTTTCAGATACAGTTCTTGGTGTTTCACTCAAATAAATTTCACCTGAATTAAAACCACCGCCCGAGTGGGCACATGACCGGGCACATGACGCTGGGTCCTCATGCCCTGCCCAGTCCAGCCTCAGCCGCAGCCACTGCCTCTGCACTCCTCCAACTCCATCACACACCTACCCACAATTCCTCCCACACAATGCTGTTTCCCATCCCAAGGTCTTTGCTCAGGTCATCCCACCCCTGCCTGGAGCTAGTCCTAGGGCTCAGCTGCCAGCTAACTTCTGTGACCACCCCTTCATGTGCCTGCACTCCCTCGGTATCTGTATCCACACTCGGCTGGCACTCGTCATGTCATGAGGCCACCACTGCCCTCTGATGGCATCTAGGTCCTGTTCCAGGACAGGCCCAGATCACATTGGCGGCTGCCCAGCACCCAGTGCAGTGCCTCGCTCATTGCTGCCACTTAGCAAATGCTCACTGAATGAATTAGAAACTCACAGGGCAGGGGCCGGCCAGATAGCTCAGTGGACTAAAGCGCCTGCTTAGGCAGAGCACAGGGGCCGAGTTCAATCCCCAGTATGCTGTGCCGGCCCTGCCTCTGGGGTGTGCTGGGAAGGTAATTGAAACTAGATGTGGTGGTGCACACCTATAATTCCATCATTTGGGAGGCTGAAAACAGAAGAATCACTATGAGTCCTATCTACATAGTGAGACCCTGTAGACTCTGTACTAAATACATTTTTTTAAAAATTTTATTTATTTATGTGTGTGTGTGTGTGTGTGTGTGGCCAGCTCAGTCCACCAGGGGGCGGGGCTGGCTGGCATGCGGGGCTGGGGGATTGAACCGCGGTCCCTGTGCTTTGCTAAGCTTGTTCTAAGTAGGTGCTTTAGACCACTGAGCCATCTCACCAGCGCACTAAATACATTTTTTTAACAAACAAACCTCACAGGACGCATGCAGAAGACACCCTGGGGGCAGCCGTCTGTAGGGATCCGTTGGTCTCACTGTGAATGGTTTTACTGGGGGAGACATGGCAGTAGGAATGAGAAAGACAAGAAGACAAAAGCTGGCCTAGGTGGTTGCTAGTCTGCCTGATGGGCAAGACTAACTAAACGCACAACAAAACAATTGTTTATTTATACTTTTGCAAAGTTTGTAACACATGACACAAGGTTTCCTAGTGAATAATAGCTGGCCTGAACCAGACAGGATGTTTTTCTCAGGATTGAGGTAGCTTGCTTGCTTTAGGCAAGAAGGCCCAGTCCCACCTACACACATTTGATCAATTTCTTAGCTTCCTGCGGCTCCCAACAGCCATCCAGTTGGCAAATGCCCTTCTTTCTCTGGGAACTGCCTGAGACACCAAGTGGACCAGTGGTGGACATGCGGCCCACACGGGGCCAACTGGATTCCTTCTCAGAACAGTGGAACTGGCTCCTAGGAGAGCAAGTTTGTTTCCCACCCTGTTACATGTAGGTCTGGGAATCTGGGTGATCCATAGTCCACCATTTAAAGTGACTACAGCAGAACTCGTTCCTGAAAGAAAAAAAAAATGAAGAGGCTTTAAGAGGACTCCAGGTGGCTTCCTGAGTCCCAGGACCAGCTTTCTGCAGAGGCAGTAGTGACCTTGTGGCCTGGGAGGTACCTGTGTGTTAATAAACTGACCCCTATATTGTGTTTGTATTTCCTGGGGGCCCTGCTCCTTGTAGTGTGGTACTAACCACACAGGACACAGCGCTGAGTTTGTTTTCTTCAAAAATGCTTAATAAATAAAGTATGCTCAGGCACAGTTTAGAGCCAGAAGTGTGCGGGCTCATGCGGAACCAGCTGTGTAATTCGCAAGGCCCAGCACAGAATAAACTGTGAGGGCCTTTGTGTAAAAAGAAAAAAAAAAAGAGCTAGTTAAGATGCTGAACTACAGGGCTGGGGACGTAGCTCAACAGAACCTGCTCTGCAAGCATGAGGTCCAAAAATATGCTAAACTACAGTTTTTGCCTCCTCCTGTAGTCTCTCTCTCCACTTTTCATGGCATTTACTTGCTATTTAATGTCTCCCATGGAGAAATTAAAATTTTAAATTATTAGCATGAGTTTTACCATTCTTTTTGCAGTGTGATGCCCATGTGCAAAATGACTGAGATTATACAATTTGTGTTTCTTGGCTTCTCCCAGAAAATGCTTCGGGTTGACTGGAAGAGATGAGCTCAAGTCCCCCAAGACCTGAACTGTCCAAAAGAGGACTTTGCCAGACACGGAATACTTTGCTGGCTTTTGGCGCCAGCAAACTGGACAACTAGCAGCCCCCAGATCTATGCGCTGTGTCTGGCCAGGCTCAGGTAGCCACCATTAGGCCTGCCCTGCCCTGAAACACCACAGCACATAGGTGCCCCACTGTGCCACCTCCTGCATGCATACCAGGTCCTTGCCAGTGGCAAGGTTCACTAAGGTGAGGAACGGCTGGGCCTCAGGTACAGGGGGCAGGGGAGTAGGTCCCTAGTGGAACTATCTGGGGAGGTAGGCAGATTTGGGGAGGCAGTAGCACGTGTGAGCTTAGGTTCCCAAACCCTGGCATGGGCTCCAAAGTGCTATCAAGATGTCACTTAGAAATCATAATTCCACAGATCAAATGAGGAATTTCAAGGCTCTGTAGTACTAAGCACAAAGTCTGGGCCTCCTGAATCTGGAGCCCTGGCTACCTGCTCAGACCAGATACCCACCAGGTTGGCCCTGCATACGTGAGAAAGACCGCCAAGCCTCATTAAGCAACACCCCAGCACAGCTGCTGAGGCTGAAGTGAAAGAGGAGAAACAGCACCTGTGGGGCATGGTGGTGCACACCTGTAATCCCAACGTGCAGGAGGTTGAAGCAGGAGGCTCTCAGCCAAGTCCAAGGCCAGCCCAGAACACCAAATGAGTACAAGACCAGCTGGAACTATGCTGCAAGACCCTACCTTAGAAAAG
>NW_004524596.1:15701185-15714635 GCF_000260255.1 Octodon degus
AGAAAGAAGAAGAAGAAGAAGAAGAAGAAGAAGAAGAAGAAGAAGAAGAAGAAGAAGAAGAAGAAGAAGAAGAAGAAGAAGAAACCACCACACATGCATATTGGAGAAACTTAGAGTGCACTGGCCCACAGGTCAAGAACACAACTCACATCCCACCAAGGCTGCACAAACAAAAGATAGTTCCACTCCCTTAATCCCAGACCACAATATGGTCCAGATGCTCTTCCACCTATGAATGAACTGGAACGTGGTTTCTGAGCATTAATCTGAGCTTTACTGGCAAGTTAACAAAACACCATGCCTTAGCTAGTCAGTGCTAAAGCTCCGAATAAAGAGAGCACGACAGCAGGGCTTTCAAAGAAGAGAAGCTTTACTTGTTTCCTCGGCCCAAATGATTTAAGGCCACATGATCTAGCAGTTCACTTTCCAGCTTCTCCTTCCAGTACCTCATGAAAAGAACTTTCTGTTGACATTAGCTCCAAACAAAGCCTCTCGGATTTCGGGCATCTTTTGCTGGGCAGAGAGATCAAGTCGACTTTCCAGGGTACTGGCAACCTTTACCATATGGTTGCCGCTGTAGAGCTCCACGCCCCCGGCCGTGTTGCTGGCCAGCTGTGCCTCTTGATCAATCTGGACCTGCACTTGATTTTGGGAGACCATCATGTACTCAGGGATGGCTTTGTGCACTGCAGCCTGCACAAGGAGGCAGTCCTGAGGCCTGCAGCGCACCATCACTATGGGCTCCAGCAGGCGGAGCAGACCCTGGAGCACTAGTTTATCCAGCAGCTCCTGGTACATAATCGGGTCCGCCACAATCCTGCAGAGTCTCAGCTTTGCCTCCCTCAGTAACTCCGAGACGAGTTCATCTCGGGCTGTAAGGACTTTCAGTCTTGCCTGATTCCTCAGTGTGGATATCTGAATTTTCTTCTGCTGCTCGATCTGCTTCTCCTTCTTCTCATAGTACTCCATAACCTTGAGTCGCTGGGACTGTACAAGGCGTCCTTTCTCAATGTTGAACTCCTCCTCAGCCTTAGCTTCGATTTCCTCCACCTTCTCGTTGGCTTCCTGCTCGATGAAAGCCATCATGTGCTTGATCTGCTTCTGGACATCGGCGTCAGTGAGAGCCATGGCGGCTCTCCGAAAGGGGGCTGGAGAGACAGCGAGCGGGCCCGGGGGCTTCTCTGAGTGAGGGTAGTGTCAAGACTGTCTCCAAAGTTCCTCTTTGCCAGCTGTGGAGTATATAAGGGAAGCTAGAGTCACAGCCTAGAAAGAAGAATCACAGAAACCATCTCTATAAGTCCCATTTTACAGATGAGCAAACTGAGGCCCAGAGAGGAAAAGGGATCTGTCTGAGGTTACCCCTTGGAGAACAGAGGTCTCGCCTGCTCTCCAGAACGCCCGGCTGCTACACTCAGATTTTCATCATTACATACTATTAGGGAGTTGGGGCCAGCTTACTTCCCAAGTTCTCTAGGTGAGGATGGCCTAAGACTCAGACAGGAAGTCAGTGGGATGGAGACATCCAAGGAACATATAAATGACAAGGACAGGCACAGCTGAGGTGGAGAGGACTGGGAGAGCCACAAGAAACTGGTCAGACAGGATTCAACCCAGGAAGGCTGCTTAGAGGCAGAAGGGTTTCAAGAGCCTTGGAGTGATTCAAAGCAGAGTGCCTTCAGCAGGCAGATAGCACTTTGGATAAAGCTGAGAGGTGGGAGGGACTAAAAGCCCACTGCCCTGGGAGTGATTTTCTTTTCCTTTTTTTTTGAGGTGGGGGGGCGCGGGGGATAGCTCAGCAGCACAGCAGCCGCCTGGCAAGCGCAAAACACAGGGTCCCAAGAAGTCTAGGAAAGACAAAATTCCACACAGTGATGCCTTTCAGGAGTCTTTTCCTCAGCAACCTGAGCTGAGAAGACAGCAACTTGGAGGATTAAAACAGCAGCAGAAACTTGATAGGCAACAGGAACAAGACAAGGAAAGAAAACTTGAAACTGAACCTGCCGATGAGCCATCTAATGTTGAATCTGTGGAGGAATCTGGACAAAGCAAAACTAAGAGACCCAAGCTGACCAAACAGAATCCAAAGACAGTTCATTGTCAGGAACTCAGAAGCGGGTGAGGCCCCAGCTATTCATTCTGCCGGAGGTACGGGATGCCAGAGAGCCTCGTGGTTGCAGGTGTCCTCAGGTAGAAGAGGTGACTGTCAAGAGTGGGCCTAAAAAGCTGGGACTCATGTCAACTAGATCAGAGCCCATACCAAAGGAGAATTTGGAGAATTGGCTAAATTATTCAACAAAAGTATTGCCAACAGTGGTGTTCCAAGCCTCCATGAATCCAAAGGACAAAGGAGGGTATGAAAAGTGAAGGTAAAGAAAAAAGCCGTTTCATTGAAAAGCAATGTCTGTCTTGGCAAAGAGGTCTCTGTAAACTTCTTGGAGGTTCTCTGGAGATGCCTGGCAAGCCTATCCAGGTGGGAGGAATTGGTTTCCCAAATGTGGGGAAAAGCAGCACCCTTCATAGCTTAAAAGAAGAACAAGTACATAATGTTGGCATATCCATGGAGTTTACAAGCAAACTGAACTATCGTATAGTTGAAGTATTTTATTATAGTTGAGTGAATATTTTAGATTCATTATCTGAAAAAATGCCTGGCACTTGCCTGGCATGACCAAGATATATTGGGTTCAGCCCCCAACATGGCATGTGTACGTGTACACACACACACACACACACACACACACACACGACGGGGGTGGGGGTAGGGAGAGGATGTGAAAAGAACCACACAAATTTTACAAAAGAATACAGTGAATGAATTTTAAAATGCGTCAAGAGGAACACATCAACAGATTTGATCAAGTGCAAGGAAGAGTCAGTATACTTAAAGACAGGTCACTTGAAATTATCCAGTTGTTATAGTTTGCATCTAGATGTCCCCTCAAAGCCTCATGCACTCAGAGGTGGGGCTTTTTGGAGGTGGCTGGATCTGGAGTGGGTGATACTGGGATTAAGGCTGTGTGGTAACTAAGTAGATTTAGCATAGTTCTGGGTGTGGATAATAGAGCCCCACCCTGGGTGTGGGTGGCACCAATCAACAGTCTTCTTTGCCCCCCGCACCCCCTGGGGGCGGGGCTGGCATGCGATGCCGGGGATTGAACCTTGGTCCCTGCCTTGCCCAAGCTTGCCTAAGCAGGTGCTTTAGACCGCTGAGCTACCTCACCAGCCCCAATCAACAGTCTTACAGCCTGGATGGAATATAAAGGGGTAGAGGGAAGGCCAGCCTGCTGCTGCCCACTTGCTGCCTCCTGCCTGCTGTGCCATGGAGTGTTTCTCCCCTACAATGCCTTTCTGCCGCATCACCCCACCTTGGAGTCAGCTGGCTATGGACTGAGCCCTCTGCAAACTATGAGTTGAAAAAAAACTTTCCTACTTTAACTTTGGATGTCCAAATTTTGTCTCAGCAGCAAGTAAAGTAGCTAAGACATCAGTCAGAGGAGAAAAAAAGTTAAAAAATGAATGATAAAGTGTGAAGAAAGCCAAGGGGACTTAGGGGACACCTGTAAGTGACACAGCATCTGCACAACGGGCACCTGGGCAGACAAGGGCATGAGAAACAGCAGAAAGATGATGCCCTCGAACTTCCCAAATTCAGGAAATGAGTGAATATTTAGATTCCAGAAGTCCAACAGAGCCCAACTAGGATAAACAAAGAGAGGTCCACACAATGACCTACTAGAAGCAAATTCACAAAAGTCAGAGAGACTTTTGAAAGCAGGAAGGAAGAGGTCATCACATATCAAGGAGGTCTGAAAGAACCAGAAATCTTGCAAGCCAGGAAGGAGTGGGGTGATATATTCAAAGTACAGCACAATAGTCTGAGGAAGAGGTTGGGGGGAGGCAGGGGAATAACTTCTAGCAAAGAATACGATATCCGGCAGAACCATCCTTCAGAAATGCAAGTGAGCCTGTGGGCCCCAGTGCTCAGAGGGGCTAAGGACTGCCTGAGCACAGAAGCTGGAGGACCTTCTGGGAAGCATGCAAGTGGAGGGAGTGGGAAGGGAGGGAGAAAAGGAGCCAGGGACGGTGTGCATGCCTGCGATCCCAGTGTCTGTGGAGGCTGAGGCAGGAGGACCACAGTTTGTGCCAAGCCTGGGCAGCTTAGTGACTGAATAACATTATCACAAAATAAAAATAAAAAAGGGCTCAATCTAAAGACCTTGAGTCCAGTCCCAACACACACACACACACACACACATACACACACACACACACACACACACACACACAAACACATGCATATAGCAGAAAAGGAAGTAAGACAGAGGACGTTCCTTTCCACTGGGCTTGCCTTACAAGAAGTGCTAAGGGTAATACTTCAATTTGAAATAAAAGGACACTAGATGGCAAGATGAAAGTATGTGGAAGTAGAAGTTTATTAGTTTTTTGGGTTTTTTTTTGGGGGGGGAACTGGATATTGAACTCAGACCCTTGCACTTGCAAGGCAAGCACTTATTCTACTGAGCCATCTCTCCGGCTCTAGAAGCTTATTAGTAAACAGCAAATATTTTGAGTTTGTTTTTATTAAGTTTATTGGTACATTTGAGGTATGCATAATGATTATATTCAACATTAAATATTTTGGCAAACAGGATATTGTAATAATATTGTAATGATTTTGCATAAATCATCTTTCATTCTGGTAAAGTACAAAAAGAATAAAAATAACTGCAAAGATTAACTAGGGGATACGTAACATAAAAGTGTATAACTTGTGTATCAGTAACAATGTGTAGAGGGAAGAGTACAATTTTTGTATGTGACTGAAGTTTTAAATTAAAAATATTGTTACATTTTATGTAAACCCATGAAATCAAGGAAAATAGTCAAACAATGTAGAGGAAGAAAACCTAAGAAAGCTAAAGGTCTCAGATTTCCTGTCCTCAAAACATATTCCAAAACTAAAGTAATCAAAACAGTGTGTTACTGGTGTAAAGACAAATATAGACCAAAATAACAGAATGAAGGGCACAAATAAAGCCACAGGTTTACAATTAAATGATCTTCAACAGTGGCACTGAGATTTTGCAGGGAGGAAGGGACAATCCTCATTAAAACATGTCTGGAAAGCTGGCGATCTCCATGCAGAAGAATGAAATTGGCCCTTTATCTTACACATACACAGAAATCCACTTAAAATGGATTAAGGATTAATCATTGACCTGAAACTACAAAACACCTAAAAGGAAACACAGGCAAATCTTTATAACCTTGGTCTAAGCTATGATTCCTTGGATGCAGCTCTAGGAGAAAAAAACAAGTATAGAGAAATGGAATTATATCAAATTAATTTTTTGTGTGTGTTTCAAAGCAAACTACTATCAGAGTGAAAAAGAAAATTTTTAAATGAAGAAAAAATGCAAGCCATATATGGCCAAAGGACTTAGTGGAGTGGCCAACGAGTAAATGGAAAGATCTTCAACAGTACTAATTATTAGGGAAATGAAAATCAAAATTACACTAAAGTCGGACCTCATACTTGTGAGAATGGCTATTATAAAAGAAAAAAGAAGACAATAGCAAGTATTGGCAACGATTTATAGACGTGGGGTCCCCTGTGCCCTCACTGTTGGTGAGAAGATAAAATGAAGGGCCAGCTATGGAAAACAGTGTGGAAGTTCCTCAAAAAATTAAAAATAGAACCACCACTTCTGGGTATTTACCAAAAGAGTTGAAAACAGGATCTCTAAGAGAGATTTGCATATTCATGTTTATCGCTTTCACAACCAACAAGAGCTGGAAACAACCTAAATGTTCAATGAAGGACACGTGGATTTAAAGACATAGGATATGCATATAATATTCAGCTTCATAAAGAAAGGAAATGTCATGGCTACAACATAGGTGACTCTTGAGGACATTGTGCGAAGAGAAATCAGACGTATATGAAAAGACAAAGGCTGCCTGTTCCACTTCGATGAGGCACTGGAAGTAATCACACTCCCAGACACAGCAAATGGAAGGATGATTGCCACGGCCTCAGGGACAGGGCCACGGCTCCTTGCTGTGTTAAATGCATGCAGAGCCTCGGCCATGCAAGACAGAGGAGTTCCAGAGCCATACTGCATGATAGCACGCACGTAGCTCACAGTTCTGCATGGTGCACCTAAACGTTTACACAGAGAGCACATTTAACATTAAGTGCTTTTAACACACACACACACACACCCTGTCCACAAAGATGTACCACTCACTGAGCTTTGTAGAAATTAAGCCAGTGTTCATGACAAAGAGCAAGCCCAACAGTTCAGTTCAGCCTTACACAGAAAACAAGACAAAGCAAATCAAAACAGAGCACTAACCCACTTTCTTCCTTGTTTTGTTATGTAATTTAACAGCAAAGCATATTGTTGTAAAAAGAGCAAAACAGTCTCTGTTTCTAAACAACAAGTTAATTGCGTGGTTTAAAAAAAAAAAAAAACAACAGCTTGCTAAGCCACCCTGCCCATCACTGGCTTTGGGGGCCATGTCGGACAGATAGCCGAGGAAGCCCGCGATGCAGGAAGCCACAGGTTAAGTGTGTGAGGGAAAAGACGCAGTGGCTGAACTTACCAGGCCCTGCCAAGGCCCGCCTTTGCTGCGGCGCCGGGAGTCTGCACACAGAACATGGAACTTGGAACACACCCCAGAACCTGGCACTGTCACTCCCTTCATTATGCAGACGACCCTCGCCGTTGCCATCTGACCAGGCAGCCTGAATCCATCAAACCCAGCTATCCCTGGGGACGGCTGGCCACGTCTGCCAAGAGGAGGATGAGAAGGATTTCACTGGCACTCGACCCAGGGCCAGCCACCTCCCTGGGCACTGAGAATCTCAATTAAGTTGGCACACAGCAGGCTCCACTCCAGGGTGGGCTCATCCTAGAGACACGTGTGGAGCCCGGCAGGCCATTTATTAATTTCCTAATGAAAACGACAGCTGTCCTGCTGGCAGTCCACAGCCTCCTTCCCCTGAACGCGAGTGGCCAGGGAAGCCAAATCTGGAGGTTGTTTAATGAGAAATTAGCACAAGTAACAGCCACCAGATGGTCTTTAGGGAGGCACGCCCGCTGCAGGGGCTGTCCTGCTGCAGTCTGGGCCCGGAAAGGACGTGAGTGGGCAAGGCCAGTCCCACAGCGTGGGCTCCAGAGGCCGCCTGCTGGATGCCACGTTCTGTGCCGGCCATTGGTAGGCCTCTGGCAACGCAGCCGGGCCCTCAAGGACTGCTTTGTCCTGTGCATATGGAAGTGGTAATAGCATCGATGGGTTTGACGAAAGAAATGACTTGATCTCGGCACACAGCTGACCGCGTGCTTGGAGCTGTCTTCTGTGGTACCCTGCTGCCATGATCGTTGCTGTGTTGCAGGCCACTCTCCTCGTCACAGTCCCTCTGTGTGTGTATCGACGACCTGGGTCTCATTCAATTTCCCTTCACTAAAGTGAGAAGTTAGTCTGGTCTTGCCTTTGAAATTCAGCAGCCCTGCCTGGAATTCAGACATCCCCCCCACGCTTCTCAGCCCTACGCTTGGTGATGGGAGTGAAATTCCTGAACTCCAAGGCCCTTGACTGAGAGTGGAGTGGAGTGGAGTGACTTCCCGGCCCACACACATCCGCGTCCTGGGTCCTCGTGCCTGCTCCTCATCCCTCGTCTTAACTGTTTCTTTGTGCTGGGACTCAAAGGCAGCTGCAGGGTGGGGCAGGGTTCAAAGTCAGGGCTCAGGCAACTGTCTTTGCAGGAATGTATGTGCAGCGCAGCGAAATGCGTAATGTGTCTGGCAGATGTAACTTCTGGCTGTCTGGGATGGGGATTAGGAGCCACATGGGCCTGTCGCTTGAGCAGAACAGCAAAACAAACCAAGAAACACACATCTGCTCTAGCAGGAGAGCTTGGACCCCTCGGCTCAGCCAAGGCAGGCTTGCCTGCAAGTGGCATCCACCCCTGCCTCGTGTTTGGGGCCAGGGTCGGCAGGAAGCAGTCCAAGGAGCCAGAAGCCCCGCCTCCCTCCAGCGCCAGCTTTTCCTAGCCTCGCAGACACATGCCCCCAGCTCCATCGAGCAGCTTCCGCACACGCGGCCCTCTCAGCTACAGTAGCTACTTCCCCCCACTTGCTAAATCCTACCCTTCTTTTCAGGCACCACTGGAGCCCTCCCACCATTCCTGAGCCCCTGGATTCCTCAGCAAGATGAGATGGTGTGACCCGTTTTCCAGATTAGATTCCGAGGTAGATCTGGGGTCTTCAAAGTTACTGGACATACTGGATGAGGCATTTCTTTGCCTTGGGTCATGGTTAGAGGATCTTTTGGCCTCTTAATGATTTTTTTAAACTGTACATTTATGTTCTATGCACTTTCCTGAATGTGCATGAAATTTCACAATAGAAAAGCAACCCCCCCCCCACTTCCCAAGCGGGAAGGCTTTTCTTTCTTTCTTTTTGTATTTAGTACACGGTCGACAGGGTCACACTATGTAGATCTGACTCATAGTGATCCTCCTGTTTTCAGCCTCCCAAGAGCTGGGATTACAGGCACACGCCACCATCCCCAGTCTCAATCACAGTCTCAGCATGCCCTGGGGGTTGGGCCAGCAAACTCTGTGGTGCCTGGAATCGAACCCCAGCTGCTGTGCTCTGCCTAAGCTGGCACTTTAGTCTACTAAGCTATCTGGCTGGTGGGGGAGTCGGGAGAGGGGGTGGAAGAACAGAAATATGGCCAGCACCCCAAGCTGTGGCCCCTCCTGTGACCTTGTCTCAGAGGTTTCAGACCTGGTGACTTCATATCTGTGGGTGCAGGAGGGGCCTCGGGGGAAGTGCAGCTTCCCTTTCTTTGGGCCCTAGCCTATGTGAGGCTGTAAGCTTTTGGGGGAAGGACAGAATCCCCCCACCTGGGAGGCAGGAGCAACAGGGGAGCTCGGTGGGCAAAATGTGTTTGCCAGCCCAGCGAAGAGCCCTACCCAGACCCTGAAGCAACTGTGCTCCCCTCCAGCTGGGTTTGGAAGACTGAGAGGTCAGCCTGTGGGGTGTGGGCTCCTGGAGCATGCCCAAAGGGGAAGCAGCCCCAGACTGGGGCCTCCAGACAGCAGCTTGAGAAGGCCAGGGGCTCCCCAGAGCTCGGAGTGCAGGGCAACTCATATGGTCCAGAAAGCGGTGGAGAAATCTAGGAAATCCTTTTGGGGATTTCAAGTGCAGGACGAAGTGTCGTGAAGGGTACGTCCCCCGTTTTGTCTTTCAACAGATATTTGTGGAACTGTATGGGAGGTGCTGGGCAGGCATGAGAGACAGGCAGAAGAGAACAAGGCAGATGCCAGCCTAGGAGTGCGGGGATCCCACCCAAACCCCTCAACACACGCTCATGGCATCTCTTGTCAGGTGTTACCCTGCAGACTATGAAACCTGCTGGTGGGTGGTGTGAGCCGCCCCACTGAGGACACTCAAACACCTGCGAGGGACTAGGGGCCGAGGTGAGCAACAGCATTCTGCTCTCTAGGGAGCAAGCTGGAGACAGTTCTCCTGGCCATGCAGGAGAACTCACACAAGAAAACAAGGTTCAGGCAGATCCAAAGCAGCCCCTTAAGTTGCAGGAGTCAGCTGGGAAAGGCGGACCATTGGTAGTCGCCATTGAGGAACGTTTATTCCAACAGGAAAAAAATGACTCGGTGCTTACTGAGGCCATTGCAGTGCCTTGGTGTTTCCAGAGTGAGCATTGGTTTAGACAGACGGAAGGTACCTGCTGCTGTCACACTGGTGTGGGCTCTGGGGCAGGGAAGAAAGGACAGAGGTGAAGCAGACTTCAGCCAAAAAGCGGGGTCCGTTGGGCAGGGAGGAGTAAAGACTGCGATGAGCAGAGAGAGGGCGAGGCCACGCAGATGGGGAGGCTGTGGTGGCCAAGGCACAGTGGGGCAGGTGGGGGGCCACCGAGTGTAGCAGCCGTAGAAAGGCCTTGGGGGGAGTCTAGAGAGAGATTGGGGTTTGGTTTGACTGAGGACACTTGGCAGTGTCTAACTGAGATTTGGGGCATTAGGCAAAAAGCCCCACTTTTGAGCAGGGCTCTAATTTAACCAAACCCTAGTTCAGGAGGATTAGCCTGGCAGAGGTAAGAGAAGCCAACTATAAAGCAGATGGAGATTGCAGGGATAGAGACATGGTGTTGGCAGTGGAAGAGGGAGATTTGGCACAGGGCTGCTGAGGTTGATGACTTGGGGTCTGGTGCTCACAGGGCAGAACTCCTGGGCTCTAGGTGAGCTTGGGGTACACAGGAAGTGGGCATCCTGCTTTCTAGGGAGCAAGCTGGAGATAGAGATAGAGACAGAGATGGAAAGGGATAGAGGGAGGGGGAGGAGGAGGGAAGAGAGAGGAGGAGGGAAGGTGAGGGTAAGGAAAGGGAGGGGGAGAGAAACAGAGGGGGAGGGGAAGAGGAAGGGAGGGAGGGGAAGGGGAGGAAGTGTGGGGGAAGGAGAGGGGAGGGAGGGGAAAGGGGAAGGAAAAGGGGAGAAGGAAGGGCAGGGGAAGGCAGGGGAAGGGGAGGGGGAGAGGAAGGGAGGGGAAAGGGAAGCAAGTGTGGGGGAAGGGGAGGGGAGGAAGGAGGAAGGAAGGAAGGGGCAAGGGAATGGCAGGGGAGGGGGAAGAGGAAGGGAGGGAGGAGGAAGGGAGGGGAGGGTGGGAATGGGGAGGGGAGCGGAAAGGGTGGAGCGGGTAGGGAAAGGGTGGGGAGGAGAGGGAAAAGAGGAGAAGGTAGAAGAAAGGAGGAGGAAGGAGAGAGGGAGGGAGGGAGGGATAGGGATACAAGTTCATTTGGTTGAGAAGTAAAAGAAGACACCTAGAGAAAAGATCAGAAGTGCCTCTGCTTCAGTTCTGGCAGTAGAGGCAGTGGAGTGCTGCACCCAGGCCAGGCGGGGCTGGGCCCGCTGAGAAGGCTAAGGCCCGCAGGACCGTGCAGGTGGAGAGGCAGCCCGCTGAGAAGGCTAAGGCCCGCAGGACCGTGCAGGTGGAGAGGCAGCCCACTGAGAAGGCTAAGGCCCGCAGGACCGTGCAGGTGGAGAGGCAGCCATGCAGGCAGGAACACATTTCTGCCAAAATCATTTACATTAAGAATTTACAACTTAACTTCTCTTTCTAAACCATCTGTGGGCAGATTACTTCAAAGCTGCAGGGTTCTCCCCAGAAACAATTTGCTTCGAATTTGCATAGCTTAAAGTCTTCTGGGCAGCTTCCCCCAAAAGAAAGGCCAGCCATAATTTTCCATGCATGTATCTGGTAACACGAATAGCTGGTTGGAAGACAACACTGCGTGTTACAACAAACACAGTGAAATTCATATTACTTTGTTAAGTGAAATTCTGTATCGCTTGTAATTTTTTCTGTTTTAATTCTAATTTATACTCTCTTTTTTAAAAAAAGCCAGTCATTTTCATCTCTGTCTCAAATGGCAAACAATGCCACAACCCAGAACTCTGCCACCTTAGAGTTTGTGGACTTGGGCTCATAAGACCTAATTTTTCTTTTTAAAACAGAAGCTGGAAAATTCATTTTAAAAGTAAAATGTATCCATTGGTTTCATGTTAAAATATACATAAACTTGGCCATTTTTAAGTGTATACTCTGTAACATAAAGTACACATGAAATCAAATGGGTTGGAAAATCCAGAATTCACTGCAGGTAATAAAATTAAGTTTGCTTTGAGAAGCTTTTACTTGTTATATGTATTTGTATACATACGTATCTCTGTTCACAATGAGAAGTGGCTGTGTTACTGAGACCTGCAGTACCAAGGAGCTGAAACACAGCCGATCTGAATCCAGCCTCCCTGGAAAGTAGTTATGCAACTGTCTATTGTTATGCAAGCAGAGTGCACCTTGGAAGATCCCACGGTCCACCTCAACCCTCTTACCAAAGCACTCAGCCCCCAACCCAGGTCCCTTCTAAGGTGAGGGAGGGGAGGTGGGTGCTGTCCAGTTTAGCTTTGTGGTTGCCAGGGGTTTTCATGCCCCCAAGCCATCAGCCTCGCCCTGGGCAGGCAAATGGGAGACCATGATGACTATCCCAAGGCAGGACTCGTCCTCCTCATGAGGTGAGGAAGCAGGCTGTTCCCTGCACCAGAGGTGGCCCCCTGCTATGGATGCTGTGTTGGGCCACAGCCTGCTGTCACGGGAGGTTGCGCATGGATCAGAGGTTGGGATGCCAGGCTGGATGGCACTCATGGGTGGGGGATCTGGATGAAGATCCACAGTCTCCCGAGTCCTCTCTTAGGGGACATGGGGCGCTGGCTGGAGGTACGCATGGGATGGAGTAAGGGCCTCCTGGGGATGCAGCCCCAAAGCCTCCTGGAATGTACTGGGAGAGATTAAAAGGTGGTCTACAGGGCCATAAATCCAACTGGATTAGAATACATCGCCTTCAGGGATAAATGCTCTGGCCCTCCTCCTCTCTGCACTCTGACGTATGGCTTATATGGGTGGCCTTAACAGACCGCCCCGCCCTGCCCTTGCCCTTCTCTGTCCTTTCCCTTCCCCCTAAGTGAATCAATGCATAGATGTCCTTTTTTTCCCTTTATCTTTGTTTCCTGGTTCTATCTGAAAAGCCAGAGGAGCTTCCGTTCAGGGATGTCCTTCCGACACACACACGGAGAGTCAGTCAAGGGCAGTCCCCTGGGTCTTCTTGGGGTTTGGATTGGACATCTTCGCTGAGGAATCTTTCACTATTTGTGCCAGGCCATGGTTGTGATAAGGGCACAAACTCATTGTTAAAAGGAAGGTGGTGACCAGGCGTCCAGCCACTCTCAGAGCAGAAAAAATATATAGATATAGATATATATCTGTATATACAAAATAGGATAGATATGCAGCTACTTTCTCTTAGTTCAATGAGAAGAAAGATTTGTACTAATAGTGTTTAGACAAGATATCATGTCTGCATCTTGTACTATGAATAACTACTATGAAGACAACAATATGCAGTGTATTAATTATTGTAACTGTCCTACTAACCTGTTTTGAAACTGTCTCACTGTTATTTCTTTCTCAATAAAATTAATAAAATAAACAAAACATTTTTATTACTCCCCAAGGAAACTCCATGTTCATTAAGCAGGTCATCTCCATGTCCCCCTCCTACCCTATACCCTTCACCTATAACAACCGCCATCTGCACTCCATCTCTACGAATTTGTTCTGAATATGTCTCATGGAGAGAACCATACAAAAGTGACCTTCTGTGTCTGCCTGTTTTCACTTAGCATAAAACTTCTGAGGTTCACCCACAATGCAGCACATATCTGTACTAAATTGCTTTTCATGGTTGAGTATTTTAAACCCCAAAGTAATGGTATTAAGAGATGAGGCCTTTGGATTTGGGAGGATGGAGAACTCATGAATGGGATTAGTCATCTTAGAAAGGGGCTTAAAGGCTTTCTCTCTCCCCT
>NW_004524596.1:15715201-15716583 GCF_000260255.1 Octodon degus
CTGGCATGTGGTGCTGGGGGATTGAACCGCTGTCCCTGATGCTTTTGCTAAGCTTGTTCTAAGTAGGTGCTTTAGACCACTGAGCCATCTCTCCAGCCCTTAATATTTCTTGTAGTGAAGATCCTCTGGTTTAAGAAACGCTTTAAGCCTTTTGTGCTCTGAAAAAAATTCTTTCCGTTTTGAAGGATTTTTTTTACTGGGTATAGAAGTCTAGATTACAATTCTCTCTTTTTTAATATCTCCCACTGCTATAAAATGCTAGTCCACCTAGAAGCAGCAATACATAGCTGCGATCCCAGCTACTAGACAGGCTGAGACAGGAAAACAGTAACTCTGATCCAAAATGGACAATTTAGAGCCTCTCTCTCTCTCTCTCTCTCTCTCTCTCTCTCTCCTCCCCCCCCCCCAAGAAAGCTGTGCAAAGACCCGGAGGAGTCACCTGTACACAGGGCTAGGAGCAGCCTGGCACTCTCTGTCCCAGGGCTCCACAGCAACTGGGAGAGAGATGCAGGGACAAAAAGGGTACGGATGGGCAGGTCTCCCAGGGACATGCAATACTGGCTGAAGGCTCTGGCCCTCCCTCCACATCTGCGGGCCAAGACCAGCCCCACATCCAGCACTAATTCTACTGCTGTTTTGGGCCCTCTGACTTGGACCCTACCAAGGAATTGTGGACACCAGAGGAATTTTAATAATTTTTTCTCGTTTTTTCTTTGTCATGTTTTCCCTGTCCTGTCTGATCTTCTTTGTTTGTTCAGGTTTTTACCTTTACCTTATTCCATTCTTTCTCCCTTTCCTCGACTATCTTGATTTTACACTTTCACATGAGTGAACACTGCCTTTATCACTAGTCTTTCCTGTTATCTTCAATAATCCTTTTCTTACTCCTTCATTCTTTCTTCCTGCCCTCTTCTCTAGCTCCCCAAAGCTCATATAATCAGCGTTTGCCCTTCAGGTTGCTTCAACTTTATTTCTCTTCACTTATCTATCTGTCTTGTCCCTCTTAAGTTTACCCCACAGGGTAAAATCACTCTACTAAGGGCAAACTCTTTGCACACAAGCTCCTGATTTTTGTTGGACTTTGTTATATAACTTTAGATTTTACCCCTATGGTTAAAGGGATTAAATTAACAGTTACCGCAGTTTGTGAGTTTCCAAGATGTGCTTGATTCTGTTGTTTCTACTTGCACTACTTTATCCAGGATGTCACACCTGCTGTAACCAGGTGTTCACCCTTCTATAACAACACTGTGCTTGTAGGGGGTCATAACCTCATACTCGTCTAGTACCATAAACTGGGTGCTGGGCTGGGGATATAACTCAGCAGCATAAGTGCCTGCCTGGCAAGTGCAAGGTCCCAAGTTGAACTCTGATACCATCAA
>NW_004524596.1:15717058-15719960 GCF_000260255.1 Octodon degus
CCCAGGACAAGTATAGTGGACACCAAAGTAGAGGAAAATAGAAGCTGCCCATCTGAAATTTCTGAAGTGATAGCAGCAGTTCCAAAACAGGTATGTGGGACTATAGCGAAAATCAGAAATAATCTCTCAGGTTAAAAAAAAAAAGAGATGATGACCATAATGAAGGATTTATTCAGCAAACCTAGCATAGATGTGGATAAGAAAACAAACCAGAGAGCCAGCAAGAGAGCTCAGTGGACTAAGCGCCTGCTTAGGCAAGCGCAGGGACTAGGGTTCGTTCCCTGGTACCACATGCTGTGCTGGCCCCACCTCTAGGCATGCGGAGCTGAGACAGAGTCGGGATGTGGTGGTGCAATGTATAGGGTCTCACTACACAACTCAGACTCATGATGATGCACTGGGGAGGCTAAAAACAGGAGGATCATCATGAGTCTGAGTTGTGTAGTGAGACCCTACACCAAGTTAAAAAAAAAAAAAAAGAAAGAAAACAAACCAGAGAAGCACAGGAAAATGATGGAAACCATGAATGCCTAACATGGAATCCATGAAACAGATTCAGACAGATATCCAGGAAATTAAACATTCCCCTGAAAGCTTGCAAAACCACATGAACAAAAATGAAAATAGAATATTACATCTAGAAGACAGGACCTCGGAAAGCAGTTACAAAAAGAAAGATCTCCTTTTTTTTCTTTTTTGGTGGTCTTTCTGTATGCCTTTAATACAGGCTCTACAGGGTCTCACTACACAGATACACAGATACACAGATTGGACTCTGTAGGGATCCTCCTATTTTCAGCCTCCCAAGCTCTGGGGTTACAGGCCTGCACCACCACGCCCAGTCTCAATCACCTTCTCAATATAGGCTGGCAGGCAAGCTGGGGCATCTGGTGAGCTATCTAGCCAAGCCCTTGTTTTGTTTTGTTTGGTTTGGTTTGGTCTTTTTGAGACAGGTTCTCACTATGCAATTCAGGCTGGCCTTAAACTCACTAAGTAGCCCAGGCTGACCTTGAACTCACAGGGATCCTCTCGCCTCACAGTGATCCTCAGCCTCCCAAGTGCTGGGGCTATGGATGTGTGCCCCCATGCCTGGCTAAGATCTCTTAAAAATAGCAAGGGAACAATGAACAAAGAGTCCAACAGCTGCAAGACATGCGGAAAGGGAAACATGAGTTTGATGGGGGTCCATGAAAGGGCCGGAGTCAGCACACACGACAGATGAAGCCTGACTGCAGAGGTAAAGGCAGAAAATTCCCAAGCATGGAAATGGATTTGAAATACACATCAGTGAGACGCAGAGAACCCGAATTAGCCAGGACCAACATAAATCTACCCCAAGGCAGATAGTAATCAAGATTCCAGAAATTCAGTAGAAGAATAGAATAGTAGAAGCTGTTAGAAAAAGAAAAATCACAAAAAAAAAAAAAATAAATAAAAAGAAAAATCACCAATAAAAGCAAGCCCATCAGAATCACAACAGACTTCTCAACATATACACTTAGGTCAAGGAGAGCTTGGAGTGAAGTATCTGAAGTCCTGGAAGAAATAACTTTCAACCCAGATGGATGCACCCTGAAAAACTATCTTTTAGGATTAGTGGAGAAATAAGATACTTGCATGATAAAGAATAACTGAAGAAATTCATGACCACCGAACCAGTTCTATGAAGTAATCTGAAAGATATTTCAAGTATTTAAAAAAATATTTATTTATTTATTTGCTACAGGGTCTTTCTATGCAGCTCAGACTCATGGCGATCCTCCTGTTTCAGTCTTCCCAGCACTGGGCTTACAGGTATGTGCCACCATGCCCAGTTTTGGGCTGGCACAGTGTGCCCAGGGTTCCAGGGCCAACAGCATGTGGTACCAGGGATTACACTTGGGTCCTTGTGCTTGCCAGGTAAGTGCTTAGGCCACTAAGCTATCTTCCCAGCCCCCTGAAAGATATTTCAGAAAGAGATAACAATGTGCACAATTCCAAGAACAGTAGTAGAAAGAGGCCTACGGCAGAGCAAGCAACTAAACAGATGAGCAAGACAAGGAACTAGCAGAAAAAAAACCAAAAAAAAGACAAGGATAAGCCAGTACATATCAGTTGTAGTCATCAATGTAAATGGTTTCAATTCACCAGTCAAAGGAAACAGACTGGCAGAATGGGCCAAGAAACAAAATCCAACAATATGCTGCATATAAGAAACACATTGAAGTAAAACCAAAAATTTTTAACAATCTAGAAATGTAGTTCTGTGCTCCTTCAATTCAATTCCCATTTTTGGAGAGGGGATAATTCCTACTACATCCCAATTTGCATTGTTACTGACGAGAAGTCTGCAATTATTCCTATCTTTCTCCCCAATGTATATATTTTTTCTCTTTCTGCTTTTTAATTTTTTTGCATTTATTACCAGTTTGGGTGATTTAATTATGAAGTGCTTATTTGATGTGGTTAACTTTTTATTTTTCCTGTTTTGGGTACTGGGCTTCTTGGATCTTTAAGTTATAATTTCATTAAATACCATGTGGTTTTAGTGACTATAGCTTCAAAGAATTACCCTTAAGCCTTTTCTAGGACTCCAATTACATGTGTGGACTAAATCATTGAATGCTGTCTTGCGGGGTCGTTGGAGTTCTGTGTGTGTGTGTGTGTGTGTGTGTGTGTGTGTGTGTGTGTTTCTCTCTGTGGGTGCGTGAGCTCGGATGCTTCCTACTGCTATGTCTTCACTGTCATGGACATCTTTTGTAATGTCCAAAGTGCTCTTAAACCAACAAGTGAATTATTCACCTCAGGAGTGGTGGTTTTCAGCTCTGTACATTCCATTTCCTTCTGTTTAAACATATTTTATCCTCCTCACTATGTATCTTTTTATTTTATTTGTGTGTGTGTGTGTGTGTGTGTGTGTGTG
>NW_004524596.1:15721220-15728005 GCF_000260255.1 Octodon degus
AAAGAACTGAGCTAGGGCTGGGCCCCCAATCTTGCTTTTTTGAGGCTTGTTTATAAATCATGTCAGGGGATGTGTAGAGTTGGTTACCTCTACTCCAAGACTAAATTAATCCTTCTCCTCAAACAAGCCCCTCATGTGGCATCCACTGAACTCTCCAGACATTTGACAAGGCCTCTTCATGCTGTGTGGTTAAAATCTCGCCACTCCCAGCCCTTTGTGAGTCCAGGTGCCTGTCACTAACTCACAGATCTAAGAGTTATATGCCTTGTCATGTGCCTTCCGCCCTGCACACGAAGGAAATGCAGCCTCCAGCCACACACTTGGGTGATCTTTTGCTGCCCTCCTCCCTCATCCATGAGGCTCTAACTTAAAATCTCTCCCCAGGGACCTCATCAGCTAGGCAGGACCACTGTGCTCTCTCTCTGGGTTTCTTCTCGTGTGCTTCTGCTCATACCGCAGGCCCACAGGAAGCTGGGGTGATCGAGGGCTTGCCTCCTCTGTTCTCTGTCTTCAGGAGCCATAATCCTGAGCCACCTGCTATCCAGTGTCAGAGCACCATGATTTCATACAACTGGTCCAGTGTCTGAGCTGCCTGCATGAGGATCACGCACCTAACACGTGATCTTTGCACAGTGATCTACTTCAACTCCACAGTAGGCTGAGAGCAAGCAGCAGAAGCTGAGGATGGTTAACAGAAAAGAAACCTTAAAAGAATCACGGGTCTCCTACAGACTGTGGGAAGACTAAACAGTTTGCTCAAGACAGGAATGGTGTCCAACACATGCCTCCGGAACTATTCTGGCAAGCCACTTCTGGCACCATTGCTGTCACCTACCTCTACACAACCCAGGCATACAGATGTCACTTCTGAACCAGAAACTCAATTGTGACACATCCCCCACCAATATCTGCCCAGTATGCCACTTCCCATGTCAAGGGAACTGTGTCCCACCCCTGAAGCCACATGTCCAGCAAGACTGCGTCTTGAGTTTAAATTCAGTTTCATCAGCTCTTGAGTCTGACAAGGAAAGTCAGCGCTTGTCATTTTCAGCTTAGAGAAAGGCTGCTCCCTGTTACCCCAAGACTTACAAAATAGCAGATTCTCCAACTCAAGATGTGATTCTGATGTTCTGTGGTCAAACTACCCACTGTAGAGGAAGAGCTGTGAGCCCGGATGTTTTCCTGGTACTCTTACAACTGGAGGGTGGGATGAAGCAGCTAACTTCACTGCTGGAAGCAGCATCTGCTCCAGCCTTCTTTGGAGGTTAAGGGACGGGGCCACCCATAGATCATCTGAACATTTCATTCCAGCAACCTCCAAGGAAATGCGCTTCCCTACAGTTCGGTAATGGATGATGATGCTACCAGGCAGAATGACTGGTCTCCTGAACTGAGGTTGAAGAGGAAGACAGAAGAGAAGATGACAAAACACTGTCAAGGGTGCTCAAACCAAAAGTCTCAGAGGCGGGGTCACACATCTGAGCTCCTGGGAGCTCATGAACTGGAAACATGGATGGAGATACATTTCTGTAAGGAAACTAAAACCAAACGAGGTAAATTAAGTCTCCTAACCATTCTGAGTTAGGGACCATTAGCCTTTAAGAACCCATTGTAATATTTAAGCCATTAATGTCTTGGCACAAAATACTATGTATTGTATGTAATACACATCTAAATCCAAAAAGAAAAGAATGCATATGGGACAGGTGAGGGGGAAGGAAAAGAGAAACAGGTGCAGCAAATGGTATAACACAATGAAGGCAGCTGTTATGGCTTGCATCTAGATGTCTCCCCAAATCTTGATGAGGTCACAAGCGGGCTTTGCAGAGGTGCCTGGATCTCAGGTGTGTGATGTTAGGATTGTGTGGCGCTAGGATTGTGTGACGCTGGTGTCATCAGTTGCTACTTCGCTGCTTTGCTGCCTTCTGCCCACCATGAACTGTTCTGCGGCCATGCCCCACTGCCACACCACCTGGCCTTGAAGCCAGCCAACTACTGACTGGAACTTTCAGAAACTGTGAGCTGAACTAAACCTTTCCCCCTTTCACTTAGGCTGTCAGGTATTTTGTCTCGGCAAAGAGAAGAGTACTGAAGGCCATGATCCAGGAGTGTCAGAACGGCAAGGCAGACTGGAGAGGGATAAGGCTGCAGTCTGAAGACACAGAGCATGTGTGGTGGAAGGAACATCTTGGGAGAACAGAACAGCCCTAGGGTAAAAGAGGGATCATCGTTTTACTTCCTTACTGATCATCCCTAAGAAGGGGTTACTGAGAGGGAAAAGAACCAGGCCAGGGCAAGTGGTCTGCAGTAGGCATGGGATTCCGTACACACAAAGCAACTGGCTGACCTGTGGAATAAATCATAGATTTGACATGGCTCTTCCTCCTTCCTCCCTTCTTTGACATGAGCCTCTCCCCTCAAATTCTTTGTCCACTGTAGCTAGGGACACTGACTGGTGAGTAACACCAGGACACAACCGATACGGCTGGCGGCCTCCCCAACACAGACCACGCCCCATGCCTGCAGGAACCACAGAAGTGGGTGAAGCTCCATGGTTGGGTGAGAAGGGCTCAGGCCCACTCAGAATATTCCCAAGCCTTTGTCACCATGAGGGCTGGAGGGACAGACAGTAGCCCAGGCCTAAGGCAACAACCATGAGGCCTTAGGGCAGCCACCATGACTGGCTCAGGGATAAACTATGTTGATGTAATCATAGAAAGTCCAACTTGCTCAATTGGGGGTCAAGAACAACTTTCTTGGATAGTGTGGTACAGGGTGATAAAGCACTGTTACGAAGCCCTGTGAATTTTGTCATTTAAATACTGCCGAACCCTACTGTCTCCTCCCCGCTGCCTATATTAATTGTCCTGTCCTCCAACTCAATACTCTAGTCCCAAAGTGAACTTCTCAAATGACAGACCTGAACTTGTCATTTTACTACTCAAAAACTGTGGATACCTCCTGAGCATAGAACATGGCAAATAGTGTGAACTTTGACGACAGATAACTTTGAAACTCAGCTCTGCCACTTAGTTGTGACACTTTGGGCAGACATCTTAGTTTTTTTGCATATCATTTATCTCAGCTAGAGTGCTAATACTGCTATAGACAGGATTCCTTTAGTTACTAAGTGACGAAAAACTAACACTACTCACTAGGCAGAAAAGGAGAAATTTATTAGCTCAAGGGTCCAATTGAAGAACAGCAGTGCAACAGGGTTTCAAGAATAATGAGAATCAAGAAAGCACAAATGGCTTATTTCCTCTCTTGGGGACATGGGTGAGTGGCATCGTCCATCTTTATTCTCTCCATACGTTAGCTTCATTATTGGATTGACTAACTCATACATGGCCAAGACGCAAACAGCCAGCAGCCCCCAGGCTCACATTACCCAGATTAGTTAGTAAAAAACAGGAAACTCTTCCAGTTTCCAGTTTTGTTTTGTTTAATTTTCAGGAAAAGACTTTGCTTGTCCCATCTTGAATCAGGCAGGCATCCAGTGCTACCAAGGAAGGACGAAAGACACAGCGTAAGATGGCGCCTTCTAACTAAAGAGAGACACGAAACCAGAAAGGTCGAGCAGAAGCATTTTATTTATTTATTTATTTATTTATTTATTTATTTATTTTTTGTATTTTAGGGAAGGGTCTACAGGGTGTTCAGGGTCTCACTACTAGATTGGACTTGGGACTCTTAGTGATACAGAGACAGAGAGAGAGACACAGCGACACAGAGACAGACAGAGACACAGAGACAGACAGAGATGGGGGGAGAGAGAGAGAGAGAGAGAGAGAGAGAGAGAGAGAGAGAGAGAGAGACTTACACCAACATCTAGAATATCAAATATCCAGGTCAGTGCCCAGGACCCACACTGTACAGCAGATTCTCTGCAAATACTTGACCCCCCTCTTCATCACATCTGTGTTAGTTACACAGATTATGAACAAATTCTTGAGGTAATCAATTTAAAAAAGTTTATGTTGGCTCGGAGTTTCAGAGGTCTGAGTCCGTGGCTTCTTGGCTTTGTTGCCTGTGGGCCTGTGGTGAGGCAGTGCACCATGGCAGGGCGTGGGGGAGCTCGTCACAGGAAGCCTGCTCGCCTCATCCTGGTCAGGAAGCAGAGAGCAGGGGCCAGGGCCCTGGAGGGCACACTTGCTGTGACCCTACACCTCAGGATTGTACCACCTCCTAGTGCGCAGGCTGGGATCGAGTCTAGCATGTGGCCTTTGGGAGATGCTTAAGACCCCAACCATAGCAACCTCCTCACTCTGGGGTTGGCTGCTTGCCGAGGAAGTGCCTGCATCCTTTGGAAAGCAGCTATAGATGCCCCCTGTGGGTGGCCGCAGCCCTGTGAATACAGGACTTGATAAAGAGAAGTCACACCTGTGGTAAGATCTCCCCCTTATTGTAAAGAACCAGGGTTGTGCCTTTGTGGGTGGGGTGCACAGGCAGGGTAGACAGGCTTCTGCCCCAGAATGCCCTCAGGCCTGGCCCTTCATCTCTGAGCGGCCCAACCAGGCAGGGCACTGCTCTCCCATGGCTTGCAGAACCCCATGGGCTGGCTGCATTATACTGTACCCCGTTCAACACAAACCAATTCCCTGGCTTCCATCCACTCAAAATGCGCCATTCCCAGAAGCTGTGTGTGGTTCCTACTTGTCCTGGTGCAGGGTCCTCTGCCTTTCCTGGACATTTTCCCTTACTCCAATTAGCCTCTCAAACCTGGGGGCAATGACAGTTCTGCAGATCCTTCCTCGCTCGGTGCATAAGAGCTGTGCACGCTGCTTCCTGTCTGCTTCCAGGAGCCTGTTCTTTATTCCTCACCACAGTCCCGATCACATTATATCGTAATTATCTATTTGCTCATCAGTTCCTTTCCGCTCCCCCTCCAGGGACGAGCTTGCCAGCTCCTCGTCCCCTGCTCAGGAAGAAAGCCTGGCTTCTAGTAGACCTCAATACATGCTTGTTAAATGAAATGCTGAAAGGATCCGTGACAAGGAGGAAGGAGGGAGTAAAGAAAAGAGAAGGCGAAGGTTGCACAGAAAAGCACACTGTTCTCACAGACAGACCTGTGTCTGTTTAAACATTTGCAGTTCAAACAAAAGGGAAAAAGCCAGCAGAGAGCCTGTGGGATGCTTGGAAACAGAATTACTTCCTGTCCCAATCCCTGACATTTGAGAACTGGGTTTTGTGTGCTGCTTTTACTGTTTGGGGTATTATCTTCTGCGCCCATGGGAAGGGGAGGTTTCTGTGAAGGTCTGCATCCAGGGGCTGATGCAGAGGCATCCCAGACACCCCCTTCCACCCCACTTCCATCTCAGATGGGATGGGCCCAGAGCCCTCAGTATTCTTGGCAGTGTGGCATTACTGTGGGCCAAAGGAATGAGGTCACTGTCGCCAATGAAGTCACCACTGCATGATTCACCCGACATCAGTTCCCCACTTGGAGTGCACTCACATTCCCTGGGCTTCTCCCAAAGCATCCTGAACCCAGGGACCCCTGCAAGATGAGCTCACACTTATGACAAAAAAAAACAAGGCCCAGAGAAGGGAAAGGACACACTCAAGTTAACTCTGGTAACTTGTGTTAGAGCTGGGCCAAATTCAGCTCTCCTGGCCCAGTGCCCAGACGACTTCTGATAGACACTCCCTTCAGAATAGTAGACCCAGCAAGGCGGCCAAGCAAATGGTCCTGCAGACAAAGAACAGGACACACTTGCTCCACACATTTCCCCAGTTAAGAGTAAGAGGCAAGACCTGACCTCAAGGCTTTGCATTGCCTTTCTTAATCTGTCACTTAGCAGATACAAAGTATGTTCCAGGATCTCTGGACAAATGTAAAACAGGGCGATGAAATACTTCGCAAATGAGAATCCACAAGGAACTTTCACCAATCCTCGAAATCTTGGGAAACCAGAAATAAGACTCAGGGTTTGAGAACTGAGGTCTGCGAATGGAGAAATGAGGACCCAACAGCATCCCAAAGGGTTCTCGAGTACTTGGTCCCCCGTGGGATACCCTTTCACCTCTCCAGGAATCAGTCTACTCACCTCTGACCCATGGGCGAGGAATCAACTGACCTCTATTCTGATTCTTAACACAGTATCGCGTGGCTGCGAATCGATAAAAGGAAGCGATTTCCTCTGGGTGAGCAGACTGGGGCTGGGGGTGCACTGCGGCCGCGCTTTGAGATCCCACCCCCAACTTGCAAGGCAGCCGCGACTCTAGAACCAGATCTGGCCCTCGCGGGATTCCAAGCTTTTCAGGCAGAGGGACAGGGGTCACCCACCCAACCTTAAGAGCCGGAGGCTGCCTCACTCATCTGATTTCACAACCCTCAGAGAACGTCGCCTACAGGGGGAGTGCTGGCACCTGGGCTGGGCCCAGAGCCAGCGGGGCTCCCCTTTCCGGCTGGCTGGGGTGGCTTCAACGCTTCTCACGCGGCAGGTTCCTTAGTCACCAGTTTCACAGCAAATGATTCAAGCGCACGCCGAAAAAGGCGTGTGGTTGGGGCGGGACGGAGCAATACACCGGAATCGCTGCCTTGCACCTCCGGGACCCCGCCACCTCTCCCCCGCTGGCCCGCACGCCCTTCTTGCTTTTAAGACCCTGCGGTTTCCCTTTCTGCCCGATCCCCGCTCTCCCGGGCCCAGGGACGCCTGGGGCACGGCTCTAGCCCGCGGGCGGAGCGCGCTCGCTCATTGCGACTCCGCACACCGCTTGCGTCACCGCCGAGCCTGCGGACGCCTCCCGGCGCGGCGCGCTCTTTCGCGAGGAGCCCTGGC
>NW_004524596.1:15728386-15754287 GCF_000260255.1 Octodon degus
GGCGGCGGCCCCCCCAGGCGCGCTGGGGCTGAGCCCGGCTGGCGCGGGGGCGCGCGGGGACCATGCCCGGAGGCCGGACCGCAGCATGGCTCACGGGCCCGGCGCGCTGATGCTCAAGTGCGTGGTGGTGGGCGACGGGGCGGTGGGCAAGACGTGCCTGCTCATGAGCTACGCCAACGACGCCTTCCCCGAGGAGTACGTGCCCACCGTCTTCGACCACTACGCCGGTGAGCCACGAATGCTAGGGGGCAGCTCCCGGGCCAGGAACTTTGGAGCAACTTTGGCGGAGCCCCCGGCCGCCTCCAGAGCGCGCGGCGCTCCCCTCCCCCGCGCCGGACCTGCTCCCAGGCTTAGCCTTGCCGCCCCTGGTTGCAGCGCCCACCCCCTTAGCACCCCACACCTGAACCTGCTCTCCCCGCTGCCCGTTGCTCCGGTGCCCTTCTTGACCTTCCCACCGCCACCTCCTGTACTGCCCCAAGCCCCTGGGGGAGACACTTGGGGGTACCGCGCAGGATGTGGCTGTGGGACCTGCGGGGGGGAGGGAGCGGACAGCGGGACATCACATCCCGTCTCAGGCCACTCACAGTGATCCGGACGCAAGGCAAAGGGGTGACATCTCCTAGGGAGTGCCCACGTGCCTCCTTGTGGGTTGGGAGAGGAGGGTCAGGGTGGGGACTGAAGTTGCCCCAGAGCCCAAGTCGCTGTGAGCTTCTGTCCCCACCCCCACTTCTGTCTTTGCAGTCAGCGTCACTGTGGGGGGCAAGCAGTACCTCCTGGGACTCTATGACACGGCGGGACAGGTGAGTTTTCGGCGTCTGCCCGGCCCCCTCCCCCCAGTTCTGTGAGTCTGTGAAGGACTCCTAGAAATCTAGGTGCCTAGGTGGGAGGGTGTGTCTGCCGGGGGCTCACTCTGGGCCGGGTCTTTTCTCAGACCGGCCAATTAAGAAAGCAAACAAATGCAGACAGAACCTCTGGGCTGTGAAAGTTTTTGTCTGTGTGGGTCTTTCCGGGTGGCAACGGGTGTGTGGGTCCCAACTCCGGTTGCAAAGTGGCAGGCCAATGGTGAAGCGCCCTTATTTTTAGTTGCAGATGACCAGGTCTCCCCCTCGCAGCCTCTGTCTGGTCCCTCATTGGTGAGTGGTCTGCCTGCCCGAGGAGTCTGATTGGTGGGAAATGGCATCATCTAACATGATGGGAAGGCATTTGGTCCTGGTTATGTTTATTACAACATCATTGCAATCTGGGCCTTGAGTCCCTGAAAACGTAATTTGTGGTGTTAGCAGAGGACCACAGGGGAAAACAACAACAACCACCAGATCCCGGCATTCCCTGGGGTTGGCGTGGGGGTGGGCGGGGTTAAGAGTTCAGCACGAATCTTGGACGCAGAGCTTTGCTCCTCTTTAGGAAGGCCAGGTTACTTTGTCTGGGTTTTCTTTGGAGAGATTGTTGTGCAGAAAGAAAACACATCTCCCTGCAGCCTCTGGCTGGTGCTTGCACATCAGTAGAGGCCAGGCTGGGCCTCTGCAGCATCAGGGCCTTTGCTGGATCTCTCTGTCCCAGTCCACTGTCTTTCCTAGATCCACTTTTGTGCAGGGACTGAGATGATTGTGTGTGACAAAGTTTTGCAGAATGCAGCTCTGACTTGACAGGAAGACTCAGGCAGAAGTTTCTGCGTGTCATGCAGACTCAAGTCCTTGGAGACACGTGAAGGACTCAGCTTTGGGGAAGTCCGGTAGTAGAGTTTCTTTCTATGTAAAATGAGTTTAAAAAATAAAAGACCTTCCCCCTGTGGAGATGCAGTAGGCCCAAATGCTTAATGTGGAGCCTGGCACATATTTGGTGCTCAGTAATGGTGCTTTTGTAGCTCATCTAGGTTAGGCTTTCAGAATTGTGTGCAGATTCTCTGTTGGATTCTGAAGTGTCTTGCTGGGGCTGCCTTGCTGTGGCCTTGGTTTCAGTTAGAGGGACATCTGGGGCTGCAGAAGTGCCAGAGGCCACTGCCTGTCACCAAATGCCCAAATCCGTACAGCCAGTTCTCAGCTCTCTGGAGCTCTTTTCTTGTCTGCCTTGTAGGTGTTGCTCCTTCTTGGGCCCAAGAAGGTGGGGAAGGAAAGGGGCAAAACTCAATCCAGACCAATTGCTAAGCAGCACAGTTGGGAAACAAGAGGTCGGCATTGCAGGTTGAAAAGAGATTTGTGAAACTTGTCCTTAGTTGTAACTTCTGTTGCTATGTCTTATTCCCTTATTTCCTTTATTTGTCCCTATGATCATTTTTTTGACTGCATGTTCCCATTCAACTGCACATGTATTTGTTGGAACTTATGTGCCCACTCAATCCCAACTAGTATTTACCAAGTGCCTTCTACTTATTGGGCATGAGGCAGCAGCATTCACAGGTTTAAACCACATTCATGGTTATCCACCCAAAAAATGACCCTCCAGCGGGGATCACTGAGATGCTCCCCCAAGTTGCTTGGGTTGGTTGTGTACACAAAAATGTATGCTTTTCTGAGTGAGGTTGTATGCTGCCTAGTCTAACCAGGGAACTTAAATCCAGTGAGGTACCCCAGGTTGAGTGTGCCCATAGAATCGGGCTTTTCCATAGGCCATCACAGTTGCTCTTTGGAGTGGAAGACTGTAAGGTACAGACCACGCAGGATCAACATGAAGCTCAACTACTGTAGTACTATTTACTCAGCGTAGGATGCCTACTCTGTTGGTCCAGATGTGTGTTAGGCCCTGGTGATGTTTCTTCCAGGGGCTGAAATTTTTTTTTTTTTTTTGATCAAAGTTAGTAGTACTTCATCTCTGATTACTAATGTGCACCTTTAGCAGTGATGGGGCCAAGTGACAAGTGCCTGTTGTACCCATAATACTGTGCTGAACATTTGAGGAAGACAAAAGAACAAATGTAAAGTCAAGATACGTCACAGCCATTGTTAGCATAGGCAGTGGCGTCTGGCTCAGATGCCTGGCCATATGTAGGTTTGGGGCCTGCCAGATAGCTCAGTGGGTTAAAGCACCTGCTTAGGCAGATGCAGGGACTGGGTTCGATCCCTGTGACAGCCCTTCCTCCCAGGCAGGCTGAAATGGCAATTGAGACTGGGCTTGGTGGCCTGGGCCTGTAATCCCAGGCTTGGGAGGCTGAAAATAGGAGGATCTCTGAGTGTGATCTGTGTAGTGAGACCCTGTAGACCCTGTACATTAAAAAAAAAGATTTCATGCCTTTATGAATGCATTCTAAGTTTCCTTATACTTACAAATGTGCATGCGCATGTGCACAGAGACATGCGTGCACGCACCATCACACTGAGGCCTGATGGGCAGCAGAGGAAGGCCTGTGGCTTTGTTGGGTTCAGACCTCTACCTTGTGCTTGTCATGTGCCTCTAGCTATTCATTTTGTTTGTAATAACAAAAACGTAGGCAACCAGAATCTACCCAAGGTTGTAGGTTCTCTTAAATTCTTTAACATATGTAAAAGCAGCTGACATTGTTCTTTGCACATAGTATAAGGAGTTATGTGATGCTGCAAGAAATTATGGTACTTCTCTCAGTTTCTTGGGGAATGGGAGTCCCAGGTGGGAGAGGATAGTGCATTCATTTTGCCTGCAGTTGATAGAAATCCCACTAGAAACCAGACACTGGAACCTTTGCAGCAGAGATAAGAAGCCCCATTAATGTAAGAGAAGTAACTGAGTTTGAGAAGCAAGTGGTGTACGTAGGCTCTGGCTGGTTCTTTTTTCAGAAAGCTAGGATGGGAGGAGGCAGCTCACAGTGCTGCGAGGCAGTTGTTCGCTCTCAAATGTTTTCTCATGCACGTGGGCACTTGCTGTATCTATTTAAATAACAGCGACAGCACCTCCCTCAAGTTGGCATGTAGCCGCTACTTGCTTACTGGTGGCCTTCTCTGTGACCCCAGTCGAGTTCAAAGCCACGGGCATCATTTGCTCAGTTTACTATTAGGAATGTAACAGTCAGGAATGTTCAAAGTAGATAACATTTTGCCTTGTTCAACGCACTACTTTCCACCTGACTTCGGCTGCTGTTAGCAGAGAAAAAAAGAGACAGAGAATGAGAACAGTGTGGTAGGCATCGGTTCCCATCGAGTGCCTGCCTGGGGACACTCCTCAGTGTCCTAGCTTACTCGCTGGCATGCCAAAGGGAATCCCTCCTCTCTTGGCTGAGCCCTGGTGGGTCAAGGACAGCATTGTGACATTTTGACTGCCAAGCATTTTGGAGTAAAAGTTGACAGAGGCACCTTCCTCGGTCCTGGGACCTCAGGGGATGGTTTGGCTTTCTGCCTAGGCCTCAGTGGAACTTTTCTCTTCCTGCTGGCTTTCGGGTCTTCACTGTTGGCTCTGTAGCACACCCACTATCTACTCTGGGGGAGTCTGCAGGGTAAATTCTCTCTTCTGTCACTTTACTGTTTGAAGCAAAGGGGAAATGGGAAGAATTTTCCCAGTGTCCCGACAAGCCCGTGGCCTACCTGGCAAGTTCCCCTCTTACCACAGGCTCCCAACTAATCTCTTAATCCTTGGCAGGGAGGCAGAACCTGATAGCCCTGAGAGGGAAGGACTAAAGCCTAGGTCATCCCAGGTCCCAGAATCCCCGCACTCAGGGGACGTGTGCCGGGGTGACTTTGGGATCTCTAGAGGTCCAGATGTAGCTACCGTCTCCGTGCGTGGAAGTCCACCTGCAGGCTTTTTGCTGTTGCTACATATGTCTGTGAAAACTTAAACACACAAGTTCAGAGATGCATGCAGAAGAGCTATAAATATCCCCTATACTAGTGTGCCCCGAGGTTGCTTTTTCAGTGACAAATGAGATTTGTTTCACGCTTGACGTTGTCCAGCAGCTGCGCCTGCCCCATGAGGCCTGCAGCTGGCCTGGGAGGTGCTTCCCCTGACAGAGGACTCTCCACCCGAAGTGGCCTCAGTGAGCTCCTCTTTGTACATTTTGTGGAGCACACCCAAGGGCCCAGCATGACGGGAAGGTGCAGGGGGACGAGAGAAAAGCGTTGCATTCACTGGGCTCTTCACATGACGTCTTTCCCGATACACTTTCCCCAGAGGAGGAAATGGAGAGAGTGGGCTTATGGGAACTGCAGAGCGCAATTTGGAAAAAGGCTTTTCCGACTGTGGAGAGAGCCTGCGCTGAATAAAGGCGAGATTTAGGAAGTGTGTGTCCCCAGCGCTGGTGCCACGGCCCTGCAGCCTCGCCCTCCAGCCCTGAGGGACCCAGGGAGCAGAGTCTGGAAGGAGCCACAGGGTTGCTTCCGGAACTCTGCTGCAACAGGTGAGTGCTGGCACGGAACATCCGGTTTCCCTTAGTAACCTACTGTGGATTTATTATCTGCATTTTGCTAACCTTTTTAGAAGCTATTTATAACTCTAGCCTGCACTACCTCACACGGGAATGCTGGGTTCTTCCTTTGCACTGGGACTCTGGATGGCCTTTGTTGACTTTACAGCCTCTGCTGTCTAGAATGCCAGCGTTCCTGTATTTGGGACTGTGCTGTTGATTTGCGTTGTGCTGGCCCAGACTGCAGCTGGGAGGCAGGGGCTGCAGGGTGGAAGCCGAGCCCACCGGGTCTGCTTGGCTTCTGCTTGATTCAGCAGTGCTCCGGAGGGGTGGAGGGCATTTTATCCTTTGTTGTGTTTGCCACAAGCTGATTTTTGTTCTGTATGTGTACGTGTGGTGCTGGTCCGGAGCCCAGGGCCTCAGGCATGCTCTGCCTCTGAGCTACACCCCAGCCCACGTCATGATCCAAAATCTCTCAGGTTAGAGGCCTCCTGGAGTTAGAGGCCTCCTGGAGGATTGGGCTTTTCAGTTTTGTGGTGGAATTGGAGTTTCCTGGAGATGAGACCACATGGTGTTAAAGCAGCTAGCTCTCCATGGGGTGTCAGTGTCAAGCAAGGACAACTGTGCTGGCAGCAGCGGACACCACCAGAGGAGTGGGCTGTGGGCTACGAGAGGAAGAACATATGGCCGTTAGGGACAAGCCAACAGAGGACCATAGTTTTTTTTTTTAAATGTACGTGTGTGTGTGTGTGTGTGTGTGTGTGTGTGGCCAGCTCAGCCCACCAGGGGGCGGGGCTGGCTGGCATGTGGTGCTGGGGGATTGAACCGCGGTCCCTGTGCTTTGCTAAGCTTGTTCTAAGTAGGTGCTTTAGACCACTGAGCCATCTCACCAGCCCAGGACCATAGTTTTTTAAAAACTACAATTCATATTCACGAGAGGCTGTTTCTTTGCACTCTGAGGGGCTTGGCTTTGCCCTTATTTGGCCCTCTTGGGCCAGAGTGGCTGTCTTTGCCCTCAGCAGTTTGCTGTTCCTCTTTTAGTGCCCGAGCAGCTGCTGTGCATGCAGGGTGGCCTGGGGTGGAAGGGTGGCCAGCCCCTCCTAGCCCTCCTGCTCCCTGATAGGCTTCTCTTGGACCACTTCCTGAACTAGATCCTGCCGCCTCTGAGCTCCACTGGGACAAGGGACTGAGGCCTTATCCTGTCCCAGGGCCTCACCCACTGGCTGGTGTGTGGAAGGCGTGCAACCAAAATGCCTTCAAATCAGTTTGTTCTCATTTGACCATCAACTGAGCTTGTCTAAAAGACTAAGCAGTAATTGAGGGTGCAGCTGGTGACAGTTTCATCCCTCACCCCCGCCCACAGGAAAGTTTTGTTGAGCCAGTAGAAGTCTCCAGGGACCAAAGGAGTACCAGGCAAGTTGCTGTGCAGTGGGTCACCAGCATCGTCCTCTTGCAGGGCCAGCAGTCTTCATGGTTGCCAGGCTTGGGCCTCTGGATCGTTAGTGCCTCTTGCTCCCTGATGCTCTGAGCAGGAAAAACACAGTTTAGGACTCTGCAGACTAACTTTAAATCCCAGCTATCCATGTACATAACTGAGCCTGCTCAGTCCCGCGAGTCTTTTCCCGCTGTAAGATGGGGTGGGGGGAAGTTTCCACCATGCAGAGTAGCTGCAAGACTGGAGATTGTAGAGGGAGTTACCCCATGTGAGCCCAGAAGAAGGTTCGAGTGGTGGTCTGGGTGGACGCGGTGTTGATTCAGTACCTGCCACGTTTCACCTTCCATGGGAGAAGGAGGGCGATCAGAATGCAGAAGGGCCCAGCATGTGCGAAATGGAGAAGCTGTTGGAAGATCTCTGGCTGTAGGGCACCCAGATGAGAGACCCGTGGCCTTCCTGGTTAAGTGGGATTGTGGTAGCACCTCCTAGTAAGGTTACTGGGCCCAGGTCGAGCCTCCTCCTCCCACAGGACAGATTTCCTCTTAGCTGTCCCTTCCAGTTGGAGCAGTCTCACTGTGGTCACTAGCCCCTGCCTCCAGTCCCCACCCAGGTGCTGAACAGAGCATCTCCCTTATTCAGGGTGCCACGAAAGTTTGGGAAGCGGTGCAAGTGGTCATGTGAGCAGAAAGTACAGGAGGCCCCTCTTCTGGGTGCAGGGGGGCAGGCAGGGGGTTCCCATGTGGATCTTCATGGGGCTTAGGACCCTGCTGTCAGTGTCAGCAAGGAGGAGTAGGCTTGAGGACTAAATTAGGGAGTTTTTCACCTGGTGAGTGACAACTTAGTAATTAGAAAGGTACTAATCTGGTGCTGTGTCGCTTGTTGATTTGCATAGAAAGAAAAAGTGGGAGAGGGGGTCTTATTGTAGCTGTTTCTCTCTGAGTGACTGGTAGCAAGCCGGTTCCAGATGTGCAGGCTTGCTGGTCGCCCCAGACGCCGATAGGTTAGGGGGGCTTACGAAAGACAAAGTCGATGGAAATGGTAGAGCCAGGCCATCATCCTGGGTGCAAGGTCAGCCTGGAATCCAGTACTGAGACCCTGTTTCCAAAAGAGGGGGAAGATACCCTTGCTGTGGAACGGCCTTTTCACAGAACGTAAAACATGGGGCATCTGGTACCTCCCTGGGGCCTCTTGGCAGCTCCTGAGTCATGGGAGTTAGTGGTATTCGCCTCACATTGAAGGTTCAGGAGGTTAAGTGACTTGCTGCAGGCCGTAGAGCTGGTGAGTACCAAAGCCAGCATTCTGGGACCACCTCGGGACCAAGTTGAATTTTTCATGTTAACGTGCGCTGGTCAGCCTGACCATAGCGAGCCCTCTTTACATGTGTGTTTCAGTCTCAGATGTTTCCATGCAAGAGGTCTGTTCCCAACACATTGCTTTTCTGGTGGGGTGGTTTCTAGGCAGGGAATGTGTCAGGCTTGCCACTGCTGTTCCCTGTGACGCTGAGTCTGTTTGCCCATAAACCACTGGGCCTCCTTGAAAGGGGTATGGTGGGGTACCCTTGCCACATTACTGGTGAGTGGGTGAAAGAGGCTTGGTGTCACTTGTCCTGAAGTGTGGCTGCACGTCTGCTGCAGACAGCATGTAGACTTTCCTCAGCCCGAGGGGGGTCCTCCCTGCTCGTTGGGGCTCCCTGTGTCCACTTCTGGCCACCAGCCCTGACCTGATAAGATTGCCACTTGGGAGCTACTTGCAAGTGACAGGTGTGGCTCTTCTGTTCCATAGGGGGTTGGCAGAGGCCAGATCTGCTCTTCCAGGGAGATGAACTGGTACCAAGAGCTTACTTGAATAAGGGCTGTCGAGAGTGCCCAGATGGGCATGGTGGCCACTCGGCAAGGGGGTGAGTTACTGCCCAGGCCCTTGAAGTGTGGGCCTCCAGGAGCACTTCCTGGCCACCTGGAAGTTGTCCAGATTCTTAGGTCCACTCCAGGCCTCTTGACTCAAAAATCTCTAGGAAACCTCTGTTATTCCAGGCCTTTCATGTAGTTCTTATGCAGACAAAAATTTGAGCACCCCCAGACTATTTTTGTGGGCTGTGTAACCTCTCAGCAAGCCTCCTGTACCCCCAATACTGCCCTTAACACATGGTCCCCAGAATGCAAAGAACATGATCAAGTTATTCTTCAGCCCTCTGCCCTACCAAACACCTCCGCCCCACCCCAGGCCTTCCTTCCTCATTCTTAACACATTTGGGACTCTGTATTTGTTGGACTGAATCAAATCCCTTAGCCGCTGGGGCTGCGGGAGAAGGAAGCAAGATTTCACGAGGCATCCTGGGGGCTATGCCTATAGTAGGCTCCACAGTATTCTTGATGTGGCCTAAGTGCCACGCCATTGTCATTAAGCAACCAAACAGACATGCTTTGGTCAGTGTGGCCAGAGCCAGGCTTGGCGGTGTCACAAGAGCAGCCCGGATTGTGCCTACTTCTGAAGCATCAGGTAGGCATCGTCCTGCTACACTCCCGGGCAGGTCCCAGGAGTGGTTGGAGGAGGAGGAGGAAGGGCCTTGTTACTCCAACACCCACCCTGGCAGTAATTGCTCCTTCCTCAGCTGACAGAAGCCTTTAGCACAAGTGCTGTCTTTCTCCATTCTCCCACGTCTTCCCTTTAAAATGCTTTCTTTTCTTTCTTTTTTCAAACTTGTTCCAAGCTAGAGAAACCATCCTCTTTCAAATGGCCTAATGGTTGCGATTATAAATGAGTTGGCCTGAGGTAGGCCCCGTCTAAGAGCTGCCACTAAGCGAGCATTTATTTAATTCTGACTGTCCAAGTCAATTAAAATTCCATTTATTCCAGCTTAATTTTCAAAGGCCTGCCCTCCCCTGCCAGCTGGGCCCGGGAGGTCCACTTAGGACCTGGAGGTGTTTCTGGTGCTTCCTGGGCCCTGGAGCCTTGGGGCCCAGGCTGAGAAGCAAGGGGGAAGCATCCTGCTCCCACTGCACTGGGACTTCATCCAACAGAGCGGAGCGTTGGCTCTGCCTCCGCTTCGCCCAGAGGAGAAGGTCGCTCTGAGAGAGAGGTGCCCCGTGGCTGCCTCCCTCCTGGAGACAGATCCCTGCTCTGAGTTTGAGCTGAATGAGTTGTCTCTAGGCTGTGGTGTGCCACGCTCCAGGTAGAGCTGTGCCTCACAGAGATCGTGAGCCTGGAGAGGAGGTGGCTTCCGGCACTCAGCACCCAGCACAAGGATTGAGGGCCCCGTGAGAACTAGGTCAGAGCTGGTGCCCAGAGAGCCTATCGGCGAGATTACTGTGGAAAGAACCAAGAAAGTGTTCTTGGAACTCTAAATCACCTTGTGCTGGCTTACTTAGCAGCTCTCTGAAGGGGGATTCTGGCCTGTGCAGGCATTGAAGGGCTTTAAAATCAGGGAATATGGGTTGTTTTAGTACAGTGCCCACTTAAGCACAGTGGGACTCATTGCATAGCTCATTAGGTGGCCTGCATTTGGGTAATGTATTAGTGGTGGTCACATACTGTCCTCCAGCAAGCCTGGACCCGCAGGAGTCCTTCGCTGTGCAGGACCTGCAGCAGTGTCTTATAGAACCCACTATAAGGAGAAAAATCCATGCAGTCGACCAAAATACAAGTAGAAAACAGGCCATGCTGTAAGATGGCCAAGTATGAGGAGTCATGAAGGTGCCAGACCCCTGCTCCTTGGCCAGATTCTCCCAGGTTGGACGGGCTCTCTGGGGCCACTTCTCTACAGAGATGATTTACTGGGGCACCCATTACTGGGTCTGTGGTTCTGATTTATGTTGTCTCCTAAGAGTCCAAAGTATAGGTGAGATCCTGGTAGAAAATGAGCAAAAGACAGAAACTAGTAGCTCACAAAAGAACAAAAGCAAGTAGCCAATGAAAACTCACTGTGTGGGGCTGGAGAGATGGCTCAGTGGTCTAAAGCACCTACTTGAAACAAGCTTGGCAAAGCACAGGGACCGCGGTTCGATCCCCAGCACCACATGCCAGCCAGCCTCGCCCCCTGGTGGGCTGAGCTAGCCACACACACACACACACACACACACAATAAATAAATGTAATAAATAAAAATAAATAAAAAAATATTAAAAAAAAAAAAAAGAAAACTCACTGTGGCCTGGCAAGTGAAGGTCCTGAGCTTGATCCCTGGTACCGACCAAAAAAGAAAAGAAAAGCAAACACTATGCAAATAAGTATATAAAAACATTTTTGGGCCAGCTAGGAAAAAATACTCAGGAGAAAATGGATTCTCTATACTGTGCTGGCAGAAACCCAACACAACCAGTTTGGAGGTTAATTTGGCAAAGACCCTTGAATCTGTGATGATGCCTTTTTATGCATTTATACAAAGGAAACGTTCAAAGTACACAAAGACCCACATACGGTCCTTATTCACACATAATAATGACAAATTATAAACATTGATGTGTAGTAAAAAGGAACTTGTTAAATTGTAGAATGATGTATAGTAAAATATCAGCCATTAAGAATTATGCTTTTGACAATTTTTAAAGAAACGTAGAAGGCTAATGATGCGTTAGGTGTAAAGAAGCATGAATCAGAACTATATATATAGCACGGTTGCAACTTTGAAGAATTTGCACACGTATAATACGCGGGGAGAAATCGGGTCAGAATCATCGGAATGTTAGAGTGGTTGGCTCTCAGTAGTGGTATTGAGTAATCGGAGGAGTTTGCTCTCTATTCTTTCCCCCACTAAAAAGTTTTTATTTTCATCAGAGTTGTAATGTAGATGCTTTAAGAGGCAGTGAGCCGGACAGAGTGACCCATGCCTGCAATCCCAGGCAGAAAGGGGGATTGCAAGTTCCGAGCCAGATGAGGCAATTTAGCGACTTAGCCCCTGTCTCAGAATAAAATATATACAGTTATCTGGGGATGTGGATCAGAGGCAGAGCGCTTGCCTAGCATAGGTTCGGTTCCCAGTGCTAAGGGTCTGGGCCGCGGTTCTGTACAGTCTCTCCTTACCTCCCCTTGACAAAAGCCGCATCCCCTTCCCTTGTGACGTCCACTTTCAACTCTCCCTGTGCATTTGGGTAACCAATGTCTTCTCTCGACTTCACCGTGTGCAGGAGAGGGCTTTAGTTCTCTTGTGCATGCACCCTCTGTGTCCCATCCCCTTTCCTGGTAGCACCATGATCATTTTCAGTCAGCCCAATGATCATGTTCCTAGCTTCTGTCACTGTTCATAGCTGAGCCGGGTGGGGCACTAAGATGGCTTTTCCCTTCCTGTACTACTTGCTGTCTGTCTGGAGTTAGTGACTCACTCACTGGCGCCCCCGCTCCGTGTTCCCTGTGCAGCTCCGATTCCCCCCACACTTGCCTCTCCCCTCCGGCCTGCTGCCCTGGGCTGTGTCTGTCCCCACTGTGCTCCACTCCCCCAGGGTTCCTGTCACCTTCCTTAGGAGCCTCTCTGCTGCTCTTTCTCTGGATTCTTTCCCTGTGTTCAGCCTCTCATGTCTTCTTGGTTTATTTCCTCACTTTGATGGAGGGTATATTTTATTAGTTTCTTTGGTGATTTATTGGGGGCAGACTTCTTGACGCTAGCATGTCTGAAAATATTTTCATTTCCTTCATACCTGATTGCTTAAAAACTGAGCTGCATCCCCAGCCCTTCTTCATTTTGAGACGGGGTCTCAAAGTTGTCCAGGCTGGCCCCAATCTTAAAATCGGTCTGCCCTAGTTTTTGCTCTATGTCAAAGCCATTGTTTCCAGTATTTGTGATTATGCTGTTCAGAGTTCCATAGAAATCTCATCCTTCATCTTTTACAAGGGACCTGCTTTGACTCTGGAAATTCTTAGTATCTGCCATTTCTCTGTCTGTAATTCCATAGCTGTGGGCTTGATGGTTGGTTCTTGCTGGTTAGCGTAAGCCCTTGCAATCTGGGAATTCGTGTCTTTTTTATTCTGAGAATTTTGAGTTCTCTTCTTCGATTTCTTCATTTCCTGTTACTTCACTTCTGTTACTGTAGATTTAGAGGCTAGAGTTCGTGGGATGGTCCTCAGATTTTTTTTGTACGTCTCACTCTGTCTCTGCCTTCTTGCTCCATTTTGGGGGGATTTCCTCAATGATATGCTATACCTCCCTTTTTTTGGACATTCTTCTTTTTTTAATATGTGTGAGTGATGCTGGAGGTCCAACTCAGGATCACAGTCTTGCTCAGCCACATGCCCAGTGCTTTTCATTTTGAGACAGGGTCTCTCGAAGTTGCCCAGGCTGGCCCCAAATTTACAATCCTTCCACCCTTGCCTCCTGAGTGGCTAGAATCACGTACACACCACCATGCCTGGCGAAAATTGATCCTGTTTTTAATGTTTCTTTCTTGGTCTACAGTCTTTTTTCTTTTTCTTTCTTTCTTTCTTTTTTTCTTTTCTTTTTTTTTTTTTTTTTTGCGGAACTGGGGATTGAACTCAGGCCCTTGCATTTGCCAAGAAAGCGCTTACTCCACTGAGCCATCTCCGCAGCCCCTCCACAGTCTTTTCTAGGTTTTATTTGATTTGTTTTTGAGTGGAATATCTCCTGTAATTTCTCTGAGGATAGTAATAATGGTAGTCCTTGAACATTTTTTAAAGTTTCAATATGTTATTAAAGTTGTCCTGGGCTGGTGAGATGGCTCAGTGGTCTAAAGCACCTACTTAGAACAAGCTTAGTAAAGCACAGGGACCACGGTTCAATCCCCCAGCACCACATGCCAGCCAGCCCCGCCCCCTGGTGGGCTGAGCTGGCCACATACACACATAAATAAATAAATAAATAAATAAATAAAATAAAGTTGTCCTATTTTATTATTGGTTATTGTCTCTAATTTCTAAATTAAAGTTCATTGTAGGTATTTATGTATAGGAAAAACCATGAATATAGGGCTTAGTATTACTTGCAGTTTCAGGTTCTGTTGAGTCTTGGGAGGCATTCCTTGCTTGAAAGGACTACAGTGCACAGCAGGGGAGGGCTGAATCTAGCTAGTCCAAGTCTCTTCCTTGGGATTCCCTGGGTTCCATTAAGTCTAGCTTCTTCAAGGACTGGTCTCTGTAGGTTTCTTTTCACCCTTTGGAGGGACCTTGTTTTCTTGTTTGTGATTGTTTCAAAATTTTTGTCCTCTCGTGTAGTCTTTAATTTTGATCTCTGTTTAAGGTGTCTTTCTTCATGAAGGGTAGTTTGACACTCAGCATGTGCAGGTCTGGGTGTGAGTGGGCTGGTGGACTCTGGCCTTCCCCAGAGGGGAGGGTTTCTCCGCTCAACACGGGATGTGTTGGACTGGATTATTCCTTATTGTGGGGACCTGTCTTGTGCACTGTAGGATGTTTATAGAATCCCTAGCCTTTTATTATAATGCCATTAACACCTTTGTACCAGTTGTTACAATTAAAAATGTCTATAGATGTCACCACCCCGGGCTTTCCCCAGCCCAGTTGAAAACTGATTCATTGTGGTTTGTAGGCTTCTCACTGGACAATCTGCAAGGTCATGGGTTCTGGTCCTTCCTCTTGGACTGGTCATAATTCCCTGGAAAATAATCATCCCCCTCCTGTCTGAGGAGGGCTTGTGCCTGACTGACTGGTAGTGTCCTTCGAGGGGTGAGAGTGGGGGTAGGGACTCGGTTTTCAGTGGTTCAGAATCTGCAGCCCAGCCTGGTGTCCTCTTACGGTCTCTATCTAGATGTCCCTCCAAAAGCCTCATGCACTCTGGGGCAGGGGTTTATGGAAGGTAATTGGATAGTGGAGGCACCACAGCTGGCTTGTGCGGTGGGGCTGTTGGGAGAGGCCAGACTCCACCAGCCCACTCACACCCAGACCTGCACACCTGGGACATGGAAGGGTGTGCGTCCCTCCCCCTCCGCCCTCATGGTGCTTCCTGGCTGCCGTGAGGTGAACCGTGTTCCTCTACCAGGAGCTTCCACCGTGCTCTTTCTGCCTGCAGCCAGCTGACCGGGTAAGGGCTGAAACTTCTAAAATGTGCGCCTCAATAATCCTCTTCTCCTTTAAGTTTGGAAGCATTTTGTCCCAGCCTCTTGGGAGAAAGATTACACCACCTCCCCGCCAGGCTTCCTCCCTTCTGCCCTTCCTGGAGAATAAATATCCTTTGCTTTTCACTGGGGTTGGGGAATATACCATGAGAGAAACAGGATCTGGGATCGAACTTCTGCATGAGCTGACTCTCTGCCCACCTCCATGTGTGTCTCTGTTTCAGTCTCACACCCGGGAGGACTTGGGGTGTCGCATTGTGTGGCACCAGCTGGGCGTAACTTCCCTCATTGCTGACTCAGGAGCTGCTCCCTGGGTCTCCTTCGTCTGTTCCCTTTTCTTTTGCCTCTGGCTTATAAAATTTCGTTGTTCCCTTTCATACTTGTTTTGTCTCTGTGACTTTGTGCCTTTTAAAAACTATTCTGGTACGTGTTAGAGAATTTTGGAGCACTCCAATGTATATGTTCGGGCAGCTGGGATTTAACTGAAGTCTTCCCATTTTATAATTGGAAACATAAATATGAAGAACACAGTTACAGTGTGGCTTCTGTTTCAGGGCCTGCCTCAGTATTCCTGGGAGAAAGTGTAAGAATCTTGCTTGGCATTTAGGCTTTGGAACAAGAGGAATTAGATGTCTTGGAGGAAGTTGGTTTCTTCTGGGCCCTAGAAAAACAGCCTTGCCACAGTAGGGACCAGGCTGGCCCATCTACCATGGGCAAAGATGGGTAGACATCTGTAGACCAGTTATGTGAGCTGTGATTTGCTGGCTGTTGGTAAGGTCTGCATAGATCATAACTTCAGATGACATGTTTTTCGGGCAGGCCAAAGTGTACTCTGTGGGATTACAGCTTTCTTCAGTTGCATTTCAGTTACCTTGGTTATTTTTGAGTGTTTTAAAATGTTTCAGTCTCGGGGCTGGAGAGATGGCTCAGTGGTCTAAAGCACCTACTTGGAACAAGCTTCCCAAATCACAGGGACCGCAGTTCGATCCCCCAGCACCACATGCCAGCCAGTCCCGCCCCCTGGTGGGCTGAGCTGGCCACACACACAATAAATAAATGTATAAATAATTATAAAAAAATATTAAAAAAATGTTTCAGTCTGGAAAAATAAAATAAAATAAAAATAACATGTTTCAGTCACCTCAGTATAACCCACACTACAGGTGACTAATAACTATGGTTTGATTTTTAATAGTGTAATTTTCCGAATGTAGCCCTCCCTCAAGGGGCTGTGGGTCCTCCTACAGCCCCCATCCATTAATTCTCCTGCAGTGTCAGTGACTTGAGAAGTGGCCTAGAGCGCTTCCTAGGGAGGAGATGGCATGGGTGCAGGGGTTTGGGGCAGAGGGGTCCAGGAGGGATGAGGTCTCCCGGGGTAGAGGAAGGCGCAGAAGGAGGTGCGCAGAAAAGCTCGAGGGTGGGTGTGGAGCAGGCATCATCCTTTTTGGCTACAGTGGGTGACATCAGGGAAGCTGTTGAAGCCAAGGTTGGCAAAGGAGCTTGGTGCCAGTTGTGGGTGTCCTGGAACAGAAGCCTAATAAGTTGGATTTTCCGCAGCCTACAGTGGAGAGCCAGCGACACTCTGAAGGTTGGCGCTGGGCGGGAGGTAGCGGATGCGCATCAGGTGGTGTCTCTATGTGGCCTCAGCCATTTCTAGTCCTCAAGAGTGGGCATCTTCTCTGTACTCTGAATTCCTGGGGCACTCAGCACCTTGGTCTTAGGTCATTAATCTGTGCCTACATTCCAGGCCTTCTTTGGAGCTGTTGATCCCATTTAATCATAGCAAAGACTTTATGAGGTCAATAGTAGTATCTGCCCCATCCCTTGCCTTTTTTTAATGGATGAAGGAACAGGTTTGACACAGAAGGACCCTATAAGGTCATGCACGAGGCAGGCCCAGGCCTCAGGCCAGGCTTTTGGGTCCATGTGTGCATCCCACTATTGTGACTTCACCCTGCTGCCCAGATCATGCCAGATTTCTTCGTAAACCAGTGGCTTTTTATTTGCTTTATTTTATTTTATGTTTATAGCACTGGGGATGTACCCAAGTCCTCACGCATGCTAGCACTTTACCATGAACCACACTCCAGGCCCACCAGTGGCTCTTAGGGAAGGCATGCGCCATTTGCTTATCCAGACAGCTCGGAACATAGACTCCAGTGATGGATTGCAGGCACTGATGACCACGGAGCTCATTCTGTGGCTAACACAGGGTGGCTCTCAGAGGTGGAAACTCGCAGCCTCCTGTGGAGTTCTGCCGGGCTGTAGGATGCACCCTTGAACTTTATTTATTTTATTTGTGGAACCGGGGATTGAACTAGGGCCCTTGCGCTTGCCAGGGAAGCACTTATTCCACTGAGCCATCTCCCCGGCCCTCACCCTTGAACTTTAAATCCGCCCCTGCGGGCCCAAAGGCTCCAGGAGAACTTCTGCACTTTACCCAGTGCCTGGGGTCTGGGCTGCCTGTACTGCTGTGGGGGAGAAGGGAGGCAGCGGCACCTGGCCCAGCACTGCCTCCGAGGCAGGCTTTCCTGAAGCCTCTGTGCAAGTGTTCTGATTGAGTTTTGTGAGGGCGCTGGTCTCCTCCTTACCTGCAGTGTTGCTTTGGATGGATTTTGTTTCTGTGGCGCTTGGGTTGCCTTGGCAGTGCCCGAGTCTTCCTGACTTTTCAGTGTGGCTAATGCACTCCGGGAGCTGACTCTGGAATGCAGAGGATACTGGTGTGAATGAGGGTCCGGCTGTGTTGTACGGGCAGCTGCCAAACACTGCCCTGGCTGCCTGTGCGCAGCAAGGCCCGGGGGGACTTGGTGGTGTGGGGAGCCAGGTGCCTTGCGATTCCCAAGGCTCGTTGTCCTGTCCGCGGTGACCTGAAGGCAGTTTTGAGGAACGTTGGTCTGGCTATTTCCTGGGTAGGCGCGGCCCCTCCGCACTTGCTGAAATGCGAAAAATGTGCCTGTGCTCTCCTCTGGGTCAATTTCATCCCCAGTTTTTATTTCCTGCCCATTGATTCCTTTGCCCCAGACCTGAAATTGAACTGAACAGCAGCACTCCTGAGTGTGTGGCTGTCAGGGAACAGCCGCTGTGTGGGCCAAGCTGCGCGTACCTCTGTTCCTTTGCTCCTGGCAGCAGCCCTTTCCGTAGTCGGAGGAAATAGGTGCGGTGGGTGACCTGCCCGAGGCTGCACAGCTAGCCATTGTAACCAGACTGAGAAGCTCTGTCTGAGTCCACCGAGTCACCGCCTGGCTGAAACTCCTTGGGAGACCTGCACTCAGCTGCACCTCTGCCCACTGTTGCTGTAACTTTGGATGAAGGGGAGCTTCCCAGAGCCTCAGTTTCCGTATCAACCAAGCAGGAGATGGCTTGTGTCCTGGGCTGATGATGAAGGTCCAGCAGGGCGCCCGGGGCTTGTGTGGAAGTGGGAACCAGGCAGCTCCTGGGACTGAGAAGTGAGCGAGGTCCCTGTTATGCATAGGGTTTCTCATCCTGGGATGTAGATGCTCTTCAGGGACCTTCTGGCAAGGAGAAGATGAAGGGAGTGATTCAGCGGGGACAGGGAAAGGGGGGCCTCCAACTTGGGCCAAGAGGGTGACCCTGCCTAACAGTGCCAAAGTGTGCTATGGTGATTTGTGGACGTCCAGGTCAGTATGGTACAAGTGCTTCTGTGGTCAGCACCTCTGAATTCGCGGAGAAGTGTGTGAGAATGTTTGGGAAGGTTACTTGCAACGTTACAGTTTCGCATACTTGTGTACCTATACGTAGTTTTTTAAAGTTCAGGTAGAAATTCAGTCTTTTTGTTGTGTTGTTCTGGGGACTGAACCCAGGGCCTTGTACTGAACTGTATACCCATCCCCATCCCCAAACCCATCCCCTTTATTTTTTATTTCAAGACAGAGCAGGGCCAAGTCACCTAGGCTGGCTTACACTTATGATCCTCCTGCTTCAGCCTTCCTAAGTTGCTGGGACTCCACAAGTGTCCATGGTACTCAGCAGGTGTGGCCCTCTTGAAGTGTACAGTCCAGTGGCAATCTGTTCATTCACAGAGTTGGGCACCCACCCACCACCTCTGTCTAGTTCTACAACATTGGCGTTGGCCCACTACCAACCGTGTGAAGGTTTAAGGGGTCTGGTCCAGGCCAGCAAGTTTATGGAGTGTGTTAGGGCGTCCTGATTTTGCCTCCGAGAAGCCTCCCTCCTCTTCAGATGGCAGAGTACACTTGTCTGCCATGCTGTGGCTTAAGTCTCCAGATGCCAGAAAGGTTGGTTAGTCACAGTTCAACTCCTCCATGCAATTTGACTGCCTGGTAGGATACGGAGAAAAGAAACACCTAAGGCATAATCAGGTGGACAGTTGTCCCTCTGTGCTCTCAGGAGTGTGGCTCTAGGACCTCTCAGCTACCACAATCCATGTATGCTCAAGTCCCCTTTATACACTGGAATATTTGCATGTCACCTACACACACCTCCATATCATCTCTACTGTCGAGGGACAAGAAGAAATCTGCCCGTGTGCAGTACAGCCACATGGCTGCGTGTGCAGGGATGTTTTCCACTCGCAGTTGTTAACGTCTTAGAAGCAGAGTCCGCGGCTACAGAGGGCTGGCTGCTCACGGTGGCAGGCGTGTTTGTCCATGAGCAAACTGTAGGCAGACGGCTAAATGGATGGAAGGGCTTTCCTGGTGTATCAGGCTTGGTGCTTAGAGCTCTGGTGCTAGAGATAGGTACAGGTTCCGTGACCAAGCCGCGCGTGCACACTGGTGGCATTGGAGAGCACAGCACCGCAGCACTGACCCATGTACACGAAGCCCCGACCCCATGTGAGCTGCAGCAGGAAGGCCGGGAGAGCTGAGGGGGCAGGAGGGCACCCCCAGCAGGAGAGGCAGGAGCAGCCCAGCAGAGCTGTGCTCTGATGGGACGGTTCCTGATGTGTGACCCGCTCGGGCACCCGTGCCTGTGGGAGCAGCAGGGCGAGGAATGAAATGTACTGGTTGACTTAAGCTTGTGGGTAGGCTGTCCAGGGCTAAGGGGAGTAGCTGCTGGTGGGCTTTAGGAAGGTAGAGGAAGTAGAAATGCGGGGCACACAGCTGCAGTGTGTAGGTAAGCGTCAAAACTGTGAAAAGAGGCGTGGTGAGAGGCAGTGGCAGGAACTGAGATATCGAAAGTGGCCCCTTGCTGTCAGCCTGTGTGTCCGTGGGAGAGTGGGTCTGGTGCTCACACTGTATCCTCGCAAGTGGCTGGACCCAGCCTTGCGCCGAGCACACCCTCCCTGACTGCAGGAGCCTCTTGGATTCCCGACCGAAAGCGATAGCAGGAACCCAGGAACTGTCCCTGGAGAATTCAGACACTTGCCCACATTCTCTAGTGTGGTAGCTTGTGAAAGAAGTGCAGGCCAGTGCCACGCAGGGCTCGGTGTCCTGGCTGCAGCTCTGCCTCAACTCTGTCTTCCCACGTGTGACGCTGGTTCGTTCAGCAGGTGTTCAGTAAGCAGGCACTGTGAGCCTTAAAGTCTAGGCCCTGCCCCTGGGGAGTGCCAAGGAAGAACCAGAGAAGAAAGAGACGCTTCTGCATAGTGTCTGAGGGGCAAGAATAGGTGCTCTTGAGCTGCAGGATGTGGGGAAGAGTGATTGTCTTGGGGGATTCCGTGCAGTCTCTTGGACAAAGTGATTTCTAGCCCAGAGCCTGGAAGGTGATTAGGTGTTGGATTAGGTGCTGGCAGGGTAGGGATGGGGGGGGGTGTGACTGCATGAGTTTGGGTTGAGGGGCCTACCCTGCGCGTACACTTGGGGTTGCTGCTGAGGCCTTGTGGGCTTCTGGCTTATGCCGCTTGACTGGGTGGTGGTGGCTTACTGAGATGGCACACAGAAGTGAAGACGTGAGCTTAGTTCAGAAATCCGGGTCCTGGGGTGTCCTTCTTGGCCAGAGGAGGAATCAGGTGCAGAGCTGAGTCGAGAGCGCCTCTGACTCCCCGCCCGGCCGAGGCTCAACAGGTCTGAAGTCAGGTCCAGGTTTTCTCTTTGACGTGCTTCCCGGCTTCCTCAGAAGACGCCACTGTGCAGACAGAACCCGGACAACATTTCCTTGCCTGTGTCCAGCCCGTGGCCCAAGCCTGGCTTCCAGCATAAATCTGGCAGCCACTGTTTCTCTAGCCGCCTGCTGTTTGCACTCAGTCTGCCTTCTCTTATGCCCCAGCTTCCTGTCCTAGCTTCTGTCGTCCACCCCTCATTCCCCTCAAAACTGCCCGAGTTACCTTTTTAAAGTCAAATTATGCAATTGGTTCCTTGTCTCACCTTTCAGTGGCATTCCATGGCATTCGGCGCCCAGCCCAGCATCTCTGGGGGCCTTCTGTGTAGCTGGGGCTGTTCTGCTCTGAGCTGCCTGTTCACACCATCCCGGGTCACTGACACCTTCCCTCAGGTCTCCTGTCTCAGGCTGCAGGGAGGTCTTCCCTGGCTGCCTACACTGAGGCTACTTTCCAGGTTGTTCTGCTATCCCTGGCTTTTTTGCTTCAAGGCACCTGCCCCATTTTCCAGTTATGTTCATTTGGGTCCTGGTTTTGTCTTTCTTAAACCTCAGCTGTCCCAGACTCTCCTCTTTGTACTCATCCTGGAATGAAACCTATAGGGGACACCTGCTCCTAGACACCTTTTTTAAAAATGTATTTAGTACAAAGTCTACAGGATCTCACTACACAGATTGGACTCGTAGTGATTCTCCTGTTTTTAGCCTCCCAAGTGCTGGAATTATAGACCCATGCCACCATGCCCGGTCTCAGTCACCATCTCAGCAGGCCTGGTGGGGGGGGGGGACCGGCACAGCAAGCTGGAGATTGAACCCTAGTCCCTGCGTCTGCTTTAACCCACTGAGCTATCTGGCTGGCCCTAGACACCACTGTAAGTCAGTGAAATATCATAGTCCTAATGTGACACAAGCAAAGCAAAAGTAACTCATCATAGAAAGATTTATTTCAGTATTAAATCTCCAGATTCCTAGAGCTGACTATTCAAGAATTATAGTGAGGTAATCATCACATACCTGTATTTGTAGGTAGGATGACCGTGAATGTAACAGCTACAAATATTGACTGACATTGTTTTATGGGTCATTCAAATGCTAGTCAGTATTATCAGTGACCCAGAATTCTTTTACGATCATAAGCAGCTCCTGGGATGTTTCAGACAGAATAAAGCACAGCCTCCTTCTACTTGGATTGAGATTACCTTCCGATTCATTAAAATCATACTTAAAAAACCTTTTGTGTTCATGTATTCAGTCAAGTCAGGTAGTATATTGGTGTAACTATAAAAGTTTTTCTTTTGTTTTTATTTTTGAGACAGAGTCTCACGGTGCAGTTCAGGCTGGGCTTGAGCTCACTCTGTAGCCCAGGCTGGCCTCGAACTTGCAGTGATCCTCTTGCCTCAGCCTCTCGAGTGCTGGAATTACAGGCAGGTGCCACCACACCTGGCCAAAAGGATTTGTCATGTTCAGGAGTACCTAGCAGGATACTCCATCGTCATGTGGGGCCTAGGGCCTAGGGCTGCTTTTCATTGTATGGGTTTTGATCTGATCTGGTTTCAGTCCCCAAACACCAGTAGTATTTTCCTGTTCATTTTGCATTGAGCACCTCCTGCATTTCCAGCGTGTCCCTGGGCACAGCCGCACTACCTGGCTGAGAGCTACTTGCCCATGGCCTGGTGGCAGGCAGGCAGGTTTGCGACTGGTGTCCCCTGGTGCACGTCCCATGCTGAGCGCCTTGCTGCCAAGCAGGCTTGCTGGCATAGATGAATGAGTGCCCGAGTGACTGTGTGTGACAGACGTTAGGGGAGAGTGTGCTCTGTGGATGGTGACCTGCCTGTTACCTTGCTTCTGTGCACCTTAGGCTAGCAAGCCTCTGTTTCAGCGAAATACACTTACAATTATAGCTCCACACAGCTCTAGCTTCTTTTATAACCAGGGGGGTCGCCTCACTGTGCATAAGAGACACAGGGATGGCTCTGAAGTGTGGTTTGTCTTTTTTTTTGGAAAGTCAGACTTGTCTGTGAAAAGAGCTCGAAGCACTTGCCCAGCTCTCTTTTCTCTCCGCATGTGTCTGCTATATTTACCATCCCTTCTCAGAGGGGAAATGAAGCCTGCCCAAGGGCCAGATTTAGCTACAACTTGATCCTGGGCCCGGTGGGTCAGGTTGGATGAAACAGAATCTCATACTTGAGATTTATCCAGAAGTTTAAACCTCCTCCCACATTAAATATGCTACTAGAGATGCTCACGGAGTGAAGTTCCGTGGAGCCTCTTCTGCAGAGAGGAAGCAGCCTGCTGGTCAGGCCCCTGCCCTTAGAGATCAGGAAGTGCTGGGTTCTGGAGGTGCAGTAGGAAGCCAGGCTTCCACCGCTTGCGCCTGTGTAGTCTCTCCTTTTCCCTCAGCCGACCCCATGCAGGCGTTAGGGTCAGTCAGGCAGCCACAAGCAATGTAGTGATGGGAAAAGTCCTCAATTAGAGTTCCTAGGTCCTAAATAATTGGTAAATAAAGGGATTGACTTATTGAAAATTGTATGAAGATGACAGTTGCTGAAAGCTACAAACTGAACCGTCAAGTGTTGTTTTATTAGGGCCAGCCAGGTAGCTTAGCGGATTAAAGCACCTGTTTAAGCAGATGCAGGGCCCACGGTTCATCCCCAGTGTGCCGTGCAGGCCCCGCTCCCAGGGCGGGCTGAGACTGTGATTGAGACTGGGTGTGGTGGTGCATGCCCGTAATCCCAGGGCTTGGGAGGCTGCAAACAGGAGAATCACTACAAGTCTGATCGGTGATGTGAGACCCTGGAGATCCTAAATACATTAAAAAAAAAAAAATAGTTGTTTTATTGAGGGTTCATGCAGCCCGTGACATCGAAATACGATTTCATGACTTAAATGAAGATTTTTGAAAAGCATTTACCCCCTAGACATGTACAACACTTAAAATTATTTTTCCTTCCCAAACTTGCTTTAGTTCAACAGTAGAGGGTGTGGTAGGAGGTGGGGGCAAATCCAGTAAACTCATCCCCATTGAACTCCTAACTGAATTTGTCAAAGTGGTCCCCAAAGAGATTCAGTCTGCCTTTGTATGTTGGGTGGTTTTGAGTTTGGGGAATTAATGTTGTTTGTCCTGGTGCTGGGGATCAGAGGAGGGGCACTTCCCATGCTGTGCAGGTGCCCTACCCCTGAGCTACTCTCCCAGTTCTAGAGGGTTGGGTTTTTTTTGTTTGTTTGTTTCTTTTGTTTTTTTTTTTTCCAGTTCAGGGATTGAACTCAGGACCTTGCACTTGCCAGGCAGGTGCTTAAGCCGCCGTGCTGTATCCCTGGCCCCTGGACTTAATTTTTAAGGAGGTGAAAGGTCATTTCACAATATTAAATTTAAAAATGTACTCAAAAGTGACAAAGTGACCATCCCAAAGAAATGAGTTTTCCATGGCTGGGGAGATAGTTCAGTGGCATAAGTGCCTGCCTGGCAAGGGCAGGGTCCCAAGTTTGATCCCTGGTACCGAGAAAAAAACAAAAAACAAAGAAATGAGTTATCCTAACCAACTGCCCAGAATGACTGTGGGAATGTTTAGGGTACCGCTGGAGCGCTCATCCACGGAGCAGCTGCCACGCGCGCCCCCGGCCTTGGCAGGGCAGCCTTTGAAGGCTGGGTGTTTCAAAAGCCAGACCTGGTTCCTATTTCGGGCTTCTCACTAGAAACAGAGGTTTCAGATGGAAGTCACTGTGGTGCCCCAGGAAGCGGCCGCAAGTTGCTGTCTCTTACCCCGCACAGCCACCAGCTGGCTCAGTGTTCGTACTTACTTCCCAGACGTCTTATGTATTTCTGAACATGATCGGTAGCCGTGTGATAAAACAAGCACTCAGTCGCGGTCCCACATTGCCTCACTTTAGGTTGTTGGGGACTCTCTTGCCGGTTTTGGTAAATGACTGTTTCCTAAATTGGAATAACACCCAGGGTTCTTTGGGAGTGCAACTCTTCTGAATTTCAAAGCACTTGTCACGGATGTCCTCTCATTTTATAAACAGAACCTAAGAAATGAGGGAGGTAAGCCAGGCCGCGCTGGCTGCCCGCTCCATTCTCGCCATCCTAAGGCCCGGCGCAGTGCCTCATGAGGTCTTTTCTTGGTGTCCTCTAATCACCACTTGGGAGTGGACCACATTCCAGCGTTTAATGGCAGCTTTGCACACATCTTGTCTGTCCTACCGTGAGCGTCCGACGAGCCACGGCTGGTGCCGTCTCCTCACCAGCGCCGAGCTCACACATGCGTTCACACCAGCCCACAGTCCCTCTTCCCAGCGATGCCGTTCCCGCGTACAAAGCCCCAGAGCAATGCACAGGCACCTGATGCGCACTCTTGTCCGCTCATGCCCCAGCCTGATTTACAGAGCACCGAGATTTATGGAGAGCGTGGCAGACGCGTGCAGAGGCCCATACGTGGGGTGTTGGATCTTGGCCTGCCTTCGCGTCTCTGCTGATTACAGCTCTCCTCCGTGTCCCTCCTAGGTGCCTACTGTGTGCCTCTTGGATTAAACTTTGATCCCTTCAGCTGCTGCAGCTCCGTTTTGAGCTCCCCATTGGACGTGACTTCCTCTCTCTGTTTATGTCTTGAATTCCCAACTAAACTGAGGTTTCCAGAGCGTACAGTTAGGTCCTTTAAACGTGTATGTGTGAACATCCTCTGTGCGTAGAATCTCAGGAAGTCTTTGCTGAGGGCTTTCAAGTGGCCATCATGTGACACATGTCATCTGACAAAACGTGGAACAGCATGACAACACTTGTCCAGTGTGAATGGGTTTATGTAAAATACGAGCTTGGGGTATTTATTTTATTTTATTTTATTTATTTATTTTTGGTGGAACCGGGGATTGAACTCAGGCCCTTGCACTTCCAGGGGAGCGCTTACTCTATTGAGCCATCTCCCCAGCCCCTGGGGTATTTATTTTAAACAGACGTACTCAGGTATTCTGAACCAAGACCTGTAAAGGGGGAACATCCAGGTCCATGTGATGAGACAGGAACAGTGAAGCAGCAGAGGCCTGTGGCTGAACTAGACATCAGCAGGTGGCTCTGGCTACTGTGCGTCTGCTGTGCTCCCTGTTGCTCCTGAAAATCTTGTTTCCTCGTAGGCACATCCCCCCC
>NW_004524596.1:15754717-15772839 GCF_000260255.1 Octodon degus
CTCAGGCCCTTGTGCTTGCCAGGCAAGCGCTTATTCTAATGAGCCATCTCCCTGGCCCCAGTTGAAAAATGGTCACCTCTGCTACTTGGCCTGCTGATACAAAGTAAAGGATTTACTAAGCAGTCCAACATCCTGTTGACCAAACTCAACATTTTTTCACAGGTTTGATGTCAGATGATAGTCTCTAATAGACTTTTCTGCATTCTTAAGGATGTTCTAGTCAAATGTTTAAATACCTACTTTTAAAATTAGATCTAAAATATAATTAGTCTGTTAATTAGGAGGACATTGGAGAGGTGGCTGGGAAAAGTTCTGATAGGTGGTCATTTAAAAGGGCAGTCACACTATACTTTGTGTCAGGTTTAAAATACATACTCTAGATGCCAGGCCCTATGCATTTCTACTTATTTATCCCCAAATGTAATAGTCCACATTAACTCAAGATATGGTACAGAGGGTATAAGCAGTTTTATACAGTGCCAGGTACAGTATGCTCAGGGGATAATTTATTTTTTTTTTAATTTGCTATTATTAGACTCCTAATTACTCAGGCTAGATGAAAGCAAAAAGGTCTCATTCTTACAACTGCCAGTTATTTAGCCAGAGGTGATGGCAGAAGGAGTTCATCTTAGGTAGCTTGCATTTATGAAGTAACATTTCTTTCCAAAGAGTTCTAAGCCTACTTGTTTTCTTACTGTTTACACATTGAATTTACTTTCACACATTGAATTATTCTGATAGGTGCTGCGGTTTAACACATACAGCACCGAGGATTGAGTTGCTCTGTTGCCTTTCTTTGCACCCATGTGTCCTCACTGAAGAAAATTGGGACTTACTGTGCTTGTGACAGGACTCTATAGAAGCGATTTGTATCCTGTGGAATACTTTGGTTAACATCAAATGCTTCTAGGAACTTTGAATTCACTTCCTTTAAATTTCTTGTCCTGTCCCCCTAGAGAAAGAGTGTACTGCTCTGCTTCCCTGATGAGGTAAACTTGCTTGAAAAGTAAAATTTTCATTACAGCATCTAATTTGGCATTCTTGAAAATATACAAATCTTTCTTCTTCCTCTTTTAAGTAGTCTGAAGGCTGCTGCATTCTAAAATGACTAATTACTGCAGGGATATCATTCTCTTTACTATTCTGAAAATTAATACTGCCCACAAGAGACCTCAGTTTATGGGTTTTGTTGAGAGTGCAGAAAATTTTTATTTCTCACTGAAGATGCTGCTTTAATTGTGGTCGGAGGGAGATGCGCAGCCGGGACTACGGGGGACTCCTGGGATTCGGCCTGGGTTTGCCAAGGCGCAGCCCCAGCTTTGCAGCGATAAAGGATTCATTTTAAGGCACCGGACAGCTTCACTCATGTGCCAGGTGCAACACGGAGGGCTTTAGCTGCATTATTTTATTTATTCCTCATAATCCTCTAGAATAACATCGCGGCCTCTGTTTCTGTGACCGCTGGAAACCTAAGTCTGAATGAGTGTTTTAATGAGAACACCCATGGCCAGGCCGTGCCAAGCGAAGGTTGCTCGGAAGCAGAGACGCTGGGTAGGAGGCCGAGGTCAAACACTGTTTCTTCAGTTCTCTGATGGACTTGCAGCTTGAAACAGGGAGTGGGGCGTGCGCGCGATCACGCTGTTGAGGGCTCAAATGGAGGCTTCAACGTGGGCTTCTGCTAGTAGCCCTGCAGTGACTCGCTGGAGCCTGGCCTGTCCCATACCTGCTCTAATTGATTTCCTCGTTAACTTCTGTTTGTGTTTCTGTTTGTTTTGTTTCCGCTTGTAGTAACACTTCCTGGGGGCTGAGGCAGGAGGATCTCTGTGAGTTGGAGGCCAGCCTGGGCTACATAGTGAGTTTTAGGCCAGTCTGCACTATATAGTGAGACCCTGTCTCAAAACAAAATAAAGAAGGGTACAGAAAGTCAGGGGTGGCTTTTCTCCCTCTGTCTGTCCTATGCGAGCCATTGTCTAGGAAATCTTCAGTGTGGGGCTCAAGTTCAGGAGAACCCCTCGCAGGCCTGGCAGCAGAGTGCAAGAGCTAACCCCCGAAGGCAAGAGTTGGCGATGTTACCGCCGCCAGCCCGGGTCCTTGGGTTCTAGGCCCGGAGACTCTTACCCGCCGTGGCTGAACGTACTTGGAGGCAAAACGGCTGTGTACTGAACATGGCAGGCCTTCCCTCGCTGGTTCCTAAGCAGGACAGCCATAGCCACCTTCCCAGCGCTTACACTGTACGAGGGATCATACGTGCTGTAGACACGATCGCACCGGCACAGGAACGCGTGTGGTGGCTCTGCATGTGCTGTGCTCAGTGTAGGAAGCGTGGGCCTCCGTGGATCTGGTAGCTACAGGGTCCTGGAACCAACCGGCCTCAAGCTCTGTGCTTGAGCTGCAGACTGTATTAAGAAAAATAGCAGGAGCTGACGTGAAAGAAAAGTTGTTCTGTGGAAGAAATAGTGCCGTGAGGGCTCTGAGTGGAAGGTTTTGGTTTTGGTTTTTGGTACTGGGGATCAAACTCAAGACCTTGTGCTTGCCAGGCAGGTGCTTAAGCCGCTGAGCTCTCTCCTCAGCCCCGGAAGAGGTTTTTAATGTTCTTAGACCCAAATCTGTGCTGTTCTAACGGGGCAGTGTGTTACTGAAGAGGGGAGGAGACTGAAGCCCGTTTCCTAGCAACCAGATGCAAAGGCCAGCAGATAGCTGAGCGGATTAAAGCGCCTGTTTAGGCAGACGGCAGCACCTGCGGTTCAATCCTCAGTGTGCTGTGCTGGCCCCACCCCAGGGGCACAAAAGCTGAGAGAGATTGAGACTGGGAGTGGTGGCATCCGCCTGTAATCCCAGCACTTGGGAGGCTGAACACAGGAGAATCACTACGAGTCCAGTCTGTGTCGTCAGACCCTGTAGACACTGTACTAAATATAAAAAAGAAAAACAGAAAATCCAAAAAAATCCAGATGCATATCTAGCCCAGGGCAAAGAAAAAACACTGTTCAAAAGGAAAGAAGAAAAGTGTGGGGAAAAGGAAAGAAGGGAAAAGTGTAAAAAGCTCTTAAGGAGGATAAAATGGAAAAGCTTTGTGAATAGGGAGGAGAAGATGGGTTGAAGGGAGGAGAGGGTGTTGGGAAAAATAGAAAAATCAAAATATATCACGGACAGGTACAAGTTCCCTATGGTGAATAGATCACTATGTATATCTAAAAATGTACCAATAAACTTAATTATATATTTTAAAAAATAAGGACTGGAGAGATAGCTCAGCAGCTGGCAAGTGCAAGGTCTTCAGTTTGATCCCCAGTACCCAAGGAAAAAATATATATAAAAGTGATATTCTGCTTTTAAAAAAATGGAATTCTGGGGGCTGGTGAGATGGCTCAGTGGTCTAAAGCACCGGCCAGGGAGGGCGTTAGCCACCTTTGTGGTAAGAGACTGAAGCAGCCATCTGGAGCTCCTGGAGATGCAGCCTGGAGAAGAACCCAAGAGGCCAGCGCGTCCTCTAGGACAGCCCTCCCCCAGGCCGGGCGGGGCAGCGCGTGCTGCGCCACCTTGTGTGTGTCCGGAGCAGCTCGGGTGGCGGGTGCATGCTTGAAGATGACAGCTGAGGAGCTAGACACAGACATCTGGGAGGGGAGACAGCAGTTGGGAAGAAGAAGGATGTCTCTGTGAAGTTACCCCAGAGGCTGCTGTCTTTGGATTTACACACATGGGGGGGGAGTGAAAAAAAACTACAGAAAATGGGAGAAGCAAGAATTGAGGGTTTCAGTGAAGGTATGAGGTGAGACCAATAAACGTGGTGAATATTGAAATGAAAAACTTCTTTGACACTAACAGACACATTGGCATTAAACCTCAGAATATTCTCCCATGCTTTGAACACACGTATCCTGTGGCATTGCCACTTTCTGGAACAGTCTGGAAGTCCTCTTTTGTGCCTTTTCCTGGCTGCCTTGATCTCCTAAATCAGTACAGAGTATTTATGGTGGTTTCTGCCCAAAACATTACCATGTGCCTTCTTTACCGTATTCACTGGATCTGGCCCTGTGCCCAAGTCAAAATGACCATGAAAAAGGTAAACACTTTCAAGTTGATTAGGACCCAGAGGCAGCCACACAAGTGCAGGGACCTGCTTCAGAAGGCAGCAGGAATGATAAGCTGAAGTGTTCAAAGAGGAATATTTTACAGGCACCTGACAGCAATATGTCTTTTACTGTGATAGTATTTGTTAAATTTTAAACCACTATTGTATGACTATACGTTGAATGCGAGTAAGCGTGTAGACGGTGGTGTGAAACCCGAATCCCAGTTCCTTCCCTCCGGCCACATTGCCACCCACACACCTGCACACACTCCTCACCCGCCCTCAGTGCCTCCATTTACTCAGAAGGAAAGCAGGTGGGGAGCTGTTTAGTAGTAGCTCCTGAGAGGACATGATGAGGGACACTTGACGCATGGTAAGTATCTACAAATTGTTGTAACATCTAGCTCTCCATGCTTTGTGCAGACTTTTTAGTTAAAAATGTTTCCAGTGAGTGCTTTAGTTTTTGAATTGATTCGTGATATTTTTTTTTTCCCCTGCTAGTGTTCAGGAATTTTGCAAAGATTAATGAAAACAAGTGGAATTCATATTGTTTTATATAGCGTGCCACACATTTTATTTGGGGGATACTCCTGAGTTTTCTCTTTGGTCATATGACATGACGTACATATGATAAATGAACTGTAGAAGTGCAAATGTAGATGACGTGGTTTCTGTTTTCATCTTAGGAAGACTATGATCGTCTGAGGCCTTTATCCTACCCGATGACTGACGTCTTCCTCATATGCTTCTCCGTGGTCAATCCAGCCTCATTTCAGAACGTGAGAGAGGAGTGGGTACCGGAACTTAAGGAGTATGCGCCGAACGTCCCCTTTTTATTAATAGGAACTCAGGTACATCTGCTTTGATTTTACCAAGTTAAGCGTACGTTCTGCTGCCATTGTGTGAGAGTTACTCTCAGACAGGTGGTCCCAAGGTTAGCAAAGGAGGTGTTTAGATTCAGGTGTGGGTTAGTGTCGTATTTGTGGAAAAAAGTATCAAAACAAAGCAGTTATTTTAGCTTTAATAAGTTTAAATTTCTTTTTAATCTTTCTTTTTTAATCTGAGGATTAAATGGGATAACATGCTTTCTCTTTAAAGCCTTGTAATGTTTTGGGATATTATTGACCTTTTTTAGATTGATCTCCGAGATGACCCCAAAACTTTAGCAAGACTGAATGATATGAAAGAAAAACCAATATGTGTGGAACAAGGACAGAAACTAGCAAAAGAGGTAACACAACATTTGTAGAATTGAAAAAATAAGTGTAAAGATAATAAAAGCTAACACTTGCGTATTCACGGGATCCCAGGCACTGTACTGGGTGCTTCACATGCCTTGTCTTGTTTAATCCTTACCGTGACTCTGCGAGGCAGGTCTTTTTGCCTCGTGACGAGAAAGCGGAGGCTTGGGGTCATTGTCTAAGGTCCTACAGTAGCAAGTGGCAGGCAGAGTTGGGTCTCAGTCCAAAGCCAGGCTCTTCTATCCTTGCCACACTGTCAGCAGCATGTTCTTAAAAAGTTACGCATGGACAGAGGCATCGGTCACAGGTGCTGACTTTAATCCCTTTCCAAGTACCTGAACATTTGTGCTGTGCTCAGTCAGGCTGTTTTCAGTCGACTCGTAGAAGTAGGTGGCAGAGTAACACGGGAAGACAAGGCTGTGGTATAGCAGGGTTTCTGAAGGAAGTGTGTAACAGTGATGCGCTGGACACCTTGTAGCTTCTATTCCTCAGTCAAGCAGTGCTTGAGGTACAGAAGGTATTCAAGTATTTGATGAAGGAAAGAAGTTTTCATAAAGTCTAGGAAAAATACTGCTGTTTTAACAGTTGGCTACTGAGGGGCACATGAATAGGGATGTTTATTCTTTTGCATAGCTCTGTTTTACAGTTGGTTATAATGTGATACGTCAGCCAGTTATGTAAAAGGATTTTACACATTTGTGGTTTTATTTTCCCCTCCCAGATAGGCGCATGCTGCTATGTGGAATGTTCAGCTTTAACCCAGAAGGGACTGAAGACTGTTTTCGATGAGGCTATCATAGCCATCTTAACTCCAAAGAAACATGCAGTTAAAAAAAGAATAGGATCAAGATGTATAAACTGTTGTTTGATTACGTGAAAAACATCTTCAGTGGCCAAGAAAACTGTCAATTTCTCTCAGAAAGCATATGAAATGCTACAGCGATACCCAGACCTCTTGCAATGAAGCAGTTTAAAACTTGAAAGAAAACAAAAAACCTGTCCTCAGCATTCTGTAAAATTCTTTAAGAATGTCCCTTAAAGGTCTAACAAGCAGCAAACAGAATCTGAAGCCACAATCTATTATAAATACTTTATTTCAATTAGAACATACAATCTCTCAGGGTTTTCATAGTTTAAAAAGCTACAATCACATGTTGAAACTACATTTAAAAAAAAAAAAAAAAACACAACAGTGCTGTAAATGGAACTGCTTGGCTTTGACCATCCACATTTCTGCGCAGCCCTTACGGAATCTGCACAAAGGATTCTCTTCTCCCTTTGCTCCGGTTAATTGTTCTTGTACGTAAGTTGCTTTCTATTCCAGTATATCCAGAGAGGAGAAATGACAAGGCCGGCCACATAGCCAAAGGTCGCTCCAAGCGTGCAGGAGATGGGCCACACCTGAGGAGAGGATGTGTGAGGTCAAAGCGAGCCAACGCTTAGCGTTACCTGAGCACAAGTTCACTGTAACCTAGATACTTCTATATTAAAGCTTATGTGCTTTCTTAACGAATGCCAAAAGCATAATCAGGTTGGAACTGCATTTATCATCAACACTAAAAATGTACACATTTTAGTTACTGTGCATTACACTGTAACAAGGCTTCTGACAATTGTAGATTTAGTTTGATGCTCCCCAAACTGCACGAGACACATGCTAAAATTACAAATTACAATTTGGGGTCAGACTTAGCCATAATCATGGACCCGATTTAGCTCTCTGAAATAGCTGGTAAATTTTGTTAAATGCCCACATTGGCTGTGTATATCAAATGTAAAGAGATGTGTATATGCTGACCGAGATGCAGAGAACGGTCGCGTACGTTACAGAGGCAAGACCTGGAATCCAAGCGTGTTGCGCGAACTTGAAACAGCAGCTACTTCTGTAATAAAACTGTTGTCACCTTTCAGATACACATACTGCAACCACAGCAAAAATTACAGAATCACAATTCATGTGCACACTCAGAATGTAAGTTAACAGAATACCACTGGCTCCCAAGTACTTATTCTCTCCAGCTGTATGGCATTTCACAATATTCCATTAAGCCAGAAATGTTGATTTAATTTACAAGCAGTATGTATTTGTCCTGAGGTGAGGAGGAAAGGCTCTGCTTAAAAAAAAAAAAAAAAAAAAAAAAGGCAACAAACTTCTCATGTCCACCTGTAAAGCTTTTGTGCTATTCTGGAGCCATTTCTAGTCATCTTCTGAGGAACAGGCCCAGGACTGTGGTAGAGGAGAACCCTTTTACTAAGTGGTCCTGTTGCCCACCTTACCTTCTTGGCTGGTCTGCTACAGATCTGCCATGTTCCAAATGCCACACCACACAGCAGTGTTAGACAAAGTGTGAACCACTGATGCAGTTTAGAGATGCAGAATCTAATCCGCAGTTTCCTGAGCCTTCCTTACATTTCCACTTGCTTCGCCTAAACTGTGATTTGTCTTTGGTAGGCTTCTGTTCATCTGTATGATTTGTACTTGCAGCTCTACGTACTGCACAGATTGGGTAATGGAACACTAAACATTTATACTTGAAAATGACCGCCTTAAATGCTTCTATCAGTCACAAATCTAGGATGTACTGTCTTTGTATGTGAGCTTTGTAGAGATTTTAAAAAATACAAGCATCATCTTCCCCATTGGAGAGTGGAGAGTCTACTGGATACCTAGTCAGCAGCTTTCTCTCGGAACTGGACGTTGGATCTCTTCCTTCTCAAGAATGGTGGTTCACACTATCATGGCCTTATGTATGCTCAAATGAAATCTTCTGTAACTTTCTCATTTAATTTTGGTCTATTTTTAGATAGAATTTAAGGAATTGTATAAATCAATTAACTATTATCTGAGCTGTCCAACACATGGTATAAAGGAATTAAGACAGTAAAGTATTACACATTTCCTAGTTGCCTTTGGGAATTTGATGGCGATTTTTTTTTTTTTTCCTAATTTTACATCTTTGAAACACTTCACACTTGGTCTGCTAGGTAATGAGAACAAAGTCCACAATTCGTCCTGCTCTAAGCGACGGATTAGGAATCTGGACACACAAGCTGTTGTCAGCTGCTTCCTCACTGGGCCTGTTTCCTCACCTTAAAATTCGGGAGGGAGAAGAGATGACCTCCAGTGTGTCCCATTGCTCAGCTCCTAGCGTCTGCGTTCTCGTCCGCAGTCCTCACTGCTGGGCCCCAGCCACCTTCTCCACATGGTAAGGATCTGTACACAGACTTCCAGGACTCTAAGTGAAGAGGACTGCGTCATCCGAACCTGAGGTGCCTTAGGTACTCTACTGACCTTGATGGGGTTTGGAGTTTCCCATTGCTTAGTCAGAGATTTTTAATTGCGTTATTTAGAGCTTCTTTTGGCAAAATCCTCCCGGTCACTTAAACTAAAAACCAAAGAGTTGTTTTCTATTCATAAGCAGATTGTAGAAAAATTGCCTTATTTTCAGAGACATTTTTTTTTCATTAAAGGCTTAGGTTTTAATAGAAATTCAGATGACTCTCTGGAATGACTCTTTCAAACTAGCAAAATGAGAGATACACTTCAGAATACTTTATTGCCATAAATTTTGCTAGTGAATGCAAATATATTGCTTCTAATAAGGTCGTATATGAAAGAAGCTAAAAGATTTGTAGTTAATCCATTTTTACATGCAGTGGATTAGTTCTAAAGTTCTTAAAAATAATTTTAGGGACTTCCTGAAATCTCATGTAGTAGTTGGCTAATTTACGTCCTTATTTTATCTCTGTAGGTACATTTTAGGTTACCCATGTTGAATTTCCAGTAAGTACAGCTTGAATTAATGGTGTTTGTCATGAATTCTTAGTTACTTTAGAGACTGCTTCCGTTGGACTTTTAATTATTTTAAGTACCAAATTAAATATTGGTTTGTTGGTTGTTACTAAAGTGATTGTTACTTTAACAGTGTCCCTTCTTAACACATGGGGTTACAAATAAAATGATACGCAGTTTACTATCTATGTAAAGTACTGACCTTCTGACCTCAGGAGTCTTTATTGAACACACTACGGAAACAGTTGGCAGGACGCTGTCCTCTGCGCGGCCGCGGGACTGCGCGTCACTGGCAGCACCTGCACTCTGCTAAAAAGCCCCGGTCAGCATACAGGAAGTAATCATCCCTCGCCGGCCACACTCAGATTTGGGTTACTCAGTTCTGTCTTAATCACTATAATTTCCGAATGGCTCTTTGTCCTCCAGCAGACACTGACACTCACCACATATTCTTTAAACTGATGCCATGCTTCACCTCCAACAGAATGTCACAAATAAATGCCAGTTTGAACATCTTACCTAACTAAAGGTTAAGGCTTGGGACATCGGTGATTATTAGGTAAATCAAGAAATCCATGCACCATGGATGAAATTAAAATGTTCACTGGCTTTGTACTTAACTGCTAAGAGAACCTGCTTGACCTTCCAGAAATAAACATTCCTTAACTGTGGACACAGTCCTTTCTTAGAACTTTTTCTCAGCTTAAGAGAGATCTTCCTGATTTTTTTTTTTTTTTTTTTTTTTTTTGTACTTTAGGCAAGGGTCTACAGGGTGTTAGGATCTCACTAGATCGGATTCATAGTGATCTGCCTGTTTACAGCCTCCCAAGAGCTGGGATTATAGGCGCGTGCCACCACGCCCAGTCTCATTTGCCTTCTCAGTGCGCCCCAGGAGCAGGGCTGGCAGAGCAGGCCCAGGAATCAAAGCCCAGCACCTGTGCCTGCTTGCAGGGGCTTTAATCGGATGAGCTATTAGACCAGCCCTTCCGGATTTCTGTAGACCAAGATAGGGAATAGGGAAAGGGGAAGTTAGGGGGAGGTTGTTCAACTGTAACCACTGCTAAGCAAGTTCCGACCTCCCTGTAAATGCTTTAAAAGTTTACACCACAGCAGCAAACCTTCCTAGCATAATAACATTTTAATAATTAGATCTTCATGTTTATTTAAAACTTCTTTCACATACTGAGCTACTTCTATTTAGCATTCTTCATGTCCAAATAGGATTGAAAGATACACCTGTCTAAGATCAGCTGCATAGCTAGATATTTCAACGGATAATAATGTGCGATGGCTGAATATAATTATTTTGTTTAAGGAAAACAGGAAACAGAACAAAGACATTCATATAAAGGAAGTAATTCACAAGTGGGTGCTACCAAATGCCAATCTTCTTTTAATCCAGTTTTTAAAAAACTGTTTTCCTTTGCTCCTGCTGTCCACTGCTTGAGCCGGCTGCCTGGGCTGCTGGCCTCAAGTGCCGGCCTCCCGCCGCCTCTCCCGGCTCCCCGCTCCCCGCTCCCGCCTCCCGCCTCGGCGCCCCCGCTTCCCCCCTTCCCCCCTCCGGAGCAGGGGGGGGGGGCGGCAGGCACGCACCACCGCGTCTAAATGCTTGCCTAAATGCTTTTCGGCGTCGTGATCACTAAACAGAAGAGGCAGCTCCTGCATGTAACAGGGTGAAATGTAACAGCTAAAACCCGAGGGGCTAAGATAGCCTGTTTAGGGCACCATTACTGGCCTTTCTTTAAATCACATGATGCCTTGTGTATTTTTTAATCCCTTAAACCACAAGATGATTGATTTTTCTCTTAAAATAGCAGTGATAAAAGTTTTCCATTTCATAAAATGGGGTCTGGGTACATCACACGAGTACTAAGTACTTTTTCTCTCAGAAATAAAATAACCTTTATAAATTAAAAGGCCACATGACATAAAATGTATGTTTTCTCTGTTAAGCAAATCATTATTGCTGAATGAAGTACATTTCAAAATTATGAACATGTACCCACCTGAAAACCCCACTATTCTCATCCGGCACTGCTACCCCACGGAACTCTGCTTACATTTTAGGAAAGGAAAGCATACTGAATGCCAGGAGGTATTCAGCATTTCTCAGAGCACATTCCAAGCAGTATAGAACAGTGAGGAGCACCAATTTTATTAGAGACTGGAATTGGGACTTGGCTCTACTGTTACTAAATGCAAGACCCTGGGGTCAGCCGGCCTGTGTCTTGTTTCACCTGCAAAATGAGGACCCCTACGCAAGTTACCCAAGCTCTAGAATCATGAAAACTCCACCACACTTCTTCCACCGCCCCCAGAGCAGTGCCTGGCGCACAGCACCCACACCTGTGCTCCCGAGCGCCGCACAAAGCTAGGCTTTGGTTCCCAGCCCTAACAGGCACGTGCGAAGCAAGCAGCCACTGTCACCCTGGACAGCAGCATTCCCTTCCTTCCTGCTCCCATAAGCACTTTAAACATACCTTTAGAAGTCACATCTAGCTGAACTCATGTTTCCTTCCGGCCAAACATGACCTCAGATCGTATTTGTACATAACTTTAGGCTTCCCAGACTGAAGCCCATTTGTGGACTTCTAGTTAATATCTGTACTCTGCATCGTTGTACCATAACAAGTATCTGTATTCACAGTGATCCTTCACCTTTTAGGGCTCCAAATTATAAGGCTCAATCTTAATAATATGGTAGATGGTATTTGTAACTGTGTAACATAGGAGTAAACATTTGAGATGTATTTTACTAAATTATAATGCAGATATTCTATGGGGTCTTTTAAAATATACTACACATAAAGTGCAAGTAGACTCTAAAATTTGTAATGGCATTAAACATAAAAGCTGCTTTGAATCTCTCCCCACTGGGGCACTGACAAGCTGCTGCAGGCTTCCTATGATGATGACCATTTATTTGAAATTAGATAATTTTTTCAAATTAGTTTAAAATGTTCAAAGGTTTAAAAGTAACTATACAAAATTATCCAGCTGTTTTCTTAAACAACATTGTGTTTTATTTAGAAGCTTTTCTTGGAAACAGCTTGGGCAGGGGAGTGAAAGTGAGCTGAGTTAGGGCCAGTGCAGCCATATGATCTTGGTCACATCACTTAATAGCTGAGCCTGTTTCCCAGTCTGCAGAGCAGAGGCAGTAGTACCAATCTGTACTAACAAATAGGCTGCTGGGCAGGGCAGAAAGTTCAGTGGCATAAGCGCTTAGAGGGCAAGCACAGGGCCCAGAGTTCGATCCCAGATACCACAAAAAGAAAAAGGCTATTATATTAGATGAAGAAATATTTTCAAACTTGACATGAAAACTTTGAGAACCATGTATCAGTACTCTGCATATTATACATTTTAGCTTGAAAAAAACTAAGCCTGCATGAATACTAATGTATTTTTTAGGTAACGGACACTGCTAGGTAGTAAACAGAACCAGCAGTTTAGAAGAAATAAAACAGCTGATGAGTAGTGTTATACACACTGGACAGGAGAAGCTGTACCTTTATCTTTGTCATATAATCATCTTTAATACGTGCTATTACAGAGCTGTTTGGGGAGCACATAGCTTACAAAGGAATGCTCTGGGGGCTGCACGACATACTGCCACCACGCTAAGCCCCTGCAGCTTCCTTTCAGAAGCAGAATGATCACCTTCTCATGGCTGTCATTTTTCATAAATTTTAAGGAGGATTCAATATAAATACTGGTTTTAAACCAATCACTAATAGACATTTGTATCATTTTTGCTTTTGTTTTTCTTTTTCTTTTTTTTTTTTTGGCAGAACTGGGGATTAAACTCAAGTCCTTGTGCTTGCCAGGCAAGCGCTTATTCTACTGAGCCATCTCCCTGGCCCTTGTTTTTCTTTTGAGACGGAGTCTCACTATGTTGTCCAGGCTGGACTTGACCTTCTGGATTTAAATCTTGCCTCAGCTTCCCAAGTAGCTGGGTCTGCAGGTCCACATGCCACTATGTCTTGCTGTATTATCTCTAAAAGTCTCATTCAAAATCACTGATCGCCTACTATACATTAAGAAGTTCAGTTTATTGTTATTTATTTTCTAGAGACAGGGTCTCCTTACGTGGCCCAGGATGGCCTCAAGTTCACAGCGACCCTCCTGCCGCAGCCCCTCCATGCTGGGATTACAGGCGGGTGTCATCATGCTCAGTTTATAAATCAAGACGTTAAGTGTTAAGCTAAGATTAAATTATTTGGTTTTAAATCAGTCACAGCATATATCCTTACCAATGTGTGTTCCAACATAATTAAAGTACTCGTAACACGGGGGTGAGTATATGCCGTCACAGCTAACATGGAGAAGCTGATCTGCCTGAGAACACCTAGACACGCTTGCACCGACTCCCACCCACTGGGTTACTGGATCTCTTTTCTGACAAAAGAAAATAAAACACAGGCAGCTAGTTCTACGTCTCTCACAAGCTACTTTTTAATATGCATGTTGCATTATGTTTACTACAAATTTGCTTTTGCAGGAATGACGGAATCTGTCTTTCAAAGCTAGCCAACTTACCAAGGGCTTTACATGGTCATTTACATGCTCCTCTGAACTTGGTTCTGAGCAACAATGAGGTTTTCTAGGTACTCCTAAAATAAATACTGTTGTGAGGGAGGAATCCAGGACAGACAGAGCTACTCAGCGCTGTTCCCCCTGTAAACCCACACCGATCCACCTACATTCTAACCACTCTCCTATTAAGACGGCAGGAGATACTTGTGGAATGGCATGTGGTCACTGGTCTGGAACTGTTTTCCACGTGACACTACGTGGTCCTGTCCACATGCACATAAATGAGTTAACTTGGACAACAACATTGTCTTGCCCATGAAAGTCCTGTCAAAATCACCAACATTACAACTGCCCTACAATGAACACACTGTTTAAATCCCAAACTGTCTCTGTCAGTTAATTATGTTTTCTCCCTATGCTTGGAACATATAAATCATATGATAATTAATATTTTATTTTTGTCTGGAATAGTATAATCCCTCTGGCAACAGAGATACCAATTAACCTAAAAACATGCAACTCTTCAATTGAATCCATAATCTGTTTTATCCCTCCCTCCAGCATTTTTCAGCAATTCGATTAGTTATAATCCTATGATCTCTAGCTTCAATTTATGAACAATTTATCTGTGGTATTTGTGACTTTACAAAGGAAGTATGTTTCAAAAATATTAAATTTTTATTCTGATAAAACTTGAGAAAACAGGATAAATACAACAGTGCCTCATATATTTGGTATCTGGTGGGCATAAATACCGATATTTTAAAATAGTGTTAAAAACCATCTCCAGCACCTAAAATTCAAAAACTTTCAATTCAATTGCTTACGATACATTTTTCTTTTTAACTTATTAAAAAAATAACTATCCCAGAAGAGTCCTGGTCATGTGGTTCGACTGCGTTCAGAGAGACCAGCATTAAGTTATAGAGCTCAAAGGCACATGCAGTTTCCAGGCACAAAAGCATTTCATGTCAGCTCTAAATATCCTCCCATGAATGCATTAAAGTAGGGTATAAGATACAGATACCACTAGAGTGGTTGCAACACTTAAGAGGCGACAATGTGGGGACAGAAATCAACTGCTTAAGCTATTCCAAAGAGATCTAAGCTATGACCATTGGTATTAAAAAAAAAAAGGAAGAAAAGCCATTTCCATACCCAGCAACAAGGGGCAACGTGGCACAGTGGGCTCTTGTTGAACCCCAAGTCTTCCAGGCCAGGCAATGCTGAGCGAGATGTATAGTCCATCCCCAGTACCGCAAAAACAAAAAAGATGTAAGTGCTTCCCGCCCACACCCGGACCTCCTAGTGTGGTGGTGGTGAACCTACAGTGTGCGCGCTGTCCACATCACTGAAAACTAAAAGGCTCCCATCACTGTTCTGGTGTGTGAAAATGGGGCCAAAACCTAAACTTGCACTCTAGCTGTCAGGATTAAATGGCTTCTACAGTGCCAAGCCCCAGGCCTGATACACAGAAAGACCTACAAATGTGGCCATGTTCTTTCAACTGCCATTTGAAATGTCAGGACTGAAAATTATGTGAAATCCAAACACCCCAAGTTGCTTCAGTACAGCATTCTACCAAATGCAGGTCTGCTGGGGAGAGATGAACTGAGACCACACAGCCCCTCCAAGCAAGGACTCAATAAACACTGGGATTTGCTTTTTTTTTGAATGCTAAACGGATAGTTATTAAACTAGTTTTACAGGTCATAAATGCCTATAACATTAAGCAGTAACTATGCATCAGGCACTAAGTATTTTAGAAGGATTTTAGCATTTAATCCTTACTGGCAAGCAGCAGAGAGCCAGGATTTAAATCCAAGTAACCTGATGCCGGAATTCATAATCACCATGTTAAATGACTACCTAATTAATAAAACCTGGGTTTAAAACCTCATGGTGGGATGGACGGGCACAGTGGTGCACACCTGTAATCTCAGCACTTGGGAGGCTGAGGCAGGAGGATTGCTGCAAGTCTGAGGCCAGTGTGGGCTACACAGTTCAAGGCCAATTGAACTACATGGCATTATCCTGTCTCCAAAATAATAATAGTAATAGTAATAATAATAATAATAATTTAAAACCTTCATTGTCATTTTCCTTAGCTCAGAATAACCAACATTTCCTCACCTCCCTCAAAATTTTTATAACAAGAAATTCCAGCCCACTTTTTTTTTTTTTTTTGGCAGTACCAGGCATTGAATTCAGGACCCTGCGCTTGCCAGGCAAGCACTTATTCTACTGAGCCATCTTCCCAGCCCTCCACCAGCCCACTTTTTTTTTGGTGGAACCGGGGATTGAACTCAGGCCCTTGCACTTGCCAGGGAAGTGCTTATCCACTGAGCCATCTCCCCGGCCCCAGCCCACTTTTGATAGACTTAACACATTTTCCAGATGAAAAGCTCAGTTATCTGTTTAAAAAAAAATACTTAAGGTATATCACATCTGAATCTAAATCAGAATCTGAAACTGTTTTATTGTTATGAAATAATTTCAGTCCTAGGTGATTTTAAGTGTCTGTTATGCTTACAAGAGAAAATGCTCCGCATGCAGTAATAATACTGATTAGCTACTAGTCATGTAGGTAAAGAACCAAATTATAATCAACAAAGGTTTTCTGCAGTACAGTGAAGAAGGTATGATGAATTGCAAATATTAAACAAAACAAAGATGTACTGGTGGTTCTCTACTATGTTTTCTTTAACCACCCCTCCTTGCTACCTTCTGGAAAGTGAAGGCTTCCTTCAACTACAATGATGCCTTGTATCTTTTCCCCATTACTTAAAAGCACTGAAAATTCACGTTAGGTGAAAAAACCTCTTTCACAGAGGTATATATTTTTTTTTTCTTTTCAAAGTTTTATTGATAAACATATAGCAATGAGACAGTTTCAAATCAAATCGAGAGTACAGTTTCAACAAATAATACACTGCATATATTTTTAGTGGTTAATTGCTGTACAAAAATAATTCTCAGACCTTGTTTTTTTTTTTTTTTTTTTGGCAGAACCGGGGATTGAACTCAGACCCTTGTGCTTGCCAGGGAAGCACTTATTCCACTGAGCCATATCCCCTGCCCCCAGAGGTATGTATTTTCAATGGACCTTTTCAGTCACTTCATTAACAAATGATTTTTTAAAAAAAATCTTCATTTATTTATTTGGTACAGGGACTTGCTACACACCTCAGACTCATAGTGATCCTCCTGTCTCAGACCTCCCCAGCTCTGGGGTTACAGGTGTGCATCACCACTCCCAGTTTCGGTGGCTGGCATAGCGTGCCCAGGGTTCTGTCACATCATGCGGTACTGGGGATCGAACCCAGGTCCTTGTTCTTGCCAGACAGGCGCTTAGACCACCAACCTATCTTCTCGGCCCCAAGAAATTTTAAGAATATAAAAATGCTTGAACTTTCTCATTACAAATTCACATCACTATAATCTTGGTCTCAGAAACGTGGTACCAAGTCAGATGTGAGACTCAACGTAGAAAAAATGAGTTAAAACATTAACTTTTTTATTTGCACATGTTCTCTGTGTGCACATGTTTTTTAAAAAAAGTATAACCATTTAACCAGTCAATATTTTTCAGAATAGAAACAGATCCCAATCCAGATAAATTTGCGTTACCATAAACATACCAAATCTGTATTCTACAAGAATTAAAGAACTAAAATAAATAAGTTTTATTTATTTATTTATTTAGTTATCGTGCAGGGTCTCACGATGCAGCTCAAACTCCTCAGTGATCTCCTACTTTCAGCCTCCCCAGCACTAGGATTACAGGCACACGCCACCGTGCCTGGACTTGCTTGCTGGCTCAGCACTCCTGGGGGTGGAGCCGGCATGCCTGTAGTGCCGAGATTGAGCCCTGGCCCCTGCGCTTGCCTAAGCAGGTGCTTATTCCACCGAGCTATCTAGCCAGCCCTTAAAATTTCTTCTTAATACACGTTGTATTTTAGGTAACAAAGCATACATATTACTATTTTCTCATGAAATTTTTCTCCAGCAAAATCTCCATTTTTAAGACATGCCAGCCATGTTGTCTTTATCTTTTTTATTGCTTCTGTGGCACATTCTATTAGCATGATGAGCCACACTGATTTGTTCTGTGCAGAATTTTTATTTATTTATTTATTTTATTTATTTATTTTTTTGCAGAACCAGGGATTGAACTCAGACCCTTGCACCTGCCAGGGAAGCACTTATTCCACTGAGCCATCTCCCCGGCCCCTGTGCAGAATTTTTAAAGTAACAAAAACTTATTTAAACCCTTGCTGAAAATACAGTGAAAGCAAAAATGCCACATAATATCTATATTAAGAATGCTAAAGAGAGAAAGAAGCAGGTATTATTTAAGATATTGTTAACTATCTACTAATCTATCATTCCACCAATAAATATCATAGTTTAAAAGGATTACAGTAAGTTTATCATTATCTTAGAAAATTATATTTATTTTTTTATTTTTTTATTTATT
>NW_004524596.1:15773189-15791111 GCF_000260255.1 Octodon degus
CTAGGAAAGTAATTAGAAAAGTTCATGAAGCTATGGATTCAAAGATGCTTATCATAGCAGTATTTCATTACAGCAAAATACTAATGAGCAGTAATCAATTTATTAAATGACAGACTAACGATACAATAGTATATAACAAAATCATTAGAAAAAGATAAAGACATGTCCGTCATCTAGTGGTTAGGTGACTTCCAGGTGTTGACTTCCTCTGCTATATGAGGCTGAGAAAAATGCTTATCTGAAGTGCTTTACCCACCAGATTGGCTTTATCCTAATAGGAAATGAAAAATCTGGGGTTTGTGAGCTTTTTCTGATACTGTATCAATTTTTTAAATTTTCTGAATATATTTCAAGATCAACATTCAATCTGCCATCTACCATATTAAGAAAAAAACAAATGTAAGACCAGAGGGTAATGAAAATAAAGGTTAAAAACAGAAAATTTGTATAACTTCAGACTAAAAGTTAAGAAAAAAACCCTATATGTATTCACAAAATAAATCTATTTATTCACTCATACATGTAAAAAAAAATACTGCTGGAAGATAAGTGCAGGCCAACGTGGATGCCCCCATCACTGGAATGAAAAAATAAGCCGCCGCCCATACTGCACTGGGAGAAGGAACTGAGCTGCAACAGAACAGCAGCCTGGCCACACCGTCTCAACAGGCGTTTTACTGCTTTAAGTAGTTGAAACCAACCTGCCAGGGTCTTTCCCAATCTAAGGGAATAGGAAACGCTCCAAGCCATGCGCCCACGAGACTAGAGACTGTGGTGATCCGCAGACTGTTCTCCCAGATGGAGGTAACTCTGAAAAACAGAGACACACAAATCAGTGTAGTTGGTTTCCTAACTGCTGGAAAATCAAACAAGTAATAGCACCAATTAGCACTGTACATGGTTTCTACTCATTTAAAATTAACATCTAAGGTTGACATTTAGATATATACCATGCAGAAAACAAATTTACTTCCCCTGGAAAAGTAATATATACACACAATACAGTCAAACAATTCAAAAGAATATCTGCAGTGAAATTAAATCTTTCTCTTTCCCTAACATCAATTTCTGGTTCCTTTTTTCAGAAAGACATTGTTATTTCTAAGTTATTACATCTCCTCCCAGAAGGGGCTGGGAAGATGGCCTAGTGGGATAAGCACTTCCCTGGCAAGTTGCAAGGGCCTGAGTTCAATCCCCGGTTGCACCAAAAAAAAAAAAAAAAAAAAAAATCTCCTTCCAGAAATATTTTATGCATGTACAAATACACATAAAAGTTTGTTTTGGAGGCTATGTTATATATATTGAATTCATATATGTGTGTATATATATATATATATATATATATATCCTTTTTAACAGTTACAATAGTATATCACTATATGATAGGGCACCATTTATTAAACTAGTCATCTTTTTAACATATTTCATTTAAACAAATCAAGGGCTATTTATTTGGCAAAGAAGTACAGAAAACAACAACAAAATATTTCAAAAGATTCAGTGACTGCCCGCCATCACCATTTTCTAAGTAAATATCTTAAAAATGTGAACAAGGGAAGTGAGAGCTGCCATGCTCGTAGCAGATCCCTAGTCTCGGCTTCATGGTCTGGATGAGCTGCTCGGTCCGTGGAACAGGCGTCTGGTTCCAGCACTGACCTGCCACAATGCAGCACGGGGGCTCCTACCCCCGAGCCACTTACACGTGACAGTAACCCCACTGTGAAGTTAACCAACATTAGATGGCTTTCTGTCATCATGAATTGCCCGATTATTACACCCAGAATGCATGCTGAATTAAAGAAATCCCAAATGATGAAAGTTAGCTCATGAACTGACCTATCACCTGCCCATCTCATGGCCTGGCTTACTGAGGGTGACAGGGTTAGCGTGTTTCTACTGAGAACTGGGCTCTACTCTTCTTTCTGTTTTATAGAATACATATAGATGCTAGTTCAATTTCTTCAACTAGAATTCAGCAGAACACAAACCTGTTCAACAACGGAGGGAAAAAACATCTAGTCCAATTGAACGGAAAAAGACAAACGTGTTGTCCAGGCAGCGTTAAGGATTCTCCAGGGCAGGGATGGTGGACCTTTCAGAGCTTTCAGTGGTACAAAGGCCTGTTGTGGCGCGCAGGCCCTTGGGTTAGCAACTGCTTACTATGCTGACAAATAATGACAGCTTGCGAGGACGGCTGGCAAGTGTTGAGTAGCCAGGACACGGGTCTTCTACGCTTAATACAGAAGGCGTGAAGAATGGGGGAGGTTGGAAGTGGCCTTTGCTGTCTTTGGGCAGCTACCTTCTGTTTTATGCAAGAGGAAGGAGTTCAGCTGGATTAGAAGGATAAGCAGTATTAAACTGGAAAAAAAGCTGCACAAGAGACATAAGCAATACTGGTTCAGGCCAAGTGGAAGAACAGAAAATAAGGTTGGAAAAGTAGGTTAGTGCTAAAAACTTTTTAGAAGTAACCACTTCATTCAATAAAATAAAAAAGTTATCCTAAAAAAATCCTTTTCAATTCACTCACTTAAAATATATAATTCAGTGTTTCTTAGTGTATCTGCATAGTTGTGTGATGGCCCATCATCAATTTTAGAACATTTTCATCACTCCGAAAAGAAACTCTTCCCCATGATCATTGTTTCACATCCCCCGCTGCAGCTCTAAGCAACCGCTAACTCCTTTCTGTCTCTAGGATTTACCTATTCTGGACATGTCATATAAATGGAACTGTGCAACCTAAGGTATTTGCGCCAACTTTCTGTAGCTTGGCATAAATAAGGACGCTGTAAACATTCATGGGTGAGCTTTTGATAGACATGTGTTTTCATTTCTGCTGGGATTACACCAGGAGGGGAAGAGCTGGGACATGTGCTAACTGCGCCTCATCTCTAAGGCTCCACAGACCGTGGGCCAGCAACTGAGCTGCACGAGGGCTCCACCAGCCGTGCACGAGGGCTCCAGCCCCTCCAGCACTGGCCCTACCTTTGAGTATCTTAGTGGTGGGAAAGGGCTTCTCCATGTGGCAGCTTTAGGGTCAGGATTTAAGTCTTAAATGTCCTATTAAATGAACTGCTAACTGCTAACGGCGGCTATGTGATCAGAGCTTTTTCCAAGACTCACATACATCTCTGACTTTAGGCTCCACGTTGGTACAATTAAGGGACACGATACGAGTTTTCATCCATTCAGTTCTAGCACACTTGTGGCCAGCTTACGTCCATTAAAATAAAAAGTACAACCACTTCAGAGGCTGGCCTCCATTCTGATTAGCTGATGCATTCAAGAGTGCTTATGGTCTTACATATAATAAACGCAGAAATAAATGGAACTAAGACCTATTTTTTAAAAAATACAAAAATTCTCTAACCTGTCCTTTTATTTTTTTATTTTTATTTTTTTTTGCGGAACCAGGGATTGAACTCAGACTCTTGTGCTAGCCAGGGAAGCACTTATTCCACTGAGCCATCTCCCCGGCCCTAACCTGTCCTTTTAAAAATTTTTTTAAAATGTTTTTTCTTGGGCTGGGGAGATGGCTCAGTAGAATACGTGTTTGCCTGGCAAGTGCAAGGGCCTGAGTTCAATTCCCAGTTCTGGGGGAAAAAAAACAAAAAACAAAACACACCAAATAAAATGTTTTTTCTTGAGACAGGGTCTTGGTTGGTAGCTCAGGCCGGCCGCCGCACACTCATAATCCTCCTGCCTCCCTCTCCCAAGTGCTGGGGTTACAGGCTGCTGGACTACCAGGCTGGCTTCAAATAAAAATTTTGTGTGTATCAAAATAGCATACACAATACCTTGACATCAAGGGCTACACTTAAACTTGTAACAGTCTCCTCTCCGCCCCTGACTTCTCACCTAACATGTTCTCAACTCTTCTGGCTGTTCCTTTTTATCTCAAATGCATAAAGCATACTAAAGTATTATGTTTTCCCAAATGCCCTTGCTTTCTGCTCTTTACTACAGAAGATTTAGCACCTTTTGTTCAGTACCCTGCCTTCGCACGTCCTTCCTTCAATGCTAACGTCCCCACCTCTGGTGGAACAGCTCAGTGTCTTCATGATTATAATTATGGGAAGCTAATTACAGTGAAACACAAAGTAAACCACAATTACATTTCTTTTCTCTTAGTAAATATGATTTCAATTGTCCCTGGTATTAAGAGCTGCTCCTTCCTCCCACTGCAGCTATTTATGTACCTACCATGGAAGCATTTTCAAATATCCGAAGAGCCACCAGTACCTCTGCATGCTCGTTTCCGCTCCCTTCTCCTTCCTATGTGGAGGCACCACCTCCTCCAACCCGAGGCCTGCCTCCTGCGGCTGCGGCTGCCCTGGGAGGTGCCTGCATCCTCGCTGCTGACTGAATTCCCCATTTCTGTTTCTCGGGCCCTCCTTCCCTCCCCTCCTCTTGCCTTCAACAGATTCACAGGAAAAGGTACATAGGTAATTGACTTTTACAGATATTTGAAGTCTGAAAATAACATTAAGTGATGCAGATAATTTTGCCTCAGATTTTAAAGGCCCTGCTTCTGTGCCGCTCTGCTTCCCCACCCTCTGCAGGTGCCACGACCCTCCCACCCTCTGGAAGCATTTATAATCACATCTGGTCCTGGCAATGCTTCACAGAATTGTGTCTTCAAGTGTCTCTTCATCAGTTACGTGGAAATATATGGGTCTCTCGGTCTATAATTCAAGTTCCTTTGATTCTTGAAATGTTTTTATTTAAAGACTTTTTCTACCTAAATTTCATAGAAATTTTGCTTTCCTTACTTTTTGCTTGGAAATACTATTATTTTGAATTAATTTCTGCTTGCCTTACCATTTAATTCATTTTCTGTAACTCTTTATTTATTTAGAGAGAGTGGGGGGGGGGCCAGCTCCGCCCACCAGGGGGCGGGGCTGGCTGGCATGTGGTGCTGGGGATTGAACCGCGGTCCCTGTGTTTTGCTTGGCTTAGCTTGTTCTAAGTAGGTGCTTTAGACCACTGAGCCATCTCACCAGCCCCTCTGTAACTCTTTTTAAAAAAGATAATTTTTTCAATTTTGTTTCTACTTCTGTGGAATTTTTTTTAAATTTAATTTTATTGAGAAACAAATATCAATGGACAGCTTCAAAGCTGATTAATAGGACATTTTCAATAATTAATACATTGTACATTGTTATCTTACTGGTTATTGGAATTTTTTTCAATGGTACTATATTTTTATTTTCCAAGAGCCTTGTTGGTCTCTGAATATTACCTTTGACTTCCTCCTATTCATGTTTAATGGATATACGTATATATATATATTTAAATACATGTATTTGCTACAGGGTCTCACTATGCAGCTCAGACTTGTAGTGATCCTCCTGCTTCAACCTTCCCAGTGCTGGGATTATGGTGTGTGCCACCATGCCCAGTTTTGGTGGCTGGTTCGGCATGTGGCATGGGGGATCAAACCCAGTCCTTGCACTTGCTAGGCAGGCACTTAGACCACTGAACTATGTCCCCGGCCCTAGTGGATATTTTAAAAATGTGAATTTTAGTTTTCTTTTGAAACATTGAGATTTCTGTTGCTTTCATTTCCAGATTTTGAGAGTCCCGAAATGTCTTCCTACTTAAAACATCATAGACAAAGTGCCTGGAGTAAGCAGGTCTTTGGAGGGACATTAGATTAGTGGCTGCCTGGCCTGTGGGTAGGAGAGAAGGGTGGGAACAGGGACGACTAACAGTCGGCGCAGCTTATTTTTGGTGTGATGAAACACTCTACAGTAAGATTATGGTGGTAGCTGTGCAACTGTGTCTATCCTAAAAACCACTGAATTATACATTTTAAACAGGTGAATTTTATGAGATGCAGTTACACTTCAGTAAGGCTATTTTAAAACAATAACAACAAAACAAAACACTACAACAGTACATGAACAATATGATTCAGCCTACAGGCTTCTGAAGGCCCAAGACTGGATGAGAGGATCTCAAAATGTCACGAGCCATACTTTTTCCTTCTGTACTATTCCCACCTAAAATAAATTATTTCAATACTGTATCTAGGTGACCAACTCCTGGCTAGACGTACTCTGGGCCAAGCAGAGAGAAAGGCTGGGTGTGAGGTGGGGAATGCAGGACCCAGCCTCTGGGACGGCCAGGGTGGCTAGGATGGAAAGGGCACAGTTACATCTTCCCACTCTGCTTTCTGCACTGCATGACTTCGTTGCTCTTGTGGCCTGTGTCTAGATGTCCCCAGCACACATCGTAGGTGGGGCTTTTCCGGAGGAGGCTGGATCTAAAATGATTCTGATGCTTCTACACAACCCATGACATGGCACAGTGAAAAGAGCAGGATCCCTACAAGCCTGGCTTCTCCATCTCATCAACTGGGCCATCTCCTCTTCATTTTCATCTTTGCTCTTATTTTATTGAGTTTATTTATCGCCTTAATAATATTTTTCTACAGTACACTGTACGGAGTGTTTGGCTTTAGCGCCTTCAACAGCACCTTTTCTAGGCTGACTGTCATCAATCCCCCCCACCCCGTGCGTTTTAAGGTTTGCTGTCCCGCTTCTCCTTCTCTTGCTCCCACTTCACACAGACTATCTCCCCACACGGATGACAATCCTCTTCGAAGCTGTCTTCTCGTCTTAACTGATGCCACTTTTTCCTATCTTGGAGATATATTCAGAGAACTGAATGCCATTTTCTGTCCAGTTTTCTGTATCATGAGGCAGACAGAAAGAATGGGGCAGGGAAGGCAGGGCAAAGTAAATGCTCTCTGTGATTCAATCAGAAATACTCAGCTAAAATTTAATAAATGGTGGTTCCATGAAGCAAACTCTGAAAAACTCATGGCCAAGGTTTACAAATCCTAGTAGAAAGCAAAGGAAGCTTTTGTGGTACATAGTCTGGCCCTTTGGCAGAGTCAGCCAGAAACAGCCCAGGTTGATTAATAAAAAGTGAAAGTGCTGGCCTGTAATCACTGCAGGTGGGGACCATGAGCTAGAGGCAGCCGGGTGACAGAGCGAGGCCACCCTGCCTCAGAAGACAAAACAAATAAACAAGCCTGATGATGAGTCATCAAGCCAGCACTGGGTTGACAGGACTACTTATGTGGGTGTTTACACATTCTTCTAACCAGAATCTTAGTTTGATACCATCTATCAACTTCTTTTAATCTCTAATCTACTCCAGGAATCTAGCTGACAGAAATCCTTGCACAAGTATACAAAATTAGGTTTTCTTTTTCTTTTTTGTGCAGGGTCTTACTACACAGCCCACATTAGTAGTGATCCTCCTGATTTCTGCCTCCCAAGTGCTGGGATTACAGACGCACACCACCGCACCCGGACTCCACTGCCAGCTCAGCACACCCGGGGGGCGGGGCCGGCGCGGCATGCGGAGCCAGGGATCAAACCCTGCCTCCTGCACTTACCTAAGCAAGGGCTTAGTCCGCTGAGCTATACCGCCAGCCCTAAGTATACAAAATTACATAGCACAAAGCTGTTCATAACATTTTTTATAACCATTAAAATCTGGTAACAGGGCTAGAGAAATAGCTCAGCAGACTAAGTCCTGCTTAGGCAAGGCAGGGACCAGGGTTTGATTCCCAGCACTACATGCCATGCCAGCCCCGCCCCCGGTTGCCATTAAGACCACGCATGGTGGTGCAGCCTGTAATCCCAGAGCTGGGGAGGCTGCAAACAGGAGGATCACCACGAGTCCAAGCTGCGTAGTGAGATCCTGTACCAAATACATAAAAATGAAAAAAAATCTGCTAACAATATTCAGGGAAGCGCTTATTCCACTGAGCCATCTCCCTGGCCCTGATAACAATATTCAATACAAAAATGCTTAAATTATGATACACAGAATATTGGTAATACCAAATAACAGACATCTCAGTCCTGAAGATGAGACTACTGAATCACAGAGACCCCACTCTGTTTGCTGATGTTAGTTTAAGAAGAAGAAGAGAAGCTGCTGCCACCTCACTCCTCGTCTAAGAATAAGAACCAGGAGAATCCCTAAGCATTGCCACAACCTATCTGCATCTGGGGCCATGCAGCGTGTTATTTGATATAATCCGTTTTCTTTTTCTTTTTATATGTACTGGTACAGGGTCTCACTATGCAGCTTGGACTCGTAGTGATCCTCCTGCTTCCAGCTTCCCCAGCCCTGGGATTAAATCAGTTTTCTTAATGTTCAAACACTATCAGATGAGATTTTTATGTCATTTAAGGATATACCAACTCGGTCTGGGGAGATAGCTCAGGAGCACAAGTGCCCGCCTGGCAAGTGCAAGGCCCTGAGTTCAATTTGTTATACAAAAAAATTAGCTATAAAGTAGTTACTAGTTTAATCATTCTTATTTTCAATTTATATGTATGTTACCCGCATAGGCAAAATTAGAAGGATATATACAATCTGTTGGTAATCACCTCTTTAATAAGAATATTAGAATCTTTAACTTTCTATATTTTATTTAAATCTTTAAGATATATAAACATTTATATATTTTTACTACAAATAGAAAAAATTAATGTATACTCATGCACTCTTTTGTAATAAAGAAATGATCATGATACAAAGAAATGAAGCAGGTTAATCCTATTGAATTATCCAATTCCTTATCATACTGTTATGGGTTTATTCCCATTTTATTGACTTCCATAATAAAGCCATCTAAATAAAAGTTATTGGCTAATCTTATCATGATTACAGAATATACACACAGACTGAAAACAATAAACAGCCTACTGTTCTGTGAATAAACTTATGTAACTAAAATAATGTTACAAAAAATATTACAGATCTATCTTTATGACAATGAGGTCCAAATTACTGGACTCCATTAAAATGCACTGCATCATATGTAACTGCAGCGGGCCCTTCTGAGCGCAGTGCCTGTCTGTCTGTGCTAGACACTGCAGCAGGGACCTGCACACAGTTAAGAGTGAGTAAACACCTGTGGCTTAGGTAGCCTCCCAGGTAGTGCTCATACAAATGGATCTGTCTTCTCATCTGCACAGATGAAAGAGACACTGCACAGCTCCTCCTAGTGGCTGAGATGTTTTATACAGTTCTAACACAAGATGTTCCCTTCCCTACTAGAATTAAAATCAATGCCTTTTGCTACTGAATTTTTGTAATATTATTCAGGCTACAGCAGCTACCTCATTTTTTGGGGGGGTTGTTTTGTTTTAAAGGGTCTCATGAAGCTGCCCAGGGAGGTCTAGAGCTTCTTAGCAAGCCCCCTATCTCAGCCTCAGGTGTGGCTGAAGCTGCAGCACACACCACCGCAACTGGCTCTAAATTCCTATTGTTTATATGAATCAACCTTTATGCATCCATTTCCTTTTTGCTCTGCATGTCCACAATACTTCTGAAATATGAAAATTATTTCAAAACAAAATGACTAAAAAGACCATAAAAAAAGATCTTTTCTTTTTGGCAAAAATTACCATAGAATTATGTATAGTTCTATTCAGGAAAAAATTTAGTTCACCAAAAGTGATCAAGGTCTAAATCAAACATTCAAATAACAGCATAAAAAAACTGACAAATCCAAAAATCAACTTCAGTGAAAAGCATAGGTCTATGATTATGACCTACCTCCCTTACTAAAAAGTCTGTGAATGAAAGTCAAAATAATCACAACGCCAAGGCAACCAACTAACAGGATTAAGCTACTACAACTTCAGCATACTCTATACCAAGTATACCAATAAAAAGTTGGAAGAATATTTTAAGAAACCAAATGACTTCCTTTTTTCTTTCAAGTTTCTTTATAACATTCTTCTGGTTTTTGTATTCTTAGAATAAGTTTACATTTTCCTTGAAGAAAAATCTCAAAAAGTGTTGCTTAATTATATATTAAATCTCAAAAAATTTGACTTGACCTTTCCTTACAAAGTTCTCAAGCACAAAGGTTTTTGTTTTCAGTCTTTAAAGAATTATCAATTGTTCAATATTAATCTTTCTAAAAATCTGAAAATACATTAAAATGAATATATAATGTTATCTCACAGAAAATAGTATAAAACATTTATATTGATTCAACACTGAGCAGGATATCATACCAATTCAAGATCGCTCTGCTCACACTGAATACCCAGCTCATATTTCAATGGTGTAATACTAAAAAAAGACCAGATTTACATTTTCAAAACACAAAATACTCTATTGTATTTTATATACTTAAACGTAAGATGTATAATAACATTTAAGCCTCTAAAATTTGCAATCAATACTTTAAGGTATTTTAAATATAACTATAAGAACTTCAAATTAAAATTTTAATATCTGTTCTAAATTATTATTATTATTTTCTTTTCGGAACCAGAGATTGAACTCAGACCCTTGTGCTTGCCAGGCAAGTGCTTATTCTACTGAGCCATCTCCCCAGCCCCTGTTCTAAATTATTATTAAGAAATTGTATGTGTGCCTGTAATCCCAGCGCTTGGGAGGCTGAAAACAGGAGGATTACTATGGGTCCGATCTGTGTAGTGAGACCCTGTAGACCCTGTACTAAATACATAAAAAGTAAAAAACAATAAAGAAACTGTATATATTATTCATCTATTTTGTATAACTTCAATAGAATTCTTCAAGGTTAAAGTTGTAACTCAGGCTAACTGCATATTGGGACACTTGGGTTTCAATAAATATTTCACATTTCACTGTCAAAATAGATTAGATCTTCAAATTTACATTTCTGCATAACGGTGAACATTTACAAAGGCCAACTTTAAGGCTAAAAAAATTAATCAATTAATTTAATTATTTAGTTAGGTCACTCAAAATTTGACATGCTTCCTGTATTAAATTTGGTGTGGTAAAAATACTAGGAAAAAAGCGAACTAATGGATGGGAGAGGCATGGTGACTTAAGATCTCTTGTGACAAAGTTCAAGTAAACTTCACGCGAAATAAACAGAAAAAGCATGGCTCGTTCTGTGGTTGCTGGTGCGCTCACTCCTGGCCTGTACCGTGACCGGGGAGGTGCGGAGCAGCTGCAGCCAGGACAGCAGGGCACGGACAGAGATGCTACCCGGCCGCTTAGCCCATTTGAGAAACACTCTGAGCACCTACCACACAGTGACTTCGCTCATTATCTTATTCCGCTGTGACAATAACCCTGCCAAATGCGTTAGTTTTATTCTAACTGTATTACACATGAAGATCTCCGAGGACCCTGCCTAAGATCACTCGGCCACTGAGCGGCGTCGCTGTCGATCATTCGAATCTTTAGGATGACACGGCGCATGATCTAGACCAGCCATGGCGACTGCATGGCTCTCCAACTGCATCCCACAACCCACCTACTCATCACCTAGTGCCAACAAAGCAACTAAGCCTGAACGTTAAGATCTGAGTGTAGGAGAAACAACTCAACCATTAGCATCTTTTGTCCTAAAAGAAAAACAAACACGAGTGCCTACAGGTTTGCCATCACTGACCTACACTCAAGTCCCAATTCTATTGGTTGCTGGCTGTCACTCGTCAGCTTTCCAGGTTCTTGTAGAAAACGGTGAAAACAGGAGTACTTTCCGACCCTGCAGACCCTGTCCTAATAAGAGAAAGAAGGAGTACTTCCCTAGATTACTGAGAAATGTCATAAAATGCACGAAAATGCTTCAGAAGTTACTAAATTATTTTTATATCGTCGCTATTTCATGCCATGTCCTGTGTGATGTTAACAAACTGTTTTATATTACAAATTGATTATTATTAGGATTGTCCTCTAGCAACTGCACTGTTCTCTTTAAGGTGGCTTTTTTTTTTTCCTGGTACCAGAAGTCAAACTCAGGACCGTGCACTTGCTGGGCAGGTGTGCTGCTGAGCTATATCCCTGGCCCTGAACTGGCCCTGACTATATGACATACAGGTTAGCACTTGCAATCTTCTGACATGTAAGGAGCCTCAGAGAAATCTAGCTCTTTCTCGTGGTAGAACCTGAGAGAGAATCCAAGGAGTGCTGAGCTGCAGCCCCGTCCCTTTTCTAGCCCAAGCTGACCTTGGACCCGAATCCTTTGCTTCAGGCTCCCAAGTGTTGGGATTACAGACATGCATCTCCATGCTTGGCCTTTAGCTTAATATTGGCCTGATTTTTAATAGTGAAGTAGAAAATTAAATATTAAAAAAACTGTTATAATTTTCATTTTGATGAGGCAGTTACATTGATGTATCCAGTAAGACAGCCAAGAGGACCCAGTGGAAAAAGTCTCCAGACCTGGTCTTAGTTTCTCACATGTCCTCCCCAGAGACAAGCAAATGCTATCAGTGTCTCATGGACCCTTCCAGAGATATGCAGACACAGCGTATCTATTTCCCTCATGGACCCTTCCAGAGATATGCAGACACAGCGTATCTATTTCCCTCATCACTTTCTACATAAACAGCAGCATCTTACGTACATCTTTAAATCTTGCTTTTTAAAATTTTACATAGTGGGCCAGGGAGATAGCTCAGCAGGATAAGCGCCTGCCTGGCAAGCGCAGGGTCCTGAGTTCAATCCCTGGTACTACAAAAAATTAAATAAATAAATAAATAAAAATTTACATAGAATAAACATGTGCAAGTTTATAGCTCCACAGTATTTCACAGTGTGGACTAATGTAACACAACCAAATCCTCTTCTAAAGGACATTTAGGCTTTTAGTGATAAGTACTAATCTTATACATTCAAACATTGGTAAAAGTGTGAGAATATGTACTGAATAATACTCTAGAAGTAGAATCGCTGGGTCAAAGATGTCCATCTGGAATGTTTCCAGGTGTTTCCTAATTGCTCTTTTCCAGTGTGAACCCCTTCACCCCTTCACAGACTCTGAACATCCCCACTGGTTTTGCTTCCCGAAGCCCTTCACACTATACTATTATTCAAATTTCCTAGCTTTTGTCAATCTGCTAGGTAGAAGACAGTATTTTCCTTCCAATAACTTTCAACTTTACTTCTGTTAAGAGATCTGAGGTACAGTACTCCATAATAGGTAGGAAGACAGGATGACACCAAATCTGAGACGATTCAGTGGCAATCTTATATAACAAACAAGCAAGCAAAACCACACTCCTCCCCAGGAGAAAGGAAGATACAGTTCATCCTAAAAGTAAAAACAGAGTTAAAACAGGCTCAGAAAAATGTATACATGTCAAATGCATGATGAGTTACTATGAGAAACCTGGAAAAATTTCTGTTTCCCTTGAGTTTTACCACTTAACTCTTTAACACTTGAGTGACTACCACAACTGAGTCACCATTGGGGCCCTTACCCAAAACACTGGGAAGTGGGACACACAGTCCCACCATAATGCTTGCTCTGAAGTCTCATGTTTGTTCTAATTCCATATATACAGGAACAATCTGACAATTTCACCTGTGAGAAATATTAACTGTAAACCCTAATTGCACCCAGCTACACACCTGGCATTAGAATACATACAACAGTGAACCCCTCAGACATCTAACACAGTCACAATGGGTGGCACAGGCCTAGCATACCACGTGTTTAAAATCAACTGATGTTTTCTTTTTTGTATTTTAGGAAAGAGTCTACAAGGTGTTCAGAGTCTCACTCCCAGTGATCCGCCTGTTTACAGCCTCCCAATAGCTGGGATTACAGGTGCACACCACCACATCCAGTCTCAATTTCTGTCTCAGCATGCCCCAGGGGTGGGGCTGGCATGGCAGGCCTGGGAATCAAACCCCTGGCCCCTGAACCTGCTTGGAGGCACTTTAATCCACTGAGCTCTTTGGCTGGCCTTCAACTGATTTTTTTTTTTTTTTTTTTTTGCGGAACTGGGGATTGAACTCAGATTGTTGAGTTTACCAGTCAAGCGCTTATCCTACTGAGCCATCTCCCCAGCCCCTTCAACTGATTTTTGACAAGGGTACCAAAAGCATTCAATGGGGAAAATAGCCACAAATGGTACTGGAATAATCAAAAGAATGAAGGTGTTCCACAAATAAAACCATGAATAGCAAAAGAATGAAGGTGTTCCCTTACCTCAAAACATACACAAAAACTCACAAAATGAATCAAAGACCTGAATGTAGGCCCTAAACATTTATTAATTTATTATTAGTAGTACTATTAATGTATTTGGGTGTTGTAGGGTCTCACTATGCAGCTCAGACTCATGGTGATCTTCCTGCTGTCAGCAGGGATTACAGAGATTACTGGGATTACAGGCCTGCGCCACCAGGCCTGGACTCTGGCAGGTTCAGCTCACCTTGGGGGCGGGGCTGGCATGGCATGTGGTACTAGGGATCAAAGCACAGTCCCTGCACTTGCGTAAGCATGCATAAGCAAGTGCTTTGGTCTGCTGAAATATCTCGCCGGCCCCAGTGCTAAACTTTTAGAAGAAAAAAATAATAATTTTCATTACCTTGGATTTAGTAATGAATCCCTAAATGCAGAAGCAACAAAAGAAAATATTTGACTTGATCAAAATTAAAACATTTTGTATTTTAAAAGTTACTACCAAGAAAGTGAAAAGACAATCTATAGAACGAGAAAATATTTACAAACCAATGTATCTGATAAGGGAGGCATAGCCAGCATATATAAAGAACTCCTGGGCTGGGGAGATACCTCAGTAGAATACGTTCTTGCCTGGCAAGCACACGGTCCTGAGTTCAATCCCCATTACTGCAAAAACAAACAAACAAACAAACAAGAAAAACTCCTACAGTTCAATAATAAAAAGAAATAGCCCAATTAAAAAATAAGCAAAAAACATGGGGAGATGTTTCTCCAATGAAAATATACAGTGGCTATTAAGGGCCGACCAAATAGCTCAGCAGGTTAAATGCCTGCAAGCAGGTGCAGGGACCGGGAGTTCGATCCCTGGGCCCACCATGCTGGCCCCGCCCCGAGGGCGCACTGAGACAGGGCTTGATTCTGGGCATCGGGGCACACTTGTAATCCCAGCTGAGAGGCTATCAACACGGAGAATCATTACAAGTCCGATTTAGTAGTAGTGAGACTCTGAACTCCCTGCAGGCCTTCCTAAAATACAGGAAAAAACAATACACACACACACACACACACACACACACACACACACACACAGTGGCCAATAAATACATAAAGGATTTTTGAGGGCTGGTGAGATGGCTCAGTGGTCTAAAGCACCTACTTAGAACAAGCTTAGCACAGCACAGGACCACGGTTCAATCCCCCAGCACCACATGCCAGCCAGCCCCGCCCCCTGGTGGGCTGAGCTGGCCACACACACACACATACACACACAAATAAATAAATAAAAATTTTTTTAAAAAAGGATTTTTGACATTAGTCAGTAGGGAAATGCAAATAAAAAACATGATTAAGATGAAACTTTACACCCAGGACAATAATGAAAACCCAAAAATCAGATAAAAAGCATTGTTGAGGATGCAGAGGACTAAGAACTCTTAAATGATGTCAAGGCAATGGTGTGCCCACTCTGGAAAAGTCTGGATTAAACATGGAGTTACCATATGACTCAGCCTAGAATTATTCCCGAGAGAAACAAAAACATGTCTACACAAAGATCTGCATATAAACATTTATAGCAACTTAATCATAATAACCAAAAAGGAGAAAGAACCCAGATATTCACAAACTGTTAACTGGATAAATAAAATAAGGCATTTATCCATACAGTGGAATGTTACTGAACCATAAAGGAACACACGCTATAATATGAAGGACCCTTGAAAACCTTACAGTAGTGAAAGAAATCAGTCACAAACATACACAATGTCTGATTTCAAATATATGATAAATCCAGGATAGACAACCCCACAGAAACTGTAAGATTAGTGGCTGCTTGAGGGCTGGAGGGAGAAGTAGCTAAGGAAGTGATAACCTCAGCCACCGGCCGGGGGGGAGCCTACGGCACATGCGCTGTTTGTTTCTCTTAGAAGACAAAAGACGTTCATGCCTTTGACATTCTCTCCTAAACTAACACCTCAGGCTTCAGGTTTAATTGCGATGTTGGCACTGTGTGATAAATATGCGGGTTTTGAGTTGTGCTTTGGGCGCTCATTTCTAAAACCTTCACCACTGCTGATCTAAAGGGCATAGCATTTCTTTTTGAAGTGATATAAATTCTAAAACGGACTCTGGTGATAAATCTGAATATACTAACATGCACTAAATTGTATACTTTAAATAAATGCTGTGTATGGTATGTGAGTTACATCCCCATACTGCTGGAGTGTTTTGGTTTTTTTTAAACAGGGCCCACACTTAGGAGGCTAAAGCAGAAGGACTGCAAGCCCAAGTCCCCCTGGTCAACTTTTGAAACACTGCCTCAAAATAAAAAGGGCTAGGGACATGTCAGTATGACAGCTTGTCACTGAGTTCAATCCCCAGTACCAAAACAACAACAAAACCCTACAGTCTCCCTACATTGCCTGGGCTAGCCTTGAACTCCTGGGCTCAGGTGGTTCCCTACCTCAGCCTCCACAGCCTTTGGGACTACGGCACGTACTACCTAGCTCCAGTAGGCCGAGATTCACAATGTCTGTCTGTATTTATTTATTTATTGTATTTTTTTAGGGAAGAGTCTACAGAGTGCTCAGGGTCTCACTACTAGACTGGACTTGTAGTGATTCACCTGTTCACAGCCTCCCAAGAGCTAGGTTTACAGGCACATGCCACCATGCCCACTCTCGAATGCCATCTCAGCGTACCCCAAGAGCGGGGATGGCACGGCAGGCCTGGGAATGGAACCCCTGGCCCCTGCACCTGCTTGCAGGCATTTAATCCACTGAGCTACTTGGCCAGCCCTCAATAGGCCTAGATTCAATACTTCTTTTAAAAAACACCTCCCACTACCTCAGTTTACCAAATATCATGAGCCACACCCAACCATATCTGATGCTAACTTTTGGTCAGATTTTCAACAACCATCCTTCAAAACTCAAGAATGACTCACAAGAGAAAACACTTCTCCTATCTACTTCCAAAAGCAAACTTCAAGTCTTTTCATAGGAAACAAAAAGCCATTATTTAATGTAATATTTATATATGTTTTAACCAAATAACACATGTAACATTGTGTTACCTTTTTCAGTTTGTGATCCTAGGGCTCAAACCCAAGGCCTCAACTATGCTAGCAAACACTCTACCATGGCTCTACAACAGCAGTCCTTTTTATCTTGAGATAGGTCTTGCTAGTGGACCAATCTGGCTTCAGACTAGCAATCCTACTGTCTCAGCCACTGAAGCAAACAGGATTACAGGAAAAAGTCAGTATCTTTCTGAGTCAAGCTACCCAACATGATTCTCTCTTCTCCTTTGGCCCAATTTTTTTTTCCTTCTGAATCCCACAAAACTACCAAGTTCACATAAGTTTCTACAGTATCATTCACCATCAGCAAACATCCATTTCGTGCATTCCTGGTCCAACTCTATTACCAATTACTCTCTTCTCTAGTTCTACTCTCTCCTGATCCCCTACTCTCAGTTCCCACAGCACAGATTGCTGGAATCCTATGATTTTAGTCTCCTACTGTTTGTTCATTCCCTTTTTATTCCTGGAATATATGAGCTCTTCAGGGGAAGAAATCTTTCTAATATTTTAGAATCTACATAGAACTTAATGTAATGCAGAACTCAGAATAAGTGCTCAAGAAGTTTTTACTGCTGAGTGATGACTACGACAAAATTATGAACACCTAATTATTTTCTAGTTTTCTTAGTCAGAATCCAACCATTTCTGGTCTGTATCATTGCAAAGCCATTGAAGAAGCTACAATTTTAACTTAGTTACACTGAAAACATACAGCTGCTAAGCAAATGAAATCCTGTACAACTTGTGCTCATGTCTTACCATGACAAAGGCTAAGTAAAAAATTACTGTTGGGAAAAAGGAACCCTTCTCCACTGCTGGTAGGAATGTAGACTGGTGCAACCATTATGGAAATCAGTATGGAGACTCCTTAGAAAAG
>NW_004524596.1:15793061-15794815 GCF_000260255.1 Octodon degus
AAAAAAAATAAATTACTGTTGCATACAATAATCTTAGATTATGGACCCCATTTCTACATTATGAAATGGATGGAAGCAATTCTATTTGTAGCACTTTAACGTGTTACCAAATTATCCCAGTAGTTTTCAAAGCTTTATTTTCGTAGCCGAAACTTTTCTCTTCCAAATAAAAGGCTAAACAGAATTCTATTATAGCAAAGAGGAGGGCTAATTTTGCTAACATGGAGGGAGCGGCCTGCACTTTGTCTGTTTCAGTCCCTCCCAACCTGTCCATTCCTGGTCTCCACTCCTCACAAACGCTGACCCCTTCTGACATCTCTGAGAACTACGTGAATGACCAATATCAAAATATAAAAATTAAAACTTACCCATTTTTACTGAAAACTCTTAGCCATGCTTTGAGATTTGGTCCTAACAAACATAAACAAGGTACAGTAGTAAAAGTAGACAAAATAACTGCAAATAGAAATGTTTCCAACACCAACCTAAAAAGAAAAAAACTTCATTAATTTTTAAAAACATGTTATAGGTACACACACACACACACACACACACACACACATTTTATTTATTTATTTAGGCCCTGGGGTTGGAACTCAGGACCTTACACTTGCCAAGCAGGCACTTACGCTGCTGAGCTATCTCCCCAGCCCACACACATCCTTTACTATAAAAATATTTTGTTAACCTTTACTTTAAAAGATTGTATGCATCCCACAAAAATGATTATAAATACTGAAATACAAGTTTTAAAATCCAATGTAGCAAGTATCTCCTAATGATGGATTTCAGAAATGTTAAAAACCCTAAGGTACTCAGACTTCCATTGCAGGAAACCTAATCCTAACGACCTTTTTAAAAAGTCTCTGGGGGCCAGGGAGATAGCTCAGTAGAATAAGTGCTTGCCTGGCAAGCTCAGGGTCCTGAGTTCAATCCCCAGTACTGCAAAAATAGTCTCTGAAACTTTCTCTACTGCTGGTGGTAAAACTTTTAACTGATTTTAGAACTACCTGGGGAACCTAAACAAAAGATTGAAAGCTCCTCCCCTAGAATTTCTGGTTGAGGCCTAATTTGCGATTTTTTTTTTTTCCTGGCAGAACCAGGGATTGAACTCAGACCCGTGCTTATTCTACTGAGCCATCCCCCTGGCCCCAAATTGTTTTTTGTTTTTTGCTTGTTTTTGTTCATGTTTGTCTCTTTATAACTGAATGTCAGCGACTGGGGGATCTGAAAGGAAAATTATTTATTTATTTTTTTGGCAGAACCTGGGGTTGAACTCAGGCCCTTGTGCTTGCCAGGGAAGCACTTATTCTACTGAGCCATCTCCCTGGCCCCCCTAATTTGCATTTGAAAACTGTTGATGCTGCCAGGACAGTGGCACTGGCTGGGCCTAAAATCCCAGTTATTTAGAAAGCCGAGGCAGCAGGACATAAACTAGCCAAGACAACATAGACCCTGCTGAAAGAAAGAAGCTGCGAACTATTGTTTTTTCATTTATTCTACTCTAAAATGCATTAGATAGAGACTATTATCTAATAGAAAACAATAATCTGTTGCTGTAATATACTTGGATACAATTATACATAAATATACATATCTAACTGTACACATAGTTCTCTAGACATATGCACACACATATTTCACACTCATTTTACCATGATCACTATAATAATATGCTAAACTATGTTTCCCAAACTATAATAAACAATTACATAAGAAATACACACTGATTTAGTTTCCACTTCTTTTCTTTT
>NW_004524596.1:15795192-15796317 GCF_000260255.1 Octodon degus
AGAATCACATTTAGGAAGACTTGAGTACAACCAACTCAGGTGACATTAAGTGCCCTCAGAGGTTCTAAAGCCTCACGCTCACTAATCTAATATAGTTTCTCATCTTCCCTTCCTCTTCCCAGCAGACAGCTGCTTAGCAGAAAGACAGGTAACAGAAGCATTTAACAAATTAAGTTATTCTACTGTTTAAAAAAAAAGGGTAACAGTGCTAAAGAACAGTGATGCTACTGCTATCCTCTTTTGACCCATTAATTACACCTAGCAAGGTTTTCCCCTAATTGCCAACAGATTTAGCAGGGTGTTTAGGAAATGAGTATTTTAAAATATAAAAAGTGGAAGTGTCAAACTTACTCAATGAGTGGGGCTCCATATAGAACAAAAATCACATGGAAGGAGAAACAAGACACGAGAAAGTAGATACAGCATTTCAAAAGTCTGGTTACCTGGAAGAGAAATCAATCATGTGAAGACTGGAGAGAATGCCTGAAGGCCAATACATTTTTCCATTTCACCTACAAATGACAGCTCTTTGTCGCAGACCTCAAGTCAAACCACAAGGCTAATGCAGAGTCACACACAGCTCTCACTACATCTATATAAAAGCCTAAAAGGCAAATTCACCCACGCCAGTATTCTACTGACCTAAACAACATGAGAATGAAAAGATTTTCGTTTCTAAGTTATTGAGTTATTTCATTAATCAACATTTGTGAAGTATTTATTGCTAATAGAATATTAAAGATACAATGAAATCCTGGCATGTACCACTACACATGAAATGTCTGCAGGAAAGAAAATTTTCTTCATTTAAACTCCTGGGAAATTGCACTGGAAAAGTGAAATCTCAAAACTTTTCCAAATCACATTCACTTTACTGTGTGACCCATAAAAAAAAAAGACCTGCATATCTATTAATAGGCTCATGTGTGGGAATTACTAGATTTGGGTTTTAAGACAAAATTATAAAACATATATTAAGTTTTTTAAAGTAAAAGCAGTAACAGAGAGCTTATACATAGTATAGAATGTGACTTTTTAATTAAAATAATAGTCAAGTGTTATAGTACAGCGAATATTCCATAAAACTGATTCTAATAGCTGGGAAGTTTTACTTGCTTAGTCAGG
>NW_004524596.1:15796992-15798378 GCF_000260255.1 Octodon degus
TAAGATTGACTGAAGTTACACAAAGAGAACAGATGCACAACCATGTCAAGTGTGTGTCCAATATTGAGAAATTCTCCAGGAAGAATGATGGAAGAAAGACACTTAGAATCACCGAAAATATGCATAAAAAATGAGCATACAGTAGTGTCTTGATATCAGTTTCTTTCATGTTGTTTTTGTGGCTGGCTGTCTAAAGAAAAACAATGAAAAACATATAAAAACGATTTTCCCGTTGTCCTAAGTACTGAAATTTCTAAAACTAATTTCTAAGACATTAGCTAGTATATTTTCAACAGTGAATGTATGTTTCAAAACATGCTGTTATATTAGTATGATACAAATAGCTCAGAACCTAAAAAGGAAAAAATTACTAATGTCTTAAACATGTGTAAGTACTTTCTATAGTTACAGTCATGCATTAGGGAAAATTAAACAGTTCATTTTTTTTTTCTTTTTGGTCAAAATCACGGAGTGGAAATCAACTGAATGGCAAATGGTCTGCCCAGTTGGAAACCTATGCATTTTAAATAACCTGCGAAAACATTTTGGCTAAATTGTTGGTGGTTTTTATTCCTAACATCAGTTTATATTCTCCTCAAAATCCAAAAACACACTTAATAATCAAATAGACATTAGGACAATGAAGAGTTACCCATCATGTTAAACTAAGGGTTCCCAATGTTCCAGAAATAGCCAAAATGAGACCATCTGCTGCAGGTACTCAATTCCCATCCAAAGCAGAACATGAGTGGAAGGAGAAAAACACTGTCTCTAAACTACTTACATGATATTTAAATTAACAGAAAGCTCATACATTGCACTGACTGATAAGTAATGACTTTATGACTTTATGAAAGTAATAGTTAATGTTACACTTCAGAGCAATTGTGCACCACAGATTGGGGGAGGAGGCAGGAGAGTGAAACAAGAAAGGGTGAATATGCGCGTTGCCTTCACTTAAAGCACACCATTATTTTTCTTTCCTTTGCTTTTTTTTTTTTAAGATAGGGTCCCGCCGTGCAGTTCAGGCTGGCCTTGAACTCATGGCTATCCTCCTGCCTCAGCCTCCTGTGCGGCCTCACGCCCGGCTCACACCATCATTTTTCAAAGGCAAACCTTTTACCGATAAGGAAACAGGATGAACGAGGTAGGGGACACGCCCCTGGCCCACGCACCAAATCCTTTTCAAAGTCTGGCCTCTTTAAAGAGAAGGTGGCTAGCCTCCCGTGGTCGGGAGGTGCACGAACGTAGAAAAGGACCAGGAAAAGTTTCTCAGTTTCCACTCCCCGTTTCAGGTCGGGCAGGGGATCCGGGATCCACTCCCGCAAGAGGACCCTAGGTGCCGTCGGCAGACCCGGGATCCGGGATCCACTCCCGCAAGAGGAC